>NC_059473.1:83844143-84485081 GCF_018139145.2 Gymnogyps californianus | reverse complement strand
TTTATAAAAAGGATCAATCCCTATTTTCCTGATTCAGGATAAATAAATGCTGCCATAATACCAATGTGTCTGAAATGGACAGTGGAGATAATTGTTTTCATTTTGAGAAATTCAGATAAACGTGAAAATACTTAGCTTTTGATTATACAGACAAGGAAAATAATCTTTGTAGTTTGTCCTAGTGATAATTTGGAATCAATACAGAATGGAAGGAATGTTGAAATTCGACAAGTTTTCATTGCAGAGAAGCCCCTTTCAGTGTTCATCTGAGGACTGCACTATTATTGATTTGACCTAATTTGAATTTCCTAATAAATGCTCTCCTTTAACAAAGACAGTCATGTGATACACCCTTATATATGAAAATATATATGAGACTGTGTGCACATAAAGAGGCCAGAAGTACGGAATTTTCCATGGCTCCACAGTTCTACACAAAAAAAGCACTGTAGTGTGTTACAGTTGAGTATTCTGGTGGAATCCAGCAGGACAATGCTGGTATATACACTTGTTTGCATGACGACAGTTTAAGATACTAAAGCCCACAGTGTAATCACAGTATGGCTACTTGTGCTGGTTTTGGCTGGGATAGAGTTAATTTTGTTCATAGCAGCTAGTATGGGGCTACATTTTGGATTTGTGCTGAAAACAGTGTTGATAACACAGGGATGTTTTTGTTATTGCTGAGCAGCACTTACACAGAGTCAAGGCCTTTTCTGCTCCTCACACCACCCCACCAGCGAGTAGGCTGGGGGTGCACAAAAAGATGGGAGGGGACACAGCTGGGACAGCTGACCCCAACTGACCAAAGGGATATTCCATACCATATGACGTCATGCTCAGCATAAAAAGCTGGGGAAAGAAGAAGGAAGGGGGGCATGTTCGGAGTGATGGCGTTTGTCTTCCCAAGTAACCGTTACACGTGATGGAGCCCTGCTGTCCTGGAGATGGCTGAACACCTGCCTGCCCATGGGAAGTGGTGAATGAATTCCTTGTTTTGCTTTGCTTGCACGCACAGCTTTTGCTTTACTTATTAAACTGTTTTTATCCTAACCCACAAGTTTTCTCACTTTTACTCTTCTGATTTTCTCCCCTGTCCCATGGAGGGAGGGGAGTGAGTGAGCGGCTGTGTGGTGCTTAGTTGCCAGCTAGGGTTAAACCACAACACTATTCTAGGTACGCAGTGAGCACTCCAGTGAAGATTCAGAGATTATGTATATTTTTCAACCACCAAAATTTCCTGATGTTGATAGAGGAGATCTTCATATTTACTATCATAAATCACTACTTGCTTATGATTTTCGTTAAGGATCTGGTTAAATACGTAATAATTTCTACTCAGATCAAAAGCCAAGTCAACACTAAGATTTCCATTGATTTGGAGGAATTTTGTGTTTTGCTCTTTAATCAAGTTCTAGAAGCTTAATCACTCTATATATAATGGACACATTTTGTTGGACATAGTTCTATACACAAAGAATTCCCAAACACTTAACTTTTTTATGTGTGAGAGGTACCAGTGTACTTAACATCAGTCTCCCTTTCTTTTCACAGAAGTGCCATGTGTCATGAGACCACTGACACCCAACATCTTTGGAAATTTATCTGAAGCAGGATAAAGTTTTGAAATCCAAGGAAATTCCATGGTTACTTGAATGAGGAAACACTCAGCAGAACACTTTTCATATTTATTTATTTATTTATGCTCATGATGACCTATAGCTGCATATTGAAAGCATGGGAACTGTTACATTGAAAAGGGGAAAAATCTTGGAGGTAAGTTAAGAGGCAAAAGGTAGGTGATCTCTTTGAAAGTGAGTAACAAATACAATTACTGCAGGTCTATGAAAATTATAGCTACCAGTTCTGCATATAATAATGAATTGTATACAGCAATTTGGACTAATGAAGAAATAGGTTCCATGCTAGTAGACAAACATGGTCTATCACAGAGTTTTATAGAGTTTAAGTGCATTGTGGTTTTATATTTTTGGGTCCAAATACTAAGAATAAAACAGCTATTACATTTTTCACAGTTCATTTCTGGTTTTTGCCCCACACACTTTGTATAACAGGAAAATGTGATCCCAAGTTAAGTCTGCAAAGTCCTTGCTTCTCAGGGACTCACAGCCAGTGGTGTTTAATGACCCGTATTGGCCTGCTCAATAGGAACTGCACTGCTCTCCTAAAACGGATGGGCTATCCCTTAGAAATATGTATTTTTACATTATTTTTAATATTAGTATATTAGCTTTGCACTCCAGTCTACTAGAACAGATTTTAGAGAGATCTGATCAATGGGGGGAAAAGAAAGAAAGAAAGAAAAAAAAAATAAAAACGGAAGGCAGCCTATAAATTGCTTGCCCAGCAGGGAAAGATTATTTTTGCTTAATTTAGCTAAATCAGTTTCTTCACCTAGAAAACCAAGGTGTATACTCTACAAACTTTTTTATTTATCCAAACAGTTTTAGTAATTCATTACAATTAAAACAATTCCAGGTTTTCACAGACTAGCTTTCTCTGTATTTCACCACTTCTTTCTAGTCTCCTCAATGTAAAAGCAGAAAAAAAAGTATTATGACTGAATCACTGAGAGAAATATGCATAATATATGTATTGAATGATCTTGCTGATTTTCAGTTTTTCCGTGGAGTGCTTCATTTATTTGCATTCCAAAGACCCTTTTATCCAAATCTTGTATTCAAGAACTGTGGTGTTCAAGAAATGAAACCTTGAAAAGTGAATTCTTAAGATAAAACACAAATTTATTACAAACTTTTATTTGTGCTTAAACATCTAGAGATTGGTAATTAAAAAAAAAATAATTCTTGTCTTGTTTCATTTACATAGGAATTCTCAAATTCAAGATTCCCACAAGAAAAGGACTCAATTAAAATGAAGTCCCCTAAGAAACTTTCATAGAGCATCAAGAAAGACTGAATATGGGGCCTTTAACATAGGAAAAGTCCATTTTTAAAGGCAGTTCTGGAGAAGTTTTGGCACTGATTTCAATCTTGAACCAGAGCATATTCTTGTGACAAGGACAATTTTGTTGAAATTAATGAATTTCCAAAGTTAGCAGGTTAGTTCCTTTCATATCAGACATCCCACAACAGCAAGGAGCACAGAAAACATTGAATTGCAAAGTATTTACACTTTCAGGCTTTTCACTTGCTTCCAACTCTGCTACTTTTGTCATCTAAAAAAGAGATAATATTAAATTCATCTATAGAAACTGAATCATTAAACCCTTTTATCAAATGTAAAGATGAAGTGAATGTAAAACTATAAGGAACATTTACTCAGTTTTGTTGTTTAAATATTATTCATAGCTGTCAAAACATAATCAGTAAAAGCTACCAGCTTTTTGTCCGTCACTGCACAAACTGATTGACACAGAATCTTGTGTGAAATTGTTTATGTTACATAGATATATATGTAAAAAGATATAAACATATACCTTCATTCACACAACAGTGAAGAGATAATCAAGATTTTAAAACTTCTGTTTCTTAATTTAAATAAGTATCAGTGCAATCATTTTCTCCAAAAGTAACCTTAAAGGTATGGGCTAAAAGTGGGGGTTTGCCACATTTGTTAGTTCAATTGAATTAGATTAACATGAATGAAAAGCATGGGTGGGGAGCTGAAATGCGAACAACCTGAATCTTGAGGTTTTAATTATAACATATCCTTTTAACCCAGGCATCTAGGCCTGGGAATCATCAAGTATGGTCCCAAGAGAAAGGGATCAGCACTACTTCTATTATGAAACATGATATATGCTTTCAAACTGCTTGTAAACTCTTCCCAACATGAATTAAATCTTGAAGTGCTCAAAACACTACTTTGTGGGTTCTTAAGTCATTTTAAATAGATCTTATTTCCTGATCAATATCCTCCCATTTGTTGGCATACCCATGTGCCCCGTTAAAGATATGGATATTTTTCTCTTATCCTCTCTCCCTGATTTGCAGCGTGATGCGTGAAACAGATAAAGTGGGATGAGATCACCCTGCGTTCGCTATTGTAACTTCATGAAATTGTATTTCAGTTGAATAGGTTTGGCATCATTTCTTAGGAAACCTATTAATCATTCTGTGCCAGGAAAAAAGATTTCAGAGAGAAATTTCCCTTAAGTGAAGTCAGTGGGAGCTGCTGTTCTCAAAAATTTGTCAGCAATCTTCCAACAATTATGATTTTTCATGAAAATTCTTACAGAAAAAAAATGCCCTACTGAAAACTAGTCTGCCACTTTGAAGTAAAAAAAAATGTGTTGTTATTAATTAGCTGAACTTTTAAATTTAATTTAATTTGCATAGTCATATTACATGTATGTTTCCTTAAAAAATAAAAGTATTAAAAATCATTGTTACTGGCTGTGTTACATATTTTTCTCCCTGTGATAATTATTGGTCTATACTATCCCTATTTCTGCTGTTCTTTAGGGCTCTATAGACCATGTCATTCTTTGATCATTCTCATAATTCCTCACTATTACCACTGCTTGCTAATGACAAGTTTTTTGGGTTTTGTTTTTAAACTATTGTTGAAAAATTAAAGTCAGCTTTTATTGTCTTATAAGGAATATACCTTTACTTTTTCCTCTGCCTGCTGTTGAAATCAAAATCAGAATAAGCATGACTTTCCAAAAGACAAAATTTTGTGGAGGAGCCACTGCTGACTGTTCCTTGAGGGCAAATGAGACAGGAGTCAAGGTGACCAGTGACTGCACAAACTGGCCAGAGATCCTCCATGCCTGAGTGGGGCCAAGGTGGTGACAGTGCCAGGCTCTGTCAGTCATCCGCAGGTGATCATCAGACAAGGTGAGGTAACAAGTGAGGTCCAGGGTCTAGCCAGGACATCCTGCCAGCACATCAGGCTTGCAGGGTGCAAGACTACCTGTAACATAGGACTGAGGTCCTTCCAGGTGACATGGCTGGAGACCGGCACTCCTGCGGCATTTCTGGGACAGGGACTGACATCCCTGTGCTGAGCTGAAATGGGGATGCAAGACCATGGGCAGACAGTGAGGAGGCCCCAGGGGATTCTGGGGACAGAGACTAAGGTCTGTTAGTGTCTTCACTTGTTCCATGTACACTGACTTTGCTAGATTTTTCCCGTGTTCAGGGCAGCTGGTTGTTGACAAACCTCCCACCAATCCTAAAAAGACTTTTTCTTCCATGCATCACATCACCTCAAATCCTATTCTGAATTGTAGTTCAATATTTTAGCTCAAGGTTTTGAGTTGACTTTTGTCCTTCCAAGCAGTTGTCTAGGTCTCATATCTATATACATTAATAAGACTCATATACTATTTGTTGAGAAATGTAACAGAAATTTCTACTTTACATGCAGTATTTAATTTCCTTTCTTACTAAACCACTGTTAATAGCCAATTTTCTGAGAAACTTGGGTTGTCCAGTTTGCTGTAGGTATTGTTGTCAGCAACAAGATTATCTTGTCAAAGAACTTGTCATCAGAATACAAACAAGTTTTAGTTTTATCTTTACTGACCTTAAGCACTACTGTCCTTTTCACTTTCTTCACATTTCAGTCATATTTGTATCTTATTTATCTTATCTGCTCTAATAGCCAAAATACCCTACCCAAAAATGCGGTTGGGCAGACAGCACATTTATTTCATTTCAGACTATGCAACAGTTTTTCCCAATGTCAAAGTATTACTGTTTCTTAAAAACACCGGTGACTACTTTTTCTCCACTATAGAAAACTGTCACATAAAACCAAAACTGCCATTTCCTTGTACGTCAACTTTTCATTTGTAATCATCTCTATAAGTTGTTGCCAATACAGAACAGACAGACACAACATTTGTACAAAACATGCATCTTCATCCCAAAGCACTGACATTGTATCAGTGCTTTCTTTGCTAGAATGCTTCTGTGTTCTACCTTTTATAAACATTATACACCTCAGCCTCAGCAACAGGACAACTCCCAAATATCTAGAACTTCAGTTCCTTTCAAATCAGCATCTGTAAGTTCTGATACATATTTCACATAAATACATATTCACAGTTCAAAATTCTCGAGTCTGATCCTTTTTGCTGTAGCTTATGAAGAAACAGGTAAAAATCAACTTCTGCTTTTGACATGATTAATCATAAATATAAAAATTATTCTGTTTTCAATGGGCTAGTCGTATGGATTCTCATCATTTTCATATATTCACTAGCAACATGAAATGCTGAGTGGGCAAAATAAATTTTAAAAAATCTCCAAAATCAGTTTTTGTATTTACACACACAGAAATAGAGGTTCAGTGATGCATAAAAGGAGCACATTCATTTGTATATATCATGCAAAGACTGTTATGGTGCATCCTAGAGAGCCATCCAGCCTCAGAAAAAGGATCCTGATATCAGTAAGGCAATTTTTACACTGACAATCCTTGAGGCTGCCGTTTGCACTGACTAACTGATCAACTATCAATGAGTTGCTTGGAACAGTGTTTTTATATAAAATGATGTGAAAGTTGAGGGGTAGCATACTGCAAACATGTGACTGATGGACATGGAGATTCTTGACATGGGAAGGTAGCGCAAAACCAAGGACCTCTTTAAAAGAAAGAATTTACTTTGAAGAGTATGTGCCTGATCCCAGCATAAACAGGGAGACCAGATACTGCTCAGATCTAATCTAAGTGGAAGCACATAAAATCCAGGAGCAGCATCCACTTTTACAACTAACAAATGAGAATATTAAATGATTAGAGCTAGTTAGTAGCATTTATCATTTTATCTTCTCTTAAAAAAAAAAAAGTCAAACTTCTGATTAAATATAACACCTGTTCCTATAGTGGCATGATTTGGCAAAGCAAAGGTTTTTCTAAGTCCTGGATAACAATGTATGAAGCTGTGTAAATTTCTCTTCCAAGTTATATAGTACTAAGCCTGATTGAGAGCTTGGGGTGAGTTACCTGCCATCTCCCAGGCTCTAAGTTAAATGAGTCAAAGCTCCTTCTCTGGAGCTGAGAGAAAACGGCACAGCACGGCTCAGCATCACATGGCTGAATTCTCGTCTGCTCCCCAAAACGGTCGCCTCACACATGCTGCCCAAAGGGAACTGCCTCTGCCCTGTTCAGAAGAGTGCCAAGATACTAATCAGCTTAAACCAAAACCCTGCCAGAATCATGCGAAATATTACACTTAAAGGATGTAAGAGACCTTGCGCAGGTGCTTTGGCTTTACACCTGTCTGGCTAACGTATGTATGTTAGCCGTGTATATGGCTAATATGGATGAAGCCAGCAGTGGTGAAGACGGTTAAAATTGCTGCTTCCTAATGAACCTGTGCAAATTTTAGCAGTATCATGTTTAGTATAGTTTCATTCCTCTAGCATATCATCAGCCTTGTTTCTCACTTACACTGCTCCTCCCAGTTATTTATTTATTTACTTATTTATTTAAATTTTGTTCAAGTTTCACTTGCTTCTTGCTGGCTTACTGGGGAAAATAGGAGAGTCGGAGGGAAGAGAGGAACTGGTGAGGTTATTAAGAGAAGATGTCAGCCTGAAAGGAGCAGCTTTCCAGCTCTGCTATTTAAGCCTTCCAAGACAGGTTGCAGTAATGCAATCTCTTTTTCACATTTAGACTCTCCTCCTTTCTTGCAGGCCTCATTTTTTCTCTGTGAGGCATTTAATCTCTTCCATCTTTTTCTTCATTCATGACCTGGTATCCAATTACAGTAACTATTCTTGCTTCCTCATGTCAGCTATATCTTTTCAGTATTTATCATTTTCAAATAGTATCTCTTACCACAGACTTTCTTCATATTTTTAGCCTTAAAAAGCCAATTAAAATTCACAGGAGCTGATAAGTCTAACGTTTTTCACTGTTTTTAGCGATTTTCATCACAGTCAGTTTTTATATGCAAATATAGTCTTCAGCTTGATATTTCAGAGTTAGGCAAAAAACACGGCCATTAGTAGCTTATGATTCCTACTGAAATTTGCCCCAGGTAAAATGTTTGATTCACTGTAGCTGAAGATCAGAATGATTAGAATATCAAGTTTAAATAGCTGGTTTTAATGCTTCATTTGACATCTTAAAACCTGCGCGCCTGCCCATTTTTAAGAGAGCTGGCAATTCTGACACAGATAACTGTCATGAGACACTACCTGTTATTGTATTTTAAGTAGGTATTAATTGCCACCTTCAAGCTAGATGAGCTTGTACAAACCGATAATATGCTTTAATTTAATTTATGTGTAATAATTACTTAAAACAAATACAGTTTATGCCATTTTAAAGGTGGCGTTTTGAGCTGCAGGTGTTCATAGGGTAAAGTACATTAAACCTTGTTCAGTACCTTCTGTATCTCCCTATACTGCTGCATTTTCAAGAAATCTGGAATTCCAATACACGGAGAGACTGATGTATTCTTAATGTGCAAAAGTGATAGTGGTTATATTTTTCTAGCCCTATTTCAGGAAATATGCAGTGTGTTATAACATGCAAGAAAGTTCCCAACTGTTTTGATTCTCAAGAGTCAGGGAAAAAAGCATTTTGGGGTTCTTTTAAAATAATCTGAGAATAGAAACAACAAGCCTAGGAACTGTAGCTAAGTGTCTTTGATTACATATTTAGGATTTATTTTTTTAATATAGTACTTTAGTCACTGACATACCTCTTTCCCATTAGATTTAATGTTCACTAATGCAATGTATAAAAATGAAAAGCATTCAGAAGGAAATATCTAAAAAAGGTTATTTGAAACAGTCAGCTTAGTATTCTAATTTACCTTCCAGTAAGTACTGTATTTTAAAACAAAAACAGAAAAAGAAACAAAATGCAAGAGCATCAAAATGCTCTAATATTATAACTTAGTCTCCAGCTGGAGATTGTGATGAGAAATAGAGAGACAGTGCTGATGTACAAAGAGGAAAATGGATTTCTCATACAAGTAAAATGTAAAGTGATAATGTTTCGTAGGCCTCTTGGTATTTACACAAAATTCCTGCTATTGGCAGCAGACAGTCAGAATGTAATACAGAAAAAAACCCAACATTATTTTAAAAAAAGGTCATATATTATATGTATTTGATTTGCATGGGTTTTTTAATTTATTTCAGAAATGGTGAGTTGACAAAGCAGCACAAAAAGAAATGTATCTAACTTGCTAATTCAGGAAAGAAAGGCAAATTATTTCATGAATTTGCAGACTATGAAAGGCTTAAACATGAGTCTTTCTGTTAAGGTTTCTGGATGTCTCTGAAGAACCACTTGCACAGCTAATTTTTTTTCCTGATGAAAACATAGGTGAATAGGACTTTAGTTGTCCCTTCAATGAGTCACTGTCTATCTTATCTCAGTTGCTAAAAATAAATCGGGAAGAAAATAGCTGAGGCTGAATTAAAATTATTTTTGTTTTATTTCACTGAATGTGATGTTAAAATGTATTTCATCTAATTAAAAAAGGGTTTTATTTTACTCCAAATCAAATTTTTTGAAACTCCTAAAGAAAAAAATAAATGTTTTTATTCAGAAATTTGCAAGTGAGGAAGCTGATAATTATAACCATTTACTCAAGGATTAAAACTCTTTGTTGTGAAGATGACACATGATATTGTGTTCAACCCCATATGTCAGGAAAACATCCTCACTATGTATGCAGTGTTTAGGACAGAGGTCTGCTTCTCAATTCTTCCTGTCAATACTATGCCATTCCCTGAACTGACAATAAAAATTTGAACTTTAGTTTTCCCAATAATTCTTTTAAAAGTGCAGAGAGATGGCATTCAGATAGGGATGCCTTACCTCTTGGGGAAGTTGTAGTTAAAAACACATCTGTGACAGAGAATAAGTAGTAGTAAAGAGCCTCACTTGTGTCATAAACATCTGAATTACACCTCATGTACTGACAGATTGCAGTTCCAAGAGCAAACATGCTCAGAGAGGCCATCTCACAACACCCCTCAGGGATCACTCACTCTGGCTGAGTTCTCTGATTTCTCAGCTCCTGTAAGAAGGGAATGATACAATTGGTTGTAAATATAGCCCCCGATTTGTAAATTTATTTTTGCCCCCCATTTTCTGCTCCAATGTTTTTCAAGCAAACCATTTAATCTAAATTCATAAATTGTTTCAGGAAAGGCAAAATGACAATCTTTCTGTTCCCCTCCAGTGCAATTCCACATGTTTAATCAAGACTTTTCAGAGATGTACCCTGGAAGAATATTGTTTAGTGCTTCTTTAGACCTTTCCAAATATCTTCTACGAAGATTTCAGTATTTTCCACTATTCCTATTTATTTTTCAATACTGAACGACCTCTGACATTGTTCATTCTTAAAATCTGACTTTCTTTGCATCTCCAAGATTTGTATGATATAAATTAGAATTACTAACAAAATAATATACTTAAAATGAACACTATATAAATCTGAGTTTTACCAGTAATTTCAATACAGCATAATACAGCTCAAAATACTAATTCAATTACAGAGAGGTAGTCTGAGAAAGGTGTATTTTGTATCAGACAAAATTAAAAGGTCTTTATTTGGAAACAAGAAAGCAAGTAATTAGCATCTGAGAAATTGTTAAAGGTTTGAGTAGCTTATAGGACTTCAACTTCAAAAAGCATTGTCTGCTACAAGCAATCCTCCAGCTCTTTTTAAACAGCAATGAATACCTTTATGATGCAGTTAGGAAACTATGTGAGCCATTTTCTCATTGTATTACCACAGCGCGTCTGTGTATAGCATGGGTGATGTATGAGGAGATGTTAAGGGTAGGAGGACAGGTGAAAACTCCCCCTCACCCTCCAGTAAGTTTGGTGCTATGTGTAAAAAATCGATTTTGCATATTTTGCGAATAAAAAACATTTTCAAAGTCACAGTTTTTCCTGAACTTCCTTAATTAGTCACTGCAGTTTCCCAACATGAGAGATAACAAAAACCTTAAAACATATTTAACATTCAATACTGTGGGCAGACACATCCTTCCTTAATATAAAAAAGGTTTATACAGAAGTTCAGATGTTGATTTGAGGGTCTTTTTCAGGTCAGGATCTTTGGTGCAATAGTTCAAATGGTTTCAAAAGTATTTAAATTAATGAAACATACATGTGTACATTTACAATCATAAAACCATTCAGGCTGGCAAGACCACTAGAAATCATGTAGTCTGTCCCTCTGCTTAGAGCAGAGATAACTTTGATGTTAGAAATGTGGAAAATAAATTTCTACACCCATTCTTGATCCTGAATGATTCTCTTTTTGAGAGCTTGTCCATTGCTATAGTTGAAGAGGTAAGAGTTCAGAGTCATAGTTGTTTGAAAAACAGAACATGAAAATAAAATTCACATATGTATTTTACTTTTCTGTTATAGATATTTGATATAGATATTTACTATATTCTAAGAAAATATTATCAAATATGTATTTATTTTCAGCTTTTATTTGCTTTTAAAATGTTCTTTATGTGAAAATAGACTACAAAAAGGGTCTCCTTCAGCCACTCCCATTTTTTTTTCCCATTAATACAATGTATATCCACCCATATTAACATTCTGGCTGTGTGATTCATCCCACCATGTTGCAGTAATTGCTATTTTTTCACACTTTTCCTCCAGCATTATTGATTCAAATTCATCCTGTTTAGTACTCATGCTCTCGGACAATAGGAAACCATAGGTAGAGAAAATCTGCTGCCTCAAAAGGATTTAGAACCTAGCAATGCACTTCCTGCAGCTTTTGCTGTATCTCCCAGAATTTAAGTTTTCATTAAAAAAAGAAAGTTCCCAGAACATCAAATTTTAAGAAAAGCCTTCACTATGTAAAGTGTTTACAGGAGTGTTCAGAAGAAAGCGATTTTTCTAGCAGAAGAGTAAATTCCTCACATTTATGTTACTGCATTGTTAAATATAACAATGTAATTACCTACACTGTTAACCAAAGAGCTGCTGATTGTCATAGCAGAACCAATAGGCTATGGCACTTATCCACTGTGACTAACTGTATCTGCCACCTCTGAGACCCCATTCATTTGAAAATGTTTCTTAAACATAATAGAAGTTTTGACTACACAGGGTTACAACATTTTACTTTTAAAGGTTTGCTTTTTCTTAAAGGAAAAATAACAAGAGAAGAATTCCAAGTTTAGTCAGCTGAAAACTGCTAGAATATCCTGGAAAGTTGTCCAGCAGCAAAGATTTTTCAGCTTAGCACATTTTGACTATCCAGCCTGCATCTTAATAGAATCTTAGCACAGAGATGTAGAAAAAGAATCAGGAAAAAATATACATGAAATTTCCACAGAATTTCTAAAATGCTGAAGAAAAAGATTTACTTATGTTCCCAAAATGCACTCATTCACCTGACATTTGCAAGGAACTGCTAAAGGAACTTCTTCATCAATTATCTCATATTTTTCATTAACTCTACACCTTCCCTGGCATTTAAAATTGCTTATGTAGACACAAATACTCTTGTGGGTCAGGAGCCATGAACAGACCCAGAGCAGAAAGCAGCAAGAAAATGAGTTCCAGACCTTTCCCCACGTACCTCTCCCCAGTTGGGTTTCACTTGCGATTTGAACTGTAGTCAGAGTTTGCAAGCTCAGTCTTTGGCAAGAACAATTAGGGGGCAAAAGTATAGGGAAGAAAAGGAGACACTATTACAGGCATATAGTGAGGTCTATGTGCTAATTTCAGGGGCCGGAGGTAGTCGAGGTGAAGTGGGATGTAACAGGTCGGGTCTTGCCCTGTGCAGTGGTAGATGGAGCTGGGGCAATTCCTCCCATTTCAGATGAGAATGATCGACACCGTAAGTTCTTGGGCTGTTTTGCTTGTCAGATGCGCAATTTAGAAATTGAAAGGAAATGAAGCAGCACTAAAGAGAACTTCTTTCCAAGGTTGCTTTTTCAGTACAAGTCCCATCTTATTGATAACCTCACTCTTTCTTCCCATTTACACTTCTCAAAGCAAAATGCTTCCAGAGGAGCATCACCTTCATATAGACAATACAGCAATGCACCATCCCACTGGATTACCGCGGGACCTGTGCACTTCTCTTCTAATCTGCCATGGATTTTCTTCCTGTTTGTCCTCTGTAGGCCACTTAATTTTAAATACTTTAAATGGGTGCTCTTCTAGCCCAAAGCACTGTGATTAAATACAGTGTTCTTAGTGTGGAAAAGTGTGATTTTACCATTAGTAAGGCTAAATATATGTGTTCCAATTGCCCTAAATTTGGAAATCAGAGGGATTTAAAGGATTTATAAGCAGGGAGGAGGAATATGGCTTTTTTTTTCCCCTTCTTTTCCTCTGACCTGCATCAGAAATTTCCAAGCAATATAATTATTACTATCACAATTGGGAAACATATCATATAAAAAATATAGCTAAAACTAGTTGAAGAAGTGCATCACAACAGAAGAGTTGCAAAGAAAATGATGAAATTAAGTTAGGTTGATGAAGAATTATTTTGTGAGTCATTGCTCACAGTAATATATTCTCTCTGGCCATAAAGTGCAGAGTTAAGTTTTAGAAGAAAATGTAAAAAACCAAAAGCATTAGCACAGTGGGACACCAGGACCCATGCTCAGGGCCCTACAGTAACATAGATGAATAAAAATTATGCTATTAATGTAGCAAGAAATACAAATTCTGCTTACAGAGCTAGAGTTCCAGTTTGAAACTCCTGGAGAGGAAAACATAAGCTTGAGGGCGGTTAGTTCTGCCATTGAGGACAATGCATCCGTAGTATTTAAACAACTGTAGATGTATGTGAAAAAACAGCCTCAGTAAATTTGCTTCCTTTTAGATAGTAAAAATGCCTTACCAGAAAAAATGAGGCAGTTCCTTGTTCTTTAAAGGCCCACAGCAAGTAATGAATTAATCTTTCTGTTAAACAAAATTAGGGAAAGAAAGCAAGAAAGGGTGGCGACTAGCTGGAAAGGATGGACACAACCTAATCATCAGAAACTTCCCAGTTCCCAGACTATGCCTCACTTTACCCTGACCATCTCAAGTTGGGTGACTAATATAAGCTTTGTCAGCCAGACTTGCTATTTCCAGGAAAGATATTTCATAGATGTCTACAATAGCTGGGAGGAATCAGCTTCTAGAGGTGATCAACTCTCTCTTATGGCAGTAGAGGAATCCTAGGCAGATAGCTTAGACTTTTACATAGCTAAATGTAGATCAGATTGGGTCCACTTGGGTAACTGCCCATATTAATCAGTTGAATGTGTCCAGGGTGTTCTCTGACACTGATGTCTACTTGTATGTTATGACCTCATGCATCCATACTACCAAACTTTTTTACTCTAAATGAGGCAGTAGCATACAAATTGCCTGTTGGGAATGGTCCGTGGCTCATGTTAATTCCCCAGCTGCGCTCAGGAATTGTTCAGGTAGTACTGCTTGGTTAAAATCAAAACCATGTCAGGGACTATGCTAAAAATTTAACAGTGTGGCAAGTGAAGTATCACCGCATGGGAATCTTGCCTGGTACTGTGCAATTTTCCAGTATAAAAGCAGCCCATATGTCTCTCCTTAATCTGTTTAGGCCACTTTAAAATCTGTGATTTTTAATGGATGAACATACAACTATAAGTTTTTACCTACAAGCTATTCATCCATCACTTTTACATTAATTGCTGCTAGGCAATGTAACACCGTATACAGCTAAGTGGCAAAAGACAGGCCTCCTGCTGAAACATTCAAATAGTCCAAGTCTACTTTCAGCTAGTTAAATATCTAGCAGTTCACAGAATACTTCATTTAGCTAAACTAATGCAGTAAAACAGTAGGTGGTAAATGGTAAAGTTTTAGATCCAGCTCACTAGTATAAAATTATCCCCACAGCCTTTATATCTTCTGGTTAAAAATTAATAAAACAAGAATCTAATGGTATATTATATGAAAATATAAGTTTGCAGAGTTAGAATTCCACCTCTGGTGGATGTTTCTCATGCCAGTTTCAGACTTACACAAATTGTATTTTAAATAAAGTTGAAATAAAAAATATTGGAAAACTCTATCCAACGAAGTACTGTTGTCCCATTTGAAATGCCCCTGTTGTTAAATCTTCCATTACATTTTTAGTTTACATCATCACTCAGTGACAACTGGCATAAAACCCAATATTTTGCCTTGACTTTTATGTCATATGGAAAGAGTTGTATTCATGCATACTATATTTTGGTAACAATAACACATGCATTCAATCTTGATCAGAGTTTTCTTCAGAGAAGACAAATATTCATGTTAACTTCTCCTAAAAATCAAATCAGAGGTGTTTAAGTGGCATTTGTAATTAACAGCAAACATAAGGAGTGGTAAGAGTAACTCTGTAGGAAGACTGGGAATTATCTTGTTTCTGATTTTCTTGCAAAACTGCAGTTTTATAATTTACTAAGAACCAATAGATTTTACATTTCTTACTGCTTTCATGGACCTGCTGTCATGGACAAGATTATCATAGGTGATACAGGCAGATACCAAGATAGGGAACAGGCTGTGCTGGTGGCCCCAGTATTTTTCCGTGCCAATGACATATTACTATACAAACTAAGATATGTCTTGGAATATGTTGCATTCCCTCTCTGTGCCTGCCTCACCTTCTAATTTTGTTTGTCTTGTGTACACAAAAGCAAAGCAGTAACAGAACCTAAAAATGCCATCTGTCGATCATCTATAGTATGGATGCATATACATTTTATTTGTTTCTGGCAGGTTTAGTTTGATGTGATAAAAAGATATTTATTTTTATTGTTTTATTTTCCCTTGAGATACTAGAAAGTTTATTCATATTTACAAGTTTTCATATTTCTTCTTCTTTTGTACCCTCTGTTGCAGTCTTCATTATATATGTTCTCAAACTATTTATTTCTTTAAAAAATGCAAAATACATTTAAATAATTTTCAAATAGTTCTTTACATCTTTAGTTTATACTTTACCACCTGGTTTTAGTGAATTAAAAAAAAAAAATAAATAGAAAAGAACCACAACTAAAATCAAAATTAATTGCCCAGGCAGCCCAAGTATACATACTGCATTACTGCTTATAAGCACAATGATATAGCAAAATCAATAAATCGTGCTCTCATAGTACTATTTTATGTTGGTGCATGGTTCTTTTATAGTATTTAATTATTTTCAAAGAACCTTTCCATGTTAGGAAGCAATATATAAAACTATTTAATCAATAATATGTTTCCCTTTGATGTTATCATAACTCCTTTGCTTTTATCAGGGTATGAAATGTTTATAGTTAAATAAAGCTTGCTGAATTCTTATATGACTTATCAGCTTTAGGCAGGTGGTTTCTTTTCATAAAGTAAACTGAAGACTTGGGCTCTGATCCAGGCCAGCCCATAAGCACCTGCTTAATTTTAAGCACAGAAGCAATGTCCTTAAAGTCATGTGCAAAAAATTTAAACACATCTTTTTCTCTTGTCTGGATCAAAACTTAAATTGGCAAGAGATGCCAGTCCTGTCCTGTCTCTTTTGGCCTTTCCATTCTTCCCCCCCGCCCCCCACCCCATTACTCAGGAAACCAAAATAGTCTTAATTGTGATATAGTGTTAAATTCTATGGGGGAATGTAAAAGTTTTGCCATTTCATACTGCGAACTGGGTAGACACCTGGAAACTTTATCTTTAGTTCTCTACGCATCAGCTTGTCACCATTTTTCAACAGCTAGTTTACACTGTAATGACACTGTAAGTGGGAGCCTAAGTCGCTGTCTCCCTGCTGACGAAGTAATCAACATGCACCTGTTTTCTGCTGGGAAAAATGCAGCAGTTGATGTGGTGGCTTTTTAACCTGCAAGATGGTGATAAACTAGCATGCTGTAAACATTTGAATTTGACAAACTTTCTCTTACTGTTTGCAAATTGAACATGAGCAGCAGGACACTGGCACATGCATCTCTTTCTGTGATGACAGACTATAATGTCACTGGTAAGAAATTATAGTCATGGCCAGTAAGGATAAAGAAATCTCACTGATTCTTTCATCCGAAAACTAAAAACATTACTTAAGGTTATAATGTGAATATTCATATATTTCCACAGCATAAGAACATGTGAGGTCATCAAAAACCTAGATTAGACAAGTCCAGGCTACTACATAAGTCCATCAGAATCTTAAGAGGAACCTTCTCCTCATGGCCCCCAGCCCATGTATGAAGCACAGCGCTTCATGCAGACTAAGGTCTTAAGTTTAAAAAAAAAAAAAGGACGAGAGAGAGAGAGAGAAACAAGTGACCAAGCCCAGAGAAAGAGAGAGATGTTGCCATTGCTTAGACAATGTAGACTCAGAGAATACTTTAACTGAAATATTCCCAAATAATTCTAGGAATAAGACTACATTCACCCAAAAAAGGGAGATAAAAGAAATTCCAAGATTTGACCTATGGGAAATACCTTCCTGACAACAGCTTCAGCACTGATGATGTAAGGATCATGCCCCAGCTGAAAAGAGTTTTTATTGCCTGTAGGAACATGTCTAACATCCTGTCTCTAGTTGTGACCAATCTCTGATGCTTCATGCTATCTTATCATCCCATGCTACAAAGTGAAGATAGGTATCAAAAGGAGAATAAAATATTCTTGGACCCAGTAGCTGTCTACCCAAAGCCTTAAAGCCTTAGATTAATACATTATCAGACATATCGCATCTAACAAAATCAACAGAGAGAGATGACTCTTTTAACCCTTCTTGGGTGGGGGACACCCACAGACTCACATGCTTTAGTCTCTGACATTATCATGATCCCTTACGCATCCTACAGTTGTTTATATAAGCTTATGTTCTCCTTTACAAAAAACCTTTGATTCTTTTCCATTGCAATCCTGTGGACTGAACATTAAGTCTTTTTTCTATATGTTTGACACCTCCCTATAACTAGAAAATCTGAGTTCACAAGTGATCAGCTAGTCTTTGAGATCTTAAAAGGCTGTTTTTCTGAAGGGAAAAAAACACAAACAAACTGTTGCTAGTTTTAAAGTGGTTTATTTTTGTTTTGATACATATTTCTTAAAGGAGTGGGAGAGGAGTAGCTCATTTCCCTGAACATTGTTTAAAAAAAAAAAACATTTCCAATTTTGACTTGCCATCAATCTCATGACCCATTGTGGTCCCCTAGGAGTCATGACCATTTTTGCCTTTTTTTTTTTTTTTCTTTTCTTTCGGGGGGAAGGGCTTGCTTTTGTTTTCCCTCTGACATTGATGCTTTCAAATATGATACAAGTCTTCATTGTTCCAAACATTGTGTCCTAGACAACTCCCTTAGTAAGTCAACTGATGAGGTTCTGACAATCTGATCAGGGCTCTGGACATCGTTTTGTGGTGTTCAAATGACACTAAACAAGCTAGCATTCAAATATTCCCTCCTTTAGCCTAAATATGGAATATGTCCAGTCACACTTGATAACAACAATATTATGCACAATAACGTTACGCACAAAAGAATTCTTAACATATCTTTAAAGCTATGAGGTCAAATGCTAAAAAAATTAGGAAATACCAAATGTAAGTTTGCTAGTGCTTTTTTTTGTCCTACATTCGAATACCATTTTTCCATGGTCCACTGCCACTTTCAGCACACTGTTAAATAAACTAATCCAAGTATTATTTCACCTGTCTTGCTTATGGTGTGGCCTTCTGGTTAAACACACCTCACACCATTCAAAAATATAATGATTAAATATCTCTTTAGTTCTCTATGGCAGTGATCACTACAATGTCTGAATGTTTCATAAATATTAATGGGACTTTTCATAGCATCTTAGTAAGAGGAAGGGGTGGCAATCTTGTTAAATAAAATTGAGGGGAATTACAAAGAAGCACAATTTGAAATCAAACTTATTAACACAGTTAACATTAATGCATTTTCTATTTTCAGAGTAGTTCTTATAGACAACAACTGCAGCTGTGAGCTCTCAGCAATTCTGAAGATAACCTTCCCCAAGTTAAGCCTGCAGAAAATGAGGGAGACATCGCTAATGACCAGTCTTTTAAAACTTTAGCTTTCAATGACTTAAAATATTGCCACAGATGTTTTGTAGTAGAGGTAGGAACAGGGTTAATTCATCAGGACACTATTCCTCTTAACCATCCTCTGCCTACTTATTCAGTATACAATTTCTAGTTTTGCAGGAAAAAAGGCTGATACAAGTGACATTCTTTCATTCCCTAGCACTGATTCACCCTGACAGCTTGCCATCCTCTCATTGCAGGGAGTGTGACATAGTTATCATATCACATATGTTCCAATAAAGGGTCTGTTCTGAACTACCAGTCTGTCTTGAACTTCTGGCTACTCATCTCAGTCTCATTTTCCTCACACAGCAAATCTTGGGTTTGTTCTTCTCTGACTCCTCATTTCAGAGTAAGGCCCCTTGCTCAGTCCACACTAACATCACAGTGTAGGAATCTCCAATCCTGTGCTTTTTCTCTGAGCTTCTCTCCTTCAGACCTCTGCTTTCTGCTAAAGCCTCTTCCTCTTCCTTGCTGTGAGGGTAGGACCTGAGCAGAGAAGACACAGGGTGGCATCCCCAAGCATGGAGTGGCATAGAAAATCCTTGGCCTCAGGCTGACATAAGTGTAGCACAGTTTTGGTAGTTTATCACTGAAACCTCAGAAGTCTTAGCTCTTGTGTGAAACGTGTATTTTTTCAAAAGCTTTTTTACACCACAAAATTGAGATGAATTTTATCAGGGACAGAAAGCACAGTTCTGGTACAAATTCCACCTTCTATATTGAATCAAGTACTAGATTGAAAGATTTCCAGAATTTATGTTGTGGAAGTTAATATGTTCTCCATATTTATGGAGGAACATTTTGTCTGATTTTTTTATTAAAAGAATAACAACCAAAAATCCATCTGAACTGCCACAGATAGCTGTCACAAACAAATTCTGTTCAATAAGGTTTAGTATAACAAGATTAAAAATGAGTGAAAACAAGGTCAGATAGCTTCAATGGGAGCATTCTTACTGGCTTCAACCATAATACTTCTAAAGAGATTAATTTTAATTCTTCTTTTCCACCAGTACAGATGTTGCTAGCCCCGTGTTAAAGATTCATATGATCTAGAAGAAAGGACCGAAGAAAAGGCCATCTGTGAAGGTTCCTGGCACAAAACAAGACTAGTCTGAAGTACCTGACTGCCAACTAAAAAAAAAGTCCAACCTTAAAGCAACTCTGAGTCATTAAACACTCTTGTTACCTAACCATGTTTATGACAACAGGCCTGTTGCCACCTAAGCTGGCCAAGTCGGTTAAAGCTCAGTCTCATGCATATAATGCGCTGGCTATTCACCAGACTTTTTTCAGAGTGTCCCTGCAAAGCCAAGGCTTGCACAGCTTCTTCTAGGGACTGCAATTTGAACAAAAAGCATTGCTTCTCATTTATTTTTCAGTGAGGCTCAGGAAATAGATCTGCATCTCCAGTGGAATTAGTGATCAACCACCTGTCAGAATAGGAAAGGAGATATCACAGGAAATAAAGGAACAGGCAATATTTAAGAGGTAGTACTGTGTTCTACTCAGTAATGCTAGTGAATCAATAAACAGCATTCTGGGTTTTGCTGTTTTGCAGGAAGGTCTAATTCTTCCTGTGCTTTATACTATCGTCAGCCTTGCAGCACTTAGGTCTTCTTATTAATGTAGTTCTTAGTCCCTACTGCATGTATTGTCCTACAGCCTTTTTGTTCTTTCTTCCCTTAGACAGTCATCACTTGATTTTTTAAATGACTTAGCAGCAGTTATCACACTGGCAAGTGATTTAAAGACATTCCTAAAAATGTATATCACCTTTGACTAGATTTAATGCATTCAAACCATTTCTATTTTTCTGATAACTTCCCTAAAACTAATATAATAATATTGTCCTAATATCAAAGTTCCAGCTTTTCAGAAAATGAATGACTCATCTGCTAGTTTAAAATGTACCATCTTAATACTCATTTAGTCAGGCCAACAGACCTTAAATTATTCCTGATTTAGTATTAAAAAAAAACATTTCAAGAGGTATTTTCACCATTACCAAATTACATTAGCTCTGCTTTTTGGCTTCTGCAATTAATAAACCATAGGATTTAATAAAAGACCCATGCAAAGTGTGGGAGAACAGAATGGATTAATCAAAGACACAAGATATTATATATTTTCCTAGCATTTTCCTAAATTTAATGAATAATTAGCATTCCTATTAATTATTTACCTCATAAGCTACTGGTTCTAAGCATAATTTCCCAAAGTCTATATTTATAGGAAACTGGCATTTCATGCTGTAGCTATCAAATGGTGCCATATGTGCTGCCTTTTGTAAGAGAAATAATCATCTATCTTTGGAAACATTTGTTAAAATGTACGATAAATACAATTTAATAAAGAGTTCAACTAAAACCAAATGTAATATTCTCTTTTAATTCTATTCCATTCAAGCTTTTATGCCAGCTTCATCACTATTAGACTATGTGAATGCCTACCCATTTTGCATTATTCAGCTGTGTATTAGTGTGTTGGATTCATCTCAATTACCTTAAACCGTCTAAAACTTAGGTATCTAGCCTAAGAGAGTCATCTGACCATGTAGTCATACCTAGTCACCATCTAGTCATTAAAGCACCCCCAGAGGCTGATTCATCCTACCCTCAGTTTGCTATCTAAAACAGAAAGGATGAATTGTTCTATGGAGGTTCCTACCGGTGGTAAGTTAAAACACTTGCAAACAGTAATTTATTTTTTTGTTTTGTTTCCATCATGCTTCAGCATTGTGGCTGCCACAGGTGGTCAGGGAAAACACATGCACATAGTATTCTCCCCTCCTTCCCACTGGCACCAGGACCATGAAAGTCTGATTCCCTGTGACAGTCACTGAGAGCTTTTGAATACCATGGTATCTCACTGACTAGTGCCATATTCTGTTGCAAGGTCTATTATTTTTTTTATCCCTAATGTTTAATTATTTTAAAACATTTCATATCTGTTCAATCTCTTCTATGTTTTAATGTGGACATAGATAAGGGGTGGAGGTGAGCTGTTGATAATAGAATATAATGAGCCATCGCAATAGACTTGATGTGTGATGAGACTTGGAGTCAGAGGACAGATTTATGGTATTTGATTCCACAGTGACTAGAATTAAAGCTCAGATGCTTAAAAGCATGGCTGTACAGACATAGCAAGAGTCATGCTTCTGGAGAGCCTGTAACTATTAATGAAATTCTGTTTTGGAATTTAAAAATAATGGAACTAGGGATTGTATTTAATTTTCACCTTGTCATAATGGAAAGTAAACCCAAGGTTGCAGGGATGTAAGTCAAACATGTAGAGAGGTACAGAGAGATTTAGATACAGAACAATCACCACCCCTCAGCACTCTGAGCCTGCAAGGCTTTGAGAACCTCAGTGAATTATATTTATGAGAAACACAGGAGAAATGATCACTTTCATGATATTCCATAGTACAAGAACAAAGGAATAGACAATTTAATTAACTGGAGACAGTACTACAAACATGAAAAAAATGCTTACCACTTGACATTAGTATTCATATACCCCACCAAAATTTCATAGGTATTATGTATCAATATGAAGTCAGTAGTATTACAGAATAAAAATTTTAAAGGCCTGAATTGCTTTATAATTTTAAAGTTGGGAATGATTCTTTTAGCCTTTATCCTCATAGACATCTCTATGTTAATAGAGATGTCGTAAGTTAATATGCATAAAAATCCCAAACTTGAAGGTAAAATTTTACATGATACAGTCCCTGCATATTGGATTTCATAACTGTAGGTGCTGACCCTGTATACTTATACATGCACGAACACATTGCCATACTGTAACCACAGTTACAGACTCCTACCTCAGACAGTGGCTAGCACCAGATGCAGCAGAGGACGGTGTGAGAATCCTACCAAAGAAGTGGGATTTTTTTTTTTTTATTCTTACAAAATCAGGATCCGAATTTAGACATGACACCATGGGACATAATAGTGGGAAGGCTGGAAAAAAAGGAAAAAGCTTGATTTGATTTGCATTCATCTTCACAAAAACAAATTGAAAAACAGAAAAAATGTGGACACACTTGGAATTATGTCTGGTTTTCAGAATCTGAAAAACTATTTTTAATATACATATAAAAAGAAATAATATATGAATATTTTAACTGATTGATGAAAGACTGATTATCTGCAGGAACTTAGCTGGAACTCCTGGAATAATAATGTTGCCAACACTGCTTTGCTTCCATGGCTGAAAATCTTCATTATGAACAGCTGATACTGCAAGTACAAAAACCTGCAAACTGGATAGACATAATAGTTAAATAAATTAAAGTTATATTATTTTCAGTATATATTAAAGATATCTGATGACCATTCAAAGGACTAATGAGGACCAGTTATCTGAGATGTTTATCTAGTTTAGCCTGTGCAGAACTGTTGTGGCTACTCTGCAGTGCTCTGCACAGAGGAGAGTGCATTTTGATTCCTTTGAAAGGTTAAAGTATTCAAATTTCAGAGTGCTCAGAAGTTTCTGTAAGTGTCTTTCTATCACCTAGCTTTCTGATTTCACCTCTTTCCCTGAGATTATTTAAACTTTTTCCTGTATATTCATAAAGCCAAACATCTCCAATTTCTTCCTGGTCTTCCCACTCTCCTGAATGAAATGTTCTTCTACTTCTTTGTGAAACTTTCTACTAATCCCCAAGTTCCTACTTGAAAAAGACAAAAAACTCTCTAACCAGCTCTGAATTGAATTTTCTCAGCTTACAAATCTCTTTTACATTTAATGTCCTTTTGTAATATCTATTGAGTTAAATTTTTTATTCTCTGGATCGCTCATCTGCTTTTCTTTGATTTCATTAAAGAGCATAACCTGAATTGAGGAACAGCTGAGGCTGTGTCAGGACTATTGTTCTTAGCTGAAAAGGAAAAAGAAGACGACACAGAAGCAAGTAAGCAAGCCATGGGAGTCACTAGATGGAAGGGGATTGGAGACCAAGTAAAAGCTTACACAGAAGCATTCTCTGACGGATTAATATCCAGCACAGGAAAATCAACTATGATAATTCCGAACTTGAAAAGGTAAAGGGGATACCAAAGAGGATGTCAAAGAAATTGAGAAGATTTGTTTTTTCCATCTCTAAAGCTTTTTCTTTGCTAGACAGGGACACGGGGGAGAAGAAGATGTGCCTAATCTCAGGTGTTGGAGCTATATCACAAGACTTCTGCTCTGTCTTTAAAAATCTAGCTTATTTCAGCAATAAATCTAATATGGGAGCTGCAATCCTAAAAGTGGTACTGGAGAAAACAAAAAAGGAGTAAGAAAAATACTTATATCATGCCTTTGTGGGGTTCTGTTTGTTTGTTTGTTTGTTTAGCTGGAGGGTTTTTGTTTGGTTTGGGGTTTTTTTTGTGTGTGTGTGCAGTTAAGCAAGCTAAAAAATCACTGAGGGAAAACATCTATGCTTTTCTAGAATTTCTCTCTTAAAGCAAAGATGAGCATAAATCTCCCCTTTTTCACTCTAGTCCCATTAGTAACTTTTTTTACTTTAGAAGCAAATAACACCCTTGTTTGACTGTTTCAGTTAATGTCATGATCTATGCACTTGCCCACTTATGCACTGGACTCAGAAATGACTAGTGACTTATACAGAAGCTCGACTGTTGCTTTAGCAAAAAAAAGAAAAGGTCAAAAAATCATTGCTGAACTGAATCAATGATGTAACATTCCAGGTGAACTTCACCTTTGTCCACAGTAATAAAGTTGTAACACAGTGATCAACAAAATTCCTGTCTAAGTGTTTGATTACTGAGAGTTCATAAGATTTAATATTTCTTGCTACTAAAACCATAAGCATTTAAATGTTAGCCACTAGACCAGGTCTACTATCTGCTCAAAGGAGACCAGTTCATCTCACCACTAATTTTATGCTTAAACCCATTTGTTAATGGTCATCTGAGGAGTATTACTGTCGCTCTTGTTTAAAAAACAAGTTAGCTATCCTTATTTAAGGAAGGAAAAACATATCTAAGTCTAGGAGATACTAGTTTCTGAATCACTCTATTTCATAACCACCTAGCTGAGGCATGTCTGCACTGGTTCAAGTCAAGAACTGAACTCCAGAAAGAAGAATTCACAAGAATTCTTCTCATGAGTTTTTCCAAAATTCTGGTATAAGTTTACTAAAAATCACTTGATTAAAATCAATTCAAAATTTCTTTGTAGATCTGAGCTCAGTCTGCAGAATGAAATCCAGAAGCCTGGATGAGGTAGTATTACAGTTTATGGAAAGAGTTAACCCCCTCAGAATAGGATCAAGAACAAGCAGAACTGAAACAGGTCTGCCTACAACAGCACCTTCAAGAAACTAAAGGATTACTTAATAGGTTAGCAGCTAAAGCAAACACATGGAAAGAGTGGAGTGTAGTCCCTGCTTCCAGGACTATTGATATATTTTAGGTAATAATTGTGAAATATCCATAAAGGAGTGAGTTACCTCTCTATTCGGCTGCTGCAGAAAAGGTGAAGAAGGAGATACATGAAATGGCTTTTTGAATTAAAATAGATGCAAAAACTGTATTTTGAGAAAAATCTCGATTTTGACAGTACATGGTAGTTCAGTCTAGGATCAAGTGCTAGATCAAGTCGCTCTCAGGTTACATTTTCCAGAAAGAGTCCTGCTCGGCATTTTGAAGACTGTAGTATATTTGGTCAGGAATGAAAAAAGCATCTGAATGGCTTTGCTCTAAAGCTAGCAGTGTGCCGTTCATCTGTAAATGTCCATGTGTTTGCTGGGAGCTCATATGGCTACGTGTTGTCTGCCTGAATACTAAGGTACAGCACCCTGATAAGCTAATCCATTCATTAATACACTAGAGTCTCAATATCTCAGTATATATATTAACTTCTCCTCCATTAACTGCTCTTTTTTAACCAAATAGCTGCACAGCAGTATTCGTATTATTATGTAACAGCCCCATACAAGTAGCAATGGCAAGTCTCATGCTTGTATTTCAGATTCTGTCCCCCAACATTTAGCAAGTCTAAATGATAGATTTCTGTGTCCAAAATTATATCAACCTCTCTGTTTTGTTTATATATTTGTGGTAGGTCCATCAAGTCAGCTCTAGCAAACCCTAAAATTCTCCCTGTTTCATGTGGCAAATAAAGCCCTTCTTATATAGAAAAGGCCAGAAACTCTCAATCGGGACTATCAAATAAAGGTTTAGCTCCAGGGTACCTGGACAATCAATTACTGCTTAATTAGGTTTATAATTACTAGTGACTGTCTCATTATAAAAAGCAACTGGTATTGATGTGCTACTTGAACTTATCCCTGTATCATGAGTATGTGGTAGTAAACATCAGCAATACAAGCTGCAAATCAGTGCTAGTGTTTGCTTAGATCTAGAAAGGAACTAAAAAACTAGTATTGAAGTGGCAGAGCATGAAAAACTTTGTCTTATTCTAGGAAATGGCATTCTGGATTTTTATTTTGGCAACCTTGTACTGAATTCCCAGGGAGTGCTGATGTAGTCAAGCCTACATCCAACACAGAACTGGAGTTCCTACAGAAGGACTAGTAAGGACTTCGGGAAGTAACAGCCAGAACAGTGGTCACATGTGGACATACCTGACAAAGCAGCACAATGCCTGGCTCAGGCATCAGCTCAGTCAGACACAGAAGCTAAACATGGAATGACTAAAGTTAGACTGAGCTAATCACCTTATGTCCATTTAAAAGTCATATGAGAGACATCGGTGTCCCCAAAAGGGATTCATCTCATCCAAGAGGCATCTGAAATATGTGCGATTAAATGCTTCAGAAAGTGCCTACTTCTCTCCGTCACACAGGCTGGAGCAATTAGTTCAGATTCTGATGTCTAAAGGTGCATGAGATTAATCCCATTCTAAGTGTTCCTTTGCCTAAATTCCCAGAGGGGTCTGACTGGGCATTCCTTCTCGGAGCATGCCTAATCAGTACTGACGCTTTTAAGCTGAGTATAACTGGGGCTGACTCATGTTATATCTAATGTCTTAATGACTAAACAAAGTATAGTGCTTGTGCCAACTCACTCATCAGCCTAAAATTTTCCACTTTGCAGGAAATTATCCTGACCATATTGCTGTGGCCTATATAGGAATGAGAAACTCATGTCAGAGGTGAATGCTGTAACCATTGTGTGACCAGTTAAGTTGCTCTGCTAAACCTCTCATGTTAGAGCAATTCCACCTTGCTTCCACAGTTTAATATAATAGTCATTGGACTAGAGGGTGAAAATGAATCTAAGATTTGGTGTAACATGCAAAGCCAGGCAGAAAAAGGAGGAGTCAAATGTGGATTCCAATCCTCACTACATTTAACATTTATATAATGTATAGGGGGAACAAAAAAGCAGAATAGTTTGAGTAGAAGCAGGTAAGATAGATTGGCATATAGGGAAAACTTGCTTTTCTCCCCCCATTCAAAAAGAAGAAAATTAATAATGTGGAATCTGGGTGGAGGTAGATGAATACTTGGGTCAGTATGTAAACAGAGGTGCATGGGTGGAAGCAAACACATCTTACTTTACTGTGAGATAACTGGACCTTCTTTAGTTTCCATCTGTTTTGGCCAGCTCATAGTCGTCATTCCTGAAAGAGAAAATCTATAACCAAATGCAAAAATTGTTTGCAATGACTGCTACCCACACTCTTGAGCTTCAGGCTATCATTTGCTGCGTTTTTGGGGGGTTTTTTTGTCTGCATTTTCTTACGGGTCCACCAAGCAACAGAGTCCCAAATGACTGGTTAAAGCAGTTGTTGCTCAATACATTTGTCACAGTAAGGGGGCAAGGATCTGACTCAACAAACGCTGTACTCTCTTAAGTACGTTACACTTATGTTCATAAGTAAAAAGCTATCTGGAATTGCATAGACTTCTTTAGGGCAGCCCGCTGTACTTTAAGATATTCTTACTTGCAAGGTGCTAATTAAAAAAGGTAACAGAATTTGATAGAAAATGTAGGCTGATGTCTACCTTCTTGGTAAAAACCTATTTTCAAAAACAGGGAAAAGCAAGGATTAAGAAAGACATTTTATGAGATGGATTGTTTTGAAGCCCAGAATCTTTTGGATGTTTTATGTCCAAAGACAGGATGACGTGCTTATAAGATGTGTACATGATAGTATAACCATACAGGCATTAGAATTTCAGATGCCAAAGATCCATCAATTTATTAGTAATTTTATTTTTATTCACTAAGAGGAAAAATAACTCATATGTGCTAATTGAAAACAGCTGTCCTCATGTGGATTACTAGATTGATGATTCATTAGGAAAATGGGTACATTTCTGGAAGACGTGAGGTATAACCTCATTGTATTCAAGAATTTGGGTTCAGTGATGGATAGCTGAATGAAGCAGAAATAATCTGTGATAAACAGGATATAAAATTAGATGGTATATTTGCCTTTCATGGTAATAAACCTTTCCTGTATAGGGGTGATGTGGCAGCAGCTTTGTCATTTGTTCCAGTTTTGAAGTATTATTATTTCTGAGGTTCTTGTCCCAGCTTGTATATATGCAACAAGGATGTCCTGACAATCAAAGTCATGGATTTAACATGGAGCTGCATGACATTGACTTACTTCAGGATCAGTCTGAGACTGAAAGTGAGTGAAGAAGTATTTGTGAAAAAGATACTGGTATATTTGGTTGTTTTTAAAACTCCTAAGTCTTTTTGGCACTGAGAATTTACCTGAGGAAGTAGGTAGAAATGAAATAATACTGATTATTAACCTTTCTAATAAGCACAAAAAATTGAAGCCACTGCATACTTTCTTTTCAAAACAAGTACCAGCCATTGAGAGTACATGCATTTGGTTTTCTTTGAATGATAGCATCATAAAGTCTGCAAAACATTTTAAAACAAAAAGCATTTTTAAATACTAAATAGCACCTAAGAAAACTAGGAAATTTTGAATAAAATCCATCACATTTGAACATTTGTTTTCTGTATGAAAAATTTTTATAATCCATCAAAAAAAAAAAAAGGAAAAAGAAAAAGGGGAAAAAAAGGAAAAAAATCCTCCCACTAGCTTTTAGATGTTCAGACATGATGCCTTATTTTAGGTGAAGATCATATTTTCTGTACATTTTCAAACATTTTAACTTCTTTGATTTCTAGGACAATGATATCAGTACCTTATTAGCAATTAATTGCATCTGTAAGCATTCTGCAATCCTCTCAGAGTGTTCTATTGAATACTTGTGCTGCCAACTGTACAGTCTGGGATTTTTTTAATGTGTGCATAGGGAGACAATAGACTCAGGTAGGCTAGCTGTAACCGAGGGAGTCTAAACTCTTTTAGCTTCCTCCATAAAGCATTATGCATATAGATGCATACAGCTTTATGCTTAGAAGACCAACTACATTTAAAAAAATAATAATTTTTAAAAATTGTTTTAGGGTTCTCCTTGCCTAAGGGTTCTCCTGGAAAAGGAAGGAAAATAAACAAAGATGAGGAAACAGGGAAACACAGAAATAAATTATTAAGAGGATGCAGTCAAAGAGCTTTCCTTCTTTTTAGGAGGGAGAAGGTTTATGAGGAAAGCAAAATTAGGAAATCTGGAAGCTGCATTGGAAGTCTGCTTCACTGAATAAGGCAAAATTAGCAAAATGGTGAGGTCACTAGGAATCTACAGTATTGTTATTTTGATTTTTTTGGCATTTATTTCATCATAACCCAACAGTGTGATGTTTCCTGCTTTCCTCTTGGAAACTGCATACGGCTTTTTGTTTGGCTGGTTCCCTGGCTTTTTTAAACTAATCTCTAGCTTCCCAGGGAGCAGCTACTTCAGTTTCCAGCCTTGGCTGTGGTGTTCACGGCCAAGCAGGACAGCCAAGCTGAAACACTGTCTTCTGTGAAGCTCTCACTATATGATTTAATAGAGTATCTCTGCATTTAGGCCATCAACTTCAAGTTTGAAATGGACAAAGAAGAGACATCTGGAAATTGAAGAACATTTGAGCATATGACAGAAGTTTTCCCAAATCTTGAAAGGGTATTTCAGATTCTCTTTATTGAAGGAATTGAATTCTCACAGGTTTCTGTTTGCCCTCTATTGGGAAGGGAGTACCGGCTCTCTCATGTAAAAGAGGAATGATGAATGGGATAGCAAACCACTGCCATTTGACATGTATCAAAAATAAAATTTGTGGGTTTTTAACATCCATAAATTGATGCACACATAAATGGACAATTAAAAATGCACCGGTATATACATCAGGTCCCAAGGACTGCTTTAGTTTTCTTTATTCACATTGAGTAAGTCTCAGAAGCTACTTGAGAGCAAGGTATTTCTCAAAATAAGTAAGGCTTATTCAATTTGAATATAGCCTTAAAGAAACACCCCCACAGATGCTCTTTATAATGTCACTTTTAAAATAAAAGAATATTTTTCTTTGCACTGCAACCAGCTGGCTTCACCAAATAGTGTATAATTTTAAATGATAAAGCCCTTTTACTAGCTCTTGCATTTAGAGGTGTAATTTGAATACCCAGGAAATCAATATCTGCTTTGCTACATGATTACAACCAAATAATTGAAATATCAGAAGGGCAGTGAGCCATAGAGCCTTTGTACTGAGGAAATAAGACATTCTAATGACCATGCTTTCAGTACAAACGCAGTTCTTAATGTAATTGTGTGCAACTTTTGAAAGTACTGTTTCTAGCACTCTGCAAAGAATATAGGTGTGTAAAAATAAGCACCTGAAAATACCAGTTGCACTTTCGTGTCATCAGTTTTTAAACAGAAGTTTCCATTGCTCCCTACTGTATTGCTGCCGACAAGCCACAGAAACTCCACTCAGGGAGGAATATTATGCAAATCCAAGCCAAAGTGACAAGATTGATTTTGGACAAGTCTGAAGGCTGGAAACAAGCTGCTACTTCTTGCAAGCTAGAAACAGTGCTTTATGAACCCTGGTTCCTCTGAAAAATATAAAGAAAGGATCTGTATAAGGGAAATACTTAATTCATGTTTTCACTTGTAAAGAAAAAAGGATTCTCGCTTATGATACAAAATCAGGAGAATCTGTAGGTGAAGAACAAGTCAAGGTTAATATAAATTATGTATCTGCTACTTAGTTGCAAGGCAGAGCAAAGGAAAAAAACAGGCTTTCTTATCACAGAATGACTGCAATATTATTTCAAAGGTATTCACTGTGATTGTAGGATAATAGTTTTAAAACTGGAGTAAGCACAAAGGTTGAGCGGCTTACTTAATGAAGCGCTAGCCTTTCATCCCTAGCAGTATAATTTAAATCCATCTTTCAGTCCTAAGTAAAATGAGTGGCCTCATCTTTGTCCCTCATGGACAGTAATACACATTATATAACTACTGCATGTAATTTGACACAATTTAGTACAACCAACAGCCGTTTTGTCAGTAGAACACCAAGCTTCAGCTACCACGATGGCTGGAATAGATCCCTTTTTTTCCAGTAGAGCAACGTTCAAAAGCATGCTTTTGTTTTTACTGAGGAGTCTGTAATAATCCCCACTTTTTCCCACTGCAACCCTCATTCCAGGTGTGATTCCTTATCTCCAACTTCCGTATCAATTCCTCAAAGATCCAGATTTTAACAAGGAACTTTGTGTTATATCTATTGTTTTCTTTATTTTTTCTTTACGTTTCCACAGGATTTCACTTTTAGATCTGAAATTCCAGTCATCTTATGTACAACATCAGTAGCTGCTTGAGTGGGGACCTAAAGCAAGGCGATGGTGGCTTAATATGAAATCACGCAGACGGCCTTGCAGCTGTTTTTCAGTTACCTAATCTGAAAAATTGCTTGTTTCTGTTATTAATTTCAATACTATAAGATATCTTTGTGTATTCATAACTTACAGGGATGAATTTGAAACTACTTGTAGATCTCAATCTAATAATATATTTTCAATACATGTAGTAAATAGTTACATTTTGCATGTGGCTTTCCAATGAAAGTGACCCCACAAACACTGATGTTTAGAGACCCCATAACCAAATCTATCAGATTTGGAAGAGTTGCACCGTGAAATCATCTAGTGACCTAGTGAGCGAGAGTGAGTATGGGCAAAGTGCCAATTGTCAGAATTTATGGGAGCTACCTTTGCTTACATCAGTCATTTTTCTCAATATTTCATCTGCCATGTAAAGAACTTATGAAGTTGTTTTTCTTTAAGAAACGCTAATTGATTCTCATTCTATGTAGTGAACATAGAGCTTCAGTTCGTGTCAGGAGCTTTTTACTGTTTATATTTGTGCATAAGTATAAGGTCCAAATTTCAGTCACATTCAGCCCCGTTGACTTGGATTAGAATAGGTAATATACATAATATTGCTTTGAGAACCTCAGTTTCTTAATTTCTTCACGTGTATGTTTGCAAAGATGAATTCCTACTCTCCTACTCCCATGATTTAATGGGAAATTTTCTATTTAGTGATTGCATCAGTGGTTCCTTCTGCATATTGTGCAGTCTGTACCTTCTTTTTAGCTTGCTGAGCTCTATCAGATGCTTTTGTTCCCTTCTGAGTAGTGAAAGCTAAGGTCTTATGTATGTTTGTGAAGCCTTTACTAAGAACAGCAGTCCCAGTGAATCAAATCCTACCTCAGCAAAAGCAGCTACAAAAGCATTGAGCTTGACTCTCTGATTAGTAAAAATTTGTTTTAAATATATTTTTTTATAAATTTATAATAATGAATTCATAGGTTAGCCAAATCTGACTAATTTTAATAAGCATTGTACTGGTATAGTCACTAGAATATTCAGATTTTATTATTATTATTATTTGGAACATTATCTTCACTCTGTTGCTGAGACGCAATAGTAAAAAAAGACCCAGCTAAATCCTGAATGGGTCACATCTTTTTGATTTGAAAGCACAACCTAAAGGCAATATTAAAAGACTCACAATAGATAATGAATTTAGTATTGAAAACAAGACAATGCTTTTATCTAATGCTCAGATACTATAGAGCAGTTATGTGATTTATAATTAAACAACCTCACTAGTGTAAGTCATTATATTGCAAAAGGAAAAAAATTATTCTCCTCCTTTCTCAAAATTATAAACTATCCACCTCTGTTTACTTTTAAACTGTACATTTTCTGTTAGCCAATAAGGTTTTAGGCCTTTTTTATCTAACTTCAATCCGCTTTACTTGCAGCTATTTTCAAGCAGACAATGAATTCAGAAAGGGGGAAAACAGGCTGAAACATTATCCATTCTTAACAACATGATAACCCAGATCATTGTTGTAGTCCATCAAGATACATTCTTTTTAAAAAATAATAACTTAAAAAGCATGTTGTGTGTGAGAGTGATGGTTTCCTGCACTCAGCCCTATTCTGACAATACAGAAATAATGTTTACAATTACCTGGAAGCTGATTACTTCTCTGAAAAATAGACACGTGCATTTAGACTAATATTTTCATTCACTTCTGCCCACAAAAGCTTTCCTTTACAAAAATAATACAAAACCCCATTACTCAACACTACTTGAATAATAGCAAAGTGTGAGCTGTTTTTTCTTGAGGAGGGTTGGAGGGACCTAAGGAAAAAACAGAGAACCAAGAACTGGATTATGACTTGACATGGTACTTAAATTCACCCTTCCAATAAGCCTAAAATACCACATCAAGGAGAATTTCAAAGACTGCCTTTTTACAAAGTCTGTACAGAAGTCTCTTTTTGTCAGTCTCAAAAGCTTTCAAGGGCAAAAAGGCCAAGACATGAACACTGTCTTGTCTGCAGAATTCCCATCAAACATAGCATTTAAGAACAGAGTTTGCTATTCCATGTTTTATGAGAGAGATTCAGAGAGATACTGGTTTAGGTTTCATTTAATTATTAAAGAAATTATTCTATCTTGAGTATTTATTATGAAATCCTTTTGACAGAAGGAAAACACATTTAAATACACTGATTATCGGTTTAATATTTGTGTACTGTGAAAAATGACTACACTTCATTGTTTACTACTATGCAATCATGATTTTTCAAAAAAACACATTGCTTGGTTAATCTTAAGAAAGAGGCTGTAGAGTTGACACTAGCTGTTACCTACAGGCCTGGAGTGTACTGATCTGTAAAGATATTACCAAAGAAAAATCTATATGATACTATTAAATTAAAACCGACATCTACCTCATCATATCATGAAAGGAAAACAGAAAAGGCCATGGAAACAAATATCTCATTATCAAGTGTGACAAAGATTTAATTAGGGTAATTTTTCAAGAATGTTTGCTTACTGGGCTGTGGCTTTTATATGTCCCTGATTCCTCAAATATTTAAAGTCAGTGTTGCTCATTTCCTATTGACAAGGCATCTCTACAATAAACGAGCAATAAATTCAGCAATGTCCTCATACAACTTTTCTGCTTTTTTTCCCTCACATGAAAGGAAAGGGTTGGGTGCCCAAACTCACTGGAGCAGAAGCCATTCTTTGTTCTGCTCAAGGAGGAGCTGTTGCAGGAGTGGAGCTCAGAGCTGTAGTCCAACCACATTTTAATGCTAAACTTCATTGAAAACCGGAAGCAGGTCTTGGAATTCTGGACCTTTATTCCTTTTTAGACTCAGTTCTTGAGTCTGTTGAATTAAAAAAAAAAAAAAATTTCTTTTTCTTTTTGAAGGTGCTTATGGAATTGTAACACTGACTATGACTTTAGTAAAGGAAGTATGATAAAACTTTGTTGATCAAGTCCTCCTCCATTGAGCTGAGAGGAGACGTGGAGACATGTATTCTAGCACGATATATCATGTCCATATATTGTTGAGATAGTCTGGGTTCTTTAACTGTGTTTATTAAAATAATTATAGGTTTGGGGGGCTTAAGGGTTAACTACTGTTGGTTGATATAAGAATGCCAATTTTATCAGATAGTTTTAACTATAAATATTGCATACTTTTATAAATACAGTTAGAAGATTTATAATTATAACTATTATATATAATAACTGTAAGTATATAGTTATAATTTTGTATTTATTGCCTATGCCCAGGCTTCTCTACTTAGGAAAAAAGGCGGGGGGGGGGGGCGCGGGGGGAGGGAGAGAGAGAGAGCACACTTGTGAGATAAAGTTTGTTTTTCTGGCTGTGGATGTTAAAACAAAAATCAAGGAATAATACTTTGGATAAATGAAAACAATTCAATTTGGCGATTTTGAAACTTGTTTGGATTTTAACATTTAAAAACATGGTCTCACTCAAGCATAATAAAATACCTAAATTTTAAAAAAAATCATAGGTTCAAAATTTCAGAGGTTTTTAGACCCCAAAAGGGTAAGATCAGAAGAAGGTTCAGTCAGAAGTCCCATGACTGAATAGGCTTTGCAAAAATTCTTGAATCTTCTTTAGAAGAATGTTTAGAATTTTTTATTGACATGCCATCAAAAGGAGGACTAGTATCTGCAATCAAGAATCCTTATAGCTAATTCACATTCAGGAATGGGCACGTAAAAGAGAAAATTGTCTTGGCTAGATAAAATGTCAAGGACATGAAAAATTTCCATGTCATCTTGTTTTTCAGAATGTAAAAAAAAGAATAATTTCTTTTTATTTTTACTTGAACAAAATGAAGACCTCTGACACTAGTAACAAAATATATACATTTTAAGCAAGAGGCAAGTTTGCCTCTTATGTGTTTTAAATATTTAGGTCAATAATTTTCACTGTAATATTCTTAAGGAAGCAAAATATTCCTGTACTTGAATGCCGCATTTTGTTACTTATGTGGAATTTAATTTAATCTGAGCCCAGCATTCAGAACAACTTTTATTTAAAATGAGATTTTCAGCCATGTGTGAGGAAAACCATTAGTTCTGCTGGAATTATTTATAGATATTGTTGGATGCATGTAGCTATAAAAATGAAAAGTTTTATTTTTATTTAAATGTAAAAATAGAATATCTCATATCTTTAATTGTTTTTCTTTTCTCTTTTCTTTTCTTTTGTCTTTTTTTCTTTTTTTTTTTCTTTTCTTTTTTTCTCCAAATTATAGGTCCACATAAGCGCTTGACAGAGCTTTCACTTTATTTTGTAAAATTTATTTTTTACTGCTTGATAATAAAATGTCATCACTAGTGTTTCATTTAATAGTATTAGATTTATAACCTTTCCTCTACAAGAAAAGGAAAAGCAATTTTTCTTTCTTTGTTTTCCTAAATTACCTGTGTATTCCTTGTATGTTTACTGTAATTCTGATGTATACATCTTTTCTTAGTCATTTTCATCAAATAACGTCCCCAGACATACTGCAAGCTGAGCCTTTATGGCAAATCTCAGACCTATATGCTTTGTTTTGTTTTGTTTTGTTCAGAGTCACTTAATATCAAAGCATACCTTCAATTGTCTGTGAAGTGCAGAGTGAATATTTCCATAAGTCACAGCTGATTTTGTTTTTACCATGCATAACTGCTAAAATAGATTGTCAGCTAAGTTGGTATATCTTCAGGTGCTACTTCAGTGACCGTAAAGAGAGTTAAAGATGTCACAAGAAAAGGTGATAAGCAAATGCATTATTTAATACAAATCCTCAATATAAGACTCTCGAGTGAAACGGTTACACATTCAGAAGGCCTATCTAAAGCCCCCAGGTGGACTGACCAATCCTACTTGAATGGTCCCTGGGGGGCTCTGGGGATTAAGTCCTCTCTTTCGCTTGGATAAGGTCTGGCAAAGGAGCTGACTCCAGCGGAGAATGTCAAACCTGTTGGAGGTTACTTTGTGTTGCAAAGCAGCTGCATAAAAGGAGTTAATTCTCAGCTCCCCAGAAGTCATCTATACTTAGTTTCGGGAACATAAGCTTCATGTGGCCAAAGGCTAATGATAAGACATTTCCCAGATGAAAAGTAAAGGGCATAGACCATGTGCCAATAAAACTGAAAAAGAGTGAAAAAAGCTGAGAGACTTTGAGAGAGAAGCTTTTAGAGCTATTTCTATAAAGTCTATATAGTCTTCTTTTAGGAACTTACATCAAAAGAATTAAGTGAAGTATTGTTTTGTCTCCATTGCTAGATGTAAGAGAAATGCACACACTTTTTTTTTTTCTTTTAAACAAGCAATTTAAAATGTTCATCTTTTTTTCAGTGTAATTTGACAGGCTATAGTGCCTGAGAAACTGTTACGAATCAGAAAATGATCAATAGTAACAGCAAAGCTGAGTCTCATAGTTGTGTCTCAGGATATAAATCAGTCTCTGTATAGGAGAAAGAGCTGTCAAGACAATTCTCCTCTCCAGCAGTGGAATAAATAAATAAATAAGATAAAAGCATTGTAAAAAAATAAATTCAGTCCAACAACCATGCAATTGATTATTAAAGTACTACAATGACTGTAGAATTTGGAAAATTGAAAAGCTAACTGGCTCCCTGTGCTGATTTTGGCTGGGACAGAGTTAATTTTGTTCATAGTAGCTAGTATGGGGCTATGTTTTGGATTTGTGCTGAAAACAGTGTTGATAATGCAAAGATGTTTTTGTTATTGCTGAGCAGTGCTTACACAGAGTCAAGGCCTTTTCTGCTCCTCATGCTGCCCCGCCAGCGAGTAGGCTGGGGGTGCACAAGAAGCTGGGAGGGGACACAGCCAGGACAGCTGACCCCAACTGACCAAAGACATATTCCATACCATATGACGTCATGCTCAGCATATGAAGCTGGGGGAAGAAGAAGGAAGGGGGGGACGTTCGGAGTGATGGTGTTTGTCTTCCCAAGTAACCATTACACGTGATGGAGCCCTGCTTTCCTGGAGATGGCTGAACACCTGCCTGCCCATGGGAAATAATGAATGAATTCCTTGTTTTTCTTTGCTTGCGCGCACGGCTTTTGCTTTACCTATTAAACTGTCTTTATCTCAACCCACGAGTTTTCTCACTTTTACTCTTCTGATTCTCTCCCCCATCCCACCAGGGGGGAGTGAGCGAGTGGCTGTGTGGTGCTTAGTTGCCAGCTGGGGTTAAACCATGACACTGCCACAAGCTGCCATATAAATGATGTTAAATCATATGGCTGTCTTCAAGATTAGTAGAAGATACTTCTTCATGGCCAGTTAAAATAATATATATACGTGTACATGTGTGTATATAAATATATATGTTATTTCTAAAGTGATAAACAGCTGAAACTCATAGTATGAGTTAATTATGTTGAGTTTCAAGAACCCAAGGAAGGCAAGTGAACAAACTGTGGAATATGAGGAATACAGAAGGCAACTGCCCTGATGGATAGGAAGGAGGCAATAGATGTGATATTTCTTTAATTTAGGAGCATTTCCTACACATGGCATTCTCAGAAGCCGATGCAGACTAAATTAAATTACTATAAAGTAGGTTATGATATTGAATACTATTTCTTTATATCACTATATGTCACTGATGTGATATAGGAAGAAAAAGACGCTGGTTCATATTCTGCAAGTCTGGACAGTGTCTTTTATGTGGTACATAAAAAGGAGCAGTGACTTAGTCCTGGTTTCAGCTGGGATAGAGTTAATTTTCTTCCTAGTACCTGGTATAGTGCTGTGTTTTGGATTTAGTAGGAAAATAATGTTGATAACACACTGATGTTTTTAGTTGTTGCTAAGTAATGTTTATACTAAGTCAAGGACTTTTCAGCTTCTCATGCCCAGCCAGCAAGAAGGCTGGAGGGGCACAAGAAGCTGGGAGGGGACACAGCCAGGACAGCTGACCCAAACTGGCCAAAGGAATATTCCATACCATATGACGTCACGCCCAGTATATAAACTGAGGGGAGTTGGCCAGGAGGGGTGGATCACTGCTCGGGAACTGACTGGGCATCAGTCAGCGAGTGGTGCGCAATCGCATTGTTCATCACTTGTTTTGTATATTCTAATTATTTTAGTATTTTTATTGTCATTTTATTATTATTATTATTATCATTATTATTATTTTCTTCCTTTCTATCCTATTAAACTGTCTTTATCTCAGCCCACAAGTCTGGGGTTTTTTCAGTTCTCTCCCCCATCCCACTGGGTGGTGGGAGTGAGTGAGCAGCTGTGTGGTGCTTAGTTGCCGGCTTGCATTAAACCAGGACAGGCTCAAAATTCATGTCTACTTTTTTTCTCAGGTTCCTAAGATGCAAGTCTGAACTATGTGTGAACAAACCATGACAAGTTTCCTTTATAATTATGGAGAAAAATAGGTATTTCTGAAGTATGGTTCATCTTACTGATGACAATTGTCACATGAATTGTACCCTAAGCGTGCCTGTTTTGTTGCACTGGTTCTAAAGAGAACGAAGAGTAAATAACTCACAGGAAGACACCAAAAAGAGGATAATCAAGCCCCTCTATAATAAATATGTAACAGTTAAAATAAAAGAGAGATTAAACTAGAAACCTTTTTTTTTTAAAAAAAGTCAAAACACAAAAGCTTACAACCTTTGTTCTCCATTGTACAGTGTGGCAGAATTGCTGAGAACTACTGGAGTTAGGATAGCACGTTCATATTTCTGATGGAAAGATTTGAAAATCTAAAGTTCAGTTGATATAAGATTTGGTTTGTGACAAAAGAAATCAAATACCCAGAATAGATTGCACAGATGATTGACAGATGACAGCAAAGCTGAAGTTCCTAAGTATGAAACCACTACGGGGCAAAAGTATCTCAGGATGATTGGACTATTCATTCGTCATAACCAGGGAAAAGGATCTTTTCCTGAGGCAATGGTCATGGTAGTTTGCAGTGTTCACAAGAACATGACAATGACAATGACCACGTTACAGTGTAACAGCATTTGGTTTGTATGATCATGAGAAATAAATCACTATGGAAGAAAATGCCTCCAAAGATGTTCCAAGAGCTTGTCCAATACAAGACAGAAGCTTTACTTCCAATGTACCAACAGCTCCAAGAGGAATAAACCAAAATTAAGCCAAGAGTAGTAACAAACTTATTTCTTTTTGTGTCAGACATGAGATTTTATTAGTGCATATACAGAGTACAGAAAGAAGAACAATTGGATCATAAATCCTTTGGTTCAGTTCTCATGAAACCCCTTGCAAAGTCCCATGTCAGATGATAGTGTTTGCTACTTTAATGCAGAATAGTCACAGATATTGCTGAGAAGATGAACATGCAATGAAATATTGTAATCAAGAGCTGCAGAATCAGTCATGGAAATCAACAAACACTATCATCTAATGTGTGGCTGCATGTTCGGTTATGCTCTTGGCTAGGAAAACATATCATCTAGCCAAGTGAATTACTATTTTTCTTTTCTTCCCCCAGGCAGGAGAGATTATCATTGACTACATCAAGAGACCAGGAGACTGGTATAGAAGGGCCAAAAAAAGGCATTGCCTGGGTCTCATCTGTTCATTCCAGGAAGCATGCTAACAGGTTAGGCTAGTACTGTAAAACACAAACATGTGTAGAAGTAGTAGTACCACTCAGGTACTAGGGAATAATTCAGGGAAATCTATCTCCAAACCCAAGAAATGTTCTGAAGCAAAGAATATTAGATTCAATAAAGGCAAATGCAAAGTACTACACTTAATTGTTAGTACATACATAAACCAGGGAATATCTGAGCAGGCCAAAGGATTACAGATCACCTGGGGTCAAAGTGCAATGCAAACTGCATAGAAGCCAACAACATGACGCCACTTAAGAAAAGGTAAACACCATTCTGAAATGGATTAAGACTGCACTTCACGTTTAGCCGGATCCTGCTCTGACCTGGTAATAGTCTAACCTTGGGCTATATCCTCATCACATCCAGCTCTGGGGAATCTTACCATAGAGGGGACCTAGCTCATCCAGGTGACCTTGAATGCCCTTCTACATGCAATGTAGACTGTGGGCAATTTTGAAAACTGCCAGGGGAGGCACAAGATTGTTCTTTGTTGACTGATTTAAGAAGTGCTCATCCTTAAAGTGTGCATACCATGAAGTTACATGTGTTATTAGTTGGATGTTTGGTGCAGGAACATGCAGAGTCATGCACCCATCTCAGCTGAATGCTATGGGAAGTGACAGCCACACCTGGAGAGCAGTCTCTCACCATGCAGCCTCTCCCCATGCCACTTGTGCTTCAGGTGTCATTGACTGATTGTATCCTGGATAAAGCAAAGGAGAAGCAGCCACAGAGTCACAGTTTTCCTCGTATGAGCCCAAAGCACCCTTGAGCTTCCACCTCTTAAGGAAGATGGTGCCTGCTACCTATGGACTGAGCTGTTTGCCTGACAGTGATCAGATAGGAGGATACAGCAAGAGTGGATTAGGAGTTCACTAAGGTCACTAGACCAGATACAGAAAATAGGCATAGCCGAATAAGAACATTGTATGTTCAACAGGGAAGGTAGTTATTTAAATTATTCTGATCAATTTAGCACTGATAAAGCCTCAGAAGGATTATTACCCCAAGCTCTATGCACCAAAGTTTAAATAAGTTGTAGGAATACCGGAACAAAATTGAAGAGCAAAATAATGATGAGGGGTTTAGGAAGAATAACTTGTGAAGAAAGGCTGAAAGTACTGCTTTGTTTAGTCTAGAAAAGAAGACTAAGGGGAGACATTAAAATAGTCTTCAAATATGTAAAAGATTATTAGAAAGACAATTCATGATGTCCACTTTACCTGAGGACAGAACAAATCATAATTTACTTAATTTGCAGAAAGGGAGATTTAAATTAATTATTATGAAAAAGTATTTCTTAAATTGTATGGATAGTTAAATGCTGGGACAAGTAACCCAGCGAGATAGTAGAATTTCTGTTGTTAGATCTTTTTTATGAACACGTTTAAAAAAACATCTGTCTGCTACTCCCATTTTTGTGAATAGGAATGATTGCTGCATTCCTAAAAATTAGATTATTTTCTTTCTTGAAAATCTATACCTACATGCATGGCTTGAGATATTATTTTAACTGTGTTTTTTGTCCAAGGGGAAGGGAAATGCAATATTGTAAAAAAGACAGTAATACTAAAATCAGAAAGCAGATTATGGGAGCATTGAGACTAAATCTCTAACAGGGATTTTGGACAGCACATGCTGGGGTTGGGCAGTTTCAATTGTTCTTTGAAGGGTTCTTTGCCTCTACTGCAAGAGCATTTTTTAAAAAGAAAATGACACCTCTATACCTGGAGTTGCATGGCTTTGGTTATACCAAAGATGAACTTCTGTGCTATTTTTTGTAGTCTGTCAAGTGAGTCTGTAAGATTTTTCTTTCTTACTGATATTATCACATGTAATTATTTCTTGTTGTGTTTTGTTTGGGTTTTTTTAATTGAGAATATTTGAGTTTTTGTTACATTACTCCCTAAAATATTTATTAATAATGAGTCAGAAATGCCAGTCATTTTCCAAAAAACTCCAAGGAGAGCTACTGATATAAGTGAATTTTAAAAGCACTGCTCACATGCATGATAATTTACTGGAGAGAAAAAAAGCTGTGTTTTGTATAAATTAGTCTTATCAGTCCAGATGTGGTATGCAAGATAAACACACCTTTCTGCTATCTTGGCACAAAGCAATAATTCATCGATTGTGTTAACTATTGGTATGCTGCACAACGTCTCTCTTGGTCAGATAACTAGCTACGCTATGCAAAATCTCCCCAAGTGTTCCAGGTCAGGTAATAGGTTGAAGCTACTCTTGTGTGAAAATATTTCATAGCTGTAAAACTGGTGAAAGCTTTGTGGGCAAAGTTTGAAAGCTCATACACAGCCTTCTAGGGAAGGTAGTGCAGTTGCAGCTCCTCACAGAGCTTGAGCTCATCCTTGGCTTCCTGATGATGCAAACTGCTTGAGCAACGGCAGAACAGAGAAGTGGCTTTGGAAAGGGGGAACATCTGGTTCAGTGGGGCAGCTTTATATGCCCCAAAAGTATAACCTGTGGGAGAATAAGGGTAAAAGATGCAAAATGTCCAAGCTGTCTTTCCTGTATGCTGTGAAACAGAACGGGCAGAAATGGATTGTCCCATTCTCTGCCCTGTATTCTGGACAGTACAGCATTGTAGATACATCTGGGTGAGCTCTGTTAAAAATACCAGTGGTTTTCACAAAGAAATTCAGCATTTTCAACCTTTTTTGTTGTTGTTAAAAAATGTTATACTGTTTGAAAAGGGTTTTTTATACAATGTCTTCTGTTCACTATTTTGTGTTTTTCTTTTCCCTTTTTCTTTCTTTCCCTGTCTTCTTTACTGTTTGGTTGCTGGGTGCCTTGCTTTGTTGTTTCGTACCCCACTGTCTGTTTGAAGTGAACTGTGTTAAGTGATCAGGTACTGGAATACAATTCATCTTGCTCTTATGGAGATGATTGCTAAATTCAGCGCAATGGTATTAATGGAAAACATATGTGTAGATCTGCTGTGTATACAGCAAACACTCTTACGTATAAAACATTCTGCATAAGTATCTCAAATTCTTTCAGTGCAGAAACCTAAAAAAACAATAGCTTTTACACAGAGCAAAGAGAATAAGGGAGAAAAAATAAATAAAAACAAGAAGAAAAAATCATTCAAAACCAAGATGGTTTAAGGGCCAGATTTAACAAGTCTGATTAGATCTGGAGTTCTCTTGTCTGTTTGTTTTCTCCTCTCTTGATGAATGCTGTCCATTGAACATTGTTTATCTTGGTTGAAGAAAATCTTAGATATTTTGCCACAGAGAGATCTATTTCAAGGAGCTTGGAAGTTCTCATTTTCTCTCTAGACCAGCTGGCTTAGTAGAAATCTTGCCTTATAACCTCACTTATAACCTACAACAGTGTTTCTACTGTGTAAATGCTGATTGCACATCAAAATTCCTATTCTGACATACATTCTGATAGACAATTTTTTTTCAGGAAGCTATTTTGCTAAATCAGGCTGTAAAGTAAGTTGTCCAGAAAAGGTGTTCTTAAACACGTGAAATTTGTTGGTTTTGATCTTATCCAGCAAACTTAAAAATAGCTAGAGCTATATGAATCCAGGAGAGTCTGACTTTTTTAAAGTATCACCAAAGAAGGTAAAGGTTTTATCTTTTCCCATAAATTTGATATGCTATAAATAGGGAAAAATATGTACTTTAATTAATGAAATAAATGTCAAACTTTTTTCCAAGTTGAAGGTAGGCATCATGCTCGCTCTTTTCAAAAGAGGAGTCTAAAAATTAGCTACTCAATCTCAAAACCTAAACAAGGAACTGGGTAAAAACTTGTTCTTCACAAATTTTCAGAACTCTTATTGGTGTGATATTCATTTGTCCCAGCAATGTCTCTGTGGTTGGTAAAGGCACTAACAGTCCCACTGAAGTGAATTAGAGAGAGCTGAGGTTCAATCCAGTTGATATTAAACCATTAATTTTAGGCCTTCAACTTTGAAGGATTCAAAATTAATCCAAGGTATAAAATACATTCTTCTGCCTTTTCAAATCATTCAAAATTGGGCATTCAAATTAAATAAAAATTATTAATTTTAGATTTCTTTAAAGCCAAGTTTTATTACTTCCTAACTTTTTTTTTTCCCCTGGCAAGATCATTGCCCTTGATCCAGAGGGGTTTTATGAGTGTAAGCTTGTGTTTGTAGATTTCTGGCTGCTGTGGAGTACCAAAAAAAGCTGGACTGTATTATCATCTGTCCTGGTTTTGGCTAGAATAGAGTTAATTTTCTTCCTAGTAGCTGGTATAGTGCTGTGTTTTGGATTTAGTAGGAAAATAATGTTGATAACACACTGATGTTTTTAGTTGTTGCTAAGTAGTGTTTATACTAAGTCAAGGACTTTTCAGCTTCTCATGCCCAGCCAGCAAGAAGGCTGGAGGGGCACAAGAAGCTGGGAGGGGACACAGCCAGGACAGCTGACCCAAACTGGCCAAAGGAATATTCCATACCATATGACGTCACGCCCAGTATATAAACTGAGGGGAGTTGGCTGGGAGGGGGGGATTGCTGCTTGGGAACTAACTGGTCATCGGTCGGCAAGTGGTGAGCAATTGCATTGTGCATCACTTGTTTTGTATATTCTAATTCTTTTAGTAGCTTTATTGTCATATTATTATTATTATCATTATTCTTCCTTCCTTTCTGTCCTGTTAAACTGTCTTTATCTCAACCCATGAGGTGTTTTTTTTCTGATTCTCTCCCCCATCCCACTGGGTGGGGGGAGTAAGCAAGTGTTTGCATGGTGCTTAGTTGCCAGCTGGGGTTAAACCATGACATCATCTCAGAAAGTTATATATAAAAAAGTCTCTTCATACAACAGCTTCATACATGTAGTTCCCATTAACACCTGGGAAAGAAATATAGTTCAGATATCCCATTGGAGCAAAATGAGAATACACTGCATCACAACATCTGATAGTTAAGGCAAGTCAACCCCATGTACTCTTCTTCAACAGAACAGGTTGGATAAGAAGAAAACAAAACCTAACTAAAGAAGTTGGTGGCTTATTTTTACACCAATCTTCTACAGACAGTCATTTATTAAAAAAAGAAGAAAACTATTGCTGTTAGAGTGTATCTGTGTTTAGCGTGATGTCTCATATTCAGAAGTGTCATAGACAAAATTAGTCTCTAACAAGGGTACTTGCCAAATGTTCAGATTAAATCTGAAGCTTTAATGAAGGTTTATTAGTTCAAAAGTGCTCTGCTTGTGTGTTCTTGTAATGGTAATTATATTTCTCTTCCAAGTCAGACAATGGAAAAGAAAAAGAAAACAAAACAATTTCCAGGGGAAAAGACTTCAGATTCCCACACAAAGGAATCATCACTTACATAAGAACTATCTACACCATGCACAAAATACTGATGCTGCTAATCTGCCCTAAATTTTCAGACTGAATTTTTAAGCTTTCCTCAGAGATCCAAGAAATATCTTAGTGGAACCAAATACTGTTAGACAGTGCTGGGAAAAAGATGCACTGGAAAAGCTACTTATCTCACCAAATTTATCACTTGAGGGCAAAAAATTGCACCTCAGCTTTTGATATTTTCTATGGATGTTTTAAATGTGCATGGATTGATTCTGGCATACAAGAACATGTGCGTGCCTGTCAGGACAAGGTGCAAGCACACGCCATTCTCTGTGTTCCTTCTGTGCCCTAGTCCCACTGGAAGAAAACCCAGCACATGAGCAAATCCAAGCAGATGAACACAGATGGAGCCACAATTACTTCCAACGGATCCCTTAGTTTGAATTACTGGTGTAACAAATATCTCTACAAAATTTTTTTCTTTCAACAGCCATCCACTATTCCTTTTTTTCCTTGACTCTTTTTCCTTTTCTCAGTTCCCAACGTCAGTGAAATCCAGAATGGATATCTAAAGCTATTGCCTGTAAGGCTGAAGAAGAAATCTGCCATTAAATGTTAAACTATGCAAAAGCTTAATAAAATAGGTGTAATGGAGCAAGGATTGGTGGCTGTGTGTCAAAGGCATTTTGCTAGGGTTCTAGATACATGACAATGACAAAGGTTGCCTTTAGGCAACAGGGTTGTAAGTAGTACAATAGTAGGTTAGAGAGTATTGGGTCATTTTGGCCGAAGAGTTAAAGCTCACTAGACCCATCACTTCCTCTAGTGATAGAGGACTGGGGTCTTGGGGGACCAAGAATTTCCATCCATCCAGAAGGAGTGGTAGAAGAAATGGATGGACAGCAAAAACATAAATGAAAGGAGAAATTAAGTCAGAAGACAAAAGCAGTTAATGGGAGAGAGGTCAAAGAAGAAGAATACCCAGGAGAAGTGCTAACAGTAATTAATAGATAAAGAACATGCTCTGGACTAACTCTGATAACAGGTTTCAGTGTGGAAAATCAATGGACCAGAATCTACTACTGGTACAGAAACTGCTCATAGAAGGAGCATTGAAGGGGAAATGATCAGAAGCTTAATTTGGCCAGAGAGATGATACCAAGGAGAGAAGCCTTCTGGTCTCTTCGCTCTGCTATAAGGAATAAACTTAGAAAAAACAGGTCAGAGGGCCTTCAATGGAAAATGCAGAAGCTTTTTCTGGAAGCTTCAATGGAAATGCAGAGTCACTTCTGACACAGGAAGAGCTTCCTCTGGGAAGGCAAGCTAAAAGTTAGGGTGGAAGCCATTCTTGAAGTTGACTCTAAATATTAGCAATGTATCCGAAGAGAAGCAACACTGAGGGAGACAGAGTATGAGTATGAGGAAAGCAGCATTGATTAAAATATAATAAGGTAAGTAGTAGGGACAGCTTGCAGTGTACTGCAAATTTTTGTTCCGGGGTAAACCCATGAAACACAATTTGCTCTTGTAATCAGACATGCAACAGCAGGAACAACCCACAAAGTTAATAATGGACTCAATTTCATTTAGTCTATAATGGGAAACAATAATTATGATAAGCATCCTTGGTCTTCACTTTTCCTCTCACCTTGTCCATTTATGCAAACACTTACACGTATGTAAAAAGCTAGGTGTCACGGAGACCCGCTTGCTGCTTCAGTTCAACCCATTCCTGCCTGGCATTTTATCAAACTGGTAAGTTTATAAAGCGAAGACATTTGCCTGCACCTCAGGGAGAGTAAAATTACTCTGACACACACAGTTCTCATCTTAAAATATGTAATCTATTATACGCTAATAAAATATTGTTTTTACAAATGGAATAGATTATTTAAGTATGCAACACATTTAAAAATTCATTCCATGGAGAAAAGCTATTACAATAAAATGTTCTGCTGTAACTCACTGTTTTCAGAAACTAGTCAGATAGTCCAAGAACGAACAAACGAACAAATTTATGAAAATCAAACTCTCTTCACAAACAATTGGGAAACAGAAAAAAAAATTTGAAAGATTCATCAAGTAGATTGTTTGCAATGAATAGTTGAAGCCAGCTCTATTCACAGAAGATGATAATCTGTTCATTAAAGCCTACTTAATTTCTTATTATTTTATCAAAATTCAGAATATAATGCTGAAAAGGCAGTTTGGCACTTCTGATATTTGAATAACAGTTTTATTACATTTTAACTTGTTGAAAAAATTAGAAAACAATAATGCTACAGAAGTGACAAAAAGTAGAGAATTAGCAGAAGACACAAATCAATTCACAAAATCTGCAGACTTAGCTTATCGCTATATTCCCAAAAATTGAAGTTAACCAAGGTAAAATAATTTCTGTGGTTGATATATTTTCTTCCTAAACCTTGCCACATTATTTTCAGATTCAAGCTCTTTCTCTTCTCAATTTTTATTATTAATATTTTAATTGTGACTGTGAGTTTTAATTCTTAGAATACCTTTCTTAAAGAGATAAAGTCCTTTGAAGGAAATTATTCAACATGTTACATTCTAGTCAGACATATTACCTCTCCTGACAACTGACAGCTTTGCGTTATACTGCATTAGTATGCTAATCATTCCCAACAACAGTATTAAATAAACTCCATGATATGCTCTTAATTATAATTTATTTTGTAAAAGATGACAGCTGCGTGGATATCATATTTAGGACCATATTATTGACAGAGACCTTCCAGATCATCAACTCTGCTCCCTTGATACTGCAGGCCAGCACACCATGAGTGATGTACCTCTCCCGTATAGTGCTTAAGGCTTGCCCATTGCTCCCATTGGAAGGTCCAGATCTTATTTCTCTGATGGCAAAAAAGATTCTGATGAGCCATCAGCAATTGGTATTCAGTTGTCTGAAGTTAAGAGACAGCTGGGCTGATTGCCTGTGCTCCTACTCAGGCTGGAGGTGAGAGGAAGACACATCCTGGTGGGTAGGAGAGGTGAGAGATGCTTTCCTCTGGCTTGCTCTGTTGACTTCAGTGGGAGCCAAGAAGGACAACTGAAAGTCTTACTATGACATAACTTAAGTTAATGCAGATAAACTGCGCTACCAAAGACTAGATATTTGCCAGGTGAACTTCTTATCCACTTCTATATGCTTTGTAATTTCTACAGATATATCACCGTAAGAGCCAATGAAAAAATCTGGATATTTGAGGGGAAGAAGGTCACTGTGAATTTTGTTTTACACAAACATGTGGATCCAAGTTTGAGGAGTCTGAACAGTCCTATGTGCCTTGTTTGGGCTAGCAAGGCACTTGGTATTTCCCTCCTTCCATATATTTGATATTTCAAATGTCATTTTTCTTAAAGTTGCACACTCTGGAAACATAGTTGTTAATCAAAGAATAAGAGTGTATTTAACATAATTTTAAATGTTTATTACCTAAATAAATGTATGTTCTGTTGTAAATTCTGTTAGATACTCTGTTTCATCTGGTCCATGATATTGCCAAAAAAACCCACCCACAAAGCAACTTAAGTGCTACCTTTATAAAATAACTACAGGTCTGAGTCCTCTCGTGGTTATTATAGGCTATTTAAAAATAAATAATACAGATCAATCTGCAGTGATAGGTCAAGTGTCTATCTCTTGGGAATGCTCCCAACATATCTGACAAATAGCTCCTAGACTCATTATCAGATTATCTGACAAGCCTTGCTCTAAAATACACACAACTTTCTATAATCAATTAACTCTCAAGAAATTTCATGAAAATGTTGTCATTATTTGGAGATTCAGTGTATAGTAATACCAGTTAGAAAGCAAAAGGCTGACATGGTTTGGAAAATATAGATGTCTCTGAAGGAACCTACTGCATTGCACAAGAAGTCTGATAGTCACAGATTCATCTGGTTCTTTTAATGCTGAGTTTTGTTATTGCTTGTTGCCCAGTACTTGCACACATTTTGACCATGCAGTGGCTATAATTATTCACTCACCAGTATTACCTTTTCAGAAAAGATTTGAACATACCTTCAAGGAAAATAATACTATCAGAGATATTTATGATAGAATTGGGAACTACATTTGGGCTACAGCGAGAAAAATACGTATGTAAAGCAAAATGAGGGCTGCATGAAAGCTGTTATGCTCAAACTGACAAACTGTGAATCTGAACGCTATCCATGTATTGTAAGTACTACTAGTGGCAGCTTTCAGACAACACCTGTTTTGCACATCAGTTATTCTGTATATAGGAGCTGTTTATGCAAGACTGGCTGACGTTAAAAAGCAAAGAGATAATAAAGATCTCTACAATCCATATGTAGATTCTAATTTTAGTTTAGCATTTTCATGAAGAAAATTAGCATTCAACAGAAGGAAGATAAAGAAAGTTATGAAGTGGGCAGTGTAATGTTCCTCAGCCTAACGTTAAAGTACTTTACATCTTTATCTCCTACTTTTCAGAAGTTTTTACATAGCTAAGCTTTTACTCCAGGCACAAAGCTAGGATGCCATTGATACACAAGAGAGCAGCTTTTCAGACAGAAAAGACAGATGATCTGTGGACTTGCACAGTAGAAGTAAAAAGAACAAATAGTACAAAGTGGAAAATCATGCCCTGCAAGAGGCATTGCTGTAACTTTAGCTGCCTAAAGGTGAGGAGACTGATGAAATTAGCCATCCAGCCCTCCTTCTCTTTTACTGTGGAGAGGAAAATGCAATTCATCCTTCTTATTTGGGACACTACATTTAGAGCAGTCCCATAAAATACTGAGGGACTACAAGCTGATCAACTTAGACTTGATGCCGTAATTTTCATATACATACATGAAATTAATGCTTTCACAAGAGTAAATGTCCCATTTCACTTACGTAGTAAAGCCAATCAGCCAAATGACAGCTATTGTTTCAAGAGTTTAGAGGGCATATTAAAAATAAAATATCCACTCAGTAGAAAATAAAATCAAGTATACGTTCAATTAGATACTTTCAAATACATTGGGATGCCCTCCTAACAAATCTACTAATGAGGTGGAAATTTGTGCCAGATTTGTTTGAATGGTTGGGTCAGACATTGAAATGCACTTGAACTGAACTTTAAAACTATATTCCTTAGCTGATGATGATGAATTCATACCCTAGCATAAATGCATATTATTTCTAGTCTACTGTCATAATGTCTAAAATAATAGTGCATCCTTTTCTTTGCTTTTTAATTTGGCCATTTTAAATATTTGAATAAAAAATACTTCCAATTTGACCAAATCCCTGATTAAGTTCAAGTCCAGAAAGAATTGTTTTTTTAAAAACATACAATACTATCAAGTTATTTAAACAGTGGACAGTGGTATCAGTTGCATTACACATCTGTGCCACAAGATTGTTTTGGAGATGGTTCTACAAAGAATAAAAGTTTATATACTCCTCACAAAAGTTTGATAGTGCTTAGGGATCATTAATCTCTACTGTATAAAATGTTGAGCCAAATTCCGATAAAATCAAATGCCTGGATGTTCATAACTTAGAGTCTGAGGACTCAGGAATATTTTCCCTAAGGGACTTGGCATCATTTTAATTTTTGTGTGGCATGCGTGTCATTCTCAGTAATAACTAGTGTAAAGGTCAAGTAGTTTATTCAGTTCCCTTTCATGAAACTTCTGGGAGTAAAGAGAGATCAAAGCCTCAAAATCTCTTGCAGAAAACTGTTCATGGAGTGATTGCCGGAAAGAGGAGTATAGGGGGTTTGTGGGGGTGCCCGCATGACCCACACTCGGGGTGGCCCCGATATCCCCAGCGGTTGGGGCAGGACCAGGAGTGTGCGCGAGGCACGTGTCCGTTGTGGACACAGGACCAGAACCAGAAATACAGAGGGACCCAGCCTGACAGGAGGCACAAAGGCAGCACGAAGCGTTGTCAGGCGGAGGGGACCCCGGAGGCGGACCGGCAGCAGAGCCCCCCGCCCGGCTCCTGCCGGCAGCGTCCCCGCGGCGCCCGCCGCCCCCGGCAGCAGCCCCCGCCCCGCACAGGGTCCGGGCGGCGGCGGGGCCACGCGGGGGGACCCACGCCGCGTGCCTCCCCCGCGGAGGGGTGCTTGTGACCCACGGGCCGGGGGCAGAAGGGGGGGCTACCTGGGCGCTGGGGGTGCGCTAAGGGTGCGTCCTCCTGGGGATTAGTTACAGGGGCTGGGAAATGCGTAGCTGTTTAACACTCTGTAGCTGTCTAGTATCATGATTTATCACTTGTGTGGATATTGATCTTTGTTAACGTGTTGTTAATAAATCAATGAACTGCTTCAATCCTAATGTGGTTTGAACCACGTGAACTGACTGGTTTTCCCCTGTGACAGGATCGAGCCCAATCCAGTCTTATTTTGCCCAAGGTCAGAAACATGCAGTTATTTTTTCCTAGGCTCTAGATCTCAGACAGCTTTCCCTTCTTTCAGCATCGGGGCTTTGGGGAAAGGGACTGTTGGCAGAGCAGACAATCCAGAATTGATTGTTCAAGCAGGGACCAAACACTGTAATGAAAACATCAAAACTCATGTTTCTCTCTGAATATCCTATTCCCAACTAGCTAATTTGCCTGCTATCCTATTTCGCAGTCTTCAGTTTCTCACTTCACCTTTCCTTCGCTTATCCATTTAGCAATTCCTTTTTTTTCCTGGCAAAACAACAAAATAAAGAAGTATCTAAAACATCCCTTAAGAGGCAATATAATTTCATTACCATTGAACTCTTGGCAGGAGTCACTCTTATGTTCTGTCCTTTCTCTTCTCTACTGTGCTGACCTTGTCTGTGCAGACGATAATCTCCTTTAAACTGGAGAAATGTTCTAATTGTACTTTTTTATGGTAGAAACACTGTCATTTAACTGAACCATCAATATTACCATAGCAACGGGTGTAAGAATGTTCTCACCATAATAATTTACAGGACAACTTTGGTGAAGCTTTGTCCTGTAAGATGGAGGATCCAAATATGAAAACCCTTAGTCTGGGAGAGAATCAAACTGCATTTCTCATTTCAAAGGCAAATTAGCCTGCTACTAGACTAATATAAAAATATTGTAACTTCCTTTTTCTTGTTTTAAAAGAAAGAATATTTGAATTTGTACAAACAAATCTCAATGGCTTGAAATTTCACAGCTGTTCATATCTTTCTACGTATTTACCTCTATGAGTTGAATGCAAACTGTTTAGTTAAAGTGCTTGATTGTTGAAAATCCAAATTAAACGTGATACGAAAAAGATTAAAACAATATTATAATTTTTTCCCTTATTTCTCAACTACATGCATAATCAGGGAGAAGGATGGAGGAAGAAGTACCCAGATGACATGCTCCCATAAAGCACATCCTCAAGTTAAAATCAAGAAGATATTTAAGTGCTTTGCTTAATCAGAATCCAAATCGCTCAGAAGGAGGTAACTATTTGGAGCAGGTAAGAGATTAGATTAGGATAGTAGACAAGTAAGATTGTTAATTTATTCCTTCATCGGCCACCCAGAGCTTGCTTCAGGCTCCTCTTTGAAAAATTATTCATCTGAAAGATTTATTAGCTATTTGCTGAGTTTAAATTTTAAAGTTCTCCTGTCACTTTCCTGGAAAGTAATTGCATGTGCAGTAATTGTTACGAGCTGGCTGGCTCTTTCAATGTCTCCATGCTAAAATTTTGCTGAGGGATTGAGTCCTATGCTTTGTCAATGTCCTATGGTATATAAAATCTCCATGAAGAATTAGCCTGGATGCTTAAAATTTGCATTTGTACAAGTCAAAGTAGCCTCTAAATTTCACCGAGACTGAAACTTAAAGGGCCACAAGCACAGGCAAAATAATAAATTCATGTATATAGGCAAATGTGCTATGTGTGTGTGAAAAAGATTTATCTAGGTATAACTATAATCCCTTTGATTTTTTAATTTAAGGCTTTGCTTTCTTTTTGTTTTCCTTTGCATGCAGGTATTGGTCTGGTTTTGTAGAGTTACTAACAAATGTTGGGTCAATAGTTGGCTAGTCAAGTCAGTGACTATGGATCAAGGCTATGTCTAGAAGATTTCAAGAATCCCTTGATGATAATATTAAAAAAATGATAAGTGATATTGAGTTATAAAAATCAAAGTAAATCTGGTTTTAGATTGTGGTATGGACAATGTATACTTGGTTCAAAAATATATGCATGCATGTTCATGAAGAATAAGCCAAAACCAGAAGTTTCTGTATTGCCTTCTCCCTTCTGATGTGGAACTGTTTGACACTATACCTGGTTGCAGAAGATCCAAAGGCCTCATTGTTTAGAGTCTACAAGACTTTGGCAATACTGTCTACAACCACAGGAATGACCTCACTCAGATGACTCATGAAATGATTTTATGTGGTTTACAAGTACATGGTAGAGGTACAGACTAAATCCATAGTTTTACATTGACAGTTTATACAGGAACACTAAGCATCAGCAGCCCTGTTGCTGCCATGGGTATTACACTTTCTATGGAGTTACGGACATGTTTTCATGTCATATAGCATTGTGAGGAGCTTAAAATAATATATCTACTAACTGTGCTCTTATTTTACCTCCTAAATATTGAACAGTTGAAGTTACAGGAGTGGCTCATATTTTAGCCTGAAATTTTGAAGGATTTATTATCAAGAAGAGAACTGTCTTTGCTCTAAGATAGCACTGTGGCCTGACAGACTTCCCTCACATGGAGAAATCTGAGGAGGCTGGAGCTGATGGATCTTTCACTACTTTGTCATGACTACATTGGCATAACTCAGTTGAGCAAGCTTTAGAGTAAGGCTCAGAAATTCTCCTTTTGGCACTAAAGAGCAAAATCTTTTTATACGTAAGCCAAAAAATGATTGATCTGTCCCTTGTTTGTCTATTTACATGATGAACATAATCTTGCTTCTATTTTCAAGAGTGTTCCTAGAAGGGACCAAGCAGTTCTCTCCAAATCTGCTGCTACTCTGTGGATCTGGATGTTTTACTGGATGCAGGGACCACAGAGCCATTCCACAAATAAGTGTAGCTATCTCGTGTTCCCAGAAAAGGAACACATACAGATAAAAATTGCCCTAATAAGATTGGTCCAGATCACGTAAACCATGAATACAATCAAAATCTTTTTAATTGCTAAACAAATACTACCCTAATTTTCCCAAAGATGAGCAACTGAATCAAGCCCTAGGTCCTCATTGGAAGGATTCACTTAAAAATATACGGCTTTGGTCTTACATTCGGAGAGAGCTAAGCAAAGGAACAACATACTGTCATAGTATTCAGGGTTAGAAAAAGCTAGAGAGAGGTCTCTGCTGGGCTCAGAGGTTCTCTTTATAAAAAAAGAAAGACAATCATTCTGTCATTCTCTGTTTATATCAGACTTCATTTGATTTGATCAAAAGCCTTTTTCACTCACACCATTTCAACAAATTTTTCAGGTCAATATTTTTGTGCCTTTGTCACATGCAAAAGTCCAGAGTAAAAGTCCGTCTACAGTAGATCTGGATATTGGTGTTTACTTAGGAGCCAATGAGATGAGGGCTTTACTCACTCGCTTGCTTCCACCTGCTGCGTTACGTTCCAACTTCTCTGCAACCAGCAGGGAGGTCACTGCTGGTTTTGGATGGTTGTACAGAAAGCCGTGTTGGCTCCTGCCATGCCACTGCTCACAGTTGCCCATCTCAGGTGTCACTGGCCAAGGTCCCTGGATATCCCCTGGCATTTGTCTCCATGCATTTCTCATCTCCAGGATCTTCCTTCACTTGCAAGATCTTTCCTCCAGCCATGATCTTTACCTTCTTCTTTACAGGCCCCTTTCTTCTTTCTGAGACCAGTTCCTTTCAAGAACTCTCTTTCCAGCACCCAAGGACTTTGTTTTCCTAACTATATTAGTCTACATACATGTCGTGGTTTAACCCCAGCCAGCAACTAAGCACCACGCAGCCGCTTGCTCACTCCCCCCCACCCAGGGGGATGGGGGAGAGAATCGAAAAAAAACCTCATGGGCTGAGATAAAGACAGTTTAATAGGACAGAAAGGAAGGAAAAATAATGATAATTATGATGATAATAATAAAAAAATAACAATAATAATACTAAAAGAATTAGAATATACAAAACAAGTGGTGCACAATGCAATTGCTCACCACTCACCGACCAATGACCAATTAGTTCCCCAGCAGCAATCCGCCCCTCCCAGCCAACTTCTCCCTGTTTATATACTGGGCATGACATCATATGGTATGGAATATCCCTTTGGCCAGTTTGGGTCAGCTGTCCTGGCTGTGTCCCCTCCCAACTTCTTGTGCACCCCCAGCCTTCTTGCTGGCTGGGCATGAGAAGCTGAAAAGTCCTTGACTTAGAACACTAGTTAGCAACAACTGAAAACATCAGTGTGTAATCAACATTATTCTCATACTAAATCCAAAACACAGCACTATACCAGCTACTAGGAAGAAAATTTGCTCTATCCCAGCCGAAACCAGGACAATACAGAAGTACAACGTGTGATCAGCCTCCTCATAGGTGATTCTGCCTCATGTCTATTTATTAATTGGTGGGTTCATGCTGTGCCACTTTTTTCAGTCTAGTTGATATAAAAGTTTACAATCAGCCTGCAATGGGTGCATCTAGCAAGTAGGAGGCTTGTGCTTGAGAGTTCACGAGTTAAATTTTGTACATTAAGACATGCACACAATTATCTACCACTTGTCAGTGTTCACCATTTCAACTATTTTTTTCTGTGATGGCTTTAGCTATACCCTTCAGAAAGAGCTACTTTGGCTTTCCTGGCTGAGATAACCTTCCTATACAATTCTGTAATATGATCATGAGCCATCCTCACCATAAGGAAGGAGATACTTTCAGTAGGGCCAGAGGGACCCTGGTACAGGGATATACCCTTGGAAACCTGCACCTTTTGTCTCCTGAGCAGTAAGAACCAGAATCACTTCTCCCTATAATAAGTTTATCAGTATTTACTGAGACCCTCAACAGGGCCATAAGTTTAGAAAATATAAAAAAAAAAAAAAAAAAAAAAGAACTATCCTGGGAGCTGCTCACATGTCTGGAAACAAATTTGATGCACTTCATATGTTATGATCAACTTTACATGAATTTTTAAAGGAGTTTCATCATTTTCCATTTCATCATTTGTTTTTTCTTGTGTGCTCAGCCTTTTATCTAGCACTGGCTTTTTATTTTGCTTGCCAGAGGATGATCTTCCACAAATACTGAAAGACTGATCAGGAAGAGGAAGGTGCTACAACATTTCAGATGCTAGGCTACTCTGAGATGCCTATTGACATCTTTGCAGATACCATTGCTTGATGTGAAAACACACTTCCTTGCAGAAGCCTGCCAAGCGTGTACATACACACACAACACAGCAAAAAAAACCAGAATCTTTCCCTGGCATGAGGTCTAACAGAAACAGTTTTACTTGCAGATTCAGCTCTACAGAATCAATTTCTCTTGTGAAAACTAGGTGCAAATACTGGCTTTTGTGTGATGAGGGCTTATGTACTTCATTAAGATGCTGAGCACTGTCTCTGAGTGCCAAACACCTCCTGTGAGTGATTCTGTGGCCACAATCTCACAGGATTTAGCACTACAGGCTTTATGTTAACATTTGTCCCAATCCTATGGGTCTTAATCTGCTGAAATTACTTTCAAAAGCTCAGGTTGACTTGACTGAGAAAATGGCAAGGCTTGAATATAAAGAAGCAGAAAACTAGAGGGGCATAGCTGATTAATTGAACACGGTTGAACACAGTAATCTGAAATTTCAGGAAAGAGATGCTTAGATTCATGGTCCAGAAGTGGAACATAGTGTCTGTTTCACATGTCCTATATACTATAGGCCACAAAACACAACACTTTCTAAGAAACTTGAGACCAACATTAAAAGACTAAAAGCCAGAAGCTATATTTTGCCACATCGAAAGAACTCTAGAGACTGAAGGTTTTATCTTACATCTTTGAAATAACACTAACTTACCCAGACAATCATGGAAAGTAGACCGTGTCCTGCTTTGATTGAGAAAGTTATGGGGGAAGGGGGGAGGAGAGAAAAAAAAAAGCCAAAAACCCCCCAAAATAAAAACTAAGCAAAGTGGTTTGAACATATGGGCAAAGCAACCATACAGCCACCTAAAGAATTTTTAATATCCTGGGAAAATATGTCAAGATAAGAGCTGTGACCAATTTAGTGGCTGATCATGTAGGGTTTTGTTTTATGATCAGAATTGCTGTAGAGAAAGGGAAATAAGAAGGTAAGCTGTGTCACAGAGGGAAAAAAAAATCCTTTCTGCTAGCTGTAAGGCACATTTGAAAGCCCTAGAACACAGGTTTAGTATAATAAAAGAGTGCAACATGATCAACAAGGAGAGATCAACTTCCCTTACACTCCTCTAAAGGTTATCAAAGAATAAGATATCTAAAAAAAAAAAAAAAAAGTATATCATAAGCTTTAGTTCCTAGCTTCAAAATAATCTTGTTAATGTGCTATCATTTCCATTAACCCCTATGAAGTGTTCCCTGGAAGAAGCCAAATCTTAGCAATTCTCACCAAATGAAATTATGGAGGAACTAAATAATAATTTTGAAATAATTCTCACAGAAACAATTAGCAGGAAGAAAAATAACAAAAAATATTATTATAATTTTAAGATCTATATATCTTGCAAACTTTTAAGAAAAAAAGTATGTTCTAATCTCAAGAGAGTACCACTGTCTCTGTGTTTGGTAATAACCTAAAGAAACCACAGAGATAGCATCTTTGCATGAAGTGATTGGCTTTAGAAAATACTGATTCTTATTAGGAACTAAATAGACATATCAGCCAATATGCTGGATTTAGAGTTTCACTTTTAGATACCTGAAATCAGAGTGTGTCTTGTACCAAATGAAAAATCTGGAGATGAGCCATGAAGGTGTCCGGCAAGCATCGTGGCAAACCTAGCATTTGATGAGAAATTACAAAGCCTAACATTATTTAATGCTGAACTGAACTGAGTTAGAAGAGACTTAGCCAAGGCACTAAAAATTCAGAACTGAAAAGTCCCTCCTCATTATCCTGTGGCAGAGTAGAAGTGGCATAATGCATAATGATCCCATAACACGGGGAGTCTTTCAATGTAATTAAAAGTCAGTAGAATGGAACACAATTATAAGAATTTAATTTTTTTTTTTTAAGTCAATGTGTGGTCAGCCAGGGAAATTCACTGTCACAGAAAATCATTGAGACGTCATCTATGCCAAAAACTGGAAAAGACTATGATAGTTTTTTAATCAATTATAATATCTGTGGGTATCCACTGTAGAGAAAAGAAGCTGCACTGGGCATTATACCACTATGTGTACATTTGTCTAATATATGTAGAGTATCACACATTGGCTAGACCCCTGAATAAATACAAATGGTAGGCACTCCTGTTCCACAAACCACTTACTTACCCACAGGCCTAAGTGCTGTCAAGCAAGGCATTCACATACCAGGGTACTCATTTCACATGTATTTAAACATTTGTAAGTTGGTTGTATAAGGTAGCCAAAGCGAGTCTTCCTCTACACAAACCAGAGAAAACAGCATTTCCAGAAGTCACTTCACCTCACAGACACAATGTCTTAGGCTGGTTCCCTTCTTGGATTTCTTTATTTCTTTATTTCTTCATACAGAGAGTCTGGAGTAATTATCTTGAATCTAATCAACTAACTTTTTAGTGACTAATAAACATTATATTAATCCCATCCTCAGCGTCTGTGTTCTGTCTACAGAAAGAGAGAGACATCTCCAGAAGCAATTTATCCCATTTTAAAATAGATGTCTAAAGTAGATGATAGGATTTACCCTCTCAGAATTCTTAGTTCTCTCCATTAAGCACAGGAATAGCCAAAATGACTGGCCGTCATTTTGATTAAACTCTTAGAATGCAAAACTTGGTAGAGAAGAGCCTCACTCTTAGATGCTTTGTTGAAATAAGGATAATTTGCTGACTTAGCATACAAATGAACTCTGTGGGGAAAATCAGTTAATGATTTTTTGACAATGTGACATGAGACCTGATCATAGGCAGGGATGTGCGATGTGATGACTGCTAGGTTCATGAATAAAGTCCGTGAATGTTAGCATGTTGTGTACCTTCTCTCAGCCAGCTACGCTGTGAGGTGAAGCCTCTCTGGAAGCACCTTCAGACACCATCAGAGGAAAAAGGGGAATGGGGCAATGACAAAATCAATTTGCTTGGCATTAATAAGGAGTACAAGCATATATCTAGACGACAGGCTCCAGTTTCTATGAGAATAATATTCACTTTTTATTTATTTTCCCCTGCCCAGTGAAGAAATGCAGGGAATGCTGATGATCTCTGTGGTACACAGAGCTGTGTATCAAATTATGATGCCTCACTATGATAAGTGTTCTAGTTTTTCACATATCTAACAAGAACGTGTTAAACATACCTTAAAATACTGATAAAATGCCAGTCAACAAAAACTGAAAATAAAAATGTAAGTCAACTATTAGAGAATAGACCCTGATGATTGCAAAATGCAAATTTGAATCTATGTAACACTGAGAACATCTAAAACAGACAGATGGAATTAAAATGATAATAACATTGTTTCAGCAATTTTGAGTGCTGATATAAAATATACAGATATTCACAGGAATGTTACACTATCCCAGATCAAGTTGGCTTAAATTAACAAGGATGAGTACACTAATAAATTACTTAAAATTATATCATGGTCTTATGCAAAGAAGACTTTTCTTTAGATATGTTAATTTTATAGTAAAAAAGAGGAAGTCTTTCCAAAACAAATCAATAAAAACACAAGAAGGTTACAACTGGCATAATTTCCAATACACATACACATATGACTCTGCAGTGTCACAAAACTAAAGGCTCAGTCACTATTTCTATTTTACAATAAATCTACGAAATAATTGCTTTTGAACTTGTGTAAGAGAATGTGTACTGTAAGGAAATGAGTAGCATGTATTCTTTGTGTGAGAAGAACATTGGCAGTTCTCAGTGTTAAAACAGGCAATGTCTTATACTAGCAGGTAGTTTTTTTCCAGTAGATGTGGATCTAGAGCATAACATTTGTTGATGAAGGCATGATGTCCTCACTACATGAGTTTAGGAGGATAGGGGTGCTTCAGACTCATTTCAGCCTGATTGAGAGGACTGAATGCCTGCTAGCCCTAGAAGCATCTGAGGTGTGCTCTGAGCACACGCGCATCAGTTCAGTGTTGCCCAGAAGGAATCCAGTTTGTGTGCTCTAATCTAGCACTGGGAGAGGGGACAATCGGTGGTAGATTAGCTTGAAAAGCTCACTCCTGGGCCAAAATAAAAGGCTAATGTGGGAACATGCATAGACTCTAACGGAAGGGTCAGTTACAGTAAAAGCACCAGCTGTATTATTTTACCCTTTTCAGAGTCCTGCATTAATTCAAATATGGGACTGATAGGTCTCTACCTGAGGGGACATGTGACATAAACCAATATTCCCCCAAACTCATGAAACAATGTCATTTACCTGCCACTTAACGCTAGCTAACAGGTAACTGAAAGAAACTAGACTGACCCTAATCTGTTCTTTCCAAACTACTGCTGTGAACTATGCTACGTAAAAGCCATCCTATGGAAGGAGTGCAGAGGTTGTAGGTGTGCTCATGAGGTCTCTTTTGGAAAAACTAACAGTTGCTATATGTGGTCCCCTCTGGAGACTATTCCCTTTGTTTCTTCCTTTTTAGGAACAGACTTTCCTTTGTGGATTTTATTGGCCCTAACTTCAGTGCTGCAGCACCCGGGCACAGTTTTATGGATTCTGCACAAATCCCTTGGAACAGTGTGGTTTTTAAAAATCTGTCCCAGCTTTGAAAAACAAGCTTTAGCTTAAATCATCAAAGTATCTTGCCATGCACATATTTAAAAAAGCTTTTCTAGTGCAAGCATAATTAGCCTCTTTCTATTGATGCACAAAGTGAAGTGCAGAAAAAGGATGATTGTATAGTGAGTCAATCATGGAGTAGTAACTAGAGCCTTGATTATCAACTTACTTCAACTTTATCAACTTTACAGGCATCACACTGTAGAAACGGTATTGGTTAAGGGCGGCCAAAACAAACCTGTAATTATCAAGTAGAGAATGCAGCTCACACCGAGAATGTCTGGGAATTTGGGGAAAATCATGCAGACTAACAACTTTTTTATGTGACAGAAAAAAACCAAATCAGAAATATATGCAATATTGTCATCGGCAGAATAAAGCAGATAAGGATTTCATAGATCCTTTCTGAGATGGATTTCATAAAAAACATAAAGTTTTGGAGAGGGGATGAAAATATCTAAGATCTTTATAACCCTAAAACAAACATATGGAGCATTGGGTTAAGATTTGATCTGGGATTTTTAAATTTTTTTTTTTTAAACAACTTTTGAAAAATGACATGAAGAAATAATGTTATTCCAGTCAAATTAGGCATCATTCAAGACATAAAATAAATGAATATTAAATGAAATATATTGTCATCATAATGTCTTAAGACGCTTAAGTATTCTCATCATATATTCTGACTATTTGGAGTTTTATATAGGGTTTTATTATATTTGTTTTCAGGGTATTTTCCTTATCTGTGAGACAGAAAGATACATGCAGACTATACCATTTGTTGCGGCTTACAGTACCTAGAATTTTACTATGTAATATTTTCTCCATATTTTTACTTAAACATAAAAAATCCTCCCCAAAACAGTACAGTCAAATAACATGTTACTCTGAAGCTATCATGATGAAGGAGGAGTTTATTAATGGTATCCAGAAAGGTCACTGTGACACTGCTAAGAAGAAAATATGGATATAGAAACTTGAAGATGAGTTGATTCATTTCACAGAGGTAAATACTCAGTGCTGCATAACTGTCTCCTTTTAATTAGCTTGTCAAAAGATTTTGACAAAGACCTCCAGTGGATTACTGAGTAAACCTGAACTGCAGATTACCTCTATTGAATCATTTATTGTCTTTCAGAGCTTTTAATAGAATTGATCTAATCAAGCCAGTTCTATTTTCTTATCAATTTTCTGCTTCTCTTTTGTTTGCGTTAGTTACTACAAGGTTTTCCAGCAACACTTTTTTTTTTTTTTGCTTTCCTATTTGATATAATAAGGCTGTGTTTGAACATACACTTTAGATCTTCCTTGATATCATTATTTGGGCTTCTCTACCTATCAATTTATCAGAGAACATAATGTTCCCAGGCTTTTTCTTTCTCTTTTCTTTCCCTGGTTGTAAATGTATCTTTACATGAATGGATGACATCTTCAGTTTAACGCTACAATATTAACACAAGTTGCTCTTGGAAGTAAATAGTCATTTATAAAGGGAGCTAAATAGCATTAATTACCTTCCTCAGTGCCCCGTTGACTGTGTTTTACTTTACATTAGCACTTCTCTAAGCACAATTTCATGCCACCAGAGTGCATTGCAAGAACGGTATTAATGAGATACAAATATACATTTTGGTTAGTTAGAATTTGACAGATTTGGGAATACAAATGAAAAAAATAAATTTGGCAACTATTTTCTGACTTAGAATTCCAAGGACTGGGAGGGAAGGGGGTAAAAGACTGATCGTCTTTTCCCATTGTCCTGTCCCACTTGGCGGGTTTAGGGAAAGGTAGTTTGATATGGTCTGGGCAGTGTGCAGGAGAAAAAACAAAGTTCTCAGGAGGTTTAATCAAAGCAACTTTACTTCCAAACTTTAAAACTTTTGGACCGAATAAGGCACTTGGCAAAACTCTGACTGGATTTCTTGGTTAGGCTTACAATATATTTCAAGAAGAGGCAAGTCTCTTTGGTCTCAAATTGAGTTGGTGGTCGCGATCTCCCCTAGTTACTGCTGGCTTCGCTGCTTCTTGGGCAATTCATCCAGCCTTTGTCAGGCTACTCCCTTTTATCAGTCTTTAGCTCCTCTTCAAGGATCGTAAATTGCAAGTGTTTGAGACATTCTTTGGACAGGCTCAGAGGATCTAACATCCTCTCCTGCACCCTTATCAAGTTTTGTCTCCTGCCGTTATCCTTCGGAACAACCAGCTCTTTGTTCCAGGGGGCTACAAGTTTGTTTTTTTCAGTTGGTCTCCTACACCCATTAAGCATTTCCAAACACAGGTACTACCTACTCTCTGAAGTCATTTAGTGAAAGTAAAGATAATTATCTTACCAACCTTTAGTGGTGGGTGGGTAAAATGATGAAGGTGACAATCAGGTTTTGGATAGTTATAGGCACCTCAAGGAGCTGTCAGAATGTGGGTGCAGCCATTTACTAGTGAAGTACTTTGCTCATCCTAAATAATATGGTTGGAGGACAGTGTCCATTGCATCTTTCTACTGACACGCCCATCTACTGGTTTTGTAAGAATCTGAAAGAAGGTTAGCTCTGGAAAAATGACTGACATAATGAGGGATGATACAGTGTGTCAGTTACTGCGTTGAATCATAGTCAACATTGATGTTTTTTTGGTATGAGAGCACCTACAATGTACTTCTTATCCAGATCATCCAAAGCAGACTCTGAACTTTACAATTTAGAAATGTTAAATAATGTAAATCAGCCTCATCTCTAGCATAGTACTAATGCTTTGCCATGTCAGGCATAAGAAAAAGAGCCTGTGCTATTGAAGCACGTTGTCTTCAGTCTTGAATGAAATTAATGTTTTGTTTTTGATAAATAATTTATTCATTAAAAATGCAGTTTTCATTAAATAAAAAAAATATTAATTATTTGTGTTAGATCCACCAATTTCACCTGAAATTTGGGGGAGACTGGAGATTCACAAAATTGGTATTTTTTTTTATCAGCTCATGATACCATTTATGCTGGGAGACAGTGCAACTCTCTCGTGTGTCCAGAGGATTTGGATCCATACGCACTGTCACATGTTATGGGCTGTCCAGGGGAGCGGCGATGAGGGAGCCTTATTCTCATACGGCTGGGCAAATATCCCAAGACACCAAATGGTGTGTGTTCAGCATACACATCACACACTTTCTCACAGAGGATGTGTGACGAGTATAGAGAGGGCGCAACAATATGAAGAGAGGAGACTGACTGAATCTGCTTATCTTTCCCTATTTGTACCCTTTTGCAGGACATTTAGAACAGTTTTTTGACCTGGGTGAACTGGATTCAGATTTCATCAGAGAGAATAAGGAATTAAATTCAGTTTCCTGCAGTCTGGATAGGGGCTGTGAGTACTAGGTTATTCGGTTAAAGAAGGGCATTGTTCTCACTGCATTTACAGTATCTAAGTTTAGCCCTTCATTTCCTTTACTTTCTTTCATTAGAGATACCTTTTAGCATAATATAAATAAGGTGTTTTGCTTGGAAGCATTTTCACTTTGAATGAAATGCATGCACACAAATATGTGTGTGTATATATATGTATACAGAAAAAATGTTTGCATTTATTTGTGTGTATACACAGTTTTATTGGTCCAGTGGTAACAAAGCTTTTTTGTTTGTTTTACTTTCTAAATTAGCAAGGAAAGCAAAACATCACTTACACAGTACCACTCTTGTATATCCATAATGAACACCGTCCTAAAGTTTCCAGTTGCCTAAAGAGTTCTGCATTTTTCATAAAATTATATGCTATATAGCAAAATTGCATACAATTATTGCAGTGTCCAAAACCCCTACAGGATTGAATAACGAATTGTTAATTTGAAATATTTATAAAAAACAGTTGAAAGAAAAACCTTCTTGCATAGTTTAAGGTAGATAAGGAAACCTCTCAGAGGAAAAAAATCTGATAAAGTGAGTGTGTTTAGGAAAATATGTTTAGTGCGGCACTACAGTCCAAAATAGATGCTGTATGCAGCACATAAACATATTAATTTGTCAGCAGTTTCTCAGTGCCAAAATACTTGACAAAGTTTTAAAAGAGCTATACTGCAGTCTGAGTGGTATGCTGGCAAGATGCCTGTACTTGTTCTACCATTTCAGTATAGTTTTACTTACCTCGTAAGGGTATAAACATGATTACTTTTTCAGTTCTTGTAATGTCCATTTTGTCCTTCTCAAAAATGTCTATACTTTGTCTTCCAAACATCTAGCTCCTTTATCAGCAGGTTAGATGAAAAAAAAAAAAAAAAGAAAGGAAAGTATGTCATCACCCAACCCACATTCAGAACAAAGCAATTAATTTGATGAGTTGACAGTTAAAAAAGGTAGCTTCTGACAGACATCCAGTGTGATGCCAGCCAGAATGATGTACTGTATAACACTTTCCTTAAAAGGGAAAGTAAATCAGACATCCCAAAGGCAAGTCCTTTGTATTCCATTTAAGCTTTTAGGTATTAGTGCATCTTTGTTGTGTATTCCTGACAAGTTGTAAAGAATTCTACTGTACTTAAAATATATTTGAGAAGAATTCACGAAGGGCTGTAGGCAAAGCCCACAAAGGAGAACCAGGCAGAGGGCGAAGGAAGCAGCAATGCATTGTTCAGTCACAGTACAGCTGCCGTGCAGACCTCTGTAGCTGTCAAGGGCAGTGGGGACAGGGAGCAGGTTGGCAGAACAGTATTCGGCCCATTATGCTCCCTTCAAAGTCCATTAGCTATTATAGTGGTTAAAGCATCATAAGTTACTGCTGCTTTTCTACTTTGTACAAATGCTCATGCATGAAAGGAAAATGAGCACAGAGTGAGTAACCTTTTGTCATTTTTTGTTGAAGTAAGGCATTGAAATCACACAGATTAGGAAAAATTCATGACATCCTTAGTATTTACGTCTTGGAAACATCCCATATCCACTTCATTGGATCCAGTTCTCAGGAGACAGGACAGAGTAGTGAGAACAGCCGCCTCAAAGACCTGTTTTCTGTGAAGGATGCATCTCTTTAAGGTATGGGAGGGAAAACTTGTATGTTTTTAAACTGAGGGATAAACATTAGCCAGTACTAAGTGTATATGCTTTGTATAGACATTGTCTCAGATGAAAAAAAAAAAAAAATCAGCCAAGTGCTCAACATATCTCTGCTGAAAGATAAACTGGCTAAAGCTGATTTTGAAACTAAAGTGTTCCATGGAGGAGTTATTTTGAAATGGAATAAGCTTCACAGCCTGTAAATGTCTCTATATCTCCTGTATTACCAAGGGAACACTAAATTGGCAGACAGTTGTGTTGCCCAGCAAGGAAGTAAATCATGTAATAATCCCATAATGCAGAATCTACCCAGTCACTCTGGTGTGACTTTTAGGCTGTTGGAGACCATGTTCTACCTCTTCTTGGACTAACAGCAAGACCATTCATGGATTTCCCTTATGGAATCATCCCAAAAACACTATGTTTCCCTTTCATGACAGAGGTAAAAGACTATGTAGTAAATGGAATTTTAATTATACAATCAATATCAAGCTGCATTTCAGACCTATAGCCGGGAACAAATCTATCACCTAAACTCTTTAGAAGTTATGTCCAGATGATAAACAACTGCACTAAAATACTAATTAACTTTAAGATTTGTGTCTTATTGCAACTATGTTTCAGTTTACAGTATTCATTAGGAAGATCTAGCAAGATAGAGCATTTAGATTGATTTTTGCTAGCTGTGCTGGTTTTAGCTGGGATAGAGTTCATTTTCTTCATAGTAGCTGGTATGGGGCTATGTTTCGGATTTGTGCTGAAAACAGTGTTGATAATGCAAAGATGTTTTTCTTATTGCTGAGCAGTGCTTACACAGAGTCAAGGCCTTTTCTGCTTCTCACACCACCCCACCAGCGAGTAGGCTGGGGGTGCACAAGAAGCTGGGAGGGGACACAGCCGGGACAGCTGACCCCAACTGACCAAAGGGATATTCCATACCATATGACATCATGCTCAGCATATGAAGCTGGGGGAAGAAGAAGGAAGGGGGAACATTCAGAATTATAGCATTTTGTCTTCCCAAGTAACCGTTACACGTGATGGAGCCCTGCTTTCCTGGAGATGGCTGAACACCTGCCTGCCGATGGGAAGTGGTGAATGAATTCCTTGTTTTGTTTTGCTTGCGCATGCGGCTTTTGCTTTACCTATTAAAATGTCTTTATCTCAACCCACCAGTTTTCTCACTTCTGATTCTCTCCCCCATCCCACTGGGGGGCAGTGAGCAAGTGGCTGTGTGGTGCTTAGTTGCCAGCTGGGGTTAAACCACAACACTAGCTTGGTTGTTCCTAGTTGCCAAACAACCAAGGTTCATTAGAGAAATAGGGGATGTACATGTAAATTGTGCAGTAAATTTTCAGGCCCACATATAGGAAGTTACAGCTACACCCCCCTTTTTACAAATAGTATGGCTTTCATACACGCTTTGATTAATGCTCTTATGCATATAAACTTTGTGATATTGAAAGTTTTTGCATTGAGATTTTCCAAAATTTACCATACTTTGTCTTCCTAAAGTCTGGGCCAAACCCTGCTCTCAGGATTGGCTCCCAGGTCCATTAGCTCAATGGACCTTGGGTTATACTGGAATTACAGGTATTGGGATTTGGCTCAATGCATTTAAAAAAAGATTGAATTAAACTCAATATTTGAGTCTTAATTCCTTGGGATATTTTACAGTGTTCCAAAACAACAGCCTCATATAAACATTAGTGAGACAAAACTTCAAATATATTTCTGTAGGGATTTTGATTAAAGGTTGTATGCATTGATGGTCGTCATTTAGCAAAGCACTTATGCCCATGCTTAACCCTGGGAACATAAGACCCAGAGAATATTGTAGAAGGCATGTGTATATGTGTATCTGTACACACACACACATACATACACATATATATACACATATAATTTAAGGTCTTTGTTGTGTGTGGGTGTCTATAATTCCCTCTACAAATCTCAACACTGAAAAAGGTTTATAAAAAGGTTTACAGGCCATGAATTGTTCAAGTCCATGTAAGTTACCTACTCAACCATTTTGAAAGTAAGAAAATGAATATTAAAGACATCATACATCTCACACAGCCCATATAATAAACAACTGCATTACTCTTATTTAGGAAAAAGAAATAGTTGTTTAACAACCATCAACCTTAACTGCTGTCTTCTTCTATATGTTTTTAACAAATCTTGACTTTGCAGAAAAATATTTTTCTAAACAAGACTATTACAGTGGCTAATATAATCACTGAATATATGAATCAACTGATGCCTTTTGGTATAAGTATCACTGCTGTTTTACAAGAAAATTCTTGTTTAATCTAAAGGAAGATCTATTATTTTAAAAATAACTTTACATATATGCATAAACTTTTGGCTGAAGCGTAGCAGTCTCCTAAAATGTATATATGATGATCTCTTCCGTTCTTATCCAGGAGGGTTTTGTACTGTTTTTATCCTGCAGTTGTTAGAATGTGCACATCCATTTTCAGTTAGAATGCTATTCGATATAATTTGTCCGTAACACAGATATTTTGACATTTTTCTTAATAATGTCAGGTAAGCTTGCACGTCTTTTGCAATTCCCAAATAAGGCACTCCATGGTAAAACTGTTTCAGGTATATGCAGTGACTGCTAAGTAAACTCTTTGGTCCCTGCTGTGCAATGTTTTAGACAAGGTGAGTAGCTGATTCTTCAACGCAGTGCACAAAAAGGAGTACAATGATACTTCCATCATTATATCCTCCTTCTGACCCCACTATATTCCTGCTATCTTGTGACAAATCACCAGTTTATGGACTTCCTGAGCTGGATGTTTTATCCTCAGTATTCTGATTAGTGGACTTTAATTAACTTTTCTTCTGTGAATTTACCTACTCACTTTTCAAACACATTTATAGTTTGGCATCCAAGCATCCTTTGGCAATGTGTGTCACATTTTAATTATGTGCTGTGTAAAACAAGCTTCTTTTTGTTTGTCTTAAAGCTTCCACCTGATAGTTTCCTTTTTGTGCCCCTTGGGTTTTCTGCTATTAAAAATTGTAGATAATAGTTGTAATTCATCAGCATTATCCATTCTCTTCTCTGTGTGTTCCTCCCTTCTTCCCCAGTTGTCTTTCTTCCAGGCTTGGGAGTATTACATTAATGCATCTCTCCTTATAATGAAGCTGTTCTTCAAGTCTGATAATATTTCGTGTCTTTCTCAAGTTCTTCTCTATGATTTTTATAATACTGTGACCTGAGTTCCTGTGTTTCGCACTATGAGTGAATCATGGATTAATAAATTGGCAAAATATTTTTTTCCATGGCTTTTCAGTTGCTTTCAGTTCCTTCCTAGTACTCCCTAACATTGCATTCGTCCCTGAGCATTGAGCTAATAGGCATAAAAAAGTATAAATCCACAACGAAGTCACAGTCTGTCCCTACGTGATACCTGATGTCGGGGTCTTTATAGTGTATATTAGCTCCTGTGGGTTTTCCTTAAATTTATCATTTTGCATTGCATTGTCTACACTGAAATTTTTTTTAGATTATTTTGATTCTTCCTCCTTTGATACAACTTTGAGGTAGATTTACTTCTTCCAGAGAAAACCCTCAGAGGCATTTTGGCTCAGACTGTGACTACATTAGGTCTTGTTCATCTCTGCCCATGAACTGAGCTGGTTTGATGCTTGAACTGGACTAACACTGCCTACCTCCCAGAAAGCTTATTAGATCATGCCGAGTTTATGATTTTTCAGGTACACTTCTATTCTGCAAATGCCTTGCTTCAGAGGGTAAATAAACTGAAATCATACCTGTTGACAAAATACAGCCTGGCCACCATACTCAAACAACACTCTTTCTGTGCTTTTGTTGCTTTTATAGTAGCATATGTACTATTTCAGCTGTGTTGCCATAGCAAGCAACAGTAAATAGCCTTTGTTCAATTCACTCTTTTCTTATCTTTCCTCTCTCTCCAGCCATCAACTCTGGAGAGTAATTTAGCAGGACTATAACCTTGCTTGTGCTTGTATTGCTGACACAGATAGGAGTGAGAAGAGTAGCCTCATCCTACCTTGGTTATGTTGGTGCCTAGATAGTCCGTGTGACAAACTAGCTTTTAAATTTCCCTCAAAGATCTGATCTGGGGGAACAATGCTATTCAGTGCAGGGCTGCACACTCACTTTTAAGTTTTTTATTAGTTGTATTATTTATATTAGTAAGGCTGTGTTTGTCCTAGCCGCTGATGGAACCTTTGGGATGATCATTTGAATGAAAAATTGGTTTGTTTGGCTGGTTGTTTTTTATCCCAGCTTGTAACTAAGAGATTACATATTTGTTACAAAGTGCTTCTTTTCTACTTTCTGCATTGGAAGCTACTTGCACATTTTTCCTCAGCATAAATAATTGTTTCAGTGGGGTCATGCCCCTCGGAGTTCGGCTGGCTGTCAGCATTCCAGCCGAATGGCATCTGCACTTACATCCTGCTTCAAGGAGAAATACAAACAATCATGCTGCTTCAGGAACAAAAATCTCAATATTTATGTTAAAATCAGTTTTGGTTAAAAGCCAATTACACTGAAGATGATGCAAATTTGTCCTGCTTTTGTTTGGGCAAATCCAGAGATAAAAGCCCTGGATCTAAACCCACTTTTCTGCTCCCCTTTGAACTGTCTGTAGTTTTGAAATTATAGTTGCGCTATAACCCTAATCAGCCACAATAGAATGCCAGAATATATGACTATATCAAGGAAGTATTCAAAGGCAGTGACTGTTAGCTACCTCTAAACTGCCATCTTCCATAATGACTGTTTTGGGCAGTTTTAGGGGGTTTCTGGTTGATTGTGTACTCAATGACATTTGAAATTGTGTAAAATTTGCAGAGGGAGTGCAATCAAAAATCTGCAAATTATTTGATTTTGCAGGAGCACCCACTTCCAAGGTTCTTGAACCCTCTGTTGCCATTCTCTGGAGAACCTGGAAAGAAAATTTTCATCAGCTTTATGAAATAACCATACTTCCATGTGATACAACCTAAACAGAAGAGGCAAATAAAAAACATGAGATTTGTAGGTGGATCTACTTAGCTGAATAATGAGTAGCATTCAAATAGTATGGAGGATTTATAGTTTGGTCCTTTCTTGACTTAATAATGTTGAAACATTTACACACAGGAATTCCCTATGTGTCTCTGCTGAAGCTGTACATAATCATGTTGTAAGGAATATCTAATAATAAGGTGAGGCTAATATACCAACCTCAGTATCTTCAGTACATAGTTTATAAAATAATACCACTTTAATAACTGAAAAAAAATTAATAGAACACTCATGTCGATAAAACAAAACACTTGAACACATAATTAACTTATTTGAATGCTTAAGTCCCTTTAAATAAATTACTATGAACAGGGATGGACTTAAGCGCAGATTGAGACTCAGTCTAAAACAATACATTCCTTAGTGCCCAGGAAATGTGTTTCACTGTTCATGAATAAACATAACATGCACAGTATGATACCACAAGAGAAAAATGATATAAGAGGAAAAGTTCCTCCTGCAAAATAAATGCCCTGTAATGTAAAATAAACACAAGACAGCAAATGGAAGAAATAAAAAATAAGCAAACTACAAGGCTATTGCCTCACTGAATCAAGCAGACACATAAGGCATTCTTTTCTGTTTACACTTTCACAGGGTGATATTAATCAAGCTATCTACGTAGCTATCACAGTATTTCTATCTATTCTTTTCTTCATTTTTTCTAGTTAGATCAGAAATGAGGGCTACTTTTTTTTTTTTTTTTTCAAAATCTGATTGAAATTCCCATGTAGGTCAGCTCTGTTTGCCATAGGACATTGTCTGCAGGTTAAAAGAGTAAAATGGTAGAAAAGATGTACTAAGTTTTTATTTCTCTGATTACTTGCTTCATATGCCTATTACAGTGAGCCAAGTTTAAATTCTTAATATATCACATTCAACAACCTGGAAAAAAGTTCACTGAGAGCAAAAGAGAGCAAGGGAAGGATGAGACAGAACCCTTTGCAGAAAGTCTTTTTGTAGGCAGTTCATATACATACTAATTTCTATTGTACCATTCCTGATTCTCAGAGGCAGATCAAACTTGAAAGAAGATTGAATTCAAGTACTATTTTTGCTACTTGAACTGAGCACATTGCATGGCTCTTATCATCTTCAAAGGTTGCTTCCTACTTTATGAATAATGAGTCCTTAAAGCAATGTTGTCACAATAAAAAAGCAAGTAAGTCACTGCTATGCACAATTATAATTGTTGAAAGAAGACACTAGTAGTAAAGGGCAGAGGTGTTTTTTTAAAAGAAATTTCCAGACAAAATGGATAAGCTTTGGTCCAAGAAACAATTAGAAACAGAAATTTTAGTCCAATTATTCCAATCATACAAAACCTTTCTAATTAGAATTGAACATAAACTGGAAAGTTGAATTCAAATATACTCAAACTTCATAGTGTTCAAAGGTTACTTGAATATCGATTCAGATTTAGATATCTCAGGACCTTCTCTGACAATATTATGAGCATTTCAAGCCATATAGGTAAACAAGCTCTTGTTATTTTCTTATTTCTTTTTTTGCAACATTTCAACTTGGTACTACATATTAATGTGTGCAATATTTGTATTGCCTATTAATGCATAGCTCAACAATAATCAAATATCATTTGTCTGGATTTTTCCTCTAATTATTTCCTTTTTCACTTGAGAAAAGTTTTTGAAAAGTTTTTAAAATTTGAAGGCTTGAAATGAAATTAGTACATCTGCCATTCTGTGAGGCAGTAAAAAAGGTAAGGGACTAGATTTAAAGGTATATATAGGAATCTAATTTTCCATTCAACTTCAGTGAGAGTTGGGATCCTAAATTCCTCCATAGGTCTTGGCTAGAAATCTTATTCTTATACACAAATTTAGAATGCAGAATCAATCATTTATAAACAACGTTTTCATGTTTCTGTGCTCTGTCCAGAAATCCAGGGCTTCTGAACTAGAACTTATAAAGCTATTAAACATTAAGGTGTTTTGTTTTAATCTTCTGTGCAAAACCAGAATTTTTAAACTCTCCTTCACATCAGTACGCATTTACTTTCAATTAACCTGAGAACTCTTTCTGTGACTCCAGTAAACCACCAATTCTAATAATTAATATTGCCTTAAACATAATTTTTCTGCTCTAAATTTAACCAAGATTTCAGTGGCATTAAATTTAAAACTAACAGCCCAGTCTTAGAAAAGGTTGATTATTTTTTCTGTTCAAGATATTCAGAACAGACATACCATAAAAATTAGACAGAAGAATTTAGATAAACTAATGGTATGTGAAAAACTGAACATATAGAATGTACAGTGGTTTTCATCTTGTTAAATTAAAAATAAGTTAACATTTACAAAATAGTATTTGAGGTGCTTAAAATGTATTAGAATTCAACAGAAGAAAAGTCCTCTTCTACAACATAAGGACAGCAAATGATCCTAGATTAAGCCCTTTGATATTTTTTCTTGATCTGTTCAAATGTTGGTCAAGAGCTATGGTGACTTTCAAGATGTTGGATCTAACATCTACCTGGATGATATTTTGAGTAGTCCAATGGGAGATCCCTTTGTCCTGGCTCATGCCTGCTGCTGTGACTTGTAAAAAATGGCATGGCTTATCCAAATCAGAGCCACCCTTTATGAATTGCACCCAGTGTCAAATCGCAGATCCCTTTGCATATATTCCTCCAGATTCTATTTGAGTGGGGAAAAAAAAAAAGAATAAAAAAGTGTATGAGCAGCATCATACGGCCTTTATTCACATTCACATCAAATAGTCTGTTCACCTTAGTTACTTCAAATACTTGCAACAACCTGAGGCAGCTTCTGGATAACCCTGAGTCTGAGATGGGAGATGAAACTGCTAAACTTGCTGGAGCAGCTTAAATAGGCAGGCAGTCAAACTGCTTAAACCAGAGGGAATAAAAAAACAAATGGACTTATTAATCTCAGTCCTGCCTAGATAGCTGCTGCACAACAGATATTTAATAACACTCCACTCAGCTCTTCTCCAGTACATTAGACACATCAGAGCCAAGTCAGACTGTCCGGGAGCCTCTAGAAAGTGTTAATTGGCAGGAGCCTGGAGCAGTGAATCTTTAAGGTCACGAAGGATAGCAGGTAGCCTATCACTACAATGAAGTTAAAGTAAAATTACATTAAGTGTTTGTGTTAGGTCCATCAGATGACTCCCCAATGGATTGTAAAACACTGAATAAAGCATTATGAAACATTACTATAACCTCTTTGTTAGTCTCTATTTACACTTAGTCCAAGGAAGAAATGTTTGCAGAATGAAAAGGTTGTATATGCTGCCTACCTACTTTAGAGAAATGGACAGTATAAAATGATAGGCATGGCAAAATTTGTTCTGACTTTTTTATTTTCCTAATTCCTAATTTTGTTGCCACTTTCAGCATGCTGATAACTTCAATTCTGTTTTTGTGATTTTTATGTGATCCTGAAAGAACAACTCAAAGAATTAAAGTTACTTTGTGTGAGGCCTTAATAGAGAAGAACAAGAAATTATTAGTTGACCAAATGGATTAACATTGGCTAATTACAAAAGTCAAAGAATAAAAGTCTGGAAATACTTTCCACAGTTCTTGGTCTTTCTGCCAAGTTTTGCTGTTTTTTATTTTATTTTATTTTATTTTATTTTATTTTGAAAATAGTCTCCTGAATTTTGAAGGTAATATTAACATTTTCTACTTTACTATGGACTTAATAATAATAATAATAATAATAATAATAATAATAATAATATAATGGTATTTAAGAAGAGTAACCAGATTACTGCTTGAAAAGATAGTCAGAAGGAATAATGAGTGCTTAGCTTTTTGTACCTTATTAGCCCTGTAGCCTGTATTCTTGGAATAAACAGATTGGCAAGATGAAAGAAAAAAAAGAAGTAAATACTTGTAATTAGTAGTTAGCTTGCCTAAATGTTTTGTATGTAACTAAAAGTAATTTTCTATAAACTTGCATGTTTCAAACATGATGAATGGATTGCCGTGGAGCAATGTGTGTCCTGTCTGTCATAAGACACAGAGAACAGTAACAATAGCATCCCGCAAATACCCATTTGCATACTGCAAATGCACCTCAACCCGGGTTAGAAGAATTTGTTTTTGACGGTGAGCAGGTAGTCTTCTGATCGAGCTGTAAGGAAACAGGCTATACTCACAACGAGGCAGTAAAAAGTGTGCATGGCATAAAAGATTTTTTTCCTATGATTACCTGGGTAAAACGGGTGGATGTGGATGCTGCAACAAGCAATGGGCTGCCAGGAGACAGCCAAACCAAGGCAGGGTTTATGTAGGACATGGAGGAATCCAGCTCTTCCGCATCCAACCTCCACCAGCCTGCGGGTCTGGGGACAACTTCTACACAGGACCCATGGTAATTATTATCCCAGTTCTTCTTGATTTGAAAACAGGCAGAAGCACAGTGAAATCTCACACAGGACCTTCATTTCAGGTTCCTTTGCCCCATGCTATATTGCAGATATGTCTAGTTATTTTAGCTGTGGTTTTGGGAAAAATGAAAAAAAAAGAAAAAAAAAGGCAAAAAAGCTTACCTTTAGCATTTAAAAAACTTATGATTGATATAAATAGTCAACATATAAATGGCTAAAAAAATTAATAAAATAAAACAAAAATCTTGATCATGGAATAACTTGGATGAAGGGATTAATTATCATTTACCTTCCATTATTGTTTTTGTGATAGTATAAAAACAAAACTGAAGCCCAGCACCAGAATCATGGCCTTTCCTTTATGCGCATATAGATTATCTATTGGTACACACAGAGTATCTATATGCACATATAGATTATCTGCTGGGGAGTAGACAATCCTGGGCTGTAGTGTGCCCCAGGACCCTGATCCCTTGACAGGGACTCAGGCCTGCCCGAGTTCTCCATCAGCTCAAGGGCAGAGATTGCATTTGTGAATAAAATGGGGTGCAGGGAACAGCCTGGGAAATGGAGAGCTGGTTCCATGATGTGTCAGCATTTGCTGCTTCTTTATATAGCATAACATATGGCAAATTCTGTTTTCTTCCCCACCCATTCTCTGTATTGAAATTATTTTCCATGAAATGATGAAAGGCATAAATAAAATGTTCTTGGCTGCGGGCCTCCTCCATTGAAATCAGTGTGTGAGGGGGAGGGGACTGCAAAGGAGTTCAATGTTTGTAAAATGAAGATATTATTTTCAAATTATTTTTTCATGTACTTAGAGTATAAAATGTGAAGATTATTCAGGATATCCTATTTTGATAATTATTCTCTTTGTTCACACTGCTGTAATACAGCAGCAACTGCATTGTACCCCTTTCCTGATATGAGCCCATATTTTATGCAAACTAATAACCTTGAAGTAGAGTGCAAGTTGTTCAAACCACTTTTATTATACAGAGTGTATTCAATATAGCATAGAAATGTTTGCCTACTAAAGTCTCTTTTATAATGGGTTGTATTGACTTTGCTGTTTTTAAACTAAATACCAACCATAAGGTAAGAGTGGGAAGGAACAGATGGAGAGTTAATTTCTCAAAATGTATTGGAATCAAAATACATTCTTTAAAATTCATATCCAAATGTGGCTCTTGGAAATTATAAATGATAACTCTACACTATTTTTATAGTCATGCATCTGATACAGTATTAACATAATGATTGTGTAACAATGACAATAAAGAAATAATTCCTGTGTAGTATTATTAGTCTTATTGTTGAAAACATATAGCTGCTGTCTTAAGCAAGGAAAGGAGACTGGATTTGAAAAAGGAACATGTGTGTATGCCATTTTTAAAGATAGTAACCACAACAGTTTCCAAGAGCCAGTGAAATATTTCATTATCAATGTGATCATTAATATTTTATGTCATTAATCTTGTTCCCATTGCAGTGTACCTGTGCATGTGTATTATATCGCCCCTAACTTGTATTGTTTTAGCTTTTGGAATAAAAGTCTTACAAGCGCATTTATTAACAAGACTTTCATCTCATCTTTTCTCAGATATCTACAAGTCACTGTCTACAACTCATATCTTATTACCTTAGGCTCTTTTTGTAGCCAATGGAAAGAATTAGGCATACATATATTAGGATTTGTTCCTTATCTATTTTATATGTGTAAACGTTAGGATAACAAGAGTTGCACGTATAGTGACAATTTGAGTCCATCGACTCTGAAGGGAGCCTTGATGACAAGCTTAAATACAAACATTTACAAAGCAGATGTCTATGTTAGATCAGATGAATCTGAACTTCTGGGTCAGTATAGAAAGCCTTTGATAAGAAAGTGGACAAATGTGTGAGCCTTTGCTTAAAAGGGCCAGCCTTCAATGCTACATAAAAGAGTTTTTATTTTTCCTGTAAAAGTCTTCCTATTTGTGGAAACATGTAAGTTATAGAAACTGATCTGTAAAGCCTGGGAATTCAGAGGCACAAATTTATGCAAGGAATGGTGCATTTATCACAGAAATGGAGCAAATAGGTTTTGGCATCATATTGCTGAGTGGAGGGATGTTGGCTGATTTTTTATTTCATTTTTATCCAACAAGAGACTGAATGAAAAACATTGCTGTTAGTAAAGATAAAGGCAGAGATCATTTCTGTGTTCCTCCAACCACTGGAAATAATCATCTGCATTTGGTATTCCATCACCAGATTGCTTCTGACAAATTATGCATTCAGTCGGTGTCCAGCAATCTCTTCCAGTAATCTTTAGCATGAAAAATACTCTGCACTGAATTAAAAAATTAGTGGTCAAGTATCAAAACAATGCATGATGCTTTGCTTGTATACATGCTTGGTACAAAGTACAGACTTGACTGAATGTGAGCTTTTTTTTCTTTCTTCTTTAATGTGAAAATTTTGTGATTTATTATTTTTAAATCCCTTTTTATGTGGGACTGAAAGCAAGGCTGCTTACAGAGGAGTCAGAGGAGTTTAATATATGTTAAAAAATAACTGAAAAGAGGTTCCTACTCCTCCCCTGCAATTCAGGGGAAGGCACCATGTAGAAACTTCCAAGATACTGTGAAACTGAGATACTGTATCCACATGGTTCAGCACAAGTCAGATACACTGCCTTGGCTCCTGAAAGCATGTCAGCCAGAAGTCAAGTGCTGCTCTGAATACGTGGCTTTCTAGCTGGCACACAGTGCGGCGTTTATTCTGCTACTAGGTGGGAAAGGCTGCTGGCAGTCCTCCAGGCCGCCTGTGTTCTGCGCACCTTGCTCACCACTGGCACGTTCTGTAGATGTAGGAAATTCAGGTTCGCTTCTTTACGTGGCTCTGTACAAAGCAGCTGCCTGTATTGCAAGGTAAGAGGTCTGACCACTGAAATGTTCCAGTCTCTTGTGCTCCAGTTATGATCAGAAAACCTGACAAGTCCTGAGATACTTTTTCTGATTAAAGTTTTATGAAATAGATCCATTTCCCAGAAATCATTCATTCCCATGATCAACATTCTCAAATAAAGAAGCACCTCAGCAAATTCCTGACCAGCTTTACTAGCCAACAGGCTTTGTCTGAACTTTGTAGTGATAACCTTGTAAATTAATTTTTCATTTTAATTTACAATATGTTTTTATTTTATGCAAGGAACAAAAGATGAGGTCTCCTGAGTTAATTTAGCACCTGTACATTCTCAGAAATGATAATGAAACACTGCACAATTCAGCCTTTATAGGGCGGTGCATTCTAATCCTGTTAGGGTGGTTCTTTAATTAAAATGTCTATTAACTTTTCTGCAGTTAATGCAATTATGGATTTATTGCTTCCTGCCATTCTAGGAATTTTTTTTATGATCCAATAATATTGAATTTATAAAATCCTACCTTAGGAAAAGAACAGCTCAACTGAGTAACATATCTATAAAACTATCCACTTTCAGAAATGAAGTATCTGTTTAAAAGTTCTGAATAAACAACATGCAATTAAAGGACCTTGGCCTTACATCCTGGACTTACAATCCTGATTGTGCTACTCCCTTCCAGGATGGGGAGGCAAATAGTAACATCGCAAGCATCAAACAGAAGCGTGGCTGAGATCTTATGCTGTGTACAATATGACCTGGTAATCCCCTTGCGGCCCAATGTTTACTGCTAACACTTTATACAGTATCAGTTGAGTTGGAAATTCACGTATTAAACCATTGGCTTTCAGGATTTTTATAGCTCCCCACTTGCAGTTAATGCATTTTGTATTAGCCCCTAGTGTGAAGAAATCATAACTCCATACACCAAGGGATAAACTCCAACTTAAATTACTAGAAAACAGTATCTGGAGACTTGGATATATGCACCGAGATGCCTGTTCTATTGCTTTTCCCCCAGAAAACTGAGTTTTCATCATATTTCTACCCAGACTTGAAACACTGTTTTTATTTTTAAAAATGTGATTTGAGACAAAAAGGTGGGAAAGTACAGCTCTCAAACACATCAAAGGCTTGATCCATTAGAATAGTCAAGACAGAAAATTATTTCACATAAGCTCTTGATGAATGTCCTGAGAGTGAATTGCATTGTTTTATGAGTACAACTTTGTCCGGTTACAAGTTTTAGCATAATATAAATACCAAGTTGTGCAATACAATATACATGTCATGGCTATGCAGCTAGTCAGAACCATAAGGCTACACAGCCATATGGAACCATTGCCCAACAACATAAAATTGGAGGTTTCTCATATTACCCGGAACTGCTGTCTGGTAGATGCTTGAATAGCTCTAATTCAGTCCAGGAAAGGGAGTTTCTGATCTGATGTGTACTGAGGGTGGAGTTGGAAAGACAGATATGAAGTTGTATTTTATGACTGTAAATAGTGATTCTTTCCCTTTCTTAAAATGATGATTCAGAGTTTGGCAGTCACAATGCATTGTATTATGTAGTTTTAGAGATATTGAACAGGAAATTATTTTTTAAGGACAATTCGAGTTTTGGCCACCTCAGGAATCACGCTTTTTAAAGAGATGTGTATTAATTGGAAAACAGTTTTTTGAATACTTAGGAAAAGTAAACTGTCAGCTGAGTCTGTATAAATTGCCACGTTCTGACTGCAGAGAGCAAATTATTTGTTCTTTCCTTTTCCTGTTTCTATAAAGGCTGAAATGGCAGAAAGTTCTGCTCAGGAAAAAGCAGAAGCAAAGAAGATAGTGTTTGAAAACCAGGCAGAGTTTTTAACAATTATGCAAAATGACAACATTTTGGTTTTGCTCTCAAGAAGAGAACTAAAAGCTGCTTTAGCATTCTGGAAATAGAATTACCTGAAGTGGAACATTCTCCGGGCTTTTCATAGCAGAGGAATGACAGCAAAAGATGCAGAATGTTCCTGCACAGAAATCTCTAACTTTGTAGTCAGGGAAAAAACTTGAAGTCTACCCCTTGACAGTGGGCAGGGGAACACTGGCTCATTTCATGTCTTATTGGTGGCTTTGAAAGATAGGGTCTAGCTGGAATGGGTAGGGAAGTGGTCACGGGTTTTTTTCCTGATGCAGACATGTTGCAGATGACATGGGAACAGGTACAGGAATCTTAAGGCTATATCTTTGTTAAGAGCTGTTTGGTAATGCACTGTGTTTTACAATTCGAGATTGTGTGATATATATCAGAACTTTATACAGTGCGGTAACATCCGCAAGAGAATCTTAAATGTAATTCAGTAGGCTCACAGTTCATGTAAGCTGAAGGAATGAAATTACTGTTTATCACTACTTATACTGAATACCGCTTTTTGAAGCTCTACCTTTTCCAGGAAGACCTCTCCTACAAAGACATTTATCCTTTCAACCTACTCTATAATAGCTCAGGGTGTTGATGTTCAATACAGTCTATAAGAACAAGCTGATGATAGGGAATTAAAACTTGATTAAACTGGGTAGAAAATGTAACTTAAAGTTGAATGGGTTGCAATATGTAACTACAGCGATCCCATTCTTCTGTTTATCTTTGTTTCAAGCTGTCACTAAATCAAGATAAGAAGCAGAAAACATTTCTCTTTTTTTTATAAAAATCTTTTAATTACTCTACTAGCTTCAGATGGGCATTGACTGCCGCCTTTCCTTGTGAGTTAGGAAGAAGCTTGGAAAAGCAAACTGCTTTTGTTTCAGCTCTGGAACATAGTTGACCCTAGCTACTCTTTTCTGTGTAAATGATCTACAATAGGAAACATTGGTAGAAAGAAAGAAAGTGAGGGTAGTTGCATGTGCAATACTGTTTTTCTTTCCTCTAACTTCGTTTTACGGATAATGGTGGAAGCCAAGAACCAAATAGCTCAGATATATTACTCAAAAAATATCCAACAAAAATTGCTAGTGCAGACCTTTTCTAATACTGCATGTTTGTCATTATGACTGCTTCAAATATACAGATAATGCATTGCTAAGTGGTAAAAGGTCTTATGCCCGTTCTTCTCAGCTTAGAGTACTCACAGTGATTTGTTGTATTATCAGCTAGACAATCTAATAAACCTTTCTATCACTAATTTCATAGATCTAGATTCTGCTTTTATATGCTCCAACAGAAATACGGACTAATTCAATATATATGGGGCTGGCAAAAGTGTACAGCAGAATCTAGTCTCCCAACAGTAATTAATACTTAAAATTAGAAACTAGTGTCAACATACATTATATAGGATTACAATATGATATTAAAGTTCAGCTCTGCTCTTTTTATTAATATTTTTGCTATAATGCTTTAAAATGTGCAAAATGTCCATGTAATTTAACTGAATCAAGAAAAAACAAAGAAAATGGAAATAAAAACTCATGCAAAAGACATCCAGCCTACAAAGTGACAAAAAAATTATCCTGAGGGAATGAGGACAAACAAAGAAAACTATATTAAAATCAGGAATTTTTATCTCTATGCAAAAGGGAAGAACATTATCCACATCATTCATTCTTAATGATCAGACTGTTCTTTCACTGGTGTGTGGGCTAGGTAATGTTTTTAAAGACTGGATCATTATATTTTATTTTGCTTATGGCCATAGATAGGACTGGTCAGAAAAATGTTAATTACTTTGCTTTTTTTTTTACATAAAAAACATCAACAGGAAATTCCTATAAAACTTTACTGCTTCTGTGACTTACAAGAAAAACAGTCTTATTGACTTCAGTGTGAAGACATTTCTGTGTAGTAAGAAACACATAAAGAATCCATTAGGTCTAAATTTTACTCTGTTTTTCAGTAGCACTGTTAGGCTTTTCACATGTTTGTTGACAGTAGTTCACTTTACTCTCTCTCTAATTTCTTTTTTATGAAAAATAGTAAGGAAAAGGGCTTAGAAGATCTGTGTCTTACAGACCAAACAACCTGTTTACCTTTATTCTCCAGAGCATTTTGTACTTTTTTTGCTGAAAATGCTTCAGGAGCTTTAGTTGTACCACCTCCATGGTGATTATTTCAGCTACAAATCTGGCTGATAATTGTGAATTTAAAATTTCCTCTACCATAGCCTGTGAGAGCTCAGTGAAGATTTCTTCCCAGGGTCTGTGGAGAACATTTAGTTCTCAGGCTAGGATAACACTACTTCCTAAGTTACAAATTACAACTTACATTTTATTCCTAATTCATTGTAATTTCATATTTTTGTCCTGCAGACTGTGGGTTGTGCATTCTGAAAAGACCAACTTCTCCTGGGACTGCTGTTTTGCAGATTTCCACACTTTCATTTCTTATCTCTAATAATTGCTCTCATGCTATATAATGTGTCATATCTTGTATTTTTATGAGAAATTTATTTATGCTTGAATTGCTCAGCAAAAATTCCTGCCGCTTTTCTCCTACTTTCTTTGTTTCTGAGGAGAGGGGGAAACAGACAGAAAGTATGTCCACTTTGTTTTTTCTTGTTGGTGCTGTTACTGAGTTACTTACAGTGGGAATTACCTAACCATTTATGTCTAAATGTTAGTAATTTAAATGTAAGCTAAGCATTTTAGGCTCCTTTTATAGTCAGTCAAAAGAAACTGCTACTGCTGGAGCAGAATTCATGTCATCTCTCTCAGACGACCAGTTTAGCTGAACCATCCTGGGGAGGTGCCTATTTCTACCCATTGACTATAAGAGGAACATAGGTTGATTAGCTTAGATGTAGGTGTTTAAAAGTTCAATTAGGTAAGATCAAGACAGCTCAGACTATGCACGTTTAATCTTAAGGATTCCATTTTCTGTGGCATACTTTGGTGTAACCTTGCTCAGATATATAAATATTTAATAGGAATTATCACACGTGGGAGAAAAGACTAAGGCAGATAATTAAACTATGTAGCGCGTAAATGTTCTGAGTGGGTCAGTCATGACACCCATCACTGCAAAATGGAAAATCTAAAAAAAAGGGGGGAAAAAAGTCCAAATCAGATTGTCATAGAATGTACAGCTATAAAAATGTGCCTGTTTGTCAAAATAATAAAAGTTTGAAGCAGAACTGATCAAATATACAGAAAGATTTTTGCTAAGTGCTGAAACAGTTGGAAAAGTATTTTTTCCTCCCAAGTCCTACTTTTAACTTCCTTTGATACAAGGTGGCACAAAGTCAAGAAAGAACTTGAAACAAGCTTCACATTAATATTTGAAAAAGGGCACCCAATGTGTTTGATGTGGCGCCCTTCATGCAAATCATGTAGTCTGAGAGAAATCCCAATAGGAAATACGATTCTTTCTTCTTAGCACTCGCTTTTTTTCTGGTTGATAATAATGAACTTTTCACACTCCCCTTGCAACCCCCCTGAGCTATACAGAAATGAAGTTATTACTTACTAGGTGCTGCCTATTTGGGTAGGATTTTTTGTTGCTTTTTTATTGATTTTTTTTGTTGTTGAAAGTACAATCTCTGTTTAACATATATTTTGTACTTATTTTTCCCAGACTTCAGAATGATAAAACCCAGATGCTTTATCAAAACAACAAAATACCTGCTCTCTCCTAGGATTTTTAAATGTGGGTATATGTATACATGATCAAAAATGTCATGATGATATAACATCAGGTATTGATTTGAGCAGGGGAGTGTCTAGGTATAGCTGAGAGTATAGAATATAGTGTAACTCAATGGTAATATCAAGGTTTTTTAACTTTCAGTTAATTATACTAATAATAGGTCGTTACACCTTCCAGAATTCTCCAGACGTTACCATTTAAAGTATGGAGGTCAAACTAATTACAGTCCATCCAAAATCCAGAACAGTGTGGGTAGCAGCATTGATCACATTCCCTCCTTTTAATCTTCTTGTGCATACTTCATTCCTATGTATAGCAACTAATGTATCTCCCACATTACACCACCCACACACTTACTAACACTTTCTGAAGGCACAGGAACCTTTCTCTACAATTAATTTCCAGATTACATTTTGAAAAATGTCAGAGATTGATTCTGGAAATTGTTGAAAGCAGATCTAAAAAAGAGTCAGCTCCTCCAATAGACCCTAAGGGAAAAGAAGCTCTCAGGACCCTGCCCAGTGCAAGCTTCACATTGAAGAACAAATCTGAGTAGGAAAAAAACCCAGATATTCAATGATAATAATATTTTTATTACAGGTGTATTTATTGTATGATGAGATACTGGCATTCAGAACAAACTATTAAAATTGTCTAGGAGATAGAGGCATTCTGAAGAAGGTTTAGTTTTGGGTTGGTTTTTTTCTTATTTTCTGACAGAAGACTTTTCCTATGCCTTTGCAACTGAGTCTGCATGATCACAGGCCTTGGTCCTCATGGGGAAATTCAGCTACCCCAGTATCTGCTGACAGTACAACACAGCAACAATCCAGAGGGTTTCTAGAGCGCATTGATGACAACTTCCTGACATAGGCGAGCCAGGGTCCCGTGAGGGGACACACTTTTCTGTACTTCATACTTACAATCAGGGAAGGACTGGTCAGGGGGGTGAAAGCCTTGGATGCAGTGACTGTGCGATGGTGGAGTTCCAGATCCTGAGAGGAGGGATCACAAGCCTGGACTGCAGGAGAGCAGTCTTTGGCCTCTTCAGGGATCTACTTGGGAGAATCCCATTAGAGTGAGTTCTAGAGAGAAGAGAGGTCCAAGGAGAGCTGGACCTCCAGCTGGCTCACCTCCTCCAAGCTCAAGAACAGTCCATCCCAATACGCAGCAAGTCAAGCAAAGATGGCAGGAGACCTGCATGGACAAACAAGTTGCTCCCGACTGAAAAGGAAGTGTACAAGAGATGGAAGGAGGGAAAGGTGACCCAGAAGGAATAAAGGATGTCTGATCATACAGGGATAGGATTAGGAAAGCCAGGGCCAGCCTGGAGATTGATCCAGCAAGGGATGTGAAAGGCAACAAAACGGACTGCTACAATTACATTAGTAACAAAAGGAAGACTAGAGAAAACATGAGCCTGCTGCTGAGTGGGGCATGGGAACTGGTGAAAAAGGCCATGGAAAAGCTTGAGGTTCTTAATGTTTTGTTCACTTCAGTCTTTACTGGTAAGATTTACCTTCAGGAATCTCAGGCCCCCGAGACCAGTGGGAAAGTCTGGAGCAAGGAAGACTTATCCTTTGTGTAAGAGTTTCAAGTTAGGGCACATTTAAACAAAGTGGGCATACTTAAGTCATGGGACTTGATAGGATGCACCCACGAGTGCTGAGGTAGCCGGACTATGTTATTTGAGGACACTATTGATTACCCTTGAAATGTTATGGTGATTGGGGGAGATTCCTGACTCCGGAAGAAAGCAAAAGTCACTCCTATCTTCAAGAAGTGCAAGAAGGAAAATTCAGAAAACTACACACTGATCAGCTTCACCTTGATCTCTGAGACAGTGATAGAGCAACTGATAGTCCTGGAAATAATTTCCAAACATATAAAGAACAGGAAGGTCATTGGGAGTAGTCAGCATGGATTTATGAAGGGGAACTCATGCTTGACCAAACTGATAGACTCCTACAATGAAATGACAGCCTTGGTAGATGAGGGAAGAGCAGTGAATATGGTTGATCTTGACTTTTGACTAAGGTTTTTGATGCTTTCTCCTATAACATCCTTATAGACATAGACTGATGAAGTACAGGATAGATAAAAGGACAGTGAGGTAAATTGAAAACCATCTGTACTGCTGTGCTCAAATGGTTGCGGCCAGTGGCACAAAGTCCAGCTAGGGGCCAGTGACTAGTAGTATGCCCCAGGGGTTGATATTGGGATCAGTACTGTTTAATATATTCATTAATGACCTGGATCATGGACAAAGCGCATCCTCAGTAAGTTTGCAGATGATATAAAACTGAGACGAGTGGTTGATATGTCAGATGGTTGTCCTCAGGGAGCTCAACAGGCTGGAGAACTGAGCAGAGAGAAATCTCATGAACTTTAACAAGGCGACAAGCAAAGCTCTGCACATGGGGAGGAACAACTTCATGCACCAGTACATGCTGGGGGCCAACTGGCCAGAAAGCAGCTTGGCAAAGAAAGACCTGGGGGTCCTGATGGACAACAAGCTGACCATGAGCCAGCAAGGCACCCTCACAGCAAAAAAGCCCAAGAACATCTTTGGCTGTGCCAGGAAGACCATTGCCAGCAGGTTGAGGGAGGTGATCCTTCCTCTCTGCTCAATCCTAGAGCACACCTGGAGTGCTGGGTCCAAGTCTGGGACCCCAATACCAGAAGGACATGGACAAAATGGAGCAAGTCCAGCAAAGAGCCATAAAGATTATTAAGGAACTAGCGTATCTGACATATAGAGAGAGGCTGAGAGAGCTGGGACGGTTCAGCCTGAAGAAGAGAAGGCTGCGGGGGATCTGATCAATGTGTATAAATACCTGATGGGGGGGAGTAGAGAAGATGGAGCCAGGCTTTTCTCTGTGGTGTCCAGTGACAGGACAAGGGAGACAGGACTAACTATCTTACTGGACAAAATCCTGGATAGCTGATACCACTTTGACCACGGGGTTGGACTAGGCGACCTGCAGAGATCCCTTCCTATTTCAATTGTACCATGATTCTGCAGTTCTGTAATAATATCCATAGCATTCTTAGCCTGATGTCTGTATTAGATTTGATCATATTTTTGGTCCTGCCTTGACTTAACAATGAAATCCACAGGCAAGTTTTGTTGTGTAAATTTTTCTCTAATGAAGAAAAGCAATCTGACTCTCTTCATATAGCATTTGGTCCCACTTACTTGTTTTGCAACAGCCAACAGTCAGAAGTTTTCACACCCCTCCCCTCCCCCTTCTCTAACGTGCAATCTATTTTGGGGGGATGTCCCAACTAATAAAGAAAAAAATCCTTCATCCTTTTATCCCTCAGTCTGGCAAGTGATTATGATAAGTTTGGCTGTGAGAGTTCCCTGTTTGGTTACAATGGATGAGAGCAAAGTATGGACTGATTCAAAGGAGGATAATATAGGAGAAAAAGTAAATGTTTAAGTGAGTGGAGCAGAACGGGAAAGTAATCAGAAAGGAAAAAAAGATGGTGAAAAATAAAAAAAGAGAGAGAGAGAACAAGATTCATGATTGAGGAAAGAAGGCACAATAGGGAAAGGGTGAAAGGAAGGATGAGAGGGGAAAGGAAGTAATAGTACCTGGGAAAACTGGCATGGGAGGAAATAGAAGAAAAAAGAATGAATAAAAGCTGGTGAAGCATATTAAAGCATATATGTTAATAAAAAAGTGAAAATGTTCAGACAAACATATTTTGACTCTGTAAGTATGGGTTCCTAAGTTTAACAATAAGAAATTTACAATTTTGAGAAGGAAACAGAGAAAAAAGTAGATTACAAAAATCAACTTGTGTGAAGACATAAATTGTGTCTGGAAAGGAACATGCTGTAAATGTTAGTTTTCAATTTCAGTTAATATTTGAAAAACTATACAATAAATATTTAAAAAAACATGCAAAAATATTTAATACAGAAATCTTGTGAAGAGTTTGAAAAATATCCTCTAAACTTCAACAGCTGAAAAAAACTTTTTCAAAAATTAATTTTTTATAAAAATATTTCTAGTAGAATTAGTCATGCTTTCTCTTTCTTCCATCTCTCTATGTTTCTTTACTTAACTTCTCACCAGTGGAAACATGGAACAAAACCAGAGGAAGAAGGAAATAGAAAAAGAAGAAGGGAGAAATGGAAAAAGGTTTCAAAATTCTTAAACCCTTTTTATTTAAAAATAGACCAAAATCTGGAATTTTTTCCCCACTATTTCTGCTAAATATGTTACACTTAGTACTGTTTCAGAAAGACGTGTCAAATAATAAAAACTGTAATTAAGATATTTACTGAGATCATAGCTAAACTTAGCATTATGGAACTGAGAAATATGTTGAAGTAGAGTGCAATGAAGGAAAAGGTAAAGCTAAAGTGCAGTAATGTCCATGATCTTTTAAATTCATTTCAATTACATCATGTTCTAATATATTAGTTATGTGTTCTTGTGAATGAGCATACAAATATCATCGTATTCTTCAGGAGGTTGTCATCACTGACTGATACAAATTTCTTTCTCACACTTGATTGTCAATGATAGCCAAAATTTTATATTGTTCCTAAAGTATCACAACAATTGTTATCTAAAATTATAATAAATTAATATTCTATTGATTTCTGACTTTAGAACATGTATAAAACCATATAAAAGCACTAATAATCACAAAATTTTAACTGTAAGATATAGAATAAATGCCTCTTGTAAGTATTCCATTTTCAGTTCATTCAACCAGATTATCACTTCTTGATAAACCTTGAACTTCATGTTAATTTCATACTTGTAAATATCAATTTAGTCTATTTCCTTTTCTTTTGTTCTCTCATATATAGGCTTAATATTGATTTAGCAAATCAATAAAACAAATTAATAAATGAAAAATCACTGCAAAATATTGCTGCACAAACACAATTACTCTTTGCTCTCACATGTACTAGAAGTATTTAATTTATATTTTATTATTATAAAAGTCGAAGAACCCCTAATATATTATGACAAACATTACTCTGCATCCTGTTTCAAACCTAACGGGAAATATGGAACTGAAATTTAGTTCTCTGTTGACGGAAACTTTCACATAAATAAGCATGAAAATGTTATTAGAAAGAAGAGTAAGAACTTGGCCCCACTGAAATCAATGATTATTATTTTACTTCAAAAAGGGGAATTATTTTTACGTTGCTGACATACTTCAGGTAACAGTCTTTTGAAAGACCTAGTTAAGTGGCTTTGGCTTTCATTACTGGAGCACAGATGCAGGACACCCATCAATTACCTAGGAGAGACTTGGACATCAGGAACTGAATTTTGCCTTGAGGGAGTATTAAGGGTACTGAAGTGGGATTCTGCAAAGGAGGGAAACCCATAGGGTTTCTTTTTGTTGCAGAACATTAGTTCATTTCTTGCCCATTCCCACACACCTTTTTTTTTTTCTTTTTTTTTTTTCTTTTTTTTTCTTTTTCTTTTTATTGTCTGATCCTGGTTCCTCCTTTGGACAGTAGACTGGAGCATTGGACTGCAAGGAGCTTGCCGCAAGCTGAAATAACACACCTGCTGTTCAAATTTTTAAACGTAGCTTCACTTAAACATCTTTAAACTGAAGAAAACTAAACATTGTACTTCTGGAACTCAGTGACTTTAGTATTCATTACACATGGTGTAAGATTGGGAAAAAAGAATACTCTCACCCAAAAAGAAAAATTTAATTCAAACAGAAATTTCTCTTTTGAGAACAGTTCCACTCATGTAATACTTTTTTCATATAGAAAATAAGTATTTCAACATCAAAAAAATGGCATAAGCTTTTTATAAAACTTTTTAGTTTAGAAACACAGAAGTATGTAAAAAACATTCTGAGTGAATGTTCACAGTTCTCAGTTTGCACACAGTTATATTGCTAGGCTTCTACTATATTTTTTTCTTTGCTTCTGTTAACACATCTAATTAACCAAAGCAGTGTGAACTGAGTATTACAATTAAACAGACAATTTTAAAATTGCTTTTGACAAACTGGAGATTAACATGTCCTTTTCCTGATTATTTGCACTAATGAAGATTGAGAACCTGAATGTTCACACACAGTGAAAACAAGCGAGACACAGAGATATCAGGGACATGACTGAACAAAATATTCTTAAGAGATCTCAGTCTGGAGAGGAGATGCAGAAAGAAAGTAAAAAGATGATTCTGTCATTTGCTCAGCTGTAGAAACAAAATCACTGTCAAAAACATGTACATAGGCTAAAGGATGTGCAGCAAATCTCAGCTTTGATCTGGGTTGAACAGGCAACTCTTTGCTTAAGATTGACATCGAAACTGGAGCACAAGGATGTGAATTCTCCTTGTTCTACACAGTTTGAACAAGTAATAAAAGCACACATGGGAGAGAGAGTTTTTAATGAAAAAAAAGGAATAGTAGTAGAAATCACATTTTGAACAAAGTTTCCAAACAACTTGTTCTTGAATTGAATTTAGCTGAACATTGCCAAACACTCAAGTTTTTAAGAAGTTACTAAGTTGTAGACATTCTTTCATCAAAAAAATATGTACCTGTTCACCTTTTTGTTTATTTCTCCTTTTATGTCTCCTCTGAATCCTATGAACTGCAGAGGATGATATGGAAGCAATTGTCTCCATGGGGTCTGGAACGGAGCGTGTGTTTTCAAAGAAAGACAAATTAGATCACTTGGGGACATCTCAGGAGTAAAAGTCTTTTGGCCAAAAGCTCCTATTTATTTATTTTGAGAATACATGTTCGGAATTAAAAATTTTCAAAGTGAATAAAGGACCAATGCATGTGCTTTCAGAAAAGAAAAAGGAAAACGTATGGATTGATAAATTAAATTTATTTTAAATTATTGAAAAAATGAAAGAGGATCTTCAAGCAGTAAAGCACACTCACATTTTTGACACGTCAGCTTAAATCACCTGTTTTCATTTTTGTGGGAAAATTGTGGAAAAGATATTTATGGCACATCTGTGGTAAATATTAGTCAGGAACCAGGAAAGAAGATATGCCTAGCTGGAGAAGATTTCTGATTTGGGGTCCAAGAGGATAAGCAGAATATTCCACTTCTTTGATTTCCTGTTGGAACTCTGTATACTAAAGTGTGGGGTTTTTTTTCTCAGTTTCCCTTGAGCCTTGTAACGTCATTATAGTCAAAGGAAAAAAGTGCTTAAGACAAAGTCCCTGGTTGCCTTACTGTCAGTAAAGGCCAGGTGTGATAAAGAGGTATAAATGACTACAAGCCACATATTGCAATAACCGTGGCTTAGCTACTCTCCTTATCACTTTTTCCTCCACTGGCTTAAAACCAAAGATAAGCATTTAGGTTTCCATCTGCCAGAAAAGCACCCTAAAAAGTACAGTATGGGCTAAGCCACTGTATCTCTCTCTCTTTCTCTCTCCACCTTTTCATCTGTATTTGGGCCATAGCAAAAGTAGAATGCAATATTCATGCCACAGAAGCAAGCAGGCATTCTGTGTGTACTTCTGAGCTTGCTCAGAAAAAAGTGAGAATGCTAGTCTTGGCTTATATCACTGCTAACACATCTTGGATAAATGTCATTGAATAAAAAGTAAGAATAACCCTGAAAAAGAGAAGAATAGAACTTGCAAAGGACACAATAGTGTTCCACTGAGCTGTAATAAAAACATGTTTTATAGAATAGCTACTGCCCGAATTAATCCTGCATCTAGCAACCACTTTCCATATCAGCTCTGAGGATTAATCACCTTTTACTCCGTGTATGTGTGATGGAGCTTTCTGGATCAGGGAGAAGTGTTTTCCGAAAGATCCACCCTTCTTTCCCGTTTGGGAGACTGAGCTCTGTACTCGTCTTTTTCCCTACCCCTTCACACCGCCTCCATATTTTGCAGCAAAAAGAAGCATCTGGCCCAGAGTAAGTAAATCGTATGGTATGTCAGGGAGTTCTGCCAACCTTGGCAGAAGGAGTCACATAACTCCAGCTGGTTGCAATGGCTTTCCTTGTCCAAGAGATATTTATTAGATAAAAATAAAAGGTCTGATTGCAAACCCCAAATAAACTTAAATAACAGTTACAAAATGTATGACCATGAAACGAGTTTTCAGCAAAATGTTTCTGGTTTTCATCTGCATTAAAAAAAAACAGAGGGTGACTGTTTTGAAGCCTTCGTCATGAGGCATGATATCACACACTTCTAAGAACATACACTTTCTTCATCCCAGAGGATGCCCTCAGCGTTTTAAGGGGAAATTGGTCTTTACTCTCTGAAGCTGATTCGCTGGGGAACTTTGGGGTGAAGTATGTGGGGAGGGGTGTGTATTGACATGTAAATTAACATGTTTCTCTATTTTATCCCTTTTAAAAAACGATTTCAAAACAAGACCAACGATATATTACCTCAAGCCTGGCTTGAAGCCAAGGAATGCACAGAATAACATCCTTGTCTAAGATGTCTCATAAACAAACAAAAAGGAGAAGAATACCACTTTCTCTGAATCAAACCGCAAAGACGATACCTTCCATTTCATCCGTGGCTGTGTTGACCAAATTTGAAGTTCTCTTCACTTCTTTTCATTGATGGTGATGGTGAACATAGGTGAACACCGAAAATGTTCTTTTCTCTTACACCAGGACTGGTAAAAAAGAGACACGTTCATACCCAGGATCATTTTTTTTCTTTTTTTTAATGTTTTTTTTTCTTCAAAATAGTTGTTGGGGTTTTTTTTTGCTGAACAGCTACAGCCAAAAAACATCTGACTTAATTCTTGCCTCTCAACATCCACTGTAAACCAGTAAAGACACCTGTGAATAAACATGGCAAACCACACTTTCATTTATTTTTGTGTTTACAAACCAGGGCCAAGTACCAGCAGAATCTGCATTCTGGCACTCAAGCACAGAAAGTACAAGCCCCTGCGAGATGCACAGCGGGAGCCACGACAGGCTCGTGTGTGATCTGCTTATAGGGCAGACGCTGTGCTCCACTAGCAACACCCAGGACTGGCTGGAGTGGTGGGATGGGCTGTGGCTGGTGGCCCCCCAGAAGCCCTTGGCCCCTGCTGTGCGCTGACAGTGGCCAACTGAACAGGGATGTTATGCAGGTTTAAATATGCTATAGAGTTCTTCATACCAACATTTAAATAATATTATTTTGGTATGTATCAGATGAAAAGGCAATTGCAATGCGAGTACCTGAGGCTTAACTTTGTGCTTGAGCCTTCTATATCTAGGAATAACAAGCTCGCATTTTTTGAAGAATTACATGAATGTATTACTTTATAGTATGGGAATCTCAAAAGGTGCATCTTATTTACTATGTATCCCCGTACAGATAAGATCAGTTCTTGTATAATCTAAAGCTAGTCTCTGAAGTGAAAGATTGTTTTTTTCCTTTGTGTGTGGCTTCAAAGTACCAAATGTCTGCTGTCTACCGTCATTATCAGCAACTTTCCTCCTCTCAGGCAGTAAAGGGTCACTAATAGTACAATAATGTACTCTGAGAGGGAAAGGCTATCTTGGTGCAAAAGTATCCAAAACATCCATATGGCAGGGGTCTTTAGCTGGGCAGCAAAGCCTGAAAAATAGGACTTAATGGCTACAACAGGAGAGCATCATTAAGGCATCATAAAATGCCCTGACTCTACAATGGGCTGTAATGAACTCTGATCTTTCCAATTCTTGCCACACCAGTTGAAAAGGACGTGATGGACCTTCCTAGGGGCATCTTAGATTCAAGAAGTTCCACAGCAGGTTTAAAAAACAAAAAAAACCCTCCCAATTGTACAAAGGTATTGCATTTTGAAAATACATTTGAAAAGATGTCTAGCACTGAAGTTCTCAGTGCTGAACTTAGCATAGCCAATCCAAGCTCACTGATCAAAAATCAAAATATGTTCACTACCTTTAGACTTACATAGCCTTTCATAGAATTTTTTATGGATTATTTCTGAAAACGGTGATTTTAGAAAGGGCTTGTGTATCACAGTGAATATCAAAACGCATATGATTTCCCACACTGGTCTACTAAGTAAAGGAGCAAATCAAATCAAAACAAAAGATGGTATTGTCAGTTTTAATGAGATTATTAACTGGCGAGACTATTAATTGGACACCGCACCCAGATCTATTGCCTACAGGTTGAAAAGCATGTTAATAGTTTGAAAAGGATTCTAAGTCTATATAAAATTATTCTGTAGCCTGGAGTCTATTTTTTATCCAAAAGAGGAAATGGGTTGATCACTATCCATGAATACTTCCAGGAGGCATAGAAATTAGATAAGGGTGCTATTTAAAGTAGAGAACAGGCATAATAAACTCTAATGACTGGAAGCCAATATCATCCACATTCACATTTTAAACTCTGAGGGCAATTAAGAGTTGGCACAATTTCTGAAGGTTGTGACTGTCCAATGTGCTAATCATTTTATTGAGACAGAGTGCCTTTCTGAGAGTTATGTTCTAAGACAGCAAGTCATGAACTTGGTGCAGGAACCAGTTGGTAAAATTATGTGAATTGTGTTGTATGGGCAGTCAGCCTGACCATGACAATGCCTTTTGGCCTTAGAAATCTATCAGGAAATCTCTTAGTTACACTGAAGATAGACTTACTTTGGTGAAAATTGGTGTAAACACCATTTGCAATTAGTAACAGTTAGAAATAATTAGTAACAGTCAGAAATCTGGGGGGGGGGGGGGGTGTTATTCAAGTAATGGTTTACCACTAATAAAGTCGTAACAATTTGATTTACTATGAAACTTCAGTCTCCTAAATTGAACATACGTCCAGCAGTAAAAGTCTCTTAAAATAATTCTGCTACATCTGAAAAGATCTCTTCAATACAAGCATGCTATCTTCATGTACTGTTGGAGGTTGCTGAGGATATTGATGATGATATCTGAACAGCAGTAATAAATACAATTTTGTTGGATTCAGCTATGCTGGAAGTACCATTCAAACTGTTACTTTTAATACTTGATTATGCCAGTTTAGAGCATGTTTAGAAAATACATGTAGAGAGAAAAAGCAGAGAAAATTCATGTTATCCTGAACCTGAAATTTGTTTCACCTCTTTCATTACTGGGATGAACATTCAGGCTGCTGCTTTTGTTATCCATAATAATTTGGTCAATCCTAGTTGTAATCATAATAGCAATTTATTATCTTTTAATATTGAGTTGATGAGTCCTTCTCAGATGATTATTTCATTCACATAAGTTCTTAAAAATTTCTCAAAATTCAGTCACAGAACCAGTTCATCATAGTGTGATCTGTCACGGTACAGTGTGTGACCAAAGCAGGCAGGGTCAAAATTCACATCAGGTAAAGGTGCACAGCATTTCACTGGAATGACTGAGCTCTTTGCAGGACTGTGCTGTTCTGCACATCCTTTCTGGGCAGGAACCTGTTATTTGTTTGGCACAGATCTCTCAGTGTGTAACGTTGAGAACACTTACAGCAAACTATGAAATAAATCAATAATAAGGTAATCATGTTATTTAGAGGGCAATTTTTGTGTTTGAGGGTTTCCTTAGCAAATGGCAATAAGTATAGCAGTGTGAAAGATCACAGAAACAACATCACTCAGAGGAAAACAAGATGTAAATGACATTGCACCAATGTGGCAAAGACTAAGTTCACCCAAATTAAAGCACAATCTGGAGATGAGGACAAAGTATTACAACATACACCACATGACAAGGAATTAAACTGATTTATGGCTCAACGGATTATTTAAAAGCCACCACTTTGCTTTTTCTTTCGCAGAACCTTGTTTTCTTGGCATTTTCTGTCATTTTTTGAGGTCAAAATGTGCTTATTTAAAAAATAGAGACAAAGTAGTTACATAGCACTAATTCTGTGGCTGCATCAGCAAATCAGAACTGCATACAGGACCATGAGTTCTGTTCACTCGTTGTCATGCAAATGATTTACCTATTTGTCCTTCATATTTTTCATGTTCATGAACTGTATTCTCAAAACGCTAGCAGTAAATATGCCCTGAATAGCATTTATATTAGAGGTAAATGCAAAGTTAATAAATCAACTATAAGATGCAATTTCCAAGAAGGTAGTTTAGGTAACTGACAGTAGGGTAAACGGTTAATAAATTTACATGAATACACAAGCACCAGGAGACAGAAAGGGATCTTGTGTTCCTGCAACATTTGATTTCAGGAGGGACAAGGTGGGGGTGAGCAGGGGAAGGCAGGCCTTTCAGGGGAAACCTAATAGTTAAAATACTTCCAAATTCTTTCAGGTACTGGCAGCAAATGATGTATTGATTTTGCTGTTAAACTGCACAGCTGTAACCAACACATTAGACATGGAAGATAAAAGCAATGACTAAAAGCACCTTATTTCATCTGTCACACCTGAGGCTCTGCCTTCTTCAGACCTTTAGTGTATTAGCACAGAAAATCAATTAGGTAAAGAGCTAAACAAATGAAGGGAAAATAAAAAAAGGCCTCATTCACAAAGAGTCAGGAATGTCAGCAAGCCCTGGAGACTTCAGCAAAGTGTGGATATCTCCAAATAAACCACAGCAACTTTTCTGAACTTTTTAAAGTGATTAAGTACTGTTTGGATACACCAGTGAGCATCTGTTAGTGAAGGTCTAGCAAGTGACCAGTATTCACAAGCACAAGATTTCTTTTCACTGAAAAGAAAATGTGAAAATTTATTTCTCAGTTTGTGTTATTTTGAATGTCTAACTATGGTTCTTGTCATCCTGTTCAGTGTTGAGTGATGGATTAGTTACACCCAGAAATCAAGTTTTTCTAAGCAATACCATACTATTGACACTCTAAGCAATACCAGAATATTGACACCCTGTACTTCGTTAGGGTCAGGGACATATTATTGAAGCCTAATGCTATGATAGACAACAGCTTGTTCCTGCTTTAATGAAGCAAAGTAAACCATCTCTAAACCAAAGATATAGTAAGTTTTTCAGTTGTCACTATATACTTTGCATCCAGAGGGCAGAGCAGATCACATATGTTTCATTAATTGATTCATAGTGAATAATAGTCCACAGTGATACCTTGGAGATAACTGAGATTTATCAGTGAAGCAGGACTCAGAAGATCTGGATTCACGTGTGGAAACACAAGCAAATATGCACTTTCCTTCAATTTCTCATCTACAACACAGGGGATTTCACCTCTTAGTTCTGTCCTCCTCTGTCCACTGAGGTTGCAAGCTCACTGAAGATAATCTTTAAACATAGGATTTATTCAGTGCCAGTAACTGGAAAGACTGATTTGTGATTTCAGATGGAGGTCAACAAGCCTTAAATAAATAATTATTTAAAAAGATGTAACTAAACAAACCTCAAATTTAGAATTTAATAGAGGTTTCATTATTCTTTTACTCTTCTAGAATATTTTTCCCTATACATAGCTGCACATCTCAAGGTAACCTCTGCATAGATGTATGTATCTTTTTATCTGTGACATCTGAAACAAACATACCTTTGTGTGTGGGGGGGAAATGTTCTTTTTGTAAAGAATTCTTTAAAAAAAATCTGAACACCAAAACTACCGAATTGTGAATCTTCACACATTTCAGCAGTGCCATCTAGCGGAGAGCCTCCCCCCACCCACCCCCAAAAGGAAACACTCCTTTTGCCTAACCCTTACTCATATAGGGAAGGGTTCAGCTTCTACACTGGATAGCAGTTTTATAAGGTGGCTTTGAATACCCAAGGTGTCTGGGTCATTTCTCCAGACAGCTACCAGCTACTGGAGAAGAGAAAAAATACCCACCACCTCAGGCTGCTCCCCCTGGAGTCTGAAGAACTCTGTTTTTTGAAAAACATGAAATTATTTTCCATGCTTGTTCAATTATTGCAGAAGAGACAAGAGAGATTTTTCACGTTTCATCAGCCCAAAACACATAAATTCAAGATGAAATGACAAGCAAGGCAGGCACAGAACTCTAGAAAGATCTGGAAACATGTTGCCAAGAAACAATTACAATACCTATAAATTTCTTCCATACTTTCATTCATTTTTTGAGAAAGAAAGAAAAATTAAGTCCTTCCTCTTAAGAAAAAAAACAGACAAGGTGGCACTAATTTTGAAAATAAGTGCCATACACAGCTTTTGCATCTAGATTTCATGCTTTTCTCTATCTTCTTTTCTTCTTTTTTTTTTTTTTTTGTATCACACATCCAGTCAATAATGTAGTTTTCTCCACCTCCAAGGGCCAGATTCAGTACATAACTATAACAGTGGGATGTAGCATTAAACAGGCACATAGGTCTCAGTTTTAACCTACCAGCACAGAAAATCTCTAGTACTGTTTGAATTGTATGACACGCAGACACTGTAACTATGTAGATACACATATAGTTATAAACACATTCTCTGAAAACAGACTGAAAATTATACTGTGCCCTCCCGAACAGCCACCTTAGGAACAAAACAGCTGAAGAACCATTGTTGAAAAATACTACAGTTTGGCATAAGAGGCAGCAGATAGCACTTAGAAACTGAAGTACTGTAGTTCTGTGCTGCAGAGCATAGTCTAAAAGAGCATTGTAAAAAGGAAAGAATGAATCATGAGCTTGGGTGTGTCAGAAATGATGCTCTAATGGGTGTCAGCTGTTAGCAGATTCCTGTTATTTAAATACTTTGAGTTAGTTCCCCATCACCACTCTCCTCTAGGCTGAATTACCAAATCTTTATTTCTATGGAAAATCCTGCAATTCTTTGACTAAAAAGTAAGAGTTCTTTTATCTCTGTGGTTTGAACACACACAAACACATATGCACACAAAACTAAGGTGGACTTCTGACTACACTGAAGCTGACAGCATTTTGTTATTGATTTCAGCAGAGACAAGATCCCACCCAAGGAACTCCTGAAAGGATTTTCTTGCTGTTCCAAGGCTAACTATATTTCCTGGGCCAGGCATTGCACACAAACACAATCAAATAACAGAGGATGGAAATCTCTAGGTAAGTGCATGAATAAAACAATGAAGCCAAGTAACTCAGGAGTGATTAGGAGGAGGAAGGGCGTCTCCTTCTGCACTGTTGAATTGGCCATTAGTGTCAGAGTGGCTTTTAAATTTAGAGTAATTCTTCCTGTCTTTGCACTACTTGAGGTGTTCACCCAATGTTTGCCTGTATTATTAAAGGATTGAACTCTGTCAGAGGGCAAAAGCAAATTACCTGCAGGGAGTCAGGGGCCAGATGAGATGTACGTTCACTGTGCCCTTTCCTTTAGTACCCAGTGGTAAAAGACTACAAGGCTGCTTTTATGTAGATGTCACATCATTCACTGACTGGAACACCCAGCTGTGATAATAGCATAGGAATGGAGGGTGGGCAACCATTACTAATTCCTCCCTTATCCAACCTTGCTATTTGAATTATTAGCTAAATTGCCATCTTCAGATCTTAATTTTTTCTGGCCTGCAGGTTCAAGAAGTTTATTTTACAGCTCTTTGTTTAATTGTATATGTAATTACCTAATGTTATCAGTGAGTGCCTATTTTGCCTCAGAAACATTTTTTTTCCTACTTTTCATTAAGTGTAAGTATTTTGCAATGCTTGATAGTCACTATTACATATCCACGGGGTAAGCAACAATGAAAACACTATTTACGGATTTATTCTCTTTTGGAAAAAGAGATAATTCACATTTTTCCTACAAAAATAATGAGACAAACCTCAAAACCTCTCATGCTAATGAATGATTACAGCATCTGGAGGAAAAAAAAAATCAATTAATTCAAATACACATGAGAAAATATGAGGAAATTACTGGATATGGACAAGACATGCAGGTTTTTGTTGATTCAAAACATTTTTGCTAATTTCTCCCAATTAGTTTGACTATGAAAGTGTTAAATGAAAATTTTGTAATGTTTTTTAAAGAAATTTTATTTTTATTGCATGAAACAATGCATTGATTAATCCACATTAGTTTTAGTATTGAAAATGCAAATGTATTTAAAAGGAAGCAAGCTACAAACTATTTTAAAAATAACAAAAAAATTAACATATTGTTATTTTTTCATACCTTTTTGCAGCTGCAAATACACCCTAAAAAGCTCCATTTCTCCTAGTTCTACATGCCGTTGAGTATGGAGTTACTGGGTGCAAGAGAGAGGGATAGTTGGGCTGTGGTTCTCCATAGGCACTGCCTGCACATTCCAGCATATCTCGGCTGCATAGAGTTCATTTAGATTAGAGCTGCATTGCCTTTAACAATATGCATGCATAGCATAATATCACAGAACAATTTCAATTGTTCACAACTGATTTTCATGTTTGTAGCTCATTAAAAGTCAGCTATTAAAAGCAAAACAAAAAAGATATTATTCCCTTTTTTTTTTTTTTTTTTGGTGAAATCCATTCTCCCTCTATATCCCCATGCATCTGAGATCTCCTAACCCCCTTCCTCTCCTCCATGATATCTCTGGCCTCTGAATTTCCCAGGCTTTCCATCAGCCTTTACGCCTTGCAGTTTTATTTCCAATTTCCCTTTCAACTACCTCTGATCCTGCATTGGTTAGCTGAGAATTAAAGCTATCCATAGGTTTTGGCATGGGTTATATGATATCTATCCAGCTGTTCATCTTCTAGTCTGTCTTTGTACCAGGTTGCATCAGGAATATTCCAGATTATTCAAAGGAACCTTAGAACCTGTTGATCTTCACATGCTCTCAGTAGCGGTAATTTTACATTCACATTTGTATGGTGCTACCTGAGGAAAAGGTTTTTCTATACTTGAAGGACTCAGTCTTCTTCACTGGAGAAGATGTCTTAAATTGAGTTTCCCAGTATGAAGCTATTCTGATTTCAGGATCCATCTCTGAACCATAAATGCAATGATGGTAGCACTTCTAAATTAACGCATGCTAATTTTTTGCGTTTCAACCAGTGAATTTACTTTTCACTTTTCTTTCTTACTTCTGACACTGATACTATTCCCTTGTGTAGTTCATGCCTATCCACTCATGACAATTTAGGAGCTGCTGGATGACAATTTTCAGTGTCTATATCATGCTTCCTGATATTATTTCCACAGAATAAGATTTTTTTTTCTTTTTTCTTTTTCTTTTCTTTTTTTTTTTTTTGTCTGACCGATTAGCACTTGGGAGGTGGAAATAATGCATTTCGTTCACCCCATGCTGGCATATTGTAGTATTCACAAATGGGAAGGGAACATCTGCCCTAGCCAAATGTCGGCGTGTACAGATTACATTTGCAGTTGATGTAGCCAGAATGCCATTAAGGCTGTTAGCAGCATCACCCTGGGCAGGGAACAGGCTCTCTTTGGGAATCTGAGGTACAGTTAATTCTCAGCTGGCTTTTGCAAAGAACTAAATTGCTTCCAGTAGGCCTGGTATATGTCATGACAGTAAAACCACCAGGCACTGGCACCAGCAAAAGGTTACCAGAGCTTCATTCTTACCCAATATGTCCCCTTTTCATCCACCTTCATGTTAGAGAATGGTGACTCTTGGGAGAACACAAGCTTCTTTCAGAGGTGAGTATGGAGAGACAATTCAGCCTGAGCACTTGTTGCAGCCCCAGGGAGGTCTATGAAATTCTTTGAAGGTAAACTGAAGAACAGGCGTAAGGGTGTCATTTTACTTTTACCGAAATCACTGGTGAACAAGGTGTTCAGTCTGATTGTGCTGCTTAATCGTGATGAACAATCATTCTGGCATAAGAAAAATCTTGACTGAGATCTGTATCTTTCATTAGATTGAAATTTTATGATACTGAACATTGTGTTGGACTCCTGCTTTTGCCCTAGTTAAACCTGAAAATAGATTAGTACCTCTTATAATTTTTTTACCTCAGCTTTATGCACAATTAGGGGAAAAAAATCAAACAGAAACAGGGGTAACCATTTAATTTGGCATTTGCAGGCCATCTCCCACTGTCCTAGACTGAAGCTGAGCTCAGGTTTACTCTACAGAGGTGTTTCTGTAGTCCAAACATTTATGATTAAGCTAACTTTAGAGTAGAGAGGATCATAATGAAAACAGTACAGAATAGTTCTTATGGAAATATGGAGGCATAAGAGACTAATATCTCTACAAATGTCAGTCAGGTATTTTATAACACCAATCAGAGCGAGCCCTCAGCTGAGGTCATGTTTCTTATCAGATCTCATGTTTCATTATAGTCTATTTGAGAAGTGTTTTCCATTTCTGTCATATAAAGTTAAATTGCTTTACTTAAAAAAGATCTTCAGTGATGGGGATTCAGAAATAGAAGAAAAAGTAAAGTATAGTAAAGCATAACAAAAGGAAAAATTCAAACATATAATATCTCAAGTTCAGAGTGACTAAATCTTGCAATAAGATCGAAAATGAGTGGATATTTGATCAAATCTTTGAAAACAGAAGCTCATCTTATGGTATGACTGAATCTTAAATTATTATATGTTATTTCTTTCAACTTGGATCCATCTCAACTATATGCATAAAAGGGCACTTAAATTATATCAGTAATACCTCAGACTTTCTATCTGAGGTATCAGCACAATTGTCACTATAAAAATAGTACTGTAGAGTCACCTAGAGCAGTGACCAACACAGAAACATTTTATAATAAAATTAAGGTAAATTAATTTGTCACCATTATCCTTGGTTAGTCCAGAAACCAGGTGTGACTATGAAGGCCATTTGAACCACTAATATGAATCAATCAAACCTGACTCTCTTACCCAGTCTTTCTGCTCATATACTATCACATCATACATTCATTTTCAGTTTATACATGTTGTTGAAACCTTAGATTGTAGATTTTCTGAAGTAGGACTTATCTTTTTATACAGTACCTATAATCTACTTGCTAAAATGCAATTTTCTTCTCTGTTTGGAGTTCACAGGTTGGTTATGCTGGTTATGGAGATCATTTTATATAGCAGTCAGTTTAAATCTCCTTCACTTCTGGAGCTATTCAGACTGCTATTACAGTGGTGTGATCCCCTCACCTTTCAGAACATGTATTTTCATGCTTTAGTTCCTGACCCAATGATAGTTACAGTTCTCCAAATTGTTCTCATAAAACTTCCTGATAATGTCATATTTTTGACTGCTCATAATTTTCCTCTCATCTTTCGTGACTAAATTGTTCCCGATGTTTTTAAATATACATTTATAAATATATATGTGCTTGTGTGTGAGTTTGCAAAAATCATTTCTATTTTGAACTCTGCAGACTTTGCAATTTTCTTCACTAAAAATATCGCTTATGAAAACCATCTGAGCAATGCTGGCTTGTAAAGAAAGAAAGAAAGCATGCAAGGCTAGAACATCCATTTCCCCTGTTCATTTATACTTTTAACGTACACCGATAGTCAGAGGTCAGATATGGAGATGACTGAATTTAGTGATATTTGCATTCTCTTACCACCTCACAAGTAATATGGGAGACCTATAAACTGCCTGCCTCAACCAATCAGGGAGAGCTGTATATTTAAGCTAGGATTTGGGAGAAACGTAAGAGGGCAAGGGAAAGTGATGGATGGCTTGTTGATCATTGGGTTTAGTTGTTTTTTAATAATTCCTGCAAAGCAAAAGTAAATGTAACTGCTAGTCTGTAAATCACATGCTGGGAGGTATTCTTTGAGTTTAATTGATTCTTCTGAGGCAATCTCAAAGAACTCTGACCTCCTTTCCCCACATACTGTCATTTATACTTCCTTTTTTGCAGTGTGCCAACTAAACTCTAGGTATTGCACAACCGTGAAGTTAGGTTCACATAATTTTAAACTAGACATCTATGAGATTTTTATCTCATATAATCTAAGACAGCCTTCCATAAGTTGCCAGCCATTATACTTTACAAAGTTGCCTACATTCAGCTGTTATAATTTTCTTAATGCTATAACTGAAAGTTCTTTAAGGCAAAAGAGAAAAACAAAACCAAAATCTTTTTGTTCTGTTCCATAACTAGGATTCCTAGACACCACTAAAATACAAATAATAAATAACTACTTCAAAATACAGAAACAAAATTGTGTCCCATTTCTATTATTTCTCTTTTTCTTCAGCTTCCTAGCAATTGGTTTTTGTCGTGCCTTTCTACATTAATTTAAAGAGTGCTCCTGCATCCAGTATCCACACCCACCATAAAGGCACCTACACACTCTAATTCAACTCTCTTCAGAAAAGCCAAATATATTGAGCTCTCCGTAAAGGACTTTTTCTAGCACTTGAGCTATTTCTGCAGTTCTTTCTTTCCTTGCTCCACTTTCCAAGTTTAGACAACAGAACTACATTCAGCACTTCAGTATCAGTGTCATCAGTGCTGTGCAAAGGTGAACTCAACTTCTCACTCTTAGTCTTCGATTTATACCTCTGAGGATTGCATAAACGTTTTTTGACACTGCATTTGAACAACAGCTAATGTTGAATCCGTTGTCCAAAAATTGGCTTCTGTAGGCAGGTCTGTATATGCTGCTGTTGTAATCTTACTATATGAAAATGTTTTGAATGTAGGTCCAGCTTGCAAAGAAAACCCATTTTTATTTTCTATGACTGCTTATATTTCATTGTTTTCTGCATTGATGATTTTTAAACTGCAAGTATTTTATGTTTCTAGACAGTCACACCGGTATCTCAGAACTCCGGTAGTTGTTTGATGCCTCTGTTGCATGGGGGCATCCCATTGTCTTTTTTTTTTTTGGTGAAAAAGCTCAGGCTGTGGTCCTAATCCAGTTAATAAATACTTTTTTGATACTGTCTAGAACCTTTTTTAAGTCTGAATTTTGCATTTTAGTCACCAAAATGTTTCACATCAGTTTCAAAATTGTACATGCTCACCTGCTTACATCAGCAAATCATTTCATTTCATGAAAGAGAGAAATGGACACCCGCTTTTTGCCACAGAATTTTTTAAAAGAATGTGCCACGAGGGTGCAGTATGACTATGGCAGCATATCATGCTGTGCAGCCTTGTAAGGTATGTATTGACAGTCTTGGACTGTTCCAAGTAGGTTGGTCTTGGGTATAGATTATCAAAACTGCAGGAAGAAGCATTCTGGAAGAAAGTGCATAGCCCTAAAGGCCTTGTGCTCTATGGAACCCAAAGCCTAGACAAGATGGAAGCAGTGAAATTCAGTCCTAATGGTAATGTGAGGGACACTTCTGTTCTGTAGCGTTGAGTCACTGGAGCTCAGCCTGCTTTTTGGGTCACAGCTGATAATGTTAGCCTTGGATATTAATTTGTAAAGCTAAGAATCTATTCCCGTGAATGGAGGTATGAATTCTGCAAATCTGATTTCTTATTTCATTCTTCCTGTAACAAAGATAAAGAAATGAATGCAGTTGTTTACATGTGCTAAAAAATATGCTAATGGACCAGTCATAAAAAAACTCTTTTGAAATAAATTATTTAAGTGGAATTATAAAGATAATTTTTACATAAAGGAATAGAAAAATAGAAGGATTTTTCTTTTTCCACATACAGTACACAAACCAGAAAGTATATATTTTTCTCAGTGGGAATACAAAAAGTAATTTGTTCTTACTTTAATATACAGACTGAATTAAGAGTGCCCTCCATTGCTGGTGAAGGCAGTCATTTAGCAGTGTGTGGCCACTGAAATCAGAACAATGCTTTCAAAAGGAGTTGAAAGAGACTTAGTGCTACTGCTGCACTGTTAGTCAGAAATCTATTTTTAAGTGAACATGACATTTTCGAACTCACTGTATAAAAATGCAAGCAATCACTTCATTTTCAGCTTCTAGTTACACCAATCATCAGTGAAAATCTCTTTCCTAGCACTGAAAGTCATTACACCTGGCTGACATTGTGCTCACGCAACTACAAGCTTCGTGTCTCTTACTGAGAAGTTTACCTATTTTCTTTTTTGTGTACTCTGCCCTGTACTCACCATCACACACTCACCATGCTTTCTTAAAAAAGTGTTTATGGAGAAGAAGGAATGACATTGTATTTCTGTATAAATTGCCAAATAGTTTGGACATATTCAGGTACCACTGACCATTAAATAATTAGTAGTGAACAATTCATCTTATAAATGCTACTTACAAATAATTCTCTGATTAAATTTATATATTTACTTTGTCTTAATGTATGTATTTTGATTAACTATACTTACATCCACACGTCAGAATATGACTGTTCTGTGTAATCTGTTTTGGTTTTCTGGGGAGAGGGATTAATTTTTGTTTGTTTATAAGCCATGCAAAGCTACATTTCCTTGCTTTTATTCACCGGATAAGCTACAATTTTTAAACTAAGATGGGCTTAAATATGATTGTTTTTAGGAAGAGGACAGAAAACATGTTTGGAAAAGAAAAGCTATAGATCTATATTTAAATGGAAAAATAGATTCATATGTAGATATTAATCTTAGAAATGCTGGGAAAGACAATGATAGATGGAATTCAGTTTCATTGTTTTATCTGCTAGATTTGGGTCTCCATTTTTTTTAATTAATGAAAAGTTGTTATATTCTTACACAATAAGCAGACATATTTGAGAAGGACAGACCCATTTACAGACAGACCAGAAGCATTATGTTCACTGGAAAAAAGAGGAGGATAATGCTGGATACTCCTAAATAGAAGGATCAAGACATACATTATATAACGTAGTTTGATCCCAAAACATGTCCTTAAACTTATTCTGTATATGTATTATAGGTTCTCTATGTCTCCCTTGCTGGCTTGATTTCCTCTCATCAGAGGTCTGGCCAGGATAAAAAAGAGATTGTGAAGTTCAGAACAAATGACACCATCACCATTATATGAGAAATGCTTTATGCATCTGTCCATATCATGACTGACAGTTATAGCTTTTGACTTGCATTATGGCCAGCTTCTGAATTTAAAGATATACTATTACACTGTGATCTCTGCTTTTATTTTTATGCCATTAAATTACTTGTGCATACGAGTTTGAATAAGATATTTGGAGAAGTACAGAATATTTCTCACTGCATAAAGAATAATCATTCATTTCTCCCAGAATAATACAGATAATGTTAGTTTATGTTAAAAAAAATAATTTGCTGATGAATCAAAAACACTGCGCTTGCTTTTGTAAAATGCATTATTTTGAATAATGGTAGACACTCCTGAATGGAAAGGAGATACAGCGTAATTTAATGAGATGTATTTTCTGATATGAAACTTTCACTGCAACCACATTTATTCTGTATGTGCCTTAATATTTTTTTGGATAACAAAGTCCCTTAGACCTTTGTTCTTTTTTAAACTTATATTTGTGTCTACTTGTTCGTATAATTGAAGTTTAAGTTAAATAACCTTATAACATCTATCATCCCTAATTTCTTCAGATTCTTCTACCCAGAAGACATCGCCTTTTAATCTTTCCTTTTTGTCCAAAGAGAGACCTGGTTCAAGTCACGTTTTCATAGTTCTCTGGCTTCGTGTATTCTGCCTGCCCTCCCATCTGCCCTTTATCCTCTTGTCATACCTTTATTATAATGAAATGAGTAGGACTGCCCTACACAACGTTCCAGATGTAGACTTGTTAGAAAAGAACCAGAAACAATGTTTTCTGAATAGAAGAAGGTCCTAAGACCTTAAGAGATCTGCCCAGTTTTAGGAGTCAGTCAGCAGTTATATCAGCAGTTATATCAACAGTTATATCCTAAATTTTGTGTTAGATGGTAATTCATGTACTTTATATTTGCGAAATTCAGTCTTATTCCTTCTTTTACTTAGTTTAATAATTTTTATTTCAGATTCAATGGCACTAATAATCCTATATTCTGTTTCCTATCTAGCCTGTAAATAGAATGAAGACAAGAAAATGTGTTTCTAATGTGTGTGTAATTTATATGTATAAATTTATATATAAACATAGAATTAGATCTACATCTTTATCAATGGGCTTTGCAATAGGTTTAATCAGAAGAGACTAAGACAAGAGAACTGAGGGAGAGCATCATCCCCAGGAAAAGGGGAATGTGGGAACTTTCAGCAAACAGAAGTAAAGGGCTTGGGTTCATGGAGGAAGGCAAGGGACATAGAGAACATCAAGTAAATTGAGAACTGAAGTGCAGTTTGAGGTGGGACAATAGTGCACAGACTTTTAGAAAAAGAAAGCAGTAACAGAAGAGGAAGGGACATTCAGCAACGATTCAGAAGGGAAGGCAGCCAGGGAGGATGATTCAGCAGCTCACCAGAGCCAGAATGAAAGGGGAACATGGCAGTTAGGGGCTAAGGCTTCAAGGTGCAACAAGAGGAGAAAGGATGATTGGGAGATGATTGGAAAGCAGTAAAGAAGAGATATCTTACAGGCGGAGCGATGTTGGGTGAGTGCAGTGCAATGGGACATTCCTAAGAAGCTGAGATTTTATGAATAAGATCTTTACAGTCAGTCTTCCCAATAAAAGTACTGTCTTGCTGAAATCAGAACTCACTTATATCCCCATCTTAATTACCTCTTGCCATGTTCACTGAATGTATTTTAAGGGTGTCAGCATTAATGAGTAACCAGGGATAAAAACTGAATTTAAATACTTCATATTCCAGTTGTTCTTCGGTGAAATATCATCACATATCTCTAGACTAAAGCTCTGTGTGCACTGCTGCAGCTTTTAATTGTGTTGAAGAGCTATGTAGAATACTTTCAATGGGGATAGAATAACAACAAAAGAAGCAAACAAGTTTCATTGTCCTCTCATTACTTATTTTGAATCACTAAGGGAAAACAGTGCTAAATCTTCATTTAACAGAAAGTATTAAGGCCCTTTGAACTCGGTGGAACAGGTTTATACTGACTGATACCAATGAACTGTATTTTTTTCTGTAGTTTTATTTCACCAGACTTTCTTGATTTAAAAAAACAACAACAAAAAAACCAAAACCCAACCAAACCTTTCTACATGTTTAAAACCTTTATTTAGTAGTGAAAAAAAAATCTGACCCTTTTCTGCCTGATGAATTGAAGGAATGTCATAAAAGGCATTCCTGAGCATCAAAACGACTGAGGTTATCTGATGGCTTAAAAATGTCTGCTGTGCAGTCAACACATACCTCTATCCCTCTCATGGGGGATACATATAAATGAGAAACATAATCACATATTGCACCAAGACATACGTTTTCTTTCCTTTCACTTTAACTTTGCATGACAATGATACAGCATGTTGAAAGAGCATTTTTGCCTTAAAGTGAGACAATTGTTTCAGTCAGACTTTAGAAATTCTCTTGGTTTTCCAGTACCCTGTAAATTTCTATTTTCAAATAAATGCACTACAAATATGCATGCATATGTGTTGTGACCTTTTGTATGCATATATTCATTCTCCAGTGGCCAGTCAAAAAATACAGTTTAGAAGGAAAAAGAAATCTCAAGTCTTGGTTGCAGTACTCATGCTCAATGATAATTTCAACAAAAATCAGGGAGAGTTCTCATGAAAAAGGTATTGCATTAAATAGGTAGGGCTATTGATGTGTGAGGTTTGTTTTGCTTTGTTTTTCATATCTGGAAACAGTCTTTAACTGAATGAGGCAGGTGTAGGCTATTGTGAAACTTTCAAACTTGAGCTGGAAACCAATGGAAAGGAAGTAGAGTGTTTAAGAGAAGAAATACACAAATAACCCCAATTGGAGCCACCCACCATGGATATCAATCACACTGCTTCAGGTGAAGAAGTGACGATACCGATGAACCCTTTAGCAAACACCCACACAAGCACTCAGCCTTATTCTGCTTGAGGAAGACTGGTGCTATTGACCACAGGGACACTGGAAGGATGAGCACAACACATATGTAGATAGATACTGGGGTGGGCAGAGGGAGTAGATAATGGATAGTTAATATATAACAATTTTAACTTTCGTGAATAACCTTGTGGTATTAATTTCTTAATTGGAACTATAAGTACTAATATTGGAAGTGGACTAATAGTAACTTTTCTGCATTTTGGTTATATTGCTAAGGCATTAATTAGACAAACAATAAAATCTTAGTTCTACAAATGATGGGTGCTCCCTGTTGCCATTAAAAGATTTTGAATGTAGAATAAGTAGGATGAACGGGGCTGGAGGATGGGCTACCTGCTATGAACATAGAGACATTGCCTGAGCACGCAGGGATGGAGTTAGAAAAGCCAAAGTTCAGGTGGAGCTGAAACTAGTGAGGGATTTGAAAAGCCACAAGAAAGGTGTCTATAGGTACTTTGGCAGCAAAAGAAGGCTAATGAAACTGCCATCCTACTGCTCAGTGAGATATGTGACCTGGTGACAAAGGACATGGAAAAGGCTGAGATACTCAATGCTTTCTCTGTATTAGTTTCTGGTAAGGTCTGTCTTCAGGTGCCCACATCTCTGAATCTAGTAGCACAGTCTGCGGGGGAATAAAACATTACTTTAGAGCAGATACTTCAGAAGTTAGGCAGCGCTTCGGAAAATTGTTTATTCACAAGTCCAAGGAACCAAATGGAACGCATCTAGCAGTGCAGAGGACGCTGACTGGTATCAGTGTGAGGCCACTGTCTATCATCTTCAAGAGGTCATGGCAATTGGCAGAGGTTCCTGATGGCTGGAAGAGGGCAATTCTCACACAAATCTTCAAGAAAGGCAAGAAAGAAATATCTGGGGAACTTCAGGTTGATCAGCCTAACCTTAATCCTGAGCAAGATTACAGAGCAAATCTTCATTGAAGCCACGTGCAGGTACAAGAACAACAATAAGGTGACCGGGAACAGCCAGCATGGATTTAGCAAAAGCAAATTATGCCTGATCAATTTGATTGCTTTCTACAATGTGATAACTGGCTCCTCAGACTTGGGAAAAGCAGTGAATATTTTTTATTTTGACTTCAGCAGGACCTTCAACACAGGTCTCCCATAACATTCTTACAGCCAAATTAGTGAGACAGGATTTCAACAGGTCAGCTACAAGTTGGGTGGTAAATTGTCTGGAACACTGGGCTCAAAGGGTTGGGATCAGCAGCACAAAGCCCAACTGGCAGCTAGTGGCATTCCTCAGGGACTGAAACTAGGGCCAATACTGTTTAACATCTTTATTTCTGATCTGATGTTGGGGTGAAATGCACCTTCAACAAGTTTGTGGATGATACTGAGTAAAGGAGAGTGGCCCGTACACTAGTGCTTGCCTACACGTTGCTATCTAGTGGGACCTTAGCAGGTTGGAAAAATGGGCCAACAGAAACCTCACAAAGTTCAAAAAGGCAAATAAAAAGTCCTCTATACCGGATGTAATAATGTCTTTCAAAAGTACTGGCTAGGTGCTGTTGGGCTAGAAAACAGTTTTGTAGAAAAGAATTTGTGGGGCCTGGTGGACAGCAGCCTGAATATAAATCACCGTTGTGCCCTTGTGGCAAAGAAGACCATCACATACTAGGCTGTATCAGGAGGACTGTAGCTAGCAGGCTGAGGGAAAGGATTATTCCTTTCAATTCAGTGCTTGCGAGACAGGTTCTGAAGTAGTATGACCAGCTTGGAGCTCTTTGGTACGCTAAAAATTTGAACATACTGGAGCAAGTCCAGTGAAGGGCCACCAAGATGGTGAGCGGCTGGAGCACATAACATAGAAGAAAGAGACCAAGAGAACTGGGTTTGTTCAAGCAGAAGAAAAAAAAAAAAATGGAGACCTACTTGTTTTCTTCAACTACTTAATGGGTGGGTATAGAGAAGACAGAGCTAGACTCCTCTCAAAGATGTACAGAGATAAGACAAAAGTCAGTGATCAGAAGTTGCAACAAAAAGGGTATTCAAGCGCTGTAGCAGGTACCCAGAGAGGCTGTGGAGACATCCACCTTGGAGCTATTCAGCACTTCACCAGGCACAGCCGTGAGCAACCTCAAGTAATGTGGCCCTGCTTTGGTCAAGGGGTTGGACCACATGGCCTCCCAAGAATTCTTTCAACCTAAATTATTCAATGATTCTGTGATTTTAAAAATAAAAAGAGAGGATAATTAGGCTTTACGTCAGCTTCGTATCTCAGGTATTAGGAAATTAGAAAGCTTATTTATACTAGTCATCTAAAGTACTCATCTACAGCTAACAACTTCCACTGATTATGGAATAGTTTACATGATTAATCTGGACCAAATGGCTAATTTACAGCTAAAGTGAGAGCAGTTGAATCCTGCTTCCCCTAACAGCATTCTTGTCACAGTTTTTTCACCAGTTTGCATGTATTAGTGAACTTTTGCTTCTAAGTGTCTTAATTCCAGAGCTTTCCCAGACTGGGTCAGCACAAAACTACTCTCTTTTTTGATTGATTCGTGTTTATACCATTTTTATTTAAAAAGGTCTATCTGTTTTTATATCTCAAATTCAAAAATATCATTACTAGTTCTGCTATCAGCTGATCCTCCTACTGATGCTGAGGTATATTTGACCTTCTCTTCCAGCCAGAGGGTTGATTATATCACTGACAGCCAAAAAAGCAACCACATACAAATGATCAATTCTCAGGCATTTGGTCTATCCAGATTATATTTCTGCCCATGCTATGACTGAATACTAATGTCTGAAAATCAAAGCAACAGGTCTAAAATTTATCCTCATCTTGTCATTTTTTTTTTCTCCAATGGACGATATTTATACTTTTCTGTAAACAAACTTTGCAAGTATGGCAGCTTTTTTTTCCCACCTTAAATATATTCTTAAAATTCCTGATAAATATTTGGTTTTAGCAATATGGATCTAAACTCTTATTTTACAGGGTTTTATTAAAAAAGTATTTAAAAGAAAATGTATTGGCAAAAAAAAACAATTTTCATGGACACCTTCATGAAGGAAATGAAAACCTTGATCAGTTCCAGTTAGATCAAAGACTGGAAAGAAGATGGCTGAGGAAATTTCTGCACTCTGATCATCTTCAAAAGTGGGTTTTTTTTGTTGTTTTTTAATGTGTAGGAATAGAGAACCGACAGAGATCAAGGCACACTATTACAGTACTATCCATTCAGCTACATTTTGTGCATTATCTGAAAAATTTAATTATTCCACATTGCTTTGTCCAGTTAATAGTTCATTCATCTGACCGCTGTGATAGGCTTTCTGCATTCTTGTTGATAAGCATGAAGTGGTTCCTGGAATAAATCTAAGGATTTTTTGGCTACTACTGTATCATATTCTCCAGAATGAACTCCAGCATTCAGTGTTTTTCTGCTTTTCCTGGTATTCAAGTATTTCAGTACGTGCCTCGTTTGACATGAACACCATGACTGTGATGCTATTATTCATAAGTATTGTTTGATCCCTGCACAATGGAGCAATATGCCTTGCTATCTCTAAGCATGGTGGAAAGGGTTGGATAAAGTGGTGATACTCATTTCCTGGTTTCCAGACGACTGAGTTTTCCAGTGTCGCTAGTACTCATGCACTTAAAATTTCATTCAAACAAATCCCAATCTTTTTTCAAAGGACTTCTCCATTTGGCCCAGTGTGCACTTCTGGCAGCAGTGAATTAGTGATCAGTTAGTAGCGAGTCCTTTGCCTCATTCCAAGGGAAAATGGAATATTTGCCAGAACCCATGCTTGTCTTTCTGACTTGCAAATCCATGGGAGATATAAATCCATATAGTGAAGAGGATTACTTAATTTCTTTGATTTCCCTACCAATTTTCTGCCAAAATAATAGCTGAGGTTTTCTTACTTTTCAAAACAACTTTATGTCTGTTTAAGCCATTACAGATAGGCAGCCTAGTGCTTCCTTGGGACATGAGGTTAACTTTAACCTACTTTCTTGATGTAAGCCTATATTTTTATAACATGATACATAAGTCAAACATATTGTTAAATTAAAATCTTTCCCTTCTATCATCACCATTGTTTCATAATGTGTGAGCCTCACCATATATTTATGGTGTATTTATATATATACGGGTATGTGTATTTATATACATACAGATACTATCTGAGACAGAGATGAATATGTAGATTGTGGCTCCTTGGAGACACTATAGCTAAAGCTCAATGGTTTTCCAGCATTGTATTTCAATTTGAATGGTCTTACAGATTCGTAAAACAGAACTTAGAAGTTGAAACAGAAACAGAAATTGAAACAGAAATTATAAATGTACTATCTCGAATTTTTGGTGCATTTTTTGAGTTGAGCAATATCTAGTTCTCAACTATAAAGTATTGGGACAGAAAGCCAGTTTTGCCACAAAACTATTCCAAAGGAGTTGGGAAGTTTAGCTATTGCAAGACTAGCACAACTGGTTGTACAAAACCTACCAGTCAGCCTGGAGTGGTAGATAACACAACTTTCTGCTAAACTTTCTGGATGCCTCAGACACTTCTTATTGTTGTAATAATAGAGTAGAATTGAGGCTTCCCTACATTCTCCCACCACCAAAAATAAGGGCAATACATATATAAAAAAAATACTTGGAATTTCCTGTATATCTGATCTAGGATATTGCTCAAAACTTCACAAAAAATATCTCCAATTATTTTTGCTTTTCATTCTAGATGAATATTGCAGGTTTTGGAGAAATTTTTTAATTATAAATATTTAGTGCAGAAGTTCCCAACGATTCACAGCCTAATAATACACCCATTCTTTGATTAATATGGCCATTTTCTGACAAAAAGAAATACCACTCAGAAAAAACAGTATCTGAAGAGTTTACTAAATTGAGCCCATCACATCAGTCAATGGCCAAGCACTTAATATGCCAATATTCTGAGCATACAAGTTAAGATAACAGAAGATTTTCAGCCTAACGCTTACTATGACAGAATGTTTACAAGATTCTTCCTAACAGGTCATTAAGGATGCTATGAAAACCTCTGATGACAAAGCCAGTCAATGTAGCCAGAGAGGTTATAAACACTAGTGCTTTTCCAGGGTGACAAGGACCCGGAAAAGAGAAAGATTATGAGATGGAAAAATACAAAGTACAGACTGAAATGATGACAGTTATAAACATTGTGAATTGTACTCTGAGAAAGGCCACAGTGTGTGCCAGCAAACAGAATTGCTGGCTATCAAAAGCTTGGAGGCGGAGGAGAGAGGGAAAGGAAGAAAAAAGAGGTCTGTAGTCATAAACTGCCTAATGGCAACTTTTCTCATACTTTGCTGGCCTGACAGAAATGTTTGGGCTGTCTAATGGCAGCTCTTTTCACTGCTCAGCAGGCACCAGGTTTCCCATCATATATGAGGTTTTCTAGTCTTCACTGTGACGTTTGGAAGTGACACGAAGAAAAAGAAGCTGGTTTTGACACATCTGCTCCTCCAAAAGCCAGTCAATGAACATTTGTTGGGTCATTTGTTGATAGTCAGGAGCTATGGAAAAACAGATTTGTTCTGTATTTGCCACTGATAATAGGTGGACTTAGAGGTAAAATGGATATAAGAAGGGAGCTATGAATAACTCCCACCATCTATCTTCTTTTACTATGATACTGTGGTAAGAAGGAAAATGGGTTGGAAGAGTAAAGACTAGAGAACTTTAGGGGACAATGATGGAGAAGAAGCCACAATAATAACTCCACTGCTACTCCTGTAGTGCTTTTGTGTTAGACAATGTCGTGGTTTAACCCCGGCCAGCAACTAAGCACCACGCAGCTGCTCCCTCACTCCTCCCCCCTCCCAGTGGGATGGGGAGGAGAATCGGGAACAAAAGGTAAAACTCGTGGGTTGAGATAAGAATGGGTTAATAACTAAAGTAAAATATAATACTAACAACAATACTAATGAAATATAATAATAATAATAATTGTAATGAAAAGGAATATAACAAAAAAAAGGAAAAAAAAGAAAGGAAAAAAAACAAACTCAAGGGAAAAGAAAACAGTGATGCACAATGCAATTGCGCACGACCCACTGACCGATGCCCGAGCAGTGATCTGCCCCTCCCGGCCAACTCCCCCCTGTTTATATACTAAGCATGAAGTACTATGGTATGGAATATCCCTTTGGCTAGTTCGGGGCAGCTGTCCTGGCTATGCTCTCTCCCAGATTCTTGCACACCTGCTTGCTGGCAGAGCATGGGAAACTGAAAAGTCCTTAACTTAGGATAAGTGCTACTTAGCAACAACTAAAACATCAGTGTGTTATCAACATTATCCTCAGACTAAATCCAAAACACAGCACTGTACCAGCTACTAAGAAAAAAATTAAGTCTGTCCCAGCCAAAACCAGGGCAGACAAGAAACCATATGCTTATATAAAATAAAGCTAATAACAGTATAATAAAATTTCTTGTCAATTTATCAAACTGTTGGTGCTAGTTCTTCCCTCAAATTTGTACATCTGCTATATTTTCTTCAAGTGACATTTGTTAGACACCAACTCTGTTTTCACAACAAGTTTTGTAAGATTTTCACATGAAAATGAAGTCCTTTTTCTCTATAAATCAGCAGAAGTCTCAGTATCTCTGACATGAAATACAGCTATTGCACTGTTTAAAAATGATAATAATGTATTAAACTTAATAAGTAACAAACACAGTGTATCTTGTGGAATAACTTATTGTTTTCCTTCCATAGATCTATAGAAAAGGACAATGACGGTCAAAATTTTAATAGCTTCTGATTCATGAGATTTACATGAATGAAGATCATTAATGGCAAGTTTTTTAACTAAAACCAAGAACTGCTGATTGACAAAATCTTGAACAAAATGTTCAGTATGAAGTGGTCAAAAAAGCAATCTCATTGTTGGACTATGTTAAAAAGGGTGTAGTAGGTTTTTTGCTTGTTTGTTTTAATCCAGTCTTCATCCTCAGCTGGAAAAAAACCCCACACTGAAAACCCTTGACCACAATAGGTATTATATAAGACTTTATGGAAAAGAATTATTTTAAGTATATGGCTGGAATCAATTTGTTTCTGATATGGAGTGGAGAGAATGGAGGTATTAGCAGAGGTGGGAGAAGGGAGAAACTATCAGTGTTAAACATTTAAAACTATCAGTGAGGGTTAAAATCTTATTTATTTGCTCTTACAGCTGATGAAAATATAATAAATAAATAATATAATATGCCAAACACAGAAGAATTGCTTAACTAAAAATGATGTAGACCCCAAACATTTGATTGATTGAACCTGACTCTGCAATCTGATAATTAATTGTCTAAACCACGTCAAAGTTTAAATACAGCAAAAGACTGACTAGAACAAATACAATGACACCCAGCCAGTAAAAAACCAAACAAACATACCAAAGCAAAAACCTACTATGGTTCTGAAAGAGCTATACACAGAGAAACATGGGACATCTGCTCTTCAGGGAGCATAAATCCAATCAATGTTAATGGAGCATGCAAATTCACGCCAGCTGAGGATCTGACCCCAGCTTTGGTCAATGAATTTTTTTTTTTTTCCTTATTGCTGTGACTATATTTATGTCTGTATTTTGAAGAGAAAATAACTGATATTTCTTCCATTAAAGAATGCATTGTGGTTTGGCTGACTTCTCTGACAGTGACACATTGAGGACATTAATCTAGGATTGGTTTTGTGGGGTTTGTTCTTCTAGAGGTCCCTGTGATAAGCAACAGCAGGTTTTCTGTTAAATGTCCTAATGGTTAGCAATACAAGTCCACTTACAAAGGCTCAAAATAAATAAATGAACCACTTATCATTCCATATAGCAAGGAAATACAGTAGTATCCTAAAAATGGCATAGAGGACATATCTCTGTGCGTTATAATGAATTACTGAAACTACATAAAAAGAATTGAATTATATAAATTATGATAAAAAGAATTTCATAAAAAGATCTAAGCATCCACAGGCACAGTTGAAATAAAGAATTTATTGGGCCACAGATCCTTCAAAGTGAACAGCAATTCAAGAATGAAATATTTAACCATTAAACAGTGAGTCACAGCGTGTTAAAAAGCATACATGCTTTTTTAATTTTACAATGTAGTGTGCAACCTTTTTTCCCCACTAAAGTTAATGACAGAACACCCATTGACATCAATAGTGCCAGTATTTCACGCACTGTATTTGTAAAGTATAGATTACATCTATCAACTGTGTGTAATGTGGAAAAACTACTGAAGTGAAAACTTTAAACCAAATTTCTATGACGTTTTTAATAATTATTGGTAGGTACCCTGGCTGGCCAGTAATTTGAATACTGCATCTCAAAATGTAATCATCAGGCTCTCTTTGCCTCTGTTAGGGTCTAATAAATTGTTGGGCTAATACAAAAGTTCTTTAAAATCAATGATAAACTTTCCAGCAGCTTCTCTGAATTTGCATCAGTTAACAAAAGTCTGAAAGCTGTAATAATATCAGGAGTAGGAAGAGAAAAGAAAATTGCCCTGCAAAGATCAATAAAATAAAAAATATATTTTTCTGACAAATATTAATTGAAATTATTTTTTGCTGAGTTCCTAGAGGTAGTAACATTGCACAAGTCTGTATACAAACCATTTAAAATCCATGCAATGATTAGTGTTTGCATAACTTTTCGGGGCTTATTGCTTGTGTGAATGACACTTCATCTGACCAAGATCTTAGAGGACAGTCTACTTGCACTTATTTACTATTGTTGGGATACCTTGATAAGAGAATCGAATAGTTCAGATTTCTCTTCCCTGTGGGAAATGGGATGGGATCAGAACAAAGAAGATTCATGTAATCTTCCATGTGTTTTGTCTGGGTAAAATAAAAATAATAATATTAATTGCCTTCACAAAATGCTGGAAGATATATAACAGCTAGCTATTATCATTCACACGAGGCTAAAGGGAGTGCGTAACAGAGAATGAAAAGTAGTTGTGCCCCATGCTTTGTAATGCCCAAAATATCTGCAGTAGGTTGGAACTACAACTTGCTGCTACTTTTTTGCTCCATTCATTGATTCTGGACATCTGGTCATATCAAATGCAGTATCATTGATATGATCTACAGTATCTCTTGGTCACAGCAGATTATAAAGTAATGATTTATTTTATTGTTTGCATTGTGAAGGTACTTACTATGGTACAAATAAGGAGGCAGTCATGAATTTTACTATATGTTTTTAGTTGTTGTTATTAAGCTATTTTTATATTGTAAATATTGTCAGATTAATTTCAGAAATCAGGTTCTGTAATTTATTTTTTCAAACACTTTTCTTTAAAGTAACTTTTTTAAAAGTTTCTCTGGGATTTTGGAATAAAAAAAAAAGAGAAAGGCAGAATAATTTTATTTTCAATAGCCCATGTGTGAGAAAGTCTCAGTTTGTATCACCACATTCACATTAATGGTGGTCCAAAACCCCATGGAAAAAAATCTACAGCTGATCCATGAAATAATACCATTTCTCCAGTTTTAAGAATCATGAGATAAGCACATTATGATCTATGAAAAATGGTAAGTGTTAATACTGTTCCTTTGGTTCAAAAAGGTTCGAAGATTAACACCAAGTGGTCCATGGAATACCAAAATTACATATTTTTAATATGCTATTTTATATGTCATCTTAACTGTTTTTTAATACAGTTGGAGATTCACATATAGAGAGAAATTAGGATCACAAAAGATGACTAGATTAGATGATCTAGTCTAATTTTCTGAATGCATAATCTTTGAATTTTATCTGGTTACCCTCATTGTGAGTTTAATTATGTAATCTAGTTGGAATGGGCCACTCTAGAGACATCTGTGTATACATAATTGTAGTACAGATGTTTCAGTATGTAGAGAATTCTTTATTCCCACAGTAGTTAGTTTATATCATTGTGATTTTGAAAGAGCAGCCAGGAGGAAAACATGATACAAGTGTCATAAGATGTGAACATTATTTGGTAAAGTGCAACAGCGAGTTGAGTAACTATTTCAAAAGGGTACTGTAAGTTTTCTGAGTATGTTATTTCTAGAGCTGTGTGCACCTGGTAATTTAGAGTGATGAAGAGTTCAATACGCCCTTGTCCCAGCTGATATTTATCTATCATGCAGTGTGTGACCAGATCCCAGTGGAGTATATATAATAATTAGACCTACACTTTCCTAACTGTCTGCTCGATTCGCTTGTAGGTTAAAGGGCACAATCTGAAACTCTGTTCTGTTAAAAACATATTAAATATGATATTAGTGGTCTAAAGCTATATACTTCCCTGGAGACTCCCACTTTTAATAACCTCCAGGATAATAGATAAAGCAGAGGGCAGTAATCATTACTGAAATGGATTTTCTGGCAGAATTAGACATCACCTCCAGGAATCAATAATCATTTTAAGCTAACGGGGTGATTAAATGACCTTCTTTTTATTTTCCTTCATGTTGAGTTGCTTTTTATCTTGATTTAGAGCCACACAGCCAGAACAAAGATAAACAGAGGACTGGCAGCATTACAGAATGACAGTGAGGCCTATCCCTTATACAAGTAAAAGCATTTTACTTTAATCAATGCATTTGCTGCCCAATCTGTGACTTCTGAAGAATTAAACTAAAAATTCTAGATGCAGAGTATATTAATGGATTATACCCCAGGATAGTTCTTGTTTTTAAAAGATTTGCACCATTAGCTTTGCTGCAGCAGTTTCTACATTTTTATATTTAATAATTTATTGCTCTGGAGCTTGCTTGAGGATATCTGTGTTGAATGATAACACTTTCATTAATCCTTTCAGACCATATGGTCTTCTTCCACATCCTCCTGCTCTCTGTGAAGGAGTATTGGATGACTACATTTCTTTTTTTGCCTCCTGAAGGAGATAGATTGAGAAGCAGCTAACTTCAGTATGCTATAGTGTTGATGAGCTACAGCTAACCAGATAAGACTGTTGAAAAGTTGACTTTAAATTCTTGTGAGATTTAGTTTCACTTCTTGAAATCCAAAGATCTGTGGGGTTTTTTCATATCTTCTGAAACATACGCTGGTTTTCTGTGGGGTTTTTTTTGTTTCTGATACAGGATGTGAAGGGGGTTTAAGTCTAACCAAAAAATTAGAAGGCTGCATGATCAATGTCTACAAAATAATGTACAGAACAGAAAAGTCTAGAAGGACATGCACAGGAAACCTCACAAAAATAATTGTGTTGTCTGTATCAGTTTGAACAATTGGATAGGAGGATATGCTAATAGCATATAATATAGTACATAATCTATAGGGACAGTGGTGCTTGAAGAGTACATTGCCCTCTCCATTAAAAGAACTGTTTGAGGCTGATTTTTGAGCACCTGTTAAATCTTCATTGTTGGGGTTTTTCTGCAAAAACTTATCTGTAGAGCTAGAAAAGCACCTGCTTTTGTCCTCTGAAATTGTGTTCAGGTTTCACTGAAAGAGCAAATGTAACCATTTTAAATATGATTTTAATCTCCAGCTTTTTTTAGAATAAAATGTGTGTATATTTCAAACATCTGTTCTGGGACCCTACAAATCTGATCCAACCCCAAACACCAAAGCGTCATGCCCTTTGCAGGGAGGGGTCGATACTGATGAGGCAACTGCAGCAGAAAGAGAACATGGCTGAGTGACATTGCTCTCCCTCATTCACTCGCTCTCCAAACTCCCGTTTACTCTTACAAACTCTTGCAATGCCATTCAGTCCCTGACTTCACTGCTTTTCTCCTCTGACTGTGTCAGAGAGCTCCTTAAACTCCAGATAATGCTCTGAGGTAGAGGATTAAGACAAGATAGACTTTTCTTGTCACCCAAAGGTAGGAATTGGCAGCTTATCTTTGCCAGTAGAAGCTTCCCCTGGGACAGCCTGATTAAACTAGTCCTCCTGCCAGATGAGAAACTGTTACAGTGTTGGAGGGCTTTGGACTCTGATGTACAGTAGATGGCTGTGATGGCAGCAGCATAATGGTTGCTTCTTTCTCTTTTTTCTTTCACAGAAAAACAGTCTAAAGAACTAAGTGTAACTTGTTCTATTACATGTCAAGATTCATAAACCAGAAATCCCAGGATTACATTTGCTGCAGATAATTTCAAATGCACTCCCTTCTTTGCATACTTTTAAATACTCTTTTACATTTAGTCCATATCAATACTGTATTCTGATGAAATACTGATGAAAGTAATTATTTCATTACTATGAAGTAATTAAATAATAATTACATGGCTTCATGTTGCCTTATTTCAGACACCATAGCTAACCACTGAAGCTACTCTCATAATCAATAAAGAACAACAGGCAACTCATTAGGGTGGGCAGAATTCACCCACTGACCATGGAGCCAGTCCAGATTTTACGTGTAAATTAGATACCAAAGTTTTAGAGAGCCAAAGTCATGTGAGAAGAATCCTCATATGTGGATGTCCATATAGTCCATTCAGGACCTTTTGTTTAGATGTGAAGAACATGAATCCTGAAAGCTTCCTTTCAAATCCCATAATTAATTTCTAAATACCCCAAAAATTTTATCATAGAGCAGCAGACCTTTATAAGGTCAGGAAGTTTAAATGGAAAGATATGAGAGCCATACATTTAAAATATATATTATAAATATGCTATTCTTGTCCAAAAGATTTCAATAGGCAAGGATTCTTGTGGTTGCAAAGAAACAAGTCTGCACAATAAATTATAGAGATAGCTTAAATTGCTAATCCTGTTAGCAGTAGCTAGTGATTAGGTGAAAGTTTTTATTGTAATAAGATAAAGAAAGGAATGATGAAAGTATTTTATTTGACCCCCCTCACACACATATTTTGTACAAAATATGATCTCTACAAAGAGATCAGTAGCCATTGCTCCATTAAATGCATGAGTCACCACAATATCAAATGGATGTTATTTTCCATGTTTTACATCTTAAAGCTTCAAGACCCTTCTGTCACTGCCTCATCCATGCAGGCACGCATGCATGCAGTTTCTTACGATATACCAGGCAAAGGAAATTAACTTTATATAACAACATCCACTGTTCCCTCAACAAAGTTCAGACAGGTCACTTCTGATCTCCATTATCACTCCTAAATTAGTTATGCTTACCAGGTAACAATTTTCTCCATGTATTAAGTAGACAACTAGAGAGCCAAAGCAAGTCTTCTGGCTGTGAACCAAGAGTATCAATCCAGTGCCAGAAAAAGCCTTGAAGACCTTCCTACAGGAAATAAATGATGGTTAATGCCCAATAAAGTTGTTTTCTTTGATTCCTGATTAGCTCAGTAGGAAGGTGAGGTCTGTGAAAGGAAGAAGAATCATGGCGTGTTATAAAATCTACTCTATTTGTGCATATACACAAATGTTGGAAATAGGCAAGCTGACTGATTAGGATTCAGACACCTCTAAAATCATGTACTTTCAGAAGGACTGAGAACTAAATGTTATCTGACAGGCTATGTATTATAGATTATATATTACAGAGATTGGCCTACAGAAGTGGAAGCAGGGACAGCCGTAGAAAGAACGAACCCTGAATTTCTCCAGTGAGAGCTCACCTTTTCATAACAATGCCCAACAATTTTCAAGGAAGAGAAAACCTTACACAAGGAAAAAATAAGTTGTGTACTTCCACTACCAGCTGCTTACTGTAATATATATTATCTTTATTATTTTTGCTTGCTTTTGGGGGCCTTTTAGAGTACTTGTTTTATTGTGAAAACTTGAGGCTGAACTCCAATTAATAGCCAGGAACTCCAGGATAAAAAAAGATAACAAATATTCAGTGTTAATATTTTAAGCACTTTAAGATAAGAAAGATAAGAAAGCTAGCACACATGGAAATTACCTAAATAAAGCAATAAAACCCATCACAGTGAACCACACCACCCAATAATTAACTCTGAAGACAGTTCTATATTCCAAGCTTGAAATAGGTTAAATGACAGGCATTAAGGTCCATCTTTCATAGTTAGAGAACACAGGCCTGGCTTCTCAGCCAGTGCCAGTCAGCTCCATTCACCCAGCTGGGAGAGATGCTCCCAGCTCTGTCTGCTGCTTCACAGCACAGCCTAGGCTAAGTGTGGTTTGTCTAGCTGATGTGCACTACCCGACTATGCAACCCTTTTTGAAGAAAGAAAGAAAGAAAGTGACTTAATTTCGGAAAGCAAATATTCCAGCTGACTTGTAGCATGAGTTCATGCCTGATGGAAACACAGGCTGATTAGTGAAATAATTGCAAGTGTTTTGATGCAAGTAAGTCACAAATGATGTAAGTTATTCTCGAGTTTTATTTCTCTTATTATTTATTTCTTATTTCTCTTATTATTTCTCTTTTCCTGAATGTATTAATTTTTAAGTGTTTTCCATATTAACATTATAGTTCAGATACTGGATGGAATTAACAGGAAATGTGAAAATTATACTCATGTTGCATATTTTCAATAATTAATCTATTGGTTCATTGCTGTTAATACTACAAGACTAGAATCTGGCTGACTTCAACAAATAGATTTAAATTCCTTTGCAACCTAAAGGAAGCTATATTTATGGAGATGAGGTCTGATTTCTAGCTTTTCTGTTTCCTTAGGGGAAAAAAAATCATTACTTCCTGCAGTAACTTGGGGAATAAAGTTACCTTTATGACAAGTGCCTTTATGACAAGTGCATGAGTGAAGTGCATGTTCTGTGTTGTTTATAATATTAACAATAAGTAGTATGGCAGTCCAGGACCTTAAAATTGTAACATGCTACATGAAAGAATTAAGTAGTCTAAAGAGCCAATAAATTTTGCATTCACAATCAAAAAAGCTGTGATATAGCCTCAATCTAAAAAGTGCTTAGGAAGACATAGGAGAAATAAAGAACATTTCATAGCTAGCTCAGGTTATTGCAGCTTTAAGAAAAAATGTGGCCATTGCTAATAACAAAATCAAGCAGGCTTAGACCATTAATACTTTACATGTCTCAAAATTATAAAAAAAAAAAAAAGAAAAAAAACAACACAAGGTTTATCTGAATTTGGTTGATGCTCATATAAAACCTATCAAGTCTCCATGCAGCTGTCTTCACAGTATTTTGTTACAAATTGCGAGAATTGACACTGAATTAAACAAAGTAGAGACTTAATATAACCTTATAGTCTTTTCTTAAATAAAACTGATGAATGGAATTCATAGATCTGTATCCCTTATTAATAAAGAATAAAATAATTACTCTCTGATTGGAGGAAAGTCATGAATCTTATCTCAGTGTGAGTGGAATACGTATTATAAGTGTAATTTAATTCAAATATGTGTGTTATGGTTTTCAGAATGCTTTTATTTTTTACTATAAAAGTAATTATAGAGGGGGGTTTTGTCTTCTATTTGTTTTTAAAAAATATCTGTTTGTTTTCTATTTTTTTTTCATTGCTCAGAGCACAAATCCTCAATATGAAACAGACATTACACAATAGCTATTTAGAGGACTAATATAGTCAATTAGTATTTTAAAGCAGTTTAATGTGTGGATTTTATGGGAATATATGCAAACACAGTGGTACAAGTTGAGAGAGAGAGACGCTTTGTATAAGTATGTTACGCATTATTTGGATAACTGTGATTTCAGCTGAACTACAGTGGAGATCCTATCTTCAAGTGTATGCCATAAATGCAGCTCCAAAAGGTAGGAAGAAATGTGTCTGGCAACTAGACAGCAGTTCTATTAGGCATTTATCCAAAGCTTCTCAGCTTCCAATAAAAAAGATAGACTTCAGCAACTGAAACATTATTCATGGTCATTGCACCGTTCTAGATTTCTGCATTTAAGCAAACACCTGGGGGCCTAAATTCAGAAGCACAATTCAGTCTGAACCATAAGGCTTAGCTGTGAATTTTGTTCTTTATTCTGCTGCCATATAATGAATATAGACTACAAACCCACCTTTTTGCTAGCATTTCCTGATTCCTGATTCAGTTTGATTGCAGTTCCAGGAGCAAGGACTGTTCTGAAATGAAATTTAATGGTGGCAAAATGTGGACTAAGTCTTTCATAAAGTTTGAAGCTGGCATTTAGAAAAAACAGAGTTCTTTTGGAGTATGCATAGATCTGCTTCCTTGCAAACTGAATGAAACAAAAAGACATAAGCCTCTGAGGAGACTCAGTCTAAACTTGATGACCACTTTTTGCTTCTATAATGTGTAGACACAAAAACCATTCTGTAAAAATCTCAAATTTGCTGAAAATTTGAAAGAGACAGTTTTTCTGCTTCCAGTGTTAAAAACTTCATTTTATTTTATTTGAATGTAGTCTAACCATAATATCCAAAGAGAAAATGTTGTCAACATAGTAAAAATTAAGTTTTATTAATCCTAAAATCAGAAGCAGCATTAATAATTTGTATCAGGGTTATCAGTTTATGTCAGATTCAGTTGCAGTGTGTATGTCAACAGTATTTTCCCTCCTTGACTCTAATAGAAATTAATTAACCATATATCAGGACACAATAACATTATTATGGTACTTGCACAGAAATATGAATACAGAGACATGAGAGGGGACCTTCTGAAGTTTTCAGATATACGATGGCAGAAACCGTGTCTGCAACTGTATGGTCACCCATCCTGATTTATCAACAAAATACTTTACAGATTCTCCTGATCTCCTCTTTGCAGTTAGTACCTCCATTTCTGTCAGGCTTGTATCCATATCCTGACATAATTTGATTTCTCACAACCAAATTCATAATAGCACTAGGAACTGCTGACATACACAGATTGGCAGATCTGTAACTTCAATTCTATTACTTTCTTTCCAGAATGCTTTAGACCCTCCTCCACTGCATACCTCTACAGCACCTGGTGCAAAAGCAACATAAACAGCCTCCTAGCAGCCTGCAAAGAATGGCAAATCTCCCTGATTCTCATCCATCCCATTCACATGACACTCTCCCACCACCAACCTGCCCTCATCAGCTGTTTGCACTAATATGTTAGATAGAAATGTGAAGCAGAAGGTGGGCAGGGCAAACATTTGCAGGAAAATAATCCCATCAGCTGCCTCTGCAAGATTCAATAGAGCTTTTTTTCTGAGAGCAATAGAGGCTTGAAAATGCATTCTGTTCTCTGCTGTCAGTTGGAAACGGTGCTGTCAAAGCTTTTGTTATGGCGGTGACAATTTCTGAGTTGTCTGTGTTGACACAACCCTCATGCTGTCCTTGGCTAGGTGAGTCTGGCTCTCAGCTCTGATGAAAGGAAATGAAGTTCCAAACCATTTATTTCTCATTCTATGAATGACAAAAAGCTGCAGCCTGCTTAAAACCAGTGGCAGGCTTAGCAAAGTCAGAAATTATTTTACTGTCAAGATGTGAGTGAGACAGATATAAAATGTATCTGTGCTCAATACTAAAACAGATAAGCTAGGATTATGATAACCCCTAAGAAATGTTATCTAAATGTTGTCTCTTTCTCAGCAGTGTTGTTTGTTGTTTTGTTTTTTTTCTTCTTGTACATGAATGTTCATCATAACTAGATCTTTTTAACATGAACATACGAGTTCTGCCAAAATTTTTGTAGAGAAAGGTTTTTCCTAAGCCAGCTGGTTAGTGGGCGTGAGTCACGGACAGCATGCAGAGAGAAATACTAGGGTGTGATGATGATATTCTGTTGAAATGTAAGTGAAAGAAGTCCAAGTTTCTGCTTTGTTTTTCCTCTCAGTGGCAGGTGACTGTTTAACCCCCAAGCCACTGTGATGTGGGTATCTCGCATGTTGGACTTACTCCTTTTGTGTAAGTAAATAAACATTCAATAGCACAGAGGCATGGACAACTATCTTCAGATGAATGTTTTTACTGTCAGGCTGTAGTCACTACCAAGACCCTAACTCTAGCTATTAAAAATTCTACAAATGATCTGTGTTTTAGCTCAGGATGGAATTCGGGGGCGGGGGGGGCGGAATTCCAAAAGGCTTGCAAGCTATCCCCATCAGCCACGTTTAAGAACGTACGTTTCTGCAGCATACTGATACTCAAAGCTTCCAATGACTTTAGTGTGAGTACTGCATATGAACTTCTTTGTAGCATTTGGCTGATAAAGAGTATAGAGGATTCTAAATATCTACTGTAAAAAAAGAAAAAAGAAGTAAACATGTGTCAGCAGCCTTAATTAACACTTACTTCCCAAGATCTGCCAACCTGCTGTGCATAGGCAGTTAATAAAAAAAAGGCAGGGAACTGAAGGAATAGTCCATGCTCATTTATCCATATAAGCTGAGCCAAACTAAGAGTAGCTGGCATTGGGCTTTAACAGAATAGCATCTTAATTGCTTATCAGAATGAGAAAGGTGAGTGGCTAACCATTGCCAGTGAGAATTCAGTCTATTCCCTCAGGAATCTGGCTGTTTTCCTTGGCTGCATTTTTTATTTTTAACATCATTGATATATTTTTCTAAGGTTAGCAGGTTGCAGTTAGCAAACTGTTGAATTCAATTTATTTTTGTTTTCATGATAAAACTTTATCCTCCAAGAATTCTTTTCATAGGATTTCTCCTCGTCTCTTCCAGTGACTGGCAGCAGAGATGCTTTGTTGAATGACCTTTTCTATTTAGCTGGGTTGGGAGTATATTCAGATACTAGAGAGAGGTTTTGTTTCATTTTTCCTGCTAGAGTCCTACTGAAAAGTTAAAATTTAATAGCCGAATTAATCTTTGTTTTGAGATTTTAATTATGTTTGCTGTAGCAATCTGCCTCCTCACCTTGGTAGGGCTAAATGTTTACAGAGTCTATAGCTTCTAATCCAGCCAAAATACTTCTTGAAATCAATCAGTTTTGCTTGAATAACACTAAGAAAAGACGTTTAAGATTTAAATATAGTCAGCACATTCTAAATATTGGAGTTATGACACTTTGTTACAAAATGGTATATATCCTATGCTTTTAAATAAATGTTTCAAGTTTAATCAGAGCAGTTTTATTACACCATGGTCACTGTTATTTCAAATCACACCTTCATGTACCAGTGTCATTGTGTGCAAGTTGGTAATCTTTCACCCAGAAGTTAAAGTAGCTGGATCTTTAGGAGGTCAGTGAGTTCTACCAGTATGGAATACCTCTTCAAAATAACACCACTCTGCAAGTTCTGCATTCTGATGGAAATACCCAAGGCATGGATACACTTGAGCAGAGCTGCTAAGCCACCTTAGGCAAGCAATTCCTACTTTTTGTTTTCTTTAAATGCTGATTCTTTCCCCCTTCTTAAGGATCAATGCTTGGAAGAAGGATTTTTAATGTTTTGGGTTTGTTGTTTTTGTTTTTTTTTTTTCTTATCTGACGTGTTCATTCCAGGGACAAGCATGTGTGTCAGGCTGTGGGGGAGATTAAGATGTCTAAACACTAGCATCTAGTGCGACCTGGGAGTCTTAGCTATCAGAGAGGTAAAATACCTTAGGTTGTCCAAAATAGCACAGGACAGCTATGTTTGGGCAGGTAAATCTCTCACACAGTGTCTCAGACATGGATTCTTTTGATTTCTTAGTCAGTAGAGTGCATAGTTTAATAATCTAGGTGGTCACTAGGTGAAAATTTCTAGTAATGTTTACTGCTTTCATGACTGTGTTCCCACCACCTCGCACTGGTAGGGAGGTAGTGTTAGCCGTATAGGTCCCAGTGAAGGCTTGTGTTTACTTCCCCGATATTTCGTACTGAATTTGCCAGCACCATTCAGAAACATAATCTCGCTATACATATTGCGTCTTCTGTGTTTGTGTGTTGTTTCAAAACATGATGTGCTAGTGAATTTGTGTGAACAGCCTGGCTTTGTAAATCTATAACAAATGAACAGTTTTAAATAGTCTGTTCTGGATCATTTAGCAGAATACTCATCAGCTTCCTAACACTTTTGCCCATCTAAGAAGGTTTTGCCTATCATCTCTAAAGCTGATCTTCAGCTGGTATAATTTATGAAGTAAAACTCTACACATACTGCTTGCCTGTTATCCTCTTTAGTGCTGTCAGTTTTTCCTGAGACCAGTTTTATGATGCAGCTGAAAAGGCACAATTCTGCCAAATAAGGTAGTATCCACTTGGATATCATGAGCTGGCTGATGCAGCCTTTTCTTGATTTCTGATATGGTTGTCATATTAGTGTTACCGATAGAGAAATACACTAAAATTTTGTGTCTTGTCTTTTATACTATTCCCATGAATTCCTATGGGAAACAGGAAATTCCCTAGGAAAAAGTGGTTTGAAAAAATATTTCCACAGATCAGGCTGTTGTTTCATTAGTATTGTGAGTCTATAAAAAGTTCAAGACAAACTTAGAGGCTTTATATTTTATAAGACATATATTCAGGAAATACTTTTTATTACATATGTCTTATTGCATCATGAAAATGTTGCTGATAGAAAGGCAAGTAAGCTGGAAAGTATATACAAGTTAAATAAAAGTATGGCAATACCTATGAAACGTGGAAAATTTACTGAACTGCAGTTCAGTGCAGCTACAGTCTGATCGATGTAAAAGCTAAAATGAGAGAGAGAAACATCTTGAACACAGAGAGAAAATGTGGTTCAGAAAAACGGCATCAGCGATGGAGAGAAAGGGTATAGGTGCACTGGTTGCCAAAGTAATTTTAGGTCCTATTCTGAATGCTGGCATCCAGAAGATGGATGAATGCCCAGCTGAATTGTGCCTTTGTTTTTTATGGTCCATATATATCTCAAGGAGCTTAAAAGGCAGGTTGCTTTGATGCCAGCAAGGTAATAAGGAACACATTTTATTGTTTTAATTTCTTTATTTAGTAACATTATTTCCAGCTTTGTAATCAAGAATTTCAACTTTTGCATCTCTAGATTGAACTTGCATGCTTTTGACTTTAAATTTCAAATTTTTTTTTTAAGATGGAAGTTGGGGAGGCTGAGAAATATGAGACGCCTTCTGCAGAAACAAAGGATGTATGTGCAATGAGACACCCCAACAAAGTCTCAGAAGCCCACAAGCTGAGATGAATCTAGGAATATCAAGATTTATAAGTATGCTTCCTGTTTTGCTGCAGGGGTCAGTTTAAGGACAAAGTGACAGCTTACAAGGCAACATTTCCCCAAAAAGACATTGCCTACTCTGGTGAAAAAAGACATCTTGCAGCTCTTGTTGCTTCCTGGTAAATTATACACAGCCACGTGCAGGCTGGAACAATTGCAACAGTCCTGGTGACTGCTGAATCAAATTTTTTGCTGGGGTCTAAAATCTTTTGCTGGGGTCTATGAAAAGTCCCTCCCAGCTATAATTTCTTGACTTGGACTGAACAATCTTTGACACCAGAAGTTAATCAGAAGTAGAGCTTTCATGTGTTTTGCTTTTCATTTGTCTACACTTTGATCATACGTTAAATGTCAATCAGAGTTCAAAATCTGACATTATAAAACCGACCTTAGCAGTTTCTGAGGAAGGAATAGGAAGGGAGTCATATGACTGATTAGTTGTTAGAAATCACTTGATTGTTTTTGTTTTTCATTACTGGTGCTCTTCTGCTGTGTGTCATCCTTTCAATGATTTTTCTTCTCATGAAACACAGAGAAACAGTGGCTGTAGCAGAGCAAATCAGTTAATTCAAAACCATGGATGACATCTGGTCCTTGCGCTTTCCAGTTCTTTGTTTTTAAAGGTTGTCTTAGTAATTTTTGTTATTTGTGTTTACATTTTCCTGTTATTGAATCTCCAGTTGAATTCATTTGAAGTTGTGCGGTTCAGCTGGATTCTCCTACATATTTCTCCAGATCTTGATAATGTATTCTGGGTCTGTGAGCTGGGGTTTTTCATGATTGATCTTCTAGAGATTTCTTGAAATAATCTCTTTTGGCTAGCATTGCAAAGAGTGTTATTTTAATTCTTTTAGCCTGCCTTTTATTTTTTCTGAGACAGTGATATATTGTTTTAGTTCTTCTATGAATGTTTTCTCATCTGACTCCCATATTCATTTTGAGCATTTCCTCCTTGTTTCTGATGTTATCACCTCTGCAAATAGTTTGAATTTTATTTAACCTTCCCACACCGCTTCCCCCCGCCACCTCCCCAAGAATTTTGTTTCAAGATTTATTTTTCTTTCTTTGTAGAGGATGCTGGTGTTTCTCAAGGGAAGAGCAAAGCTGATGAATTCAGCATCATTGCAGAGACTTCTTGAGCAGTTTTAGCAATGCCACAGACTCCTCCTGTCAGATATGACAGGATGGTTGCACTCAAAGAGTTGCAGTCAAAGGCTTGATGTCCAAGTGGAGACTAGTGACGAGTGGCGTTCCTCAGGGGTCAGTATTGGGACCAGCGTTGTTTAACGTCTTTGTTGGCAACATGGACAGTGGGATTGAGTGCACCTTCAGCAAGTTTGCCAACGACACCAAGCTGAGTGGTGCGGTCGACACGCTGGAGAGCAGGGATGCCATCCAGAGGGACCTTGTCAGGCTTGAGAGGTGGGCCTGTGCAAACCTCATGAAGTTCAACAAGGCCAAGTGCAAGGTCCTGCACATGGGTTGGGGCAATCCCAAGCACAAATACAGGCTGGGTGATGAGTGGATTGAGAGCAGCCCTGCCAAGAAGGACTTGGGGGTGTTGGTTGACAAGAAGCTCAACATGACTGGGCAATGTGCACTTGCAGCCTAGAAAGCCAATCGCATCCTGGGCTGCATGAAAAGAAGTGCGACCAGCAGGTCGAGGGAGGTGATTCTCCCCCTCTACTCTGCTCTCATGAGATGCCACCTGGAGTACTGCGTTCAGCTCTTGGGCCCCCAACATAAGAAGGACATGGACCTGTTGGAGTGAGTCCAGAGGAGGGCCACGAAGATGATCAGAGGGCTGGACCACCTCTCTTATGAAGACAGGCTGAGGAAGTTGGGGTTGTGCAGCCTGGAGAAGAGAAGGCTCCAGGCAGACCTTATAGCAGCCTTCCAGTACCTAAAGGGGGCCTACAAGAAAGCCAGAGAGGGACTTTTTACAAGGGCATCTAGTGATAGGACAAGGGGTAATGGCTTTAAACTGAAAGAGGGTAGATTTAGATTAGATGTAAGGAAGAAACTCTTCACTATGAGGGTGGTGAGGCACTGGAACAGGTTGTCCAGAGAGGCTGTGGATGCCCCATCCCTGTAAGTGTTCAGGGCCAGGTTGGATGGGGCTTTGAGCAACCTGGTCTAGTGGAAGGTGTCCCTACCCATGACAGGGGGGTTGGAACTAGAAGATCTTTAAGGTCCCTTCCAACCCAAACCATTCTGTGATTCTATGACATTGACCTTGACTGAATTTGGGAATTCCTGAGTTTTGCCGTTTATGCAGGGCTGGTTTCAGGCTTCTTGGCAGGATAGGTCAGACAGTGATTGCCCCAGGCACTATCCTCAGCAAATAGCTATACTGCCCATCTGCCTGGTCCTATTTAGGGGCTGTGCCCACTCTCTAGTCCCATCTGAACAACTTGCCTGAACCCTCTTAAAAAGAAATGTTATAGACAGTTTGGGTAAGACAAAATTGAGACAGAGTATGGCCAGCTGCCAGTTTATTCCTTCTGTTTAAATAAACCAGTGTCTACGCTGTGTGTGTCCCCTCCACACCTAGCAGCAGTAGCAGAGTCAGACTGGGGTTCAGAGCAGGGCCAGGCATAGACTCACAAGTGCACCCTGTTGCTGGGGTTAGGGAGCCTGCAGTACCCCGAGGTGCTCAGGAAGGATGAAGTCTGGAGGACCGGCTCTGTCCCTTGAAACTCCTGCAGAGCACGGCCTGAGAGGGCTTGCTCCTTCTATTTCTCTCTCAAAGCCGTGATTTTGCTGTGTTCCAACCATCCTGCTGCCTCAGGCAGCAGCTCATCCACCTGTATTACACCTGTGTCTGTTTATTATTATTTCTAATATTTTTTGTTTGTTTGTTTTATGTTAACAACCAGGAGCACAGTGAGGCTCAAGGAACCATTGTACTATAGACAGTGTACAAACCACAATTAAGAAGCAAAAATTTACCAGAGAATTTATAATGATATAGGAAGCTTGTGACAAGAGGTAGATACAGCCATACAACAGAGCCTTAGAGAGCAGCAGTAGTCTGCTTCATAGGCAGCTCTCTGCCTACCAGCAAGCTAACCATGGCTATGTTTACAATTTTAATTCATGTTTGGTTTTTCCCCTTGTTAATCACGTGGCAAGTGTGTTGAGCTTCCTATCAGAACTTGGGTCTTTCCATCCTAACTGTGTCTCCTGCCCTGGTGTAAGGTGGCATTGCATGGCTGCATTTGTCTCTGACAAATATGAGTTAGTGTTTTCTTGGGAAAAGGAGCTTATCTTCACTGTAACTCTCCATACTACACAAAACATTTAAACTTGCATCTGTGTTATGTGAGCAGTTTCATATGAACAGAAAAATGAGCTAGAACTTGTGCATTCCCAAGAAAAAAACATTCTCAACAACCCAATTTCCCCTACTATGTTTTTTCCTATGGTGAGCTTCTCACACAACCAAATACCATATCCAGTGCAAAGCAGAGACAAATATGATCCTGCTAGCATCTGTAGAGCTCCATTCAAGAAGCAAGGCACTTTACCTATTAACTTGGAATTACTATGATTAAAGCCACTTGCTTTCAGAAAAATGTAGAAGAATATATATTTTTTGAAGTAGATCAAAGGTAAAATAACATTAAAAAGCACAGTGGCTTAGTTCAGTTCCACCATAGTCTTTTGTAACCAAGTTAAATGAAAAAAAAAAAGTGAATTAAATATGGAATTAAGTACTCAGGTAGAATTTATGTGTCATTAACCTCAGATTAAATTCTATTACCAAGAAAATAAAGTTTCCAGGGAACTCAGTACATTTTTAAAGGGGAAATGGAGGGCAAATAATATTTCCATAATTAAAGTCTTAAATCAAGTTAGAGAGACTGATCCAAATAAAATTACCTACACATTGCAATATGAATCAGAAGTTGTAGAAAACACCATTCAATCTAGTTACTAATTGTAAGTGATTATTGCTTGAGTGATGGTGTTAAATTCTGAAGTTAGATTAGAGGTAGAATATTTTAGGCTTAATGTTATGTCTGGCTGACAGATTTTCTCTTGCTGCATGTGACAGCACCACTACTGTATTTAGTGCAAGGGTTTGAACTTCCGTCTGCTAATTTTAAAAGAAGTTAGTAGCAGAAGCAAGGCATTTTCTGTCAGTGATCCTTCACACAGAAAGCCATTCTCTACTCCCTCTCTCATAATTCACTGAAGGCAGACTCGTTAACCTTTCTTAGAGTTTATTAAGGAGCTGCTCTTATTTCTCTGGCTTATGATGAAAGGGGTAGGAAGGAATGTCTGTTGGTTACATACAAGACATTCTTATTTATCATCACTAATATTCCATTTATCTAGACTGAATGGATTTTATTCCTCACTCTTGCATATTTCAGTAGACTAAGGAAGCAACTGGATCAGCCCATCAAAGAAATTTGGATAAAATAAAAACAACTTATTAAAAAAAAAAGTGTTTTTTTAGACTAGTAACCTAAAGGTTAATTAGTAACTATTCCATTTGCAAATTAGGATATGAAAGTAAAACTACATTTGCAAACAGAAACCTAAGTACCTCCTCAGCAGGATGAATACATGGACTTCTTATGAACAATTCCACTGCCTTCAAAGGCTTTTGTGTCATGATGAAAAAAATACATCTATACATACCTGTGCGCACATGCGCACACACACAGAGAGTCTCAAATATGCAAATGACTACAGAACCTGCCTTATATTTTCAAATCCTGAAAATGTATCCTAAGTGTCTTGTGATATTTCTGTCCAAAACTTCAGTCCTGGGATAAGGTCAATGCACCAGAAGATTGGTTGCTAGGTTTCAAATACAAAGTAGCTACTCTTCATAATTTTAGCACTAAAAAAACCAGTCAAATAATTAAACCGATGCAAAAGAGGAAAAAAAAGTATCATCTCCTGGGTTTTGGCCCAATCTCTTGAACAGGACTGGAATGCTGTCTTGTAACAAGAAATAAAGTAAACATTGTTCCTCTCTTTTAATATACATAAAAGCTATTTATTAGCAACATTCAATGTATACTGTATGATACTATGCATACACATATACTGTGATATACTGACAGTAGGAGCCTCATAAGCACTTCTGTTTTTCCAATAAAGATTTTTACTTCTTTTTTCCTTCATGAACTAATTCCAACAGTTACAGATCTTAAATTAAAGCTGAGTCAGAATTTTTGATAGACAGGAAATTTGTAATCCCTCCTCCAAAAACAGAAAATAAAATCTTTTGTGGGGTAGAGGAAAAGCACATTCATAAACTTTGGTCAAACTGAGGTCTAACATAACATAAAAATGGAAAATATAAATATTGGAACACTCTAGAATTTTTTATTAAACTAAATATTTTTATTTTTCCTTTTGAAATGACATTTTTATTAGTAAATTAATTTATTCTGCCTAATCCAAATTTTTCCAGTATCACATTACATTATTAGGCATATTTTTTGCCATCCATTGAGCAAAATACAGTGAAAAAATGCAATTGTTATAAGGTTGGATAGTCCTGTTCCCAAAGATAAGCTATTTGACAGCTCCAAAAGGGAAAGGTCAACAGAAAATGCTATGTTTCAGAGGATTTTGATGTCAGTCTATTACTCACAAATTTGAACTTAGTTTCCATTTTGCAGATGAATAAACGTTAAGTAGCTGGCTTGAATTTTCCAAGTTTTATTTCTGAATGCACATACATAGACCTCTTTAATTTTTATATTGGGGAAAGCACAACAAGCACCAGCTTTAGACTTAATCTCACTTAAATATTTTATCTCAAAATTAACCATAAGACTATGCTCTATTTTCTACATTTAAAGCCCTACCAAGATTAAGATTTCCCTCCACAACTTCTTGCAAGTGACGATTGTTGAACTTTTATTCAATATCTTCTGTTAGGGAGGAAAGGGTTAACTATCATACAAGAGTAGAATTCTAAGTAGGAAACTTTAGTACTGCTCTTGAAATTTTGGCTTAAAAATTAGATAATAATTTGGTTTCAGCATTAAACATTCAAATTATTGTATTGATTGACTTGACCAAATTATCTAATTAGAATTTATACCCAAGTAGATAGCAATCTTCTTGAAATTTATAAAGATTAATTATTTTTTATAATTAATCTGATGTTTTAATTTTAATTTTATATTGAGTCCACCTTGATTAATTCAATTTTGATATGATTTTGATCTGACAGTCCTAGTGAAGCTTAGCTTTGGGGAGATATTTTTGAAAGAAGGGAAGGGGAAAGGGAATGGGAAAGAAAGGAAAGAAAGGAAAGCAAAAAACCTCACACATTACTTACAATGAGCAGCATGGGTCCATAGCTGTGCAGGAACTGGGTGGATACCAGGTGGCCAACTTAAAAGGCTAATCTGTTTTCCCTAATTAGTCTTTGGTTCTCACACATCTACCTCCTGTAAGGCAACAGGGTGCAGCAGAATCGGCACAAGCACATGTCGGAGCAGAATTAGTTTCTGTCACTTGCTCCTCTTGGACACGTTAACAATTCACTTCTTGTTTGCCGGTCTGTGTTCGTCTACTGTAGCATCCTGATGGCAGCTGCTGATCCTCCCTAACATGTATCTTAAATCATTCTCATTCTTAAATTCCCCATTTGCAAGCAACCCTCCACAGGTTTTTTTTTGGTTGTTGGTGGTGATTTTTTATCTGGCTTGAAGATTCTGATGAGAGAGAGCTAGCAAAAATGCCCACTAAAAAGCATGATGGATGTCCTCGACACTATTGACAGGGCAGTCATCGCCTCCCATAGGTATAAAATCCCTATCCAACCAAATCCCAGAACTTCTTTGTAATCCAAGTGCATTGATATGTTTAGCATACTATTGTTCAGACCTGACTTTAGCACTAGATTTCCTTTATAAACTGTCACTCTTAAATCTTGAAGGTATCTGTCCTGAACTGTTTTGACCTTTGAGACATTTTAAGGCTTTAGATTTAATAAAGGTTACAAACCACCTGAGGAAGTCGAGACTGTGGGAAGCTTAATCAGCCCCTTGATAGTCCTGCAACAGGAACAACTTCCCGAGCATCTCTCTCTGGCACTTCCCCAATCTTAGCATTTAGACCTTTCATGAGCTCTTGATCCACTTTTAACTCCTTGAGTGTTGAACTATGAAGTGGGTTTTTTTTTATAAGGTGCATTGATTTAACCTTTTGGCAGCCCACTCTTTAACTGCATGCGGAGGATTTCATGAAGTCCAAGTTTTCATTCAAACTGACATCTTCCTTGACATCTGACATGACTGCCAGGACTTCATACGTTTAATTGCCCAAATGCTCAGCAGGGACGAACAGGAATAACCTCTCAGACTTCAGCAGAACAGTATGAATTTAGACCAGCTGACAAAGCTGGAATTATATGGGCATTTTGAGACATTTCACTTTATCTACCTCATATATTGCTTTTTTGGACGAGCTCATTCTACGTGCATTCTTACCAAACTCATACATAATTTTTAGTTCAGTACAGTCCTAATAAATAATAAAATGGAAACATTTTTTTCCTTCAGTCAGTACCAGCCTTTACAGTTTTGGATGACCTCAAAAAGTAATTCTGTCTTTTTCTTTACACATAACACATTCACACCCCCATGGCCTCATCATCTGATGTAGGGCAGCCAAAGGATTTCAGTGAGATGATACTCTGGGATGTTCTCCAATTTTGACTGATTCTCAGTGGAATTTTTTCAAGGGCACATTCAGCTCTCATGTCCTCAGCTCCCAAAGGAAATCAAAGGGACTTTGCTATATAACTTCCTCTTTAGTCTTTAAAACTCTTCTTTTAAAATAAGGTTTTAAAAAAGAAATTATGTTTCTAAGCTTTTACCTTAACCAATAATATCTGCATAGTCTTCAGATGAAAGTTACATGACGGAAAAGACTGAACAGTTTTTATGACTTTATCAAATAGCAAAGATGAGAAATCAAGACACTTTTAGATGAGAAATCAAGACACTTTTTTGACACTTTTGAAAACTTTGGTTTCATCATTCATCATCAAGGCTCTAACCATTATAGTATTGCAAGCATTGCTTAATATGTGAGGTGTTACAGAGTAGTTTCCTACTTGCCTGTATGATATGCTCAATGATTTCAAATCCTCTGTTGAATGTTGTGTTGATTTTCACTCAATGTTCTTTTACTTTATGAATCTTCTTACACAGATTTTCGTCTGTCAAATACTTAGTTGCCTGAGACTGAACTGAAGCTTTCTTTCCTCTTCTTTTCCCTTAACTGTGCTACTAATTAGTTTTGCTAATGAAGGTGTAATCTGGGTGTAGAGATGGAATTTTATGTGGTTTTTGATGAATTTTTGGAACCTGCGATAATAAAGTTCTACCAGGAATTTGGGATTCATGGTAAAGTGACAAGAATGATGTCGGAACGTCTAATTATGGTAATTCCCTAGACTGGGAAATATAATTAGAATGTACCAGTCACCATCTCATATCACTCATTAGCAGTGAGAAAAAATTTTAAATAAAGCTTTTCATATAAGCTGAAAAATTGAACATTGTAATTATGAAAACCTTTTATTTCAGACATAGTGTGTTTCATAAAATGTAGAGGGATCAACCCAAATGACCAAAAGAAACTGTTAGAGGCCTCCCCTGGCAAACTTTAAAAGTGCAAGTGACAATTCTTTATGAACCTTAAGAAAACTGAACATAGCAAGTAACTTTTACTCCTACAGTAGCCTGAAATGCCACATGCACCACATGCTGCAGTAGGGCTGAGTGGTCTTTCACACAGCAACTATGACAATGAGAATAAATATAGTCCAAGGATTTTTAAATAATAGAATTTGTCTCCTATCCCAGCATAATCTTTGTATACTACGCAAGAGTCACCTGTCAGCTGTATGGCCTCTGCTCATTTAACCTACACCTAGACATGGCGAATCCCCATTCCATTTTGTCAATGCCTTAGTGAGAGTAAGGACTGGTGTGATGAAAATGTTTCCAACAGAATAAAACCGTCCTGGTTTTGCCCCATCTCACTTATAGTTTTCTCCACTTTTTCTGTTTCCCTTCTTGAACTACAGAATTTCTAATTTGTGTGAAGTATGTGTGATAACGCTGACCAGGACAGGCTCGTCCCTGCTGGCCTACCATTACAGTTTAAAACTGATCATTTTTACTGAGAGTCTCTCTTAAAGCTCTACACGTAAAGAGCTACATCCTCAAGGCCACTTAAGTTTGTTCCTCAGGTGTCCTCCTACCCTTTGGAGTTCAATATTTAAACTCTCTGAGAGAAGAAGTAAGATGCCATTGAGGAGACCTGTAACAGGAATATTAAGATTGATATGAACTATGAATGGAAATGCATACATGTAAACATCAGAAGAAACAGCAAAACAAGGGTTAAGAGTGTGGCATGTATTGTTAACAAAAACCACCGTTCACAGCAATAAAATTGGAAAATGTGTTGTTTCTATCAAGACTGGAAGGCCTGCAGTCTGTAAGATCACAGCACAGACAACTTGTTGGCAGAAGGCACTGCACTGTGACAACAGGAGGATGAAAACAAAGTTACAGCACACCACACATGCCATTATTTCTTCTGTTTGTCCAAAAGGAAGACAGGTTGTAACCATAAAGATTTGTATATTATTCCAAACAAAGAAGAAGAGGCAATGAGTGACAACCTTGCCTAATATTTATGGAGGCTTGGATAAGCTAAATTCTGATGCAAAAGAATCATATAAGTAACTGTTGGCATCTAAAGGGTATAAAAAGACTAACAGAAAAACTAGTTTGTCATCACTAATAAAAAATACCACAAGAGATGTGATGAGGACTCAGTAGCTGGCATACAAGTGGTCCTGGCCAGATCGTCTGAATCCCCAGCTTGCAAAGACAGGAACGTGAGAATTTGAGTAAGCGAAATCACTTAGAAACTTTGTGAAACAAACATCACCTTCTCCTTCCATAAATTCTTACAGTGAGTTTTGTTACACTCATTTCCTACACCACAGACTCCCAGAAACTGGAAAACTTGGGGAAGGCAGGGAAAGGGTGGCCATGTAAGCTGGCCAGGTAGACTGATGAGGAGAGCTTGTTGGAGTGTAATTAAAAGTTGCTCTGTGTGCCTGACACCACAATTAAAAGAATGCCCAATTCTGTCCAAGATCCTTGTCCCTAAATCTTCTTCTAGAATTAAGCATCTTAAACTGCTTAGCTTTTACTTACTTCCATATTAACAGAGCAAGAATTTCTCTTCTCACGTGAGTAACAGGCACAGAGCACTTGGGCCACTCGTCTACTCTGTTTGGGTTGATCATGTCTGGTTGCTTTTTGACCAAAGTCAACTCCAGTAAATAAGCCAGAAGAATTTCTTCTAGAGAAGACCATTTCTTTTAAAATAGTCAAGCATTCTCCACTGGTATGGTAAACATCTGGTTTAATCATATGACACTACAAGGACTTGGAAAATGTCCACATACTACTAAAACCAAACTAAAGTGCCTACGGATTTTAGGTATCTGAAGTGTTAGACAGAAAATAGCAACATTTCTGAGGATGTCAAGTGGCACATAAATTACCATAAATGCCATTCTCCATTTCCAATAAAATCTGAATTTCTTGCTAAGCCTGTATTTCTTCATTTATTAATTTTTTTTTCCAATATTTCCTTAAGTTTTAAACCCTTTGTCCAATTTCATCAAAGATAGTGAAGGAGAACTGGTCTTAAAGACAATTATATTTCTGCAAGCTTTGTGAAGTAAATGGCTAATTAGAAGAGTTAGTTAATCTTTGACTGTCTGACAGTATAGACTTCCATCTTAAAATCTCTTCAACCTAAAATTTTCACTGTCCATCCTAACTTTCAAGGAATAATGATTGACTTACTGTTTGTGTTTAAAATGTTAAAATTCACAAAACTTTGTAGACAGTATTATTTTTTGTTTGTTTAAGTGACACATCTTTCTCTTTTGCCCTGTCAATCTGAAATGATCTCACAGACTTCTGCTATTCTGGTTGAAATCACTAAAATGAAAATCAGAATCTGGTCCATGGTCTCAACAGTGACATTTGAAAAGTATATTTTGCGCAAGGTTCTGTATTATATAGAATAAATTACTGGTATTGTCTCTAACTTTTTGTATTCGGTTGTGAGATTTATGTATCTTTAATCACTGAGTGACTTTCAGGGACTCTTTCATTTATTATAGTAATTTTCTATTTTTCATAAAAGAGAGAATATTAAATGCGAAATATAAAAGTAAAATCTTAGCAGGAAATTAGAAGCCCTATCAATTCCACTTTTTAAAAAAATTGGCAAAAACCAGTGTGCAATTTCAGATAATTACATGTAATCCTTAGTAATCCTCCGCAGACAGCGTGAACTGGCAGTCATTAGTATGCTTTGAGCCTTTTATTTTGCATACACACCAGGATATGCAGAACGTTAGTGTCCTTGCTGACTTTCCGACTAAAACATGGAAAATAAAGTAAGATAGAATCAAATCAAATAACTGTTCAACTTCAGTTGAGAACCGGGAGAAAAAGAATACTGAGTAACATGAAGCAATAACTTTTTTCCTCTCAAAGCCTTAAGTAAAAATAAAATGCAGAAGTCTCTTTTGGGGGATTTTCTTTTCTATTTCAAATCCAGTGGATAATTGAGTGTTTGTTGTTCTGACAGTTCTAAAAGAAATAAATTCAGTCCAATATACTTGATTCAGTTTGGGGGTTAGTTGTTTTTACATTTCTTGAAAATCAAAGAAATTGTCAAAATCAAGAGAAGGCTATTGTCTCAAGTGCACAAATTTTAAAAGGAAATTTTAAAATTAATTATTATACCTTTCAGCATTCATTTTTTCATGCCACCTATTGCAAACCTTGTGCTTCAAGAACTTAGCTGGGAAGAGGGGTAGGTGACTACCAGGTTCTGAATTAATAACCATTCAGTTTATACAAATTGGAACAGCTTCACACTCTGGACTGCTCTATAACTTGTAGACTAAGGCATTTTGCTGAGAGAGGGAAAACTTCTGGTGAGACTTCTGTTCTGAGCTAGGAAGAGACAGAACTCGACAGTAGCCTGTCCCTTCCAACAAATTTCCCTCCGCCTGTCTTAGTAATTCTGGCCTGAATTTGTGGAATTACACCTGGATCCCAACATGCCTCCCTGCAGATCAAAATCAGAATATGTCACCTGGGAACAGTCGAAATTGTCTTCTCTGATATTTTTGAATGTTTCTTTTATTTTTGTTCAACTGAACGTATAAATTCAATCTGAACTTGTGAGTTGTTTCAGCTACTAGAAAAAGTTTAGTGAATAAGTTCTTTCCAAACAAAAAAAAGAAAAAACCCTCCTCTTTGTTCAAATGTGCTGTATAGTCAAGGAAGCCAAAATTTCCTCATACAAAACTAAAACCTATTTCAATTGCTAAAATACTTGCAAATGCAGAGAGTTAATACTGCAAAAATCTGTTCAGGTCAATCCTTTCACCCAATCAACGTCACTCTTAAAGGCATTGTGACTATTCTATTCTAACATATTAAACCTTGCCAAATCCTTCCTTATCCTGTTAAGCAGTTAGAGTAGTCCTTTAGCATGATTTTGGCCTGATCAAACCAATATTCTCCCAGACACTTTCTAGACATGGCTTGAAGTGAGTATGAAGGCCAAGAGAATTTCCAGTTACTAGTTTGAATGCAGATGCCGTATTCTGAAGGGTAAGAAAGTTTAGTAATGGCTAATTAGATATGGCTTATTTGTGTCAGTTGGCCTTAAAGCCAGAGAGCAGGTCTTGACACTGTTTAATGTACTGCTACTGATATAGCTATGTGTCCTGGTTTCTGTGAACGTGCCTTTTTTTTTTTTCCCCTGCTTAGAGGAAAAGGAATTTATCTAGGTGGGAAAGGAGGAATTTGGCCATTTGTATTGGATTCCCAGAAGTACAGTTGCTCCATCAGAGCAAGAGCAATTAAAATAAATTAAAACAAAAAGCAATTAAAACTCTCTGCAGTTGCATAGAGTCAAAATCATCAGGAATGCACTGGATTGTTCACAGAGTGTATCAGTAAATGTTTAACACACCTGACACATTTACAACGTGCTGAACTGGCTGCCCAGTGTCCACATGGTGTGTGCAGAATATGATAGGTTCAACAATCAAGCATTGGACAGTTCACGGCATGTTCACTCATATTTCTACTTGGGATTTTGGAGATAGCAGAAAAAAAGAAGTTTGGTATTTGCAAACTGACCTGAATATTTAGATTACAGTTTAAAATCTTGATAGTGAAATCTGGTTCATGGTGCAAAAGCTGTCATTGACTTCAGCGGGATCCAGATTTCTCTCTTTCTGGTATTGCAACTATTACTGCATAATTATGCTGAAGTGTACGAAGTGCCTTAACTGCAGTGGGTTTTGGATTATGTTTACAGTGGAAAAAGAAAGGAGATTGTGTAACAATTAGATTAGAAACTATGTGTGTTCAGGCTATGCCACTGGAGAAATGGTGGAGGCAGGTGTAGTGTAGAAAAAAGTATGCATAGAGGAAGAAGTGAAATGTCTCATCACTCAGAGTAGCTTGCTGCGGCACAAAGCAGGCGAAAAACAATTATGGTCATTGGCATATATCTTTACTTAAGAGGTTCTTGAATAGATTGAATAAAACACAGTGGGAAATAGAAAATTGTCTTCCAACCTGCATACAATTAGTTAAGAAAAGAGTGTATAATATGATAACCAAGCTGATACTCTAAAGAGTCGTAAATATTCATCATGCATACAATATGGGTATGTATCACTACACCACATGGAACTACTTCAGTATATGAAAGTGTTTCTTATGTTGTATTAAGTAACCTATCAGTAAAATGTGTCTTAAAAATGTAGAACATTTAGGGTGGTTTGATAGTAATGCAAACTTATTCATCACTCGATACTTTGGCACACTTTAGATTAATTCTCATAACAAATTAGGGTTTAAAACTCTTTAAAAGCTCTTTAAACCTGTGTTAAACCAATCTGAGTATGAGGTACTATTTAATATGATGTGACTATTAGTCTAAAGTACTTCAATACACTATTATATATCATTTGCGTCACTGAAAATATCTAATTAAGGCATATTTGAAGCTTATTAATTTCTTAAAATACTTGTAATGTGTTGTAGTTCAATATTATTACATAGAATATTACAGAAATCAGACAGGTATATATTCTGAAGTATTTTTTCTTATTTCAAAGCGTATCCACCAGCTTTGTCAACCCTTTCTTGTATCATTAAATGCTCTAGTGAAAGAAACAGATTACCACTAATAGGACTTAGAGCTGCTGCAACTGTTTTTTCTACAACTGCCATACAGAAGCAAGTTCCGAATTTGAGTTTGACATGTGTTTTCACAGACAGAAAAAAATCCCTCTGTCTGTAATGTTCAATTATGGGAAAATATTAACATGCAGAAGTAAGTTTAACATTTATACAACAATCATTTTTTCCCCTTGCACATTTATTCCAGGTTCAACAAAATGATGCAACTGGAATGTGGTAGTGAAATAGAAAAACTGTTCTTTATTAGCTCAAATGAGAAAAAAAGCCTCTGGAAATAGACAGTTACAGCTTAAGCAAAAGAAAGGTGACAGAGACTGAAACAAGAGATGGAACACATTTGTACTTTGTGGAAGAAAAGTGACAAAATTCATTAGAAAAGAGTGTCTAAATTAAAAATGGGACAGTCATTACAGCACACAAATAATTTGAGCTATTAGAATTTTACAACATGATTTCATTTTTACTTTGATTTTTTTTTTATAATGATAGTTTGAAAGTGCTGGAAATTGAACTTTAATTGTCTGTTCTCAAATAACATATTGGCTTTGTCTAATTAAGCAAAATTGAATGTGCTCATAAAATCATGAACTTCTTGTCTCAAAACACAGTAAAGATGCTACTTAAAAGGAAGAGAACAGTAAATTAATTTGCTAACCTTTGATTCCAGGTAGTACACTTTTTAAATGCTAGCTAAGGTCACAAAAAAACATTGATCTGACAATATCCTCCTATTCCCCGCTGACCTGCTTTATGAAAGGCCTCTAGAATTTGCAACAGCTGGCATTTCCTGCCAACTAGGCTTTCAGAATATTTTAAGCATATTATTTTAATATATTTTTAGTTGCTGACCTCCAGAAAAAGCAGTCATTCATTGCAATATATGTATCTGGTCTTATTTGAGTGATTCAGCTGTGTTGCAGCTTAGAAATTGAAGCCACTCTGACTTCACTTTTACTTTCCTTGCAATTTTCACTCAGAAATAGAGGTTTATGTGGAATGTGTCAGGTGCACATACAATATTTGTGTCTTGTGAACTTGCTAATTAAATCATACTTACATTGACTTGTGGTGCCTCACTGTGTTCTGACAAGGTAGATCATTTTGCCTCTGTTCTTATGGCTAACTTTAAAATTTCAAAAATTCCTGGATCTACCTATTGCGGACTACCTATTTTAATCAACTGAGCGTGATGCTCAATAAGCAGTTGAAAATGATCAGTCCACATTAGTCTGTACAAATATTATACCCATGTGTGATATTTCAGTAATTCACCTACTTATTTTATTTTCCAGTAAAATACTTGTTTTGTATTGCTATAGGAATTGTAATACTGGAAGTTCAACACTGTGGTTCTCCATCAACTCAAATTAAACTTAATTGCCTGTGACCTGAGTTCATTATCACCTTTAACATCCAATAGTTAACAAACAGTAATTCTCATTTTATCACAGTTGAAAGAAGAAAAAAAACAACAACAAACCAAAACCCAAAACAAAACCTCTCAAAGAATCTAAATTTAGCGTGGTTTTTATACCATCTTCGACTAAATTCTCCTCTTCCAAGAATACCGTTGTTTGAATAAGGTTGTCTACCCCCACCTAGTGGGCAACGTATTTAATGAACCGGTGAAAGAGCACTATGTACCCTTAGCAAAACAGTGAGACAGCAATTGTTCCTATTATAATTAAATAATGACTACAACTTACAACATCTGCGTGCATTAAATAATTGAGGCTCATGGGTTCTGTTGATAGCTGTGATTTAAAGTGGACTTTAAATGGGCCTAGCCAGCGTTATTGCACATTGTAGGTGTTGTTTCAGCTTTGTGGAACTCATTGCCTAAAAAAACCTTTCTCCAAAGAGTTATCATACCTCTACAGTCAGCAAATACTTATAAATATTTTTCACAAGCTGTGTCATTAAAGGAGGATGGGGGGAAAAAAAATCTATCAATAATACCCTTCAAGAATTCTTTGCATCTTTCTATTATTGAAATTCTGACCAGAATATCAGAATCCACCTTATCTCAGTGATTACCTCTCATCTGGTCTGCTGAATGGAGTGCAAAGTCTGCACTACAAATGAGCTAGAGTTTAGGAAGAGCCTTGCCTATTAAAGTGGATGCAATCTGCACTGTAGGGTTACATGAGCAGGAAACTGTGGAGATCTGGGCATCTTTGAATTCTTATCTTTCTGTCTCCTCAGCTGAGCAGTTCTTATTCTCTTTGAAATAATAATAATAAGGAAAATGGAGGTGATGTTTACTTGTTCTACACTGCATTTAGAAAACTTGTCCAGCAAGTAAGACTTAGTGCCAGATATAGTTTTCTCTTTGTTTACGGAGTGTTTTAAACTCCACTGACAAGGTCACTTGTCTTTCAAGCTTCTGAATCAAGTATTCCTGGCTGCAGAGTGGCACAGCTTCAAAAGGAGGAATGACGAGGACATGGAACACCCCATAACCTTGTGATCATGGTATTCATTGACTATGTCTATTCTAAATTAAGCAGAGTCAGGACATACGGTCTAATACTGGTACTTTCCCATTCATAGTGTTCTATCAGCAGCAGCATCCTTTCAGCATGGTTTTGGCCCATACCAGCCCATACCATATTAGCACTCTCCCAGGCACAATTCCAGACATAGCCAAAGCAGAATTTGTTCTAGTTAAACAGTATGAACCTATGAACAGGACCACAAAGAGAGTTTCACCATAAGGACATGAGGTATGCCACACCGCTTACCCTCAGGGTGTAGCACATTCTATTTACTGGTATAGAATAGATGGAGGAGACGGACCTTCAGACCTTCCCAGGTTAAGGAGAAATGAACCAAGTACTATGCTGCCCACAGTGTGCCCTTACCACTAAACTATTTTCCAGAAAGGCAGAGTTTTTACCTGCTTGTATTTTAAGTGAACAGAGTGACCTGTGCATATGAACCAAAGTGGAAGTTGAAAACCCTAAATCCCAGTTGCACAGAAGCAGCTAAGCAAGACCCTGCAGAAACGCACTTTCAGATGCACCTCTGTCTTTGATGCTTTTTATTCTTTCTGCTAAGAAAAGCATCCCAGAATTCAGCATTCTGGTCAGTCTTCTCTGCATCAGCCTTGGTCTAATTGCATCCCATCGTGGAGATGTAGGTACAGGGATACCTGTAACGCCTCAGTGAGAAAACTGAATTATAATCTCAGAGTTAGATGCATAGCTCATAGACTTTATAATTCAAAGTGTCACAAGACCTAAGTCTACTTACTCAGCTGACTATGGCTATTTTAAGAATAGTGCCAAGATACAAGCTTGAAGATTAAATGGTGACAATATGAAGGTTTTCAAAGTTGTTTGGGGTTTTTTTAATATTTAGATATTTAATGTCTGCTTGTAATATTAAGTGCCTAAAGTCTTCACATAGTAAGTGCATATTCCCAGTGCTAATGAGGCAGTCTTAATTTCTAATATAGGAAATATATTTAAAAGATCAGCAAAGTGTTCCAGGCTTTAATTTTTTTTTTCATTTTTATTTATCATTTTTTTTAGTCATATATTTCTTTAAAACATACTAGAAAACTGAAAGAATGTATTTAGCCAGATAGATAGGGATAAGCAGTCTGGGGTAATGGGTGTTCAGAATGATGAACAACAATATTTGAAATAAAGAGAATACTTAGGTAAGAGAAGAGACACAAATCTTATGCTCAGAGTGAATATCAGTTGTATTTAATCTATTTTTCATTATGCTTTTATGTGTAATAGATTCATAAAGTAAAACAAACCCTAATACACAGATTTTGCTGTTGCAACAGCAGCTGGCAGTAGTCACATGACAAGATACAGATTTTCTTCTATATTTCTCTTGCTTTTACATTTGCATGGCTTTAAAAAGTTCATCCTTGCCAAGTGTGCCAGGATTTTGCTCTGGAACTCTGCCCATCCATTAAGACAGACAAATAAAGTTTTAGGGTTCGTTTGTACCTGAAATGTGCCTTTGATATAAATATGAATAGGTTTTGTGATTTTTCTGTCACTATACAAAAACAAAACCAACCCTGTAAAAATAGTTCCTAAGGATTTTTCAGCTGTAAAAATGCTGTATCCCCCCTTCAACTTACAGGATGTGTGTTCTCAGGAGATAACAGGAAATGTTCATCAGTGGAAGGACAGCATAAAAGCTCTAGGTAAAATTTTCACTAAATACCTTTTCTTATGTTTGGTTTAAGGAATCAGCATTCCCAAATGCCTAATTATACTCTAGATGCAATCTATGACCTTTTATAATTGCAAATCATTTAACACTTGAGGTTTAATCTACTGATCATTAGTAGATGTCATACATAATTCTAACACCTATAATGTGTGTTATGTGAAATTTGTTGAGACTTTGGATGTAAACTCAATATAAATAAGTTGAACATATTAAAGAAAAGCATCTTCAAAAACAATTTAGGAATTTATTTTAAAATAACAAAATCTTATATATAATTTGTCAAAGTAATCTGACACAGTGACAAAGCAGCAATAGTCCTTTTTAATATGGTGTCTGTAAACATTAAATGTCAGGCTACAAAATATTGAGGCTTTTTCATGTTACCTTCCTTGTCAAACTGCAGACCATTGTTTAGAAGCCATGCAATGATTTCATCAAGAAATGCTAGGTCCCCCTTCCTATCAAGGGGAAAGGGAACTTTGCCAAGCAAAAGAAATATACTTTCAGTAACAATAAAGAATATCTTTCTTCCTAGATTGATTCAAAGATCCTGCAGTAGATAATGAATTAGAAGTTCTCCATTTCCCTTTGTCCTTTTTGTCATACATCAGTGTGCATTTCAAGAAATTTAATTTTTTTGCAATGCAGTCTTTAAGGAAAGGGAGCTCTGGTTTAAAAACCAACAATACATAATGTGAAAACTTTTGACCACTCTAATTACTTATTGACGTAACAGTCATTCTTAGAGACAACGGCAAATACTTGTAAAGTAGTGGTCAATATAACATACAGGATCATGAGATCAAAGATTAGGAGACTTTGCCTGCATAAGGGCTAATGCTAAGTGACGTTAAATAAGGACTTGGGGATTTGGTGCATGGGCATGTAATTTAGACATTATTAAACATCATTTACTGAATGTTTTATCTTATTATAAGTTTGCTAAGAAAGAAACAGTATAATTCTTAAAATCTGGATTGAAAGTGCTGTAACTGTCATATGAAACAACAGAAAGAACCTTTATTTTACAAATTAATAAAATGGAGGGTTAAAGACAAGTAATTCTCCATACTCATTTGAAAAATCAGTAATAGGAGTTTCATGTGCACAGGTCTTTTTCTGTTCCTCCAGATCCCTACATCACTAAAACGACGTTACAACAATCAGCTGCAGGCCCTCTTCTTTTTTGGGGGAGAAAGACTAGTTTGACTTCCTACCTAATAAAACCCACTACTGAAAATCTTATCATAACAAAAGGGGTACAAAAAAGCCAAGTGCATCATCACAGCCAATTAGAGAGGATTATGTTTTCTTCTATAAGTGTGTTAACTTGCTGTTATGGATGTCCTGCAGAAGTAAACAGCATATTGAGGCAAAAGCACATTCAATATAAAGAAGAAAGGCAAGGTGCCAAGTCATCAGGAATAACATTATTAACAGTTTTTGTAAATATGACCAATTAGGTTCCCTGTGCTGCATTTATTGACTAGCAGAGCCACAGTAACCTGAGGGAAAGATGGAGCCTTCTCCCATGTACCTCTAAAGAGATGCCAGTGGAGAGAAAACAGGCTTCGACCTAGATGGCTGCCATCAGCAGAACATGAAGCCATGGGCCATAGGGCACTCTTTAGGGAACAAAATTTCCAGGAAGAAGCTGCAGTGACTCAAAGGACTCTAAAAGCAGAGGACTGAGGGAAGCAGATGAGACAGATGTGTTGCTTCAGTTCTGATGATCTGGATCTTCCTAGCTGATAACTAAATAACAAAGAAATTTTGGCATCATTGAATTAAGTTAAAATAAATGTGCATCATGTTGTGTGTAAAAAGCACATTTTCAGACCTGAAACTTTTTTCCCTTGTCAATAAATACTGTTCTCCTCTGTGGTAAATCTTTAATTTCTGCAAGTGAAGACACAAAGACAATCTGCTGCATGAGTGATGCTGGGGATAACTGGGGAGGGTGAAGATGAGGGACAGTAATACCAGATTTATCTTCGATATAGGCAGTAACATTGTATCAGAGTAACCTGAAGCCTGGATTTTCTGTTTGAACAGATATGAGACCACTTCAAAAGACAATAGTTTTCAACTGGTACTCTGATACCCACCTGAACGAGTATAGCATATATACTTAAACAGCCAGACAGAAATCGGATGTTTTTCCTGACTGTGTGGTCTCTGGAGCAGATGCTCCTGTGCTGGCAATGGCACTACGACAACTGTCCATCAGGAGTCTTTTGCCCTGAACGTGTCAAGTACTGTTGCACTTCCCCATCATCCCTGCCCCACATTTTCATCTGGATCTTTATATGACTTACTGATTTTTAGCTCTTGTCAATGGCCACCAATGAAGTAACTCACTGATATTTTATTTGCACTATCCACTGATGTGTTCTGGAAACTCAAATTAAGTTTAGGAGCTCGCTCTGTTGTTGTTTTTGTGTGTGTCTCATTTTAAACTGCACACTGCTTCTGATATTTGTCCTGGTTTCGGCTGGGACAGAGTTAACTCTCTTCTTAGTAGCTGGTACAGTGCTGTGTTTTGGATTTAGTGTGAGAATGATGTTGATAACACTCTGATGTTTTAGTTGTTGCTAAGTAGCGCTTATCTTAAGCCAAGGACTTTTCAGTTCCCCATGCTCTGCCAGCAAGCAGGTGTGCAAGAAGCTGGGAGGGAGCATAGCTGGGGCAGCTGACCTGAACTAGCCAAAGGGGTATTCCATACCATGGAACGTCATGCCCAGTATATAAACAGGGGGGAGTTGGCTGGGAGGTGCGGATCGCGGCTCGGGAACTAACTGGGCATCGGTCAGCGGGTGGTGAGCAATTGCATTGTGCATCACTGGTTGTTTTCTTCCCTCCCTCCTTCCTTTTTTGTTATATTCCTTTTCATTACTATTATTATTATTATATTTCATTATTACTATTGTTAGTGTTATATTTTACTTTAGTTATTAAACTGTTCTTATCTCAACCCACGAGTTTTACTTTTTTTCCTTTCCTCCTCCTCACCCCACTGGGAGGGGGAAGGGGGAAGCAGCTGCGTGGTGCTGAGTTGCTGACTGGGGTTAAACCACGACAATATTTCTCAGAAGTTTTCATAGTCACATTAAAACATTCAGGTTTTCCATAATTCTTTCAATACATACATATCATGGAGTATAGGAGAAGGGGATATGTTAATTTTGGACTATATTAAGGCTAAGATAAGGATCCATCTGTATAAGGGTAGCTTGCTTCCACATTGCTGCTTGGAAGTTGGAACCTAAATCTCCATGCACCATAAATTACCTTTATCCATATATATTTGAAAACTCATATGTCAGGAAATAAGATTGCAGAAAATCATAACCTGAAAGGTTGTTGTACAACCAAGTAGTTATTCCCTTATTCATTAAGGAGGGAAAGCATATCGAGTACTGGGTTCTCTGCACTTCAGAGGTAGAGCAAAAGCAGTCTGGTACATATTTCTGTAGTTTTTTAATAAGCATGATGAATCTGCTCACTCACACACACCTTCTCAGCTGTTTTTTGTGTCGCTCTCCTATCTTTACATGACTTTCATCCATTTATACCCACTTACCATCAGGTGATATAACTCCTTATTTAAGTGTCTGTGAATCTTGTAATGAAGGTTTATATTTGAAGAATCACGATTAATAAGTATTAGCAGAATCACGGATGAACACAGAGTTTCTTAGGATGTCTCAAGCAGATTAAGTCATTTTAAAACCATGCTGCTGCAGCTAAAGATAGACCACCCACACCCTGCAGTTCCCTCGGCCATGCCTTCCTCCCACCCCTTGCGTGCTGAAAAAAAATAAAAAATGAAAAAGTTGTCAGCATGAGGAAAGCAGCAAAAACACGCAGTCAGGGTACAAGATACGGACTGGGGAACAGTTGAGTGGACACTTCCAGCCCCACTCCAGAGCAGGATTATGGTAGCTCAAAGAGGTTGTTACAGGTCTTTATGTAAAGCTATATGAAGTTAAAGATAAGAAAGAAAGTCTTAGGAGAAATATTTCATGGTTTGAAATTTACTACTTTTGTCTGTCTTGCAAAATGGCCAACGTTTCTCTTTTCATGAAGTTTCCTTCAGTTTTCTGCTCACTGTCAAGGCCAGGGTCTCCTGGGGGGCCACCAGCCAGTGCCCATCCCACTGCCCCAGCCAGAAGCAGGGCAGCCGGGGGGCACCGGGCACCTTACTGGGGATGGGGACAGGCCAAGGTCAGGCCAGGACATGGGCCCACGGGTGGGCCTGGCTCAGGGGGCCCATGGCCAGGCAGGGCTGTGGGGAGCCGGAGACGGGCCCTGCTGTAGCATCAGTGAGGCAGCGGCTTATGGCCCCAGGGGGCTGAAATGGGGTCTTGGGCCATGGGGAGGGTGGGGGGAGCCCCGGGGTGTGGGCAGTGACAGCAAGGGCCGGTGGTGGACTCGAGGGCCCTCACAATTAGTAGCTTTATCTGCAGTAATCGTTCAGTGTGTGAAATTGCAGGCTATGCATTTCAGAAGAGAGAGAAGCAGAGGAGCATGAGCAGGTAGGAACTGAAACATGCTGTGGGTCTCCTCACATGTGAGCTGAATTCAGGTTTCCACCAGAGTGGGTTTTATGAGAAAATGCATTCACACAATCTTTCTTCCCAGAAGGAATTGTGAAGTTGTTAAAATATTGTAAAAAGCTCAATAATACCCTTTTTGGTTTTTCTCCTTTGGCATTAGGTATAAGAGAGTTAAAATTTGGACAGATCTTGGTGCTTGTGGAAAGCTTCTGAAAGGCTACTTGTCCTTGGGCTAAATCCGGCTGTTTATAGATGGATACATCAACAAAAGCCTTACACCAGTGCTTGTGAACTGCCCTCATTAAGGATACCTCCGCGGGCAAGACCACAAACCGCTGGCACTTGAAGCCTTTGGGCTCTGACTGGTGAACTGAGGTAAGTAACCCAGTGTAGGACAACATGGGTGACCATGCACCTCCTCAACCATCCCGTAGCCCCTCCATGTGACTCAGACTGTCCACCTCTCTCTTCTTTCTCTTCCACAACAGAGGGTAATTTTTCTGACCTGGTAACGCAGTGCCGCTGTGCTTGGGGGCGCTGCCTGCTCAGGGCCAAACTGGTGTCACTGGTCACACAGGGTTTACTGACTAGATTGATTTTAAAGTAAATATATGCATTTGTTTGGGTGGAGAGAATGTTTCATTATAAATGTTATTATAAATGTTAAAGGAGGGGGGAGGAATGTAGGGGCAGATTTATGCTGTTGTTGGGCAAATTTTATTCTCTTCTTTTTTGTCCTTATTTGGAAAGGAATGGAAAAGAACAAACAAGTGAGAAAAGATGGAGACTCCCTGCACGCCCACCCAGAGGGAAGATGGAGAAGAGAAAGCAAAGAGCAAGTAAAGTCTTAGGCTATGAGTTTCTTCTCTGCTTTTTCTCACAGAAAGGGAGCCAGATGAGGTAATGTGAAAAGCAGCAGCACCAACTAACCATAAAAGAAAAAAGCCTGGCTGTAGCTTGACGTGAAAATAATGACAGGTGATGTAGACAGAGTTTAAGGCACAGAAACAGCAACATCCTGGAGGTCTAATGTGAATTACCACCATGGGGGGAATGACATAGGGGAGCATATACAAATAAAGAGAATCAAGATTCTGTGGCTATGACAACTTTCTTGGAGCGTGTCCAGCAGCCTCCTTGGGGCTCAGTAAGTTCAAATAGTAAACCTTGCTGTGCCTGGACAGGCCAAGCAGACTCCCAGGGGTTCCTTGAATATATAAGACATAGAGGAAAAACAGAAGCAATGGACAGCTCATATAAAACCACAGTCACTGTCAAAACAACATATCAGCATCTCTTCTCTAGATATATTACTCTTACGAGATAGCAGTGGGCCGGTATCCCAGTGCAGTTAACATATTCAACTGGAGGGTGGAAGACCCAAATTTAGACCCCTTTTCTGAATCAGACAAAGACAGATGTAGTGTCAGAGTTGGTCTAGATATCAGCATGAAAGCTAAGCACCTGCTTATTGAGCACTGCAATGGCTATCTTTCCTGTTAGAGTGGGCTCACTCTGTAACAACTGTTTAAATATTCTGTGAGTCAGACTCATGCACTAGAACGATCTTTCGGGTTTTATCCGATATATTTACTAGAAAAGGTGGTGATATCAGTTAGGAGGTTTTTTTCAGTGGCTGTCCAATTATTTATATGACACAAACCAGTTTCCTTCCTCCACGCCACCATTCTTCAGCCTTAACACAGAATTAGAGGTAGCATTACAGGTGTTGGTATGGCTTCAGATCTCTTCAAACAAAGTAGGGAACTGAATCCATGTCTCACAGTCTTGGGGAATGCTGCAATTCCCAAACTGCTGGATAAAATATATATTCAATGAATCCACTTTTCTTTACCTTTAGATTTCTTACAAGAGCCCAACACTATACATTTTATTTTCAGTTCAGATGGAACAGTGCATTCAATACCAAATGAAACAAAATTGTACATCTCTCTGCATGATAAACAGTGCTTTTTGCTATGTTTATGGAAAAAAAACCCATGCCACAACTGAGCTTTAAATAACAACTTGTGGGCGTTTAAAAATAGCACACTGAATCTGAACAGTATGTTTGTTTTTTACAGCATCTAAAAGATACAGCAGGGTGTGTTGTTTTGAATGTGTGCAGGTGTGAATAATTAAAAAACACATTTATGTGTCTGATTACACGATCGTTCTCATAGCTACAAGTGATTCTAATCAGCTACACTGAGAAGTGATGGGACCTTTATAAATAGCATATACAGTAAGTTTGTGTAACCTCTGTGTAGTTTGGATCTCTTTCTTAGCATGGACATTCTTGAACAATAATAAACCTATAACAATAGACTTCACACCTTTTCAGAACCTCTTTTTCCTCTCATTGTATTGCAGCCTTCAAAGTAACCATCCTTTCAATGTTCAAGTTGTGCAATACCAATTTCCTTCCTCCAAACTGATCCAAAACACACACTGACATTCTAAATGTCTTAATGACAATTTAATTATAACAAGCCAGCAGATCTCTATTATTTTGATAAGGAAAAAAAACCCACACTGAATGAATTCCTCCTCTCTTTTTTCTGTTCCTTTAAAAAGGAAAGGAAAAACCAAACAAATCTACGACACAGTTTCTTTACCTTATCCAATTCAAAGAACGATGCCTCATTCACAAACCGAAGCCTTTTCATGAACAATACCTCTGGTGACATGCTACTGTACTCGTGTACAATCAACTTTTTGACAGCTCTTGAGCATTAGTCTTTGCCTTCCCTGAGTCCACCTTGTCTTGGTTCTACTATTTCTTTAGTGAAGTAGTGACATGCTGATCCATAAGCCTTTTGTGCTTCCAATGGGTCTACACCTTACTGGTTGTGTAGGTGACCTTATCTACCCGCCCACCACTCAGCTGTTTTTATTAATGCACCAGTACCTGGAGGGTCTCAAGGAAATAAGGTATCCAATGTCCCAAGCACTTTATAAGTTGCCCATGCCTCAATGAATTAAATTATCTGAACATACATGACAGACATAGCAGGTAGAAGCCTACAAAGGTAGAAGGAGAAATGACCAAAAGGACTCGTTTGAGATCTTTTAGGAATCAATAGAAATAGAATTTGGATCTCAGGACACCTATTCAGTGCCTGGTCCCATCAGTACAGTGTTACAGTATAAGCTATCTGTCTACATTCAATTCATTAATTGTAAGTCTTAAGGGTCAACAAGGTTTTCCGATACAGACTTATCAGGTGGGAATTAATAAAACAAAAGGTGATCATCAGGAAAAATAAGTTATCTCCTCACAAAAATCAGGAGTTAGTCTGGTCCTTTTTCACATCTTAATTCTTCCAGGCACACCTGTCCTCTCCTGGATAGGATCTTTTTACTAAAGTGGTAAGAGTGGGCTTTGGTAAACTTTAAAAATAGGACAAGACATTTGTATGGGAAAAATCGGGCACCCTTAAGACTGGTAGCCACTTTTCCAAACCACTTTGGTAAAGAGAGGTCAGATTGCCTAAAGCTGTGAGGTTAAACATAAAGGTTTTGATTCATTCCCACACAATCTAAAAGACGCAAAACCTGCTACTCAAACTTTATGCCCATAAAGTAAGTTTCACTTAAGGGTGTTCAAAACACAAGCCTAAATGTGAATATTGATTTTGATTAAATACACACTAGAAATAAATTTTTAAAAAGGAAGAAAAGTTAAAGGCTCTAAGGATGGGATAAAATTAAGTGTTATTGAATCTGGCAGTAAATGAATTTAACCTGTTACCAAAACTATTTAAAAATGAATTTTTATATTACTCATTTGATAACATATTAACAATCTGTGCTATACTGCTGCAACTGTGAGGCAGCTGCTTTTCTCATTTCACAATACTATATAACTGTTATAAATAATATAACGATCTGACTGTTCATCTGTGAGTTGTGAAAATAATGCTTGAGTCCCATTTGCATTAGTTCCAATCCCACACAAGCACAAAACACAGAGCAAAGCAACAGGACTTCAATAAGACATCCATATGTCCAAAGTGTTCCTTTATCTGTGTGCATAAAACTTCTTGGATGGTAAAGGGAGGAAGATAGTTGATGAAGAAAACTTTTAAAGCCTACAATGACACATTTGAGCCCACAATTACACTTCTACCACATGTAAGAGTTTGGGATATAGCTGTATGTTATGAGTACCTGTCCCCTTAGTGTTGGGTGACAGTACCCTTCTTTCTTGAAGGGTGATGCAGCACTTTTCCCAACATACTCCCCCATCTCCTTTCCTGCCTTCCTTAGTCCCTTGAGAAAATAATTGCTTTGAAGCCACAGGTGAAATATAGAACTTTGAAATTCTTGCTCTGGCTGACAACGTTCAGCTATATACAAATTCACAGAGTTGTTTCATTCAATTTATTTGCTTATTTTTGAACTCATAATAATGATTCTTACTTTTCATTCTTATAATATGAGCAATTGTTCTTACATTGTGGATCCCAAGGGAACTTACAGATTCCCTATAAATCAGAATTGTGACAGAAAGAGCATTGTCATTTCCTTTGAAGCGGTGTTCAGGATTTTGAAATTGTCAACAGTGAACTATAAGCCTCCTTCTTTATGTTGAACAAAATCACTGAAATAAAAATAGCACTGGTTTTCATTAGAGAAAGAGAGTGCTCTCTTATTGCCCTTTTTTAGGTTAATAAGAAAACAAGACATTCATTATATGTCCATTTAAAACTGTTTTAAAGGAATATAAATACCAAGAGTGACATTCATCAAGATCTTGATAGAAAATAAAACATTCATATTAGTGGCAAAAAGTTCTATTTTGTATCGGAATGATCATTTTACAGAAATATGGGAAATAAGGTTTGTATGTCTTTACAGGTAGTTCAGTAACACTACTGTTTAAGTTAAGCTTTTTTTAAGTTTGAAGTTTTAAATTTTTTTTGCATAACTTCTAGAAAATATCGCATTGCCTAATAATTCTATGAAAGTACTATAGAAAAGACAATAGTTATTTTTCAGCTGTTCCCTCAATTTTCAAATAACTAGTATAAAAGGAGTTTATGAAATACATATATGTATAAAATATAAGTGTTAAAGAACACAATAATTGTACAAATAATTGCAGTCACGTCACAGGGTTTTACCTAGAGAAGACAAAATTTTCCCATGAACATATACATGGAAGAGAAATTATTTTTGTCTAAATTTCTTAAAATACATTTTTGTTTGAAATTTTACTTTATTTTATAATTCCTGCTTTACCAAAAAGAATTAAAACACCAAAAATATTTCTGTTGGAGAAGCAGGAAGGATTATTCTAGAGAAAGTAAATGGAGGAAAAAAAATCAAAACGGGGGTATGGAATCTTAAAGTTAGGTTTTTGGGGGTTTTTTGTTTTGCCAAAACCAGAAAAAAAAACCCAACTATTTTTGTTTATATCTTCTGGTGTTTTGGGGTTTTTATTGCTTTAGCATGTGAAAAATAGTTGATGATTTTCAAGCTGTTCTAGTCTGACTCTCTGTTGAGTTGATCTGTACAGATGAGGAAACACTAGCCTAAGGAAAACATTGCGATAACCTGGCTATATTTAGTCACTATCCTTTGTGTGGTTGTCCAAGAGGCTTGCTCTTCTGCCCCTTGAACTCACATTCAGATACAGAATCAGGTGAAACAGCAGCTTCACAATCCCAATTCCAGAATTCAAATCCTAGAGCCTTTGAAGTATTATGGTTGCCCACATTTCCACAAATTATATCAATAAATTGCACATGGTCCTTTACTTCTGTCACTGAGCATGCACTGATATTACCCCAACTCTTGTAGATTCCATAATCACAGCAAGTGAGCAGAACCCTACCAAGAATTAGAAAATGTCGGAGCAATAGTATTGTCTAAATAAATATCCTCCAGCTGCAAACCCAGAAGGATGTGGGCCTCTCACATGGCCTGAGAGAGCTGTAAATTCCAAGCAGATGTCTTGAATACCCCAGAGTGTGTAAAATAGCCTATGTTTAGGCAACTCAGTCTGTCCTCACTAGTCTGAGAAAAATACATCAACCATATCAGAAAGCAAACACCAGGACAGTATGTTTTCACCAGCCCTCTTTTATCTGGCAGCCTTTGGCTGGACAATTAAAATTTTAAGAATGTCAGCTCCCAATATCTTTTGCTGTCTGGGGAAGACACACACCAACATGTTCCACAGAAAATAGCCCTTCCACCAAGAAATAAGCCTGGAGCTAAAAAGGCTCTTTCTATTTCTGCTATGGAAGCTCCACCATATTTGTGTGAATTAAGTAAATATTCACTGGGCCAAATAAAGAGAAAATTTAGAGATTGACCAGGTATCTATTCAGTCTTTCTTTATGCTACCAGTAGTCTAGCCCTGGAATGAGTTAAAGCTGAGTACAAGTCCTTTTCCTAATTTGAAAACAGGTTCCCTCAGGGAGTACCAAGCTGAAAGTGAGATGCTTAGTAAAAAGAAATTGGGAGAAAATAGGGTCCCAGCATAATCCTTTTCTGGGATTACCTTTTGCCCAAGAAGATCTCACCTGCTTTGAATGCTTATCGCCCACTGCAGAGTAATGGAGATTACATGTTCCAATAGGAATTCTCATATAGCAAACATTAATTACCCCTATTTATCAATTGCTGTTCTTTGGGTGAAGATGTGGGTACTAAATATACCTTTTCAAATATAATTGTATATAAACCAAGGTTTAGGCAACTCATTAATAATGAGTTGGGTTTTTTTTGTCCACTTACCTTCTATGATACAATTATTTGTGAAGCCTGTAGCTTTGAGTTAGTCACAAGTGCACAAAGATGAAAGAAAAGGTAAACACGTTTTCTACCACCTGTCACCATTATCTTCTGTTACTTCGATAGACTCTAAAGTAAATGCAAACACATGATATTGTTTACAGTTATGAAAGTAGATTATCTACATCAGCTACTTTACTTTTATCTACGCCTGGTATCACTCATCACAGGCAATCCGTGTGTAAGTAAGACAGTGTTTAATAGCTCGTCTTTAGTAGGAAAGCATGCTGGTACCACAATAAATTCTCCCTTATTGCATCTTGGTAATGAACTAACATGCATACTCTTCATACAGTCTTGCACTATGCAGAAAGCAAATTAAGCAGAGCTTGCAGCTGTTTTCATCTTTAGAAAAAGACATAGAGTACCATTAAGAGAAAAGGACAGTAAATAAAATCCAAATCTAATGTAATGTTATTATTTTAATGTTATTATTTTTAAAGATATAAGAAAGGCACTTTAACAACAACAAAAAAGTGCTCATGGAGAATATCCATCCTAAGATTACCAGTGCTTCTCTAACAGACACATCCAAGCCTAATTCAAGTCTCTATTGCTGAGCCATCTTACAGTAGAATGGAATTTAGCTCATTTCATTCACAACAGTTTGAGCAAATGGTTACTATAATAGGAACCCGCTACCAAGGACCGAATGAAACATTAACATGATTCACTCCCCTGTGCTATAAACAATTCTTCTTACAGCTAACATTCTTGCATGTTCTGCAGTAAAATGTAAGGACATCAAACTCCTAAAGATATTGGCAGCTCTGTGACAAGACTGATAGTCATCTGTACGCATGAGCGGTAGTCAAGTCCTTTGCCATCCATTGGTAGATTTCCAGAGTCAGTGTGGGACTTGCTACTTCTTCTTCAAGCTTAGCCCTGGGAGATGCATGGGCTGTATCTGCATTAACAAGCAGCTACCCAATGGAAGCAGATCCATATAGAGGAGCAGCTGGTGCTAAGGATCCAGTGTGCACAACACATTTCAGGAAATTCTGCTTCTGACTTGATGCTTTGTGGACTGAGCAGTCAACTGGGCATGAAGTGTATTAGGTGGCTCCCAAAGTGAATCATCTATTTTAGTTTCAGTGGAAAGAAGTCTAACTTATGTGCCCAAGACCTTGTTGTGTCACAAATCAAAGCATAGTACCAGATACAACTGGGAGATGTTCCTGATCCAAACTGAAACGCTAATATAGACTCAGCCTAAGGCTACTCTGACTCTCAGCAGAGGCCTCTCTCCCATTTACATGCAGGTAAAGTTGCAACTCTATAGCTCCCCTCCGCTGCCCTGGTAACCTTGTTAAGAAAGAGCCAAAAGCAGATCATTTTGCAGCAACTGACTTCATGAGTACTTCTCATAGAGAAGGGACCTTTTTATAGGAAGGGACAATCTGGACTACTGAATCCAGTCCCCTGAAGGCAATTACATCACGGATTATTCGTTAATGAATCAAATACCATTTATGAATTACTTTTTGTCCTCCATATTCCCACTGGAAGGTTGTGGGACTCTTGTATGGTACAAGATAACTTAACTAATTTAGTACCATCATCGTCCACTAATGAAAGCAGCTATGCTTCTGTTTCCCTCATTATCATTCATTCCCCACGCCCCTGCCCATACACACTGACCTACCATGTCCCCCCTTCCTTCCTTTTTCTAGACCTTTGCTAAACAGATTTACATTTTGTACACCACACTTATATACTTGACTTTCAGGCACTCCAGATCATCATAGCAGTTCTTGTTTGCATTTATCCTTCTTCAACATGGGTGACTTGTGTGACAGAACTGCTCACAGTATCTGTTAAATTGTAGGCTCTACATTTTGTTAATATTTTCCAAACCTGACTGGAAATATTTAGACTGACATTATCTAGGATCACATTTCCATTTTCACAGCCATATGATACATGTTGCTCATAGTCAACTTGTAATCAATTAATGTGAAAAGTTCTTTTTCTTCCTCAGTAAATTCCAACTGCTGACATTTCCAGAGTAACACTTAGATTGTTGTTATTGGTTCCTAAGAGTCTTCTGAAAACCTTACTATTAAATTTCATTCATATTCATCAGACAAGTTCTCAAGATAGTACAATTTCTCTTGATACGCCAGCAAGCTTTCATTGTAGCAGTATGTCTGAACTTTAGGATATCAGCAAATTTAAACAACACATTGCTTCACTGATTTTAACATTTATCCTATTTTGATTCTTAGGGAATTCTGACAGTAATATAATGATCCTGACATCACTACCTATTGTAATTTTCCTTTTAGCTAGTTCTTTCTTATGCATTTCTCTGGTTTAATTAGTGATTTTCTGTCCAGAAGCACGGTATCTACTCTGTTTCTTTCATTCAGAAAATAAGTTTATTAAAGAAAGTTACCAGGTTAGTCTGTCAGCCACTATGTCTGCTAAAATGATGTTCCACCTTCTTTCATCTGACTGAGCTGATTCATCATCATCATCATACCCACAGTAGAAATAATAATCAATACTTACATAGTACTGTGAATTGTTTAAAAGCAATAACAATAGATATTTTGGCATAGAAAAAGGTGAATGTTTTTTAGATATGGTGGACTTAAAGACAAGAGAAAAATTACCTAAAGCTGATGTCAGCACTGGGAATGAAAATCGGTTGTTTTGAAGACCTGGGTTGATGTTCCGTCTTTCATTCCACAGAGTATACTATGCACAAAATTTAATAACATGCTTGCACTTTATGAACTTTATGGTAGCTTATGGAGTGGTTTGAGACTAGCATAAATTACAAAAGTGACTGGATATTCTTTTTGTAGAAGATGTTGAAACCATATGCTTTTATGGTGCCAGGATGAAGAGGGAAATAGAACAGAAATTAGTAGAATTCATTGGGCTTCATTAATACTTGTTAGTTGGTCTGAAAACACAGTATCTGTCAAAACAATTTTTTTTTTTTTGCCACATTTTACTAGTAGTGCTTCTGACAGAACATAGATGTTTGTTTATTTCAATCAGCACCATAAAATTCTAATATCATCCTATTCCTTTGTCTCTGAAGATTACAAGGGTGAACTGTTATGAATAGTTATATAACAGCAAGAACTGGAGCTTTTTCTGTTTAACAGGGGACTTACTTAAACAGCTTTATTCCTCTTAAGAGAAGATTTTAAAAAAAACAACATACAGTTACAACTGTAATTTCACAATATTCCGCTCAGCCATTCCAGCATGGTTTCTTTCTATGCATATTAACTGGGGCTCTTAACATGTAAGGTTTTAAGAATTCACCCTCTACATTCCAATCCAACAGAGTATTTTATGATCTCATGTTACAAGTAATCATTATTTTGTAGCATATGGCCATGAATTCGGGAAAGATCATTTCACATGTGCACCTTTCATCTTTGAAGCTCTTCGGGATGCTGCTTTTTTTTTTTTTTTTCTTCTTAGTAACTAGTACTCTGAGAGTTTGTCCAGAGGATTTACTGTCTTCAGACACAAGTATCTTGGCTACCTATGCTCTACAACATTAATAATCTGCAATAATTAAGCTCCACTCAATGAACAGGAGTTCAAGCCTGTCCAGGAACATTCTCATTCTTATATCCACCACTTTGTATTTTAAAATTTCCAAGCATCAAAATGTTGAAGTATTAGCTTTGTCTCTGTAAACTTCACAACATTATTAAAGAAGGATTAAAAGAACTGGTAATAATCCTTTCACTAATGACTTGCAAATCTTGCTGGCTGCAATCCTGCACAATGACATGACTGTGCATATACATATATGCACACATGTCATTGCTCTTTATTTTGGGGGGGGGGGCGGAATCTGTTTTACCTTTTATTTTGGTGCAGAAAGAGTTGTAATAGACAAGATCCTATTATTCTCAGATCTCATTTCTCTTTATCAGAAAAATCGTTGACATAAACCAAACTGCACTAACACAGAAGCCTAATCACCCATTTTCCCATTTGCAGAGAATGGAAACTCAGGGTTTGAGAAGGATTGGGGGTCCACAAAGTCCTGTCTGTATCCAGGCACATGAGCGCTTACATCCAGCAAGCTAGGTAGGAAGAAGCACCAATTTGCATGAAATTGAGGATGTCCCAGCTGACTGATGGGCACATAACCATACCAATTATAGCCTGGATCCCTAAGGAAACTACATTTATATGATCACACTGGGTATGTGTGTCTATGGCTTTTGAACCACTGGCCAACTTCAACAGGTTCTCAAAGAGGGATAAAGGTCTTCAAACCATAAAGTTCCTACAAGTTTTATGAAAACCATCTGTCTTGTTTAAGAATAGTACTGTTAGTGACCTTACTTGGGGAAAGACTATAAGGTCAGCTTAGCCTTATTATGCTCAAGAGAATCCAAACATAATGCAGAAAGCTATAGGGAACAGGCTTTTGCTGCTCACAGGATTATGTTAACATTATGTTATGCATAGGAAATTAGGGCTCAGTTTACAATTCTATTGAAAACTTCCTGTATAGAATCAGATAGTAATTTAGGTTGGAGGGGACCTCTGGAGATCAGCTGCTCCTGGTCAGGCTGCTCAGGGCCACAGACTGTCTGTTCAACCCATTCCAGAGCTTAACAGCTCTTTGTGAAATTTCTTTTTTCCTAATATCCAATCACACTTTTCCTTGATTCCAATTCTGTCTATTTTCTCTTTTCTTTTGCTGCACACCTCCAAGAACAGTCTGACTCCATCTTCACTATACTCTGCCATTAAAGAGTTAAAGATGGACACTAGGATCCCTATTAGCTGTCTCTTCTTCAGACTTAATCAAGTCAGGTGTTACAGCCCCACCTTATAGATCTCATACGTATGTATCCACAAATCAGTGAAATGGCAAGGCTTCCTTTTTCTAACATTCATCTTACATATTCTGATTTCTCTTCAATCACTAAAAAAATAAATAACAAGTCAGATATCAAGATGCTTAATCAGAATTATAGAATTTTGTGAGAAACGTAAGGAAAATGTGGGTTGTGTGGAAAAATTATAAACTAATTAAATTTTAAGGTGGTAATAAATCTTTTTTGTTGTTCTTTTGTGATAATGAAGTAATTTATTGGCTACATCTGCAGTTTTTCTTTTTAATTGCAGTATGACATAGTATAGGATTCCTACTTAAGAATGAGCAATGAATTTTACACACCTCTAATAATCAGTCCCATCAACTCAAGTGTGGCCAACTAAGGCACCTAACTTCATTCTCATCCCATACCATGTGAAATTCAGATGGAAAAGGGAGGCAATGTCATTTTTTTAAATCCTGCTTTGAAGTTTTCTAGAAAAAGATCCCAGCAAACATTTCACACATCATCAGAGTAATAATGAAATGCATTAAAACTAATGTTCATTTCTCTTTTGCTCTTTGAAGCAGAAGAGGAGCCTAACAAAATGAAGATTTATAACACTTAGTGACTCCCTGAAAAACGCAAAATACGTATGGCTTAAACTGTGCTGGATGGAACCCAGTATTCATGCTCTAGTAAGGGCATTTTCTTCTAATGTAAAAACCACAATCCTCTACACAATAGCTGTGAAACATAAGAATTCGCAAATGTCTTAAATATGTCAGATGTATCATCATTTTTTCAAATGTATAAAATCAAATACATGGGGAAAAGTATGACAAGTAGTCAGCAGCAGACAGTAGTGAACCCAAAGCTAAAAATATATGTATCAAGCAACTGTAGTTGAACTCACTGTTCAAAAACATGTGTATAACAGAATGTGCTTCACACTCAATTGGAGTCAGTCAGGTCACATCATGGTGAACATAATACCATGAGAAGATTCAAGCATCAAGATTTGTTCAAGCAAATATACTTTTTTACTGGAGGGGGAGGGGATAAACAGAACAAAGTAGGTAACCATTAATGTGGAAAATATTTTTTTTCCTTAAAACCACAGATAAGGAAGAATACTGATACTGATGACAGGCAAAATTTTTTAAATATTTCACTATCCTCTTCCCATCTCATCTATGTGCATGCTTATCACCCAGTTTAACATCTTAAAATTTTGTGCTAGTAAGATATTTTAAGCTATCATTTGAGACTGTGATCTACCCAGAAAATTTAATACTTATTATATGTAGTAGACAGCATCTATATATCATCCATCAACTAAGTGTGATCTTGCTGTGGCAACCCACCTAGGGAGCAGGCTGTGACCTTCTGGATTTATTTTGGTTTTGAATTTTTAGTCTACACCCAGTTATACAAATTACAGCATGATAGTTTGGAAGAGCCAAATACATCTCAGGGTTGATAGGACTTTGCCTGAGGGGTAAGGGCAAACGCTCCTGGAAAGCTGCAGACAAAAGGTAAAATTTCTTTGCAAGGACATTTTCTGGCTAACTAGAAGTAACAGTAAAATCAGTATGATAATAACTCCACAAACTACTTTAGTTATAAGACAGTAGATAAGAACACTCAGAGTAACAATCTGCCTGTCTTGCAGGCATGTTTTGCATGCCTCAGATCTGCTCCTCAATTAGTACATGCATTTGGTAACAAGAATTTCTTTATAGGGTTCTAGAAGAAGATCCAGTTTACCTAAGCTTAAGGAGCTACAATGTTTTGCCATAACAGGCTGCAATCAAAAAGACAAACACAGAACTGTACCATTACTTCTCTGCTAATACCAAAAAAAAAAAACCAAACCACCAGGCCAAGGGCTCATCTCTGGCACAGAAGGAGAACTGCATAGTACAGCTTACATTCATACAAGTAAATTCTCTTCCCTGTCCTTCCTAATTGCTAATAGGGAAAGCCCTTGTTCTGTATGCAAGTGCTAATAAATCATTAACACAGTTAATCAAGAGCTGGTACTTGAATCAGTGTCCTTACTGAGTTTGCTAAAACAGGCAAAGCCTGTATGAGATTCTACTTTTTGAAGTCCAGTTGGACATGTGCCCACTTAGGTGTGCCCAACTTGCACCTGAGTCTTTCTTGCTAGCTATCCACTCTCTTATACCTCTGGATCCTAGATGTTGCACCTTCCCTTGCCATGTCTGGAGCCAGGGTCCTGAAGACAGTGGGTTAGAGGTGGGTGAGTCACAGCTTCTTACACCACCTCGAGATTTTAACTAACAGTGTGAACAACCTCAGCCCATTTCTGTGCAAGTCAAACTGATTAGTTTGTCATCTCCAAAGGTAGTTCATACTCACCTGTTTTGATTTTGCAGTGAAATGGACAAGGTATGCTTACATGGTTAGTGACCAGCAGTTACCATCAGTATCTCATTTTGAAGAAAGTAGTCAGCTGCTTCTTAAACTGTCTCTAAGCTGCAAATAAGGCTGTAGGACAGATGTCTTCCTTTGATTCAGCTGGCTCAGTACCTGACATTCCTCCTCAACACTTTCATAAAGCATGTGAGTATTTTGCACATCTACCATCATTGCAGCATATTGAAAACCAGCTCCGTTATTTTTGACCAAAAATTTGGTGTTAAATTGTTGCAGCAAAATAGGGAATATTCATAGAAATTATGCCACTGACAGATCAATGAAGGCCAGAACTTTTTAGGAAGGCATGACAAGTAGCTAAAGAAAGTAACCTTTTCTACTGCCATAGAATGATCCAGAAGAAGATACCTGTTTTCATATTGATTACATGAACTTTACTTGCCCTTTTCAATGTAGTTATTTGTTTGCTAAAACCAACTTCACTAGTGGTTTCAACTACTGTTAGATTTCTAATTGAAGAAACAAAATAATAACAATCACGCTGAGATCATGCATCAGCTGGGAGACAGTAAACTCAGTGGGGTAATTCCAATGTAACTGCACTTCCCAAATTATGTTACGCAGAAAGTTCTAGGATACAGATTTGTTAAGATTTGCTGTTAGCAGAGCTAACTTTCAGCTATTTCCTGAACTTTATTTCTTGAACCTTTCAGATGTGCATGTGGAAACTCACAAGTACTTACTGGAACACAAAGGTGGCAGATCAAGAAATTAATCAGTCATAATCTTGCCCTGGACCAATGATATAATGTGGATGTGCCACAATTTCTGATCAAGCCCAGCAGATAGTTTGTATTACTTTTACAAAGGTTTCCATTTGGTCAAAAGTCAGTTCATCATGTGAAACTAGATAGAGTTCTGTTTTCCATCAGACTTCCCATTTCCTGAAATTTTCAGAGGAAGATAAAATAAATGTCTAGGATATCTGCTTTAGGGAACTGTAAGTTATTTGGCCTAATTCTGATGATATTCTATGGCCTGTCATATGCAAAACCCCAAATCAGTGTGTCTAAGATCTTGTCTGGCTTTAAAAATCTGTTTTCAGAATCCATTAGGTTTATGAAGGACAACTATCTAAATATGATAGAAGACTTTGCTTATGTTTACCACATATGTTTTGTATTTTGCATTCTGGCAGCAAAATCTTTGCAATCAGTTTTTAATAGCTGTTTGGACAGATATTTTTCTGAGATTTCTAAATGTATTAAAGTGAAAAAGGGATGTCTTCCTCGACAAATAGAGTTCAGCAAGGCAGTTCTTCCCTCATCTCCCCTTATAATGGAGGATTGTAAACCCATGAATGTTATAAAATGATTCTGGGAGCTAAGTGAGCATGGTAGTCTCTAAAATAAACAATGCATTTTTTGAAAGATCATATGGCTTTAAGTTACAATTTCTAGAGGAAATAACTGAATCTTTAGGACCTCATCTGCTGTGTATTTGGGCATTGTTTTCCTACCTAATGGTGTATATGAAAAGTGCCTATTTTAAAACAGCTTATTTCTTGTTAGATGCTAATTTCTTGCTTGATTTAAGAGACATTTCTTAGATTGCCAAAAGCAGTTTAGGAAAAAAAGTAGTTTGTAAAAAGAAGAATAAGAAAGGAAGAAAGAAAGAAATAACAATCAGGGAAATGAGGGAAGACACAAGAAGTCTGAGGAAAGAAGATCTGTTTTGACTTGCATACAGAAAACAGTGTATGTTTAACTTAAAGAGCGTGTGCAAAAATTACTTGCTTTTCAGTGGTGGTACCAGAAACTCATTTTAAAGGGCTGCAAAGATTTAAGGCTACTGGCTAAAACTCAGGAGCTACAATGTATCAAAAAAAAAACCCCTAAACCAATGATAATGAAAGTAATATGGTGGGTATCCAAGGGAAGCACAGAGAGAAAAGCAAACTACTTTTCCTTTATTACCTGGAAACATAGAAGCTTCTCAAATATTTTTACTTCTAATTATTTACATCAAAATTCAACCAATTCTTTAAGTAGCAAAATTACTTTGTTCCTCAATATTGTGATATGTCTCATTTACTTTTAGCTATCCATAAATTCAGTATTGAATTTAAGCTACTTCTCCCAGTTCCCTCCAAGGCAATGGAGAGAGGCAGTCTCTTCCTCTGCTGATTTATCTCCTCCGTTTGAAACACCTGTTTTAGAATAGGATGAAATGGCCTCCAGAGATGCCTCTCTCTCTAATTACCTAGTTATACTGGAGAAACAGTGTTCCCAACTTACACACATTAATTGAGCAGCAGAAAAACCAAGGTCGCACACAAAATCCGCACCTGAGCAGGATTCAGTACAATACTCTTGAGTGCCACTGACATGCTCCATGCACTAGATCAACAAAATACAAAACTCATTCCTCAATTCCTCTTTTCTCTCTTTCTTTTGCATGATTACCCTATTTTTACAAAATATCTTTCTTCATATGAAAAAAGGTTCCTTGTGTAGTTGCCTGTGTTAGAATCTAAGAAAAGGAGACAATTCTTAAAAACAAGAGTGAAAAGGATAGTCCTAGCACCAGAGGAAGTGAACTGTCTAATGACTTACAGACAAAAATAAGGGGAAAAATAAAGGAATAATTAAACAACAAAAAAAAGCCACATCTAAAGGTGGCTTGGTTGAGAAATACATATTTAAAGACATAGAAATACATATTCTAACTTTTTAAGTAGACAGATTGAATACCCAAAAGGTACACACAGAAGAATTCTCTTCTCTAGTAGAAAGTTTAGCTTATGTCAGATCTGTAATCCATCTGTCACTGAAGAAACAACCAGAAGATTTCAGCCAAAATGATTCAAACTTTTCTAAGAACAAGTGAATTAAAAATATTTTCTTTGTCTATGTTAAAAACACTCTGGCAGACTTTTCTTGAGAACATTTAACAATTCTTATTTTAGGGTGACAATGTACGCATTACTGACTGATGGAGATGATCTTTGTGTCTGGGATGTGTCTTTGCTGCTGCTGAAAATCCATCTGTGTGAAGCCAGACTGCTGTGGGTTTGGGGAAAAGGAAAGCAAAGCTTGTGAAAGTTTCATAGGTACTCTTTTCTACAAAGACTGAGAGCATGAAAGTGAAGGAAACTACTTGACATTTCCACACTCTGCAGTGTTTGATTTTGCCATATGTTCTGTAGTGCCTTGTCTTTGTATGTGTGATTGTGTGCATATATACACGTATGTGTGTGTTTATGCTGTGTATTTGACACTGATATTTATTTAGTTGTTTGGGAAATAAATCAAGCTTTCTTTTTTATATGTACAGAATCAGGCACCTGAGGTGTTATTGATGCAAAACTAAAATATATCCAGAAGCAGCAGTATCTTCCAAAAAGGTATCTGTTATTTTTTATTGAAATTAACCACGCACCAATTTCTTTACTCAGAGTGTACTCCTAAGTTTGTCTATTTACTGCAAATATTGATGGGAGTGCCTTTTTCCTTTGTGCACACATACATTAACAGGAAGTGAAAGCCCCACCAATGGTCTTGGTACACTATTTAAAGCACTTAATATTCTGTCTTGTGAGTTTAGAAAATGGTGTTTGAAGAGTGCAAGAAGTGCACAGAAAAAAACTCAGCATATTGCATGCAAACCCATTTCAAAACAAGTGGGTTGTGAAAGGATTTTAGAACTGTCTGTTTCATAGTAAAGAATTGTGAAATTTTAGCATAAATACACCTCTCGATGTGGCATCTTTATTCTTCCTTGGCCAGAAACTGTAGCACAAGTCACAAGCCAGTCCTGAACCTATTTCAGGGAGAGCAAATAGAAGGAAAGGAACAAGAATTATTTAAATGTAGAAACACCCTCTAGAGACACTCTTTAATTCATTGCAACAGAGATCGATTAACAGGGAAGTTCAGAAAAGGCCTTGTATTCAGTGGTAAGGCTGGCCTGTATTTGACAGAAGCTGTCCCTATCATGTTTTCATTAAACATACTGAGAAGAGATTAGCAACTAAAGAAGAAATGACAAAGCCATCTTCTCCATTTACAGATATTTGACTGAAAATTTTTCTTTTTCCTTCCCCCCCCCCAGTATTGGCTAAGGAAGGGACAGGGAAATAACCGCTGGCAAATCCTGGCATCACATGCTTCTCTTCTGAAAGGACCAGAAGGAGACCAATGTCCAAAGCACTGTTACCATGTCAAAAGCGTTGTGTGTCCTGACATAGTTCAGTAGCCCCATTGGTCCCTATTCACTCCGGGATCTGAAATGCTTTTATTGTACAATATCATCACTGCCACAAGGCCAAAAAACTTGTTTGTTCAGATCAAAACTGCACCCACCCCTCTTTGGGTTGATGCACAGAACAGGTTCAAATAAGAGTATGAACAGTAGTTTCATATACAGTCATCTGATGTGTCCCATATTAATTGAATGAAGAAAAAAATACAATTTATTTATTTATTCTGATGAATATAACCCTGAATAAATTTGGTGGGTTTGTTGTATCAATGGTTCTTGACTACTAAAATACATTATTGAGTTTCCAGTAATGTTCTTCCTTTGAGTAAGCTCTTCAGGCTTTTCTTTTTTCCCCTATTACATTTATCCTTGTCTCTGTTATCGTCCCTTTTGAGCATAATAAAAGCTGTGTTATTTACAGTCCTGGCCTATTTAAGAGAGCTCAGTCAGACTGTCCACTCTAGATAAGATATTTGCTTCTTATTAGCCAGAATATATCATGAATATGTCTGTTTTTCAAGATTTTATTTTAAAATTTAAAAATAGTTGTAAGATAAGACAAAGGATCTCTAGGAAGATGTAGACCTCTGCTGAATTTCTACAGTCCTAATAAAAGCTGGTTTTTCAGAAGTGTAGAATAATTGAATGAGTTGACACATTTTCTTTTATTTGATTGCTAAGACAAACAACGCAGTCTTTTAAATGCAACATCTCTAAATATGTTAGGCCTCATAGCCTTTTCCTGTTTATAAATTATATTATTGCCTTATAATGAAAAAAATATAAAAAGGAGGAGGAGAGATGTCATTAAAAGATAATTGTTTTATCTGCAGCTTAATCCCTTGAATATCAGGCTACAATTTCCCTTCAGGAGATGAAATACTTTGAAATGGCACTGCTAATTTGAGTGGAATATCAGGATATTAATCAAACATCCATAATACTACTTTGCTGGGTAGGCATGACAATTCTTTAAGGAATTGAGCTGGCAACCTGAATTTCTAAGGCATCTGGAAACACAAATAATCCAGTGGATAGTTATAAGTCTACACGAACTGAGATGTAGGACCATCACATTTACATGCATATTTAATTCCAAGGTTAAATGAGTTGTGGAGGATTAAAGCAGTTTTGTTTGTAGTGACTATGCTAAAAACAGTATGCTTGAAGCCTCGACTAGGTATATTCTCTATATTTTGTTTAATTCAGCTGTCAAAATAGAACTCCCCTCAGCATGTATAAAATGACTCACTAGAAGTTCATCTTTGAATGTATTTTCATATTGCAGGTAATCAGAACAGAGTATAGCAGAATTTTGTTGGTAACTGATGGCAGAGCAGATCTGGAACAGGATCACTGGGATGTGATGATGTGAGTAGTCCTAATGAAATGCCACTAAAGCTACTAACCGTTTAGACTGGAAAATAGACTCATGTGGGATCTAATGTTTCACTCATGGTAAAGCTTGATTTTCTGGCTCAGTAGCTGCCAGCCACATGGGTGGTGTTGCACCTACCTGATACAGTGACTGAAACACACCGCTTCACTCTGTTGTTCCCCTCTATTCCTTTTGAATTGTCAGGGTTATAAAGGTGGCTGTTTCATGCTGCAAAATTCACAATGTGTGCTTTTCTTTAAATGCAACATTACATTTGCATTTCCAGATTAACATTTGTGGTTTTGAGAAGACAATAATATTCTTTAAAGTACTCTTTCTCTTGACATATTGTTGTATACTCAACTTCAGATTAATTATGTATTTTTGCATGTAAACAAACTGGGAGGGAATTAAAATGCTCAATATAAATGGCTACCTGCCTCATAAGACCCCATGCAGACTCAGAAGGCTGAGGATCAGGGCTCTGATGTAACGTGGCAAGAAACAAGCATATTAGGAAAAATATCACAGCTGTTAAATTCATCAAGCTCTTCTTCTGGGGGATTATACTTATATTATCACAGAATGTCTGAGTTTAGAAGGGACTTCTGGAGATCACCTAGTCCGTCTCTTCTGCTCAGCCCAGGGTCAACTAGAGCAGGTTGCTCAGCAATGTGTCCAATTGGGTTTTGAATATCTCCAAGGATGGAGACTCCACAACTTGTTCTCTGGACAACCTAGTAATTATCATTATCAACCTGTATTATTATTATTATGTTTGTCAATCAGTAAAAGTTTTATCAGATCAAGAAAGCAGGATTTATCCTCTGTAAATGACAGAAGTGAATTCATTCAAACACATCTGCAGTATCTCCACATTTAAACTTAAAGGTTGGAAAAGGTCTGGAAAATTCACTTTTTTTTTTTAATCTTTCTCATCCTTTTCACAGTTTAAGGCACAACCAGGAACAGAAATATAAACTCCATCAACCGCCACCCTCCTGGCCAAGCAACAGAGTACCAAAAGCAAATAATCTCCTCAACATTACTGGGAATCTAATCAATTAATTTGAGAATTCCAATTTGATTTGCTAAGCTGGACAGCTCAGATTTGGTTCATATTTGCATTTAATAACTGAAATATATATCTGAGTGGAAAATTCAATTTTTCCAAGTTGTATTCACCATTTGTTTGGGTCAGTTAATGATTTTTTGGTTTTGTATTTAACCTGTGAACAACAAAAGTTTTCTTTATTAGTCACTTTAATAATATTTACACCAAATTGTCAGGAAGATACTTGGAACATCTTTCAAAATTAATCATATTATCTAGTTATACAAATCTACTTTCAATAATAAGAAGGAATGGACAATGCTAGCTGTTGATGAATGAATTAGAGTTTAGTTCTAGAAAAGATCAAAGATGGCAGTTTTTCATGAAAAATAACACCTGCAACTTAATGGTTACAATAGTTATTATCCTACATGTTCAAAGAGATGAATTCTCTCAAACAAAAGTAAATCAGCAAGCAATGTTCTTGGAATTTACAGAATTCCACTTACTTCAGTGAACTTTTGATCTGTTTGCCATTTCTTAAGAAGAGCTTATAAGCTCCAAACTGGAGCTTCCAAACTAAAGCTTCTAAGCTTCCCATCTGTAGCACTCAGAGTCAGGCCAGCATGAATCACAAGGAGCCAATTACTGCAAAGTGTTGCCATGCCAGCAGTGACATTCACTTTTCTTTAATATTTTCACTAACCTTATTTCCCCTGTGAGCAAAATAGCTGCTGCTGTTTGTTCAGACTTGGCAGCCGTGGTAGGACTAGCTGTCAGACAGTCTGAGCTCCTCTTGCTAATTTCAAGCTCTGTTGAGCAGGACTGTGGTGGCAAGACTATCACTCAGTGTTTAGGAACAGCCTCAGCAGGGGGTGAAAAAAAACTTAAGGAAATCTATAGATTTTGCCTATCAGAGAAAAAATGTTGGAGTTTGTCATGGTGGAATTTATGGAAGAATTCAGTGTTACTCACTTCTTTACTTTAAGCAAAAGTGACTAGAAGGAATCATAAAACACTGGACAGCACCAGCTGTCAACATATGCTAACACATGGTATAGGTTCGATTATGATGATCAGAAATGTTAAGAATACCTGAATGAGAATCATTTAGATTACTGAAACTATTATTCTATAATATCATGGCCAACGCAGCACATATCGGAGCAGCGTAGGTACAGAAAGACAAATTTAGAAATAAAAAGACAGGAATAGTGATGTAGAATATACCTACCACAGACCAATAGGTCAAAAGCATGTTGTTGTCTTTTTTCTTCCTTTTATTTTTTATTTCTGTAAGTGACATAAATTAAATGTGACATTATTAACCACAGAGAAAGTACACAGACATCCTAAGTAGGCCCACTTCCAGGCAATTAGCAAATACTGCCATTGGGGGAAACCATTTCCTAGCAGGAGGATATCGAGTTCAACAAAGGGAAATGCCAAGCCGTGACCCTGGAGAGGAGTAAGCCCATGCACCAGTACATGACGAGGGGCCAAGCAGCTGAAAGGCGGTTTTGCAGAAAAGGACCTAGGGGTCTGGCTGGACAACAAGTTGAACGTGAGCCAGTGATGTGTCCCTGCAGCAAAGTAGGCCAAAAGCATCTGTAGTTCCATTAGGGGAAAAGCATTGCCAGCAGGTGGAGGGAGGTGACCTTTTCGCTCTACTCGGCACTGGTGAGACACATCTGGAGTGCTGGGTTCAGGTCTTTGCTTCCCAGTACATGAGAGACGTGGACAAACTCGAGCGAGTCCAGCAGAGGGCCATGAAGCTGATGAAGGGACTGATGCAACTGACTTGCAAGGAGAGGCTGAGAGAGCTTGTGTTGTTCAGCCTGGAGAAGAGAGGGCTCAAGGGGATCTGATCAATGTATATAAATACCTGATGGGTGTGAGGTAAAGAAGACAGAGCCAGACTACTCTTGTTGGTGCCCAACAAGAGGACAAGAGGCAGTGGGCACAAGCTGAAACACAGGAATTTCTATTTGAACATAACAGCTTTTTTACTGTGAGGGTAACTGAGCACTGGAACAGGTTGCCCAGAGACGTTGTGGAGTCTCGATCCTTGGAGATATTCAAAACCTGACTGGACATGGTACTGGGCAACTTCCTAGTTGACTCTGCTCTGAGCAGAGGGGTGTAGTCCAGATCTCCAGAGGATCTCCAGAGGTCTCTTCTCACCTCAACTGTTCTAGGATTCTGCAATTCTATAAAAGGCTGAAAATATTCAGCAGACAAGATCTGACTAGATAGAGAGGAATATCCTGAACCTCCTCCAGAACAATCTGGCGAAGTGAACAATAATAGGAGATAGATCAGGCAGATAGATAGCTGTGTCTGTGATGACAATAATGAGAGTATGCTGACTTAATACAGTAAAGAACCTCTTGGTCTAGACGGTGCTAAGATAGCAACAATGCTCATGGCCCATATTTGTAGCATGACATGGGACAGGAGAATAGAAATTCTGGAGCCAAAATTAAATGAATGGGTGAGAAGTAAAAGACCGAGACTGACGAAAGTCATGCACCAGTCTGGACAGATTAAGTTTCTGTTCATATATTAGACAGTTGTATGGGGAAAATGTAACCAAACTCATTAGAAACTGGAAAAATCTCATTGAATAGGTGGAATGTCTATTTTATGAAACTGCCTATTATTTTAGATGAGCTTCATCTAAGTGAAAATAGAACTATGATGTTGAAACTTAAAAGTTTATGGGGAACTTTTACACTAAACACTATGGGAAAGTCCAGAGCTGCAGAAGAGCACACAGATCACATTGAAATAAACTCTTTACTTAAAGAGTGTCCTGGTTTCGGCTAGGACAGAGTTAATTTTCTTCCTCATAGCTGGTATAGTGCTGTGTTTTGGATTTAGTAGGAAAATAATGTTGATAACACACTGATGTTTTTAGTTGTTGCTAAGTAGTGTTTATACTAAGTCAAGGATTTTTCAGCTTCTCATGCCCAGCCAGCAAGAAGGCTGGAGGGGCACAAGAAGCTGGGAGGGGACACCATCAGGACAGCTGACCCAAACTGGCCAAAGAGCTATTCCATACCATATGACATCATGCCCAGTATATAAACTGGGGGGAGTTAACTGGGAGGAGGGATCGCGGCTCGGGAACTAACTGGGCATCGGTCAACGAGTGGTGAGCAATTGCATTGTGCACCACTTGCTTTGTATAGTTTAATTCTTTTAGTATTGCTATTGTCATATTATTATTATCATTATCATTGTTTTTCATTCCTTTCTGTCCTATTAAACTGTCTTTATCTCAACTCACGAGTTTTTTTTCCTGATTCTCTCCCCCATCCCAGGGGTGGGGGGGCAGTGAGCGAGCGGCTGCGTGGTGCTTAGCTGCTGGCTGGGGTTAAACCACGACAAAGAGGAATGAGCATCTTATAAAACAATGAGGAATTAAAAAGCCAAGCTCATTTTCAGCAAATTAAACTCCTTTTAAGGAAGGCATATATAAGGAGACAACCACTCCAAGAGGAAATGGACACATTTACCCATTTAAATGTTTGAAGTGTAAAGCATAAAATGGGTGAATTAGGTTGCCTGATCTTTAATGAGGACAGTAACTTAACAGACTTATGAACTTGGGGGAAGGAAGCTAATCTTTCAAACATGTCAGAGGCCAGACAGAGGTTTTGATTATAGCAAATAAAGTAATAAGCCACATGGCTAAAAATAAAAAAATTAAAAGATGTACATAAACGGGAAGAGGATGATATTTCAACTCATATCAATTTTTGGATACTAACTGTGACTAAGAGAGACCAGAAAAGCTGCAAGAGCAATAAACACAGTAATGATGGGAAATTGTAGTTATTTCCAGGAAGACTTAGATAAACATCTGAACAAGTAGTATCAGATCAAACTTCAGATGACGGAAGCTACTTTGTTAGACTTCAGCTTCTTCTTCAAACAGCTATTCAGAAAGCCTGCTCTTGTGAATAAACAGTTCTTGCGAGATGTACATTGGACTTGTTTCAAAAAGTATCTCTCAAAGAGCCTTTCTAAGTGTGATACACTCCAGTTCAAAACTACAGCAGGAGTGAAACACACACACAAAATAAACTACTACAGGGATGTTCACTTTCAAAAAGGGAAATTATGTAAAACCAGAAAACTTGCTAAAAGTAAACTAAAAGAACCAGCCAAAGAATAATACTTCTGTAGATAGTATGGAGCTTCCTTCAAGACACCTTATTAGAGGGATAAAGTAACTATAAAATCAATCTGGTTAAAGAATAGAAAGAGTAGAGAACAACAATAGTTAAACAGTAAAAATAAAATGGGTAACAGGAGTAAGGAGTTATCTTTCAGAAAATGAGTATTGTGTCCAGATAAGGTGAATGGAAAAGAACATAAGCTCTGGCAAATTAAATCTGAAACTTTAATAAGCCAAAAAAGGACTTTGAAGAACAATTTGCTAAAGGCATGAAGTTATTAATAAGATGTTTTCAAACAGGTTAGAAGCAAAATACTTGCCACAAAGTTTGTAGGGTCAACAGATACTTAATATAGGAAAGAAAGGATACTTAATGCAGGAAAGGAATAAGACCATGGTAGAAAATCTGAAGCAGTGATTTGCATCACTTTTCACTACAGAAAAACTTAGGAAGAGTCTCATGCGGGAGCCTTTCCTCACAGGAAATGATTTGGAGGAACTGTCTCAAATTACAGTGTCAGCTGAATGTAAGAATAAATAAATAAAATTAATAGTGACTCCTTGCTAGGCTAGGTAGTATTTAACTCTAAGCATTAAAGGAACTCAGAATTAAAAATTCTTTAACTAGTAACTGTGTTACATAGACTAACATTTAAATTAGCTGGAGAATTGGAGGAATGAAAGGCTAAAATTATAGCAACTTTGGAAAAGTGCTTCAGGGACAGTCAAACTATTACAGACTAATAGGTTTGATTTCAGAAATAGGTTAATTGTTTAAAATTCTAATAAAGAACAGAATAAGTAAATATTCAGTTAAATAAGCTAACATGGAGAAAGAATCATCCCAGCTTTTGTAGAGGGAAACTATGTTTCGCAAACCTATTAGAGTTCTCTGAATTAGTCTGCAGGCTCGCAGGGTGATGATCAATTTGTTAAACACATTAGACTTCCAAAAGCTTTTGATAAGAAAGTATCATCAGCAAAAAAGTTTGCTGATTATGCATAATTATACAGCATGGTAAAAATGAAATTTGATTGCAGAAAGATGCAGAGAGATCTCACAGTATGGGGAATCTGGGTAATAAAATGACAAATTATTATAATGTAAAAGCCCATGGGTAAAACAATATTAGCTATTGATGCACAGTCATGGGCTCTAAATTAGCTGATATAGAATCATAGAATCATTTAGGTTGGAAAAGACCTTTAAGATGATCTAGTCCAACTGTAAACCTAACACTGCCAAGTCCACCACTAAACCATGTCCCTAAGCACCACATCTACATGTCTTTTAAATACCTCCAGGGATGGTGACTCAACCACTTCCCTGGGCAGCCTGTTCCAATGCTTGATAACCCTTTCCGTGAAGAAATTTCTTCTAATATCCAATCTAAACCTCCCCTGGTGCAACTTGAAGCCACTTCCTCTTGTCCTATCACTTGTTACTTGGGAGAAGAGACCGACACCCACCTCGCTACAGCCTCCTTTCAGGTAGTTGTAGACAGCAATAAGGTCTCCCCTGAGCCTCCTTTTCTCTGGGCTAAACAACTCCAGTTCCCTCAGCCACTCCTTGTAAGACTTGTGCTCTAGACCCTTCAGCAGCTTCGCTGCCCTTTTTTGGACACACTCTGTTCAGCTAGGCTGGTGGTCTTCTCCCCTGGCTCATCTTTCGGCACATGGGGATGGTCTGCTCCTGCACCTCTAAGAGTTCTTTCTTGAAGAATGTCCAGCCTTCCTGGAGTCCTCTGCCCTTCAGAACTGCCTCCCAAGGGACTCTGTCAACCAGTCTCCTAAACAGGCCAAAGTCTGCCCTCCGGAAGTCCAAGGCAGCAATTCTGCTGACCCCCCTCCTTACTTCTCCAAGAATCGAAAACTATCATTTTGTGATCGCTATGCCCAAGACGGCCTCCAACTACCACATCACCCACAAATCCTTCTCTGTTTGCAAATAACAGGTGGTTGTTACCTCTCTGAAAGGAAAGCTTGGAGTCACTGTGGATAGATTTATAAAGTTATCAGCTCAGTGCTCGATGACCAATTGCACTGAAGACGTATTGCATTTTGAAAATTATTAGAAAAGGATGAAGGAACAAAATAGAAAATATCATCGTGTGGCTGTGTAAACCTCTAGAGAGGTTTGAAGTCTGTATGGAAATCTCAAAAGGGGTAGCCCTTGAAATGCCTAAAAAAGAAAAGGGTAGACAAAATCATCAAGAGAAGGATAGGCTTCATGTTTGACTGTCCAAAGAGTATTGGATATAAAAGCAAATGTACCTTTTTATTGAAAAATATATAAAGGACACAAAGCTACCTTTACAGGCTCATGATCACAGATTTTTTCTACAAAGAAAGAGACAAAAACAAGCAATCAAACAGAACTTTTTTCTCCAGGACCAGGGCTGGCATTTGGCCAAAGCTAAGAATAAAAAATTTCTAACATGTCTAGCCAGGAAATATATAACTTGCCCGGAGTAAGACGTAGGATGCCTGTCACTAGAGTTTATGCATTATTAGTCTACAATCCAATTTATACGCTGTTGTTAATGTGCAAAGAGTAGAAATTTAGGAAGATAATGCCTCTTAATAATTAATAAAATGTTGAAATTGTTATTAAATGTTTTGGAGAAGACAAGAATATTCAGAGTTACGTACAGAAACAGACAGCAGACAATTTATATCCTAAATGGATATTAATTAGAAGAAGAAAGAGGAAACAGTTTGAAAAGTAATCAGTACAATGTCTTCAGTACTATGATCCATTTGACAGAGAAGGATAGACTCAATGACTGCTCAAAGATCACTGACTACTCTGTGGTCTGGAATTTAACTGAGCATTTTCCATCTCCTGGATCATTTTCTGTATTTTTCATGATCAAATGTGAAAAGTATCCAGCAAGCACCATAAAATCATTAGATGATTTTGGTGGAAGGGCTGAAATGGAATGGTTGACATTCAATCGTCTGTGAGCAAAACACTTGTATGAAGCCCTATAATGTGTATAGCCAGGGACATGTGACTCCTCTTGCTTCAAAGAATCTGTCCATTAATGAATAGTTTCTTAACTGTTTGAAATCAAGTTCATGGAGCAAAAAAAGCCTTGCTTAGGACCAGCCATACGCAAAAGAGGAAGTTTTTAAGATCACATGCTTTTGAGTTACCCTTACTAAGAACAGAATTCTTGAATGGGATTCATCTGCCCAAGTCTAGGCATTTAAAACTTAGCCAGCTGAATTTCAGGTAATCTCACAAGGTTTTTCTTATAAATAAAGGAGAGAAATAGGCATCTCCAGAGGGCAATTCAGCTTCCCACTTTCCCTTACTTTAAAATCCTGTTTTGGAATGAAATGAATAGATCTCTGGAGGTGTCTGTTTCTCTCCACTGAGAGAGATCCTTAAGTTATTAGACCTATATGGCTAACTTTTAGATGCCTAAATTAGGGGAGAAGAATCCCATCTTTATTAATCTTTCCTTTTCCCATGGGAAATATTTTTTGCCATTGTGCGTCATTCAAATGAAGCAAATTATTTTCTATTAACTTTTAAAGATAAAGGGCATATCTCATAAACTTCAGCCAAAAAAGTTTTAGTTTAAAGTCAGACTTCTCCAGGAAGTTATGTCCAGGTGGAAATAGGAGTTTATTACTGAAAGAAATTTTGCAACCTTAACTTACAGAGTTTGACTATAATACACATGTAAGAACAAATTATGTTTTGTTGCCAAGACAACAAAAGTAAAAAGCAGGGAAACTAATGGAAGCAATTTACAGCTCTGTGGGACAGCCAGAGATACAATAACATACTGCATTTCTTAGAGAAGAAAACAATATGATTTATCATAGTTCTTATTTTATTGCAAGAAAAGACGCAGCACATGACAATAAGGAAAATCACATTTCCAATAACCCAAAGTAAGGTTTATTTAATAGTCCATCAGGTGAGTATGAGGAAGCATATATATTTCAATCTAACAATTCCATCTCAGTCACCCCTACCTATCCCATACTACGGGGACAAAAATGCTCAGTTTTGTTGTTGTTATTATTGTTATTGCAGTGGAATCCCTGTTCCTTTATTGTTTCTTCTTCCAAACAGTTTAATATTGTTTTCAGAAACATTTAAAAATTGTAACAAGGACAGTGTGATCCAACATTTTTATTGCACAGCTACTCTGCAGAAGACTATATAGCCTATAGGCCAAGAACACAATAAAAACAAAAGAATGCCTGTCTGAGAAAAAATTAAACACTTTTCTTAAAAACCTATGGCCAAATTGTGGCCTCTGTGTTTAGAACAAATTTGCTAGTACATTTAGAAAGAATTACAGGTCCAATGGGAGAGTCTGTCTTCGAATAGTTTTCATAGTCACGATCATATTTAAAAAGATGGCAAAAGTGGCAAAAACGTAGTTTGAAAATTTTCTTTAAAAATGCTGCAGCAGCATCTAAAACCTTGACCTTGAATAATCTTGGCTGGGTCATAAGGTACTACCCAGAGTAATGAAATAGAATGTATCATTGAAAATTATGGCATTTTCTGCCATTAGCTTCCTAAAATACAACGTATCAAAACCAGCAGCAATAAAAATGTAGCACTGAATCCATACCTTTCCTCAGAGCTGACAATGTTTGCTTGATCATGTAAAAAAAAAGAAGTAAATGAAGAAAGCAAATTTAAAGCTACTATATGACTGTAGGGGTAACAAACTGGGTCTCAGATATTTGTGGATTTTTGGAGGGATTGCGATTTTATGGTTTTTTACACCTCCAGTGACATAAGATCTCATTGCCATTTTGTGACTTAAAACTAAGTCATAACTAAGCCCATATGAAGATGATGTCTACAGTTCATTTATAAAATCTCTGAACATTAGGTCACCTGAACTAAATCTGTTTAAACCTCAGAAGTAATAAGATAGCAAAGATATAGAAAATTCAAATGCTATTTCCATCCCATGGAGTTCAGAATTACATTACACACAGAATATAATTAACTCTACTGTATTCTATTCTAAATAGCAGGTTAAGAGAGTAGAATTCATCTATTAGCGTAAACAGAATTAGAGCAATGACATGTACTATGTTAACTAAAACTGCAGCAGAAATTGAGTTACAGGGGAAAACGAGGATGTAGGCAAAACGCATAGTCTTACATCTAGGGAGTGATTTGAACTATAATTAAAGTAACAAACTAGAAATTAATACAGGAGTCTGGAAGATGATGGAGATTTTCAAATCACTGATTAACATAGGAAGCAGCAGGAGAAGCAGAGAATGAAAAACTGTCTCTCTGTAAAGAATACTATGTCACCAGGGCTATGCAATTCCCAGGCCTTGAAAAGCAGGAGATCAAAAGAAAGAATGAGACTGTGACATCCTAATGGTGGGATTCATCTCAGTTGACTTAGTCATCTAAAATCTAGGCTGCTTTACTAAGCTAATTATTGGGGCTCCTGCTACTGCTCACTGAAAAGGTGGGCTACTCAGAGGTCTGATCACCTTGTATTATTATACTGGGGTGAACTACCCAGATGAAGTTTATCTTTCTTTCCAATTGCATACGGAGGGAGCCTGGACAGCCCTGTGAAACTACACTTCTGCCTTTTAAATAGCTAATATTAATGTCAGTTAATCCCAAACAAAGTCAAAAAACTTTTGCGCAAGGAATATTTTATTTTCAAATATTTAGTCTTAATCTGTACACAAAATACTGTTCAGCAGACTTAGTATCTGAGACCCTTCTAGTAAAACAAACGCTGCGAATCCACACCAAAACTTTAAATGAAATCCACAATGAAACTGAAAGGAGAATATTTACCAAAACAATTAAAAATCTTGCCCCTCAGAAAAAATGTGAAGGGATATTTTTATAAACATATACTGCAATAAAGACGACAGTATGTAACCAACAAATAATGACAGTCAGAAAGGCTGGCTGTTGAAACTTCTTATGCCATTACTGCTGAGCAATAGAGAGTGATGGAAAGGCTATATTTATACTATCTAACAAAATCACGTTAGTGAGAGGAAAGTGGAAATGTTTCCAGGAAACATTCTCACTCATTTATACAAATTCAAAATGACAGATTTGTACTTGTTTTTCAAGGTCTGTAAAATCCATAGTAGGAACATACATTCAGACCTAATATGTTTATTAAAAGGGTAACACAACTTGCTTGTATCTTCTGGATTTTTTGCATGAAAGCAATATTTTGAAAGTGTAATTTTTTTTTATTCAGGTAATACAAAACACAGCAGTTCCTGCAAAGTGCAGTTAATCCCTGTCCAGTCTGTGCCATTCAGGCCAGGCCTGCAATTACCTTTGCCCTGTGCAGGAATAGCATTTCTCCCTAAGAGGGGTTTTGAGGACTATTTCCTGTCATGCAATAATTCTTATTCCTGTATTAATAGAATTTCTGGCAAATGTCTAAGCTCTTGTTAAGCTCACGTAACAATAACACCGCATCAGAATGGCCTGTTTTGAACTATATCCCCTTAGTCATGTGTAGTTTGACATTAACACAGGTATGCACCTTTCATTCACACAGTTCTGGAGGTCATACAAATGCCGAGGTGGTTTTGCATGTGGCAATGTTATCCACCTCACATCTCAGAAGTCCAAGCAGTGGAAAAATGTTTCACGATGTAAACCTCTTTACAAGGAGCAGGAATTATAACCTGAAAGTTTACTTAGTCTTCTTTCTTTCATAAACATGGCTGTTTGAAGGCACTGTTAAAGAAGGTGCAGTCTGACAACCAGAGACTGTGCTAAAAGTAGTTTTATTTTCAAATACAAAAAATTAACAGAATCCACTCTTCCATTTCCCCCATAAAATTTCTCTTTTGCAATATTGAGGGCCTCTCTCTTGATATGCTGCATTCTGCCAGACTGTGAACAGACATATGCTGAGGTAGCCCCCATCCCAGGGAACCCTGTCACAGCTGACAAAGTGCTGCAACATATTGCCAGTTATAAAATGTGGGATGTAAAATCACCAGATGTAAGTGTGGCATTTCGATCTCAATATTGTATGTCTACTCTACTCTCTGATGTAAGGCTTCAACCAAAACATATTAAAGTCATTAAGAATCTTTCATTTGGCCTCAGTGAATCAGACCTCCAAAAGCAAGTTGCTTTTTGATACTGTCTTCTTGCTTTTACAGCAGCCAAGTGGAACCAGAGCTTACTCATCTTTACCATACTCTGAGGTCTAATCATGCAGTGCTTACTCAAATTAAAATCCCACTGAAAACAGTGTGGATTTTTTTCTGCCTCTCAAGTGTATGATAATAGGTCAACAGACAAGCCAGCAAAATTCAGTAACTCTCTAGTAAGCTTATTAAAAAATGGAATGTCCTAATTAACGATGGAATAGGTTCCTCTGTGAAATCTACTGCCAGCAGGGAAAAGGACAATAATACAATAGTGTCTTTTCACAGTTAAGCTCAATCTGTGATATACAGTAACTGACTAATGATCTAGTTTCTTTTAAAGGTGTAGACCAGATATTCACCTAAGGTAGACTGATCGACAGCCTTTTCTTCAACAAACCTGTATCAAATTATATCAATTGGAGCCTGACCCATTTTTTTGTGATGTCACCAGTACCCACATGTTCCTAATTTGTCTAATAAGCCACACAGCTTTGCTCAGTCAGTAGAATATGAAATCCTTCTGCTCTTTTGCCACTGCTTCTCTAAACAAACATAGTATCAGCAAGGAAAAGTGTGCTGGTGCTGATTTTTTATTTTTATTTTTTCTATATGCATGAACTATAAAAGAAACAAACCATAGGTACAAAAGAAGCATATGCTCTTTTTCTAATCAAAAGATTAGAAATCATATTAAGTGTTGATTGCAGAGAAATCTGGAGTTATTAGCTTCTGCAGAGATGAGGTTTTGGGGTTTTTATGGTTGTTTGTTTTGATTTCTTCTTTCTGGTTTCTTTCCCTTGGTTTACCTTAGTAAAAATGTAGAACATAAAATCCTTAAAAGAAGACATGTCTCTAAACAGAGCAAGGCAATACACTGACTAATGAGCATCTCACTAAGTACTTCTATATGAAAGAATAACTTTGAAACCCTTCATTGTCTAAACATGTTCATTATATTCACTTTAGACCATGTAATTTTATGGCAAATTGAATCAGACTAGTGAGCTGAAGGCAACTTAAGATCATTATTGTTTATTTTATTATTCTTGTTACAGAATCTAACTTAATTTGAAATCTGCATTATTGCCCTGACAATGAAAGGCACTGATATCTTATTCTGGGTACATTATATACCATTTGATAAGCATACCTAAGTGTGTGTGTTTATATATCATTCATTCCATAACAATCATTTTATTTGTCCAACTAAATACATGTAAATACTGATATTTTTTTTTCCTGGACAGCATAGTCTTATATTTAATTGTATTTTCACTGTTTTCACTAAGCTTCTTTTCTGTAAAACTCCAACAAATGTAGGGAATTTTATGGTAATAAAAGGAATATTTTTAAATTCCCATATCTGTTAGCCAGATGTACAAAGTCTCTCTCTCACACTGAAATGACGATACTCTCAAATTTAGAACTATTTTTCCCTTAAAAAAGAACTGTTCATGATTTCCCTATACACACTTTACTCAACATGGCCGATTAATATGATTTTGAAACTCATTTACACTATACTCAATATGGCCGATTAATATGATTTTGAAACTCATTTACGCTGGTGTATGTCAGAGGTAGACCCAATAAAATGTGCAGCACTATCCTGTTGTAAAACTGTATGCAAATCAAGTTTATAAACTTCAGAATATCAAATTAAGTAATGCATCAAATCTAGTATCCACTCTATGGATGTGTCAAATGACTAGTGCTTCAGAGAAGGGCAGATCTGCTCTGGAGTCCAAACAAAAGCCAACAGCCAGGCTAAAGAGACAGATCTGCAGGATGAGGAAAACAGCCCCCCGTTCCGTATGTTACCGAGCAGGAAGAGAAAGAACAAGAGCTGTCCCGCAACAGAACTACGTCTATTAACAGCCTGAGAGTACTCCGCCATTATCCTCCTGTCTGTGCAGCGTGCTGCCTTCTGAAAGTCGAGAAAGTATTTTAGAATAAGAAAACACCATCAACATTTTTTAGTATTAGCTTTACATATACCAAACTGAATTCAAGAGATTTTCAAGACTCTTACTTTGCTCTCAGATCCTTGGTTGGAGAGATTTGCTGGCAAAATTTATCAATAGTTGCCATTATAACAAAAGAAAAAGGTAGTAATGACAGGTTTAGGAACAGCTGTGCATTACCCTGCTTGTAGTTTACCAGACAGCTCTGCTATGTAGTCTCTGAACGTTAGTGCCCTGTGAAGGACTATGTCCTTGAATTTTCTTTGAGAGACTTGATTATTATCTGTGCCAGTAGAGGACATAGCAGAAAAAATCTGTTACATATAGTTTAAAAGCTGTTTCTCAAGAAACAGTATTAGAGGTCTTTCCTGTTGTGCTGGTTAAAAGATGCTGCTTTCCAAAATTTGTGCAGATGGATACCCTCTGCTGTAACAGACTCACTATGATAGAACAGTTCAGCATTAAAACAAGGCATTAGAAGAAAAAATAAGTTTTTAAGTGAAAATATGGCTTGAAGGATTTGAAGTTCTGAGAAAGAGGGATTTTTTTTAATTTGAAAAAAAAAATCTCATCTGTTTCCTGTGATAGAGTTTACTGAAACAAATTGAATATATGGCAGAGCATCTGTCACTGCTCTTTAGTATAAACAGAAAAATGCAGTTAGTCACTTATTGCTAAGCTGCTTTTAATTTCAGTAATGTTCATACTTTTTTCACAAACATGTTTGTTTCTGTTTTGTTGCAAAAATATTGTGAGCTGTTTTCTAAATTAAAATCGGACATTTTAATACCATATTTAATAGTTAGATAATTATGGCTTCCTTCTGTATGTATATGGGTGATAAAAAGTAGAATTCATCACATCTACTGTCAGTGAAAGTTAGTCCAAACAAGAGGCCCTCTCTCTCTCTCCCCCCCCCCCCATTAAAGGATAAGAACAAATGCATTCAGAATATGTCAGGCACCTATACTAAATATCTATTGTAGGATGGAATTTGATTATAGAAACCTATTAGATAGCATTGGTTGTTTCCAACAAGAGAAGCCAAGTTTTGTCCCTAATGAAGTCAACTGAAAGTATGGATTTGATTTATATATCTTTGACTATTGATTGTAATTCTCTAAAAGTTCAGTGTCAAGACTTCTTATATCAGGAGCAGCTTCCAAAGTTATTTTATCAAAGTCAGTTCCATAACCATGGAAGATTTTAGTACAGAAGGATAGTTAGGAGAATGAGGACAGGTGACCTATGCTAAATCAGGGATTATTAATTTACAGTTGGCTGACATGTCATGACATTTGGAAATATCCTAAACCACTCTGTAAATCCAGATTTCTTTGAAACAAAATCGAGTGATGTCTGCAAAATTGCAAAGCGTTTGGCCAAAGCAGTTCACCAAAATTTAATAACTTTGTTTAGTAACAAAACCCTGAAAAACTGTGTACTTTCTACACAGGACAACTCAGGAATTCAAACAACATTACAATAATGATAATTAGGCTTTGCAATTCTTTTACACCTATTTCATGCAGTTACAAATTTGTACTATTAGGCAAACTTGTTCCCTAAAATTTGATATGCACAGCTAAACAGAGTATTAATGTGTTGGCTGCTATCAAGTCATTCATTTTCATTTTAAATCCCACAGTGCTTAGTACATTTAATAAGTGACAAGCAAGGTAACAGCAAAATCTGAAGTTTACAAAATTATTTGAGTTAATCCAAACCAGAGGATTAAGTACTATGTTGGAGAGAACTAAACAAACGAAGTGAGGAGAGAAATGATATTCAGAATAAATAAGTGCAAAGCAATTTATACATTAAGAAAATCTTAAGCTGCTTGCTTACCTCTGTCTCAAGAAAGGAACCATTAGTCATTGCAGTAATTGAGAGATATTTGCTGAATTTACAACTGCAGTCAGAAGGCAAACAAAACATTAAGCTGCATAAGAAGTAAGATGATAAATAGCACAGAGTTTCAAAGTTCTTTTGTATAAATCAGTATTTTGGCATCATCTGGAACACTGTATGCACTACGGCATGGTGCTAGGAGATAGATTACGCGCAAGATCCCAGCCTTTATGTATTATTCCAGCTTCTACCAGGCTTTGCAAGATCAAGAAAGAATCTGTGCACAGCTGAAGGGAATGAGTTGCCAACATCAAAATAAGACAACTGGAGACAAAGGTGAATGCTACCTAAATCTCCTATTTCCTGTTCCAAGAGGGTCCATGTTTTCTATTGGTTACCTACCTCAAAAAACTCCTTGGAGAAGAGAGGTCTGTAAAGAATGACCAAAATCAAGGAAGACACTCATTTGAAAAGAGTTCGAAAAGACAGATTTTTTTTTACAAAGAACATTCATAGAAATGAAATGTCAGTAAGCTTTATTCCTGTTTGCTGTGTGAGTGTGCTCTCCAGTGCGTTTGTGTGTGGTGTATGCATGCAGTCACCAGCAAACTTCAAGCCAGACTAGGTGGCAAGTAGGACAAGAGCCCTGGGTGGCAACAACTGGAGAAGGGGCTACAGGCCACAGAGGCCTGTTCATAGGGGGACAAGCAACTGTAGTGGCTGGGATCTGAGGGCCAGCCTTAGATGAACAAAGTGACCAGGGCCAGCTACTGGGTGAATCTCCGAGTATGTGTGTGTGTGAGACACTAGCAAAGCCCCATCGTGATCTGCAGAGCTGGTGCCTATGTTGTCCGTTTATGTAAGCGCTGTTGGTGTTTTTGTGGGTGCCAATGAGGCACTGCTCTTGCGGCTGTGCTGAGCTGTGTGTTGGTTATGTTGTTGTGTGTGCATCTGCATGTTTGGAGCTCCTTGTTAGTGCTCAGACCTGCAAATGTGAGTAGCAGCAGCCACTTCTATCAGACTGGGACAGGAGGAACGTGCACGTCCAGAAGTCCACCAGGTTTGGAAATCTTTAACAGTTAGAGCACAATGTGGCAAAGACTTTACCCAATTTTGCTTATGCTGAAGAACTTCCACTTTTTTTGAAGGCTCTGGTACTGGTAACTGTGCAAGTCAGGCACAGGACCACATGGCCCTCAGGTCTGACAATATATACCAATTTATTTTTGAAGACTTCCTATGTGAAAAAAACCTCTTCTTAACTACCAAAATTTATATGAACAAAGAAACGACATGGGATTGCGTAAGGAATATTCACACTAAACAAGAAATGATGTTGACTCACTTTTGCTTTTTGTAATAAATAATAATAATGTAAGAACACTTTGTGCTTCATATTTGTACCATCCTTACCTATAAACTTCCCATTCCATTTCACTGTGACAAGCAGCCTGTAACAAAAAGATTATATTTACTATGGTAAGTACCATCCATAAGGATCATATTTCATGCAAGTTATTTTTCAAATTTAATGTTATGTAGGTAGCAATTTTCATGGTCGTAAAATTGAGTTAACTTAAGAGAGACCTATAAAAATTAGACTGTGTATATCAAATACAGTGGTGAAATGTCACACTGAAATCCATTGCAGCAGCCTGTGTAGCTGTGTATATTCAGAGCACTGGTTCAATTCACTTTGGAATAAATACTGGAGTGTACAAAGAACTGCAACTCCTATTGAATTTAGTGGTGATTTGACAGGAATAAAAAATGAAAAAAAATTAATAAAGATTTTAAGATTTGATGTTCTGGTAATGTATAACATGTTACTGCAATACCATGTTCCAGCTTAGCTAAGCACTTGGGAAAAATCACCATTTATTTCTGTGTTATTTAAGCACATACTTAAATGATGTACTGATGGACCATCAGTAGCAATGATACTTCAGATAGAAAACATTTAATGTAAAACATTAGAAAACTACATTTTTTTTGTATACTGACAGCTGAGACATCATTTCTTGTGCAAGTAATAAGATTTACTAATTGCTGGTTATGTCTTCCTCCCCCTTTACTTTTCCAGTTGTCACTCCTTCAATGTATATGAAGGTTTAATAGGAACCAAGGCATCCAAATATTTGAGGTGAGTCTACCCAGACTTTTTCTTAATGTGAGGCCTTCAAAGATGATTTGGAGGCTTATAAAATCAGGAAAAGCACACTTTTTTGAATAAAAATTAAAAACTCCACATGCTGGGTTAACCTTGGCTAAGGGCCAAAAGCTCATCCAGCCACTCTCTCACTCCTGCTCCTCAACAGGACAGGGGGAGAAAACAGCATGAGAAAGCTTATGGGTGGAGGTAAAGACAGGGAGATCACCTACCAATCACTATCACAGGCAAAACAGACTCAGCTTGGGGAAAGTTAATTTATTGCCAAGTAAAATAGATTTGGGTGGAGAGAAATAAAGGCGAACATTAGAACAAAACGTTTCCTCCTCTCAAGTCCAACTTCACTCCTTCGCTCCTGCCTCTGCCCACACCCAACCTCTGAGCAGCGCAGAGGGAATGGTGGTCAGTCAGTCCATAGCAGCCCCTCTCTGCCGCTCCTTCCCCCTCACACTTTTCCCCTGCTCCTGCATGTGCTCTCTGTGGGCTGTACTTCCTTCAGGAAATACTCCAGCTGCTCCAGTGTGGTCCTCCCTGAGCTGCAATGTGGTTATCATCTCTTTCACCATGGTCCTTCCCACGGGTACAAGGGAAACTCTGCTCCGGTGCCTGGAGCACCTCCTCCCCTACTTCTCTCACTTCGGTGTTCATACTTGTGTGTCTCACTTTTTTCCCCTCCTCCTCTGTCCGCCTGGTGTTTACTGCCCTTTCTTAAACACGCTTTCCCAGACACGCCACCATCTTGGCTGCTGGGCTCAGCTGTGCCCTGCCGTGGGTCCGTTGGAGCCAGCTGGAACCGGCTGTGTCCAGCACAAGGCAGCCCCGGCCTTTCCTCACAGAGGCCGCCCCTGCAGCCCCCCTGCTACCAAATCCTTGACACCTACACCCAATGCAACTTTGAGGGACAGGCTGTACTCTGGCCTCTCTTGAAATGTGAAAGTATATCCCTAAAATTCCCAACGAGGAGAGACAGAAACGTACGCCGGTACTACCAGTTGCTGACTGACTGCTAGTCGGGATCCATACCCAAGAAACTTAGAGGGGCCTCTATCTACCACCTGACTCTCCTTGTGCCTAAAAAATGCTCTCCTGCAAACTATCTAGACTCTCATTTTAGCCATAAAAGATATAAAAACATCATTATTATATGGTGTGTTTCCTCAAGATCCTCAAAGCATTTCCAAGTTGTATAGTATATAGACATAGCACTTTCATCCGTGACAGATAGCTGTCGCGTTCTTATTTCTAGAGTAAATGTAATGACATAGTGAAGGCGTAGGTATTCAAGAACGGAGTTAAAAGATGAAAATTTGGGAGATCTGTTAGCAGAACCTACAAGAATCACATGCAGTTTGTTTGCAGTTCCCTGCATATGTTTAACAATTTGTGTGGTTTTTCTTGTAATGGCAAGAAATTTCAAAGGAAATGGATAGGCTTAGCTACCAAATAAGAATCACTGATATTAAAAGGATTTTACACTGTCAGAAAAAAGAACTTAGTGTTTTGTAGGGAAAGTAAAAATATAGATTTTAGTCTCATGAGCTGCATTCAGTGGGTTTTTTTCCAATTAGTAATTACTTTAAATCTTCAAAATGTAAGTTTAATCTGTGGGTATTCATGAGTCTAAATATTTTTGTTTAGGACTGACTACATTTCTCACTTTCTGCCCCGCTGTCCCACAGCAAGGACATTTCCTTTGTATCATTTTTATTACTATTTACTCACGTTTTAAATAGCCAAAGATGTTTCTTTAGGATTTAGATGCATGGTAAGAAAGGCAATTACATTCCTCAAATCATCAGGAAACAAGGTCATGGAACGTACAAACGTACTGAACATTCTGCATATTGAAAATAGGCTTAAAAATCAGGAAGCACAAGGAATTGTAAATGTTAATATTCAAAAATAAATTATTACAATCAGTCATCATTTATGAATTTTTGCATGCAATATCAGAAACAGCCATTCTTTAGGATTAAATACACATCCACAGAAATCATTGCTCTGACAGCTAAACGAGGGTATACATAAATTACTCTGCCGAAATTCAACATTTATATAAGCAGGAACAGTCCTTAGATTCGTGAAAATCTGAAAATGTCCTTGACCCCTTCTTTCCCCTCTGCTCTTTCACTTTGTATTTTCACATTCTCTGGGATATGCCGAGAAGACCTCCCCTGTTCATTCAAATTTCAAAATGAGTAGAACTTTTATAAAACAAAACAAAAACCTTATTTCAGGCCTCAAAGTACTCTCTATAGATTCATGATATTTTTAAGTGAAAAGCTAGAATACTGGTCTAGACTAAAAATAATTATCTTGTTACAAAATAATGATGACTGCTGGAGAAATAAAAAAAAAAACATTTCTTTTATCCTGTTTCCCTTTCAGAGGCAGGCTAGAATTTCCCATTCCAAAACACTTCAAATTAAAGCAGAAGGAAAACCTTTTTGGTGTCTTTACTATGCCTTCTTTTATTCCTTCTTTCCAATCCAGCTCTTTTTCTGCCATCTTGCAGCTGGTTTGCAAACATCACTAATTCAGCCTTATCATCACTTCCCATCTCCCAGTTTCCGTGCTAATAGTTTAACATTTCTTTCAACTCGGAAAGAACCTACGTCCTCATAAGCATTTCAGAATGCAGATAGATAACCTGGTTTCATAAAGAAACTTTTACTTTGATAGCCTGTGACAGAAGGAAAGTATTCTTGGAAAACAGTATATTGAGAGGTGTCTGCAAATAAAACACTGTGGAAAAATCTTAAAGGACATCCAGGCCAATAATTTCACACAGCACAGTGCTGTACCATTCAAATTTAGCAGCTCAGGTAAAGAGTGAATCAAAGTTAAAAATACTAGAAACAATGATGTCATTGAATCCTACTTAAATATGTCAGACATGACTTCACTACATGGAGGTATCCAGCCAGCTTTGACATCCACCAGACATATAACTGAATACCCTTGAAGTCTACAAAGAGCACAGTGATTGTAGGCTAGCAGGATTTCCGAAGTGGCAAGGAGGACACTGTAATCAGGTGCAGAAGACATCTAGTAACATCATGGCCATCAACCTACCAGCCACCTATTGGTTACTCTAAAAATAGTGGATTCATACTAGAATAGGTTCACAACTGATAAAAAGACAGATTTTTCCTTTGTAAAGGACAGCAGGGATACAAAGTATAGTCACTTGCTTAACTGCTGTATATAACAGTCTTGCCAAGATATTTTGGGTGGAATAATAGAAAATATAAAATTATGATATAGCAACCACAACAAGAGGAACATTATAACATGTTTTTATCTCAAATCATTTTATTCTTTGGAAACCAGAGCACTGACATAACATAGGACTGGAAATAACCTCTTGCATCATCAGACGTTGCTTCCTATCATTGCCATTAGCTTTTCCAATTCCATCCAGAAACACATTTAATTTTCTACCACCACTGTCGTTTGGAAGGACGATCTTGATTGCTTTATAACCTAGGAATTTCTTCTAACTTCTAGCCTAAATTTACTCATGGCCAGCACACACATCCTGTTTTTCTCTAATCTTTTAGAAACACCTAATATGTTATGCTCAGGGATAACCATTACTTTCTCTATGGCCATACTACATGCATAATTATTAAACTTCAGTTTTCATCATACTGAAGCTCAGGGATGTCTTTTGACTAATCAAAATGGACATTTCTTTTTCTTCCTCTGTCATTTTCATCTACTCTGCCCAAGTTTATTGTGGATTTTCCTATTAACTCCTGAGCAAGTGACCTTGAACTTTGCTTTATTATTATATTACATTCAATTTCTGTTTCTTAAATCTTGAAAGTAGTCAACTTTTCCTGTATAACATTTTCATCATCCCCTGTGTTGAAATACCATTACATCAGCACAAGATTTCACTAGCTCATTACAACTTCTTCTATCAAGGTCATCTAGTAACATTGTTCAAAGATCAAGATTCAGATATTCACTGAGTTTAACAAATACATATTGTTGAGGAGGTTCTTAGGCCTCAACACTCTTTGTCTAAATCATACCAGAATTAAAAAAGACTCCTAAGATTCAACATTTTTTGCTTTAAGAAACATAATTGCTTCATAATAAAAAGTCAATAACATTTTTCAGAAACCTGAAACAACTCTCATGTTTGAAATCCAACCCTAATATTCAGTACAGCACTACTACCCTAACTTGTCACAAGTACCATATGTAGTTGAAATAATTCCCCTAGTTTATCCTCTCAATCACATTTGACTAATTTACAGTCTGAGAGCAACAGGGCTGTTGATAATTCTGATTTTTAACTACTTGGGCCCTTTATCACTAAGGTATTTAAAAATAGGCTTAATGTAAGTATGAGTGTAGTTATCAAAGACTTCTCTAGGAATGGTATAATAGTGGAAAGACTCTGGTATCTCACTATATTTCCAAAGACTTGAGGCTGAGTTTCCCTCTGGAACCATGCTGAGAGCTGCCTCCAGTTAAAACAGCTATAAATACATTTCAGCCCTTTTGTCTGGAGAGTCAAAACTACTAGATACATTACTAATTATCTCATTTTATTCCACACATTGGCTAGAGAACATAGCATTCCTTAATGATACTAGCCCAGTTACTATTTTTGACTTACATACTTTGCTGAATCAGGACTCTTGGCTCAGCAGGTCTGTTAGGATATTTTTTATTCTTCTGGTGTTCTACACAAAAAATAATCAGTACTGGAATTCTCCAGTCAGCACAAGTGGTTTGAACAAATACCAAAACATGTTTAATACTGCGGAAATGTATTATACAGTATATATTACAAACTTACTCCAAAGCTTTACTTTTTTCTCTCAGCAAATAGAGTCTATAAAGAAAGCTGCACTCAGAACCCTGAGGCAGATCGATTTTTATGGCCATAAAGTTGTTGTGCTATTTTATTTCCTTACTAGAAGTGAGGAAGAATTTCTGATTGATGATGTTTTCTGATGTTCGATTAATTATATACAAAGATAAAGAGACAAGGTTGTTAGCTGGAGAACAGTAATATGTCAAAAAATTAGCAATAAAACAGTAAAAGCAACAGAAAATCTGTAATATAAAGTTTATTGTGACCTTTTTCACCATATTGTGTTTATAGAAGAGACCAAAATTTGGGGGCAAATGACTAGTTTATCTAGTGCAGCAAGCATGAATCTCAGTAAGCTTCTGTGCAAATTCTGCATTATGGAACAAAGTACTATTAAACAATGGGACCAGAGTTGTTTTGCCACATGCCGCAGTCTGATCCATTCCTGGACATTGAGGCATCTTTCTACATTATGAAAGGAAGACATTTCCAGTATTCATGAAAGGGGTGGCAAGAATGTCCAAGTAAGCAACTTCTGAGAATTAATCAAGTACAATTCCAAATGTAGCTATCATTCAGCATGGTGACTCAGTGACTGCATTTGTAATAGTAAACAGTTTCATTTACTAAGACCAGCTGGCATGAAACTGCCAGTATCTCTGCGAGTAACTCTCCTTTTCTCCAGAACAGGGTGACTGCATGAAAACTGCTTAATGGAAATGGTTCCTGGAATGTTCTGATTTTTGAGGAACATTTTAGAAAAAATTTGAGAGGATCCATTCTAACAGCTTATTAATATCAACAATCGCATTGCAGTGCAATTGAACATTTCAAGGTACTGTTTAATTCAACAGTATGTCCATACCTATATATATATATCCAAATACATACTCTAGCTCAATTAAGGCTGGTGTCCAATACTACAGAAAGTGACAGAGAAGGTGAAAAAAGAAATAGAACAAATAGGGGGAATTTTTCTGTAGATTTACTCCCAATCAGTAGGGAAGGGTAGTTTGAAGACCTGAAAGACAATTTGGGAGTGATCTTCAAAATCTGTTATGATTCTTGAACAAAATTTCAAGAAAATTATTCTCAATAAATTCATCCAATTCGTAAGATGTGCATGTGAAGGAAGTCAAAGGGAGAAAAAGTTTCATGAGGAACTGACATTTCCTCAAAGAAATTACATTTAGGGCAGTCACGTAAACTATGACAGCTAAAAGAGGTAGCAAGTGACCTACTTGGATAGATCTGGTGCTCTTCATTGATTCAAAAGCAAGGGGAAAGCATGCAAAGAGTGAATGGAAAACCAAAGCAATCAAGCTCCTCGGAACGAACTGGAAGTTGATTTGACAGACATGAAGTGAGATCCAAATAGCAAGAGACATCCAAAGTATCAAGAATCAACTCCACAGTAATGACACCAAAAACAAAAACAAGGCAGTAACTGGTCACTACTCAATGTTGTGGTTTAACCCCAGTCAGCAACTAAGCACCACACAGCTGCTTCCCCCTCCCCCCTCCCAGTGGGATGGGGAGGAGAATCGGGAACAAAAGGTAAAACTCATGGGTTGAGATAAGAACAGTTTAATAACTAGAGTAAAATATAATACTAACAATAATAATAATGAAATATAATAATAATAGTAGTAATGAAAAGGAATATAACAAAAAAAGGGGGAGGGGGGGGAAGTGATGCACAATGCAATTGCTCACCACCCACTGACCGATGCCAGAGCCGCAATCCGCCCCTCCCAGCCAACTCCCCCATTTATATACTGGGCATGACTTTCCATGGTATGGAATACCGCTTTGGCTAGTTCAGGTCAGCTGCCCTGGCTATGCTCCCTCCCAGCTTCTTGCACACCTGCTTGCTGGCAGAGCAGGGGAAACTGAAAAGGCCTTGGCTTAAGATAAGCACTACTTAGCAACAACTAAAACATCAGAGTGTTATCAACATCATTCTCACACTAAATCCAAAACCCAGCACTGTACCAGCTGCTAAGAAGAGAGTTAACTCTGTCCCAGCCGAAACCAGGACACTCAACAAGAAGGAACACTTGATAACAAGCAGGTGACCTAAGTATAATTTAGGACACCTTTGCCCAACTGAAAAGAACAACTTCAATTAATACAAACAACAAATGCCAAGATCTTCGGACAGAAAATGAAAATGGCAGCTAAGGGCATATTTAGTTTTTTCAGATTGGCTGGGTCTGATGAATTTCACGTTAGGGTAATGAAAAGATAGCTGAAGTAATCTCTGAAATGACAGCAGTTATTCTTGAGACTTTGTGGAGGACGGCAGATGGATCAAAAGACCAGAAAAAGGAAAAATGCAGTGCTGAACTTCAGCAAACAAAAGGAGAATACCTCAAGGATTATAGATTCTACCTTCAAAAGAAGTCCAAAACAAATAATCAAATAGGCAATTTGTAAACACGGGGAAGATAACAAGCAGCTGATGTATATTTGTCAGACCAAATCATGTTAAGCAAAGTACATTTCTTTCTACAACTGACTAATAGATCTTGTGGGTAGGAAAGAAGTAGTATGGATATGCATCCTGACTTCAGGATGGCTTTTGACACTGATTAATATGACAGTATTGTAAGCAAGCTAGGGAAAAAAAGTACTGGAACAAGTAAAAGATCCTCCACAGGCAGGATGCACTAATACAGGAGAGAAGAAACCATTATATATAATTTATATAAAAGATGTAATGTTGTTCAGCCTAAGGAAAGGGAGGAAGGATAATACTGTTCAAGTACAAAAGAAGCTGTTACAGATTAAGAGATCACCTTTTCCCTTTTTCCATGGTGGATATGAGAAGAAGAAAACTGCAGCAAGATGCAGGGAAACTCTTGGGAAAAAGCACCAGTGCTTTGGAACAGAAAGTCAGACCCATGGGCACCAGGACAGAAAGGCAGGGCAGGCAGGGCCATCACTGTTGTCGGGGGGCTTTACAAACAGAGAAGGTAAAGGTCTGTCAGGAATGGAATAGGTACAGTTGATACTACTTTGAGTGAGGAGCTAGACAAGATTAAATTTAGCACCATACAATTCAATTTTTCTATGATAACTCCCTCGCCAATGCCTGCTCAGGTGTCTGCTGTTCACACAGCACAAGCCTTCATGTTCTTTGGTGGCTATGGTAGGTTCAGTTTTGAACATCTCTCTAGAAAAAGACAGATATAGCAGCCTCAAAGATATGATCGAAGGATTTGGAAGCTGATACAGATGTGCTGCCTCCTTTAAGCTTAACCTTAGCGCTGCCTGGCATGAAGTTGCAAATTCTGAGGTGTATGTGTGCTTGCAGGGAGCACACGATATCCCACTGCAAAGGTCATAAACCATTAAAAGTAAAACAGAACTTGCGAAGGAGAAAGCCTCATTTCAGGCTTTGGAACTCCCTTGTATACTTTAGCCTGTTTGTAAAATGCAGGTGATTGTATTTTCTTATTTTTGGGGCATTTGTGTTGGGCATAATGACCTTATTTCAGCAAAGTAGCATGACAAAAGGATTTGATTTGAAGACATACCTTAAGCAAAAACCCTATAGCAGAAAGGCTACCAAAAATAGCAAGAAATCCTATATTTCTGCATCTTTTTCATCATTATTGGTTGTCGTGGTTTAAGCCCAGCTGGCAACAAAGCACCACGCAGCCGCTCGCTCACTCCTCCCCCTCCCGGCGGGACGGGGAGGAGAAAATACAACAAAAAAAGCTCCTGGGTCGAGACAACGACAGGGACGGATCACTCACCAATTACGGTCACAGGCAAAATAGACTCCATTTTGGGGAAAAACAAACCAATTTAATTTGTTAACAACCAAATCAGACTAGAACAATGAGAAATAGAACCATATCTTAAAAACACACCTTCCCCCCACCCCTGCCTTCTTCCCGGGCTCAGTTTTGCTCCCGATTCCTCTGCCTCCCCCCCCAGCGGCGCAGGGGGACAGGAATGGGGGTTGCGGTCAGTTCATCCCACGTTGTCTCTGCCGCTCCTTCCACAGGGGGAGGACTCCTCACACTCTTCCCCTGCTCCAGCGCGGGGTCCCTCTCACGGGGGTCAGCCCTCCCTGAGTTTCTCCAACTCAAGTCCTTCTCCACGCACTGCAGTCCTCCACGAACTGCTCCAGCGTGGGCTTTACCACAGAGTCGCGGCCTTTTCTGGGCCCAGCCACCTGCTCCACCGTGGGGTCCTCCACGGGTTGCAGGGGAATCTCTGCTCTGCCGTTAACCCTCCATGGGCTGCAGGGCGACAGCCTGCCGTCTCACCGCGGGCTGCAGGGGAATCTCTGCTCCGGCGCACCTCCTCCCTCTCCTCCTTCTTCACTGACCTCGGTGTGTGCATGGTTGTTTCTCTCACATCCCACTCCTCACTGGAGCTCCCCTTCTGCCATCTTCTTCTTCCTCTCCTGCTCTCTTTACAGTAGCAGCAGCCACTGCTCCTCTTCTTCCTCCTCCATCTTACTCTCACACCACCTCAAGAGATTCAGCCGCCCCCCCCAAATATGCTATCACAGAGGGGCAACCACCGTTGCTGATTGGCTCGGCCTTGGCCAGAGGCGGGTCCGGGTTGGAGCCAGGGAAGCTTCTAGCAGCTTCTCACAGGAGCCACCCCTGTAGCCCCTCCCTCACTACACAAACCTGGCACATTGGTTTTGTCTGTTTTTGTGAAAAATGACAAACCAATAAAAATCATAACGTTTTCAGCCAGCTAAAAAGAATTTTAATTTTATTAAGCTTTGGAAACTTAGAATAATTTCTGGATAAAAATATTATTAAAAGACAAACCAACTTGACATTTGACTTTGCAAATAATGCTAAAATGAATAAAAGTGCCCTGGGTGACAGAAGATCAGAAAATAAAAAAATATTAAATACAATTCTCTGAATTGCAGGTGGTGTTCTATCTTGAGTGATGTTGAGATTACACAATCAGATGAGCTTGGAAACCTAGAGGATCCCTCCTTCAGCATTCCCCAGACCTCCTACAGCTGTCTCCAGGGTCTGGCTTCCTTCTAGTCTGACTCAGTCACCCAGTCTCTCCAGTAGTGAGGCTGAGTGTGTATACCTGATAAATATTTTACGCTATCTACAATATACACGTATATATACACATATACAGGTCTGGCCACAGATCACAGGCAGACACACAGAGCACTCACATGAACACCAACAGCACCAATGGTCTTATCCTCCTCCCCTCTCTGACTGAGCAGAATGGAGTTCCGATGGTGCGAAAATATGTATATGCATATGTATAAGGTGGGTTCATCCAGCAGCTGGGCTCAGACACAGTCTGCCCAGTAGCTGCCGCTTGATCCCTGTCTCCCCAGTTGCTGACACACACACACACACACACTCTCCCCCTGGTCCCACAGCCGATCTGCCTGTGCTCTTGCCCTTAGAGTTGCAGAAGTACTTTCACACCCAGAGGTGGCCCTTAGAGGCCCACTCACCTCCTGGCTCCCAGGCCACTTCACCTACTCGCTGGCTAGTCCAGCTTGATCTTTGCTAGTGATCACACACTCACTGGCACATCTGCACTCGCCCCCATATACACACAGACTAAAGGCCCCCCTATCAGAAAACAGTTGAAGGTGGATTTTAATAAGGAGATAGGACAAACTGAGGTGATCAGACACAGGGTGTGGACAGACAAGTGTCTGTTTGACCAACAAACTATTTATATGACAATGGACCCATTTATTTCCTTATCCCTCTATATTTCCCACACTTGCTCCTACCCACATCAACTAAATCCCTCCCTTTTTCTGCCTCTGGTTCCTCCCCTAAACATCCTATAATAAGCCCTATGCAATCCCAAAAATGCTCTTTCCCTGCATCATATAATGTATCCCACACCCCTAGGCAGTGGCCCCCCTTAGTCTGAAAGGTGATCCAGAGAGCTGCTCCCGATGGGTCATTGTGACAAGTCTCACGCCCAGACAACGGGGCTGAGGGCTCTACTGGGACAGCCCCAGGAGGGGCCTGGGCAAGGTGGACATTCCTCCAGAGCCCCTGATTTGGGTTCATGCCTGTCATTGTGCCCCTGTGCTCCTCTGGTCCTGTCGAGATGGTGGCTTTTTTGTTGCTGGTGGCCTGGGAGCAGCCGGGGCAGGTTGTTGAGTTACTCCTCCTGCCATTGTTTCTCTGTTCTTTCTTTGTGTGTGCAGATGAGCTTCTTATCACTTAACAAGTACTACATGACATTAAGTTATTTACTGACTTGAAATTATGTAGGGATCAGAATACAACTACTAGAGAAGGAAGGATTTGTGAATATGTTTTAGTATAGTCCTCTCTGCTTTTATGAAAGGTAACAATATTAATCTTTTCCTAAACTACTTTGATAGATTTTCATCTAAGCGAATAGCTTAACCCATAAATACAGCAGTATGTATGGACCTAACAGATGCTGTGTTTCCATACAATAAAGTGGATTTTTTTTTTGGTTTGAAGATAAGAAGACTTAGGGAAAAATGATAGAATTAAATAGGCATTTCAAAACTATTTTCACTCTCCTAATCTCCATTCCACTTTAAAGAGTTTTCAGAAGTTTCAGAAATAATCTGAAGCTCATTAAAAACACACATCAGTCTCCCTTTCCTCTTTGCTAGCAGCAATATTCCCAAGGAAACATGACGCCAATAGCTTCTTGCCCCTACTGGCACACTTGCTAACTCTCCCAAGAGTTCCCGGAGTGCAGAGCATGAGTTATTTTTAATCTAATATCTTTCATTTATGCTGGATTTCATAGCAGAAAATTCACCTTGGTTCATCTGAGGAAAGCATACCTTGTTTAGCATCTGCTTCTTATCATGTACACTTCTAAATCAAGATTGTCCCTGTGATATCTAAGAGAATCACAAATGTATTAAACTAACAGAAGGAGATCTCTTTATCTTTCCTTCCTCGTCTTCTACATTTCTCTTGCAAAGGTTATTTTTTTAAAAAAAAGGAAAAGTTCTGCTTTGGTTTATTACTTGGTACATTAACTCAAGAGATTTTGCTGTTGTTGCTTGGAGACAGTTGGAACGAAGGGGGGATTTCACATTGTGCAAGCAGGTTTAGATATGTTATCTCTCATTCTGCCTACCTTTCCTTGTCACCTGATCCAAATGCCAAGCCGAAATCCTCAGGCATACAAGAAACATGTCCCATTTGCTATGCTTCCTTTTCCATGCACCAAGGTACACCTCACGTTTTTCTTTTTTCCTTTCACTGAAGAGAGAGGAAATATCAGTACCAAATTTACTGTGAAAGAAACTAATTGAAACTGTTGCCATTACAGTGTTCACAGTCCAGGTCATTTATGTATGGATAAACTGAAATGTTTATAGACACATTCATAGACAATACAAATGCTGTGTACAGCGCCATTAAATAAACAAGAAGTTATTCATAATTCCAATGTTATGTTTTCTTCAATACCTGTAATTGATGTTCTTCTTGAGCTTCATTCACTATACAATTATTCAACTCTTCCATATGAATGACAAATATATTACAAAAAGAAGATACTGGCTAATGTGTAACATTTATTGCATGGAGAAACTCCTTTTAATGCATGTAAGTGTCTCTGTTCTATGCTTACTGGAAAAAATTACATGGTTTAGCAAAGCTGGTTTTGATCTCAATGTGAAAAGAATTTCAGCAGCTCCATTCCCTTAATTGGATTTGCTATGCATTGTAAACCAAGCAGTACCTTTCACTCAGCTGCAAAAATAAGCCAAGCTTTAAAAATAGTGCAGCTGCAGATATTTACAATATACATTGAAAGTCACTAACAGGCCCATGCATCTTTTTAATTCCTCACATAAAGGCTAAACAATGCATTCATGTCTGCTACTTGTAGAACATAAGGGTTGGGTGCTGCAAAGTGCCAAATGTCCAGAGATGTACCTGCGTGATACTAAATATGTTCTTACTCCCAGCTAGATGTGAATTACCGTTTAAACTGAAGTATGTGTTTAAAAGTGCTTTGCTGGATGAATGTAAAGGTTTTGACTCTTCATGAGATCAAGCCCTAGGAAAGAAGCAGTAACTTCTGCCAATTCCCTTTTCAACTAAGGAGAAGTATAACATCATACAAACTTCAACATCATATAGAATGTAATGACATACCGAAGATAGATGTCTTATTTGAAGAACTTTGTGTATACATAAAAATGTATATCTATATCTACTGTTGAAATACGTGTCTCTCTAAGTGGTTATTCTAGCATGATATATTGTAGCAGCTAGCCTCTGAGAGTGCTGGGACGCTTTAAAAAAAATCACAATTGTATGGGCACATCTGTCACCACCGTAACCAAATGTTTACTTTAGCAAATAGTACTCTATTAAATTTCAAAGTGAATTCTTTGAATTTGAAATTTTAGAGGAAACCTGGCCTGCTTTCTTGCAAGCCTTGTTGGTTTAAACATAAAAAACTGATGATGGCTTTGAAGTCCTGAATTAGATGCATGAACTCTTGTACTTGCTCTAGATTTCGGCTACACAGAGGACATATTTGCTACTTATTATTACTTATTCAACTGATAGTCGGTTCCTTTCACCTTTGACTGATACTATTTTAGCTAGATTAAAATCATTCCTCTCTCTTTGCAAATTCCACAGTCCTTCACTGATAAGCCCTGAGAGTTTTTATACATTTGCATGCAAATATTCTCACCATCTCATTGCAACATATGTTTGTTTTCTCAAATTGTGCTTAAGCTACAAGATGGCTCTTGATGCTGCTTTTCCTTGAGATTTTTCATCTTGTATTTTTTTGTAATAGCAAGAGTAAGGTAAATTCCTATTTGTAGCATAGATATTTGTTTTAATGAGTATTTACTTGGTTAAATGAGTGCCTGCATAATTGAGTAACACAGAGGCCAGATATAATTAAGCATAACAATAAGTTATGTATGTCACCTGTTTATAAACAAAAGCCATTAGTTCAATGTTTAGTTTCTTGAAGCATCTTCTCAACATCAAATGATTATATTGCTGCTTCCATACTATCAGCATCTCAAGATTCAGTTAATTTATATCTACTACCTAGAAAAATAATTTATAATAGTCAGTTTTACGGGGAGAACAAAGTGATTCCTTTTAATAAGGAGGGGAAGTGTCCCCTTTCAATAAAGAAGAAACTTCAGGCTGGATTCTGCCTTAGGCTATATGTAATCTCCTGCTAATTCCACCATATTTAAATGTTCATGGCTATGACTGCAGTGTGCATAAGTGCTACCTGTAAGAATCTGCACAAGCTTCTGTAGGAGGCAAGAAAGGTTACAGTATTAGCAAAAGACTTCTGGTACTTTTGTTAAATTCCTGGCTTCATCATAGACTTAAAAGGTGAGCTGCTACAAGTTATTTAGAGACTAAGCCAAAACAAGGATCTTAGCTACCAAAACAAGATTGTTCAGACTAAGTAACAAAGAATCTCCTGTGGTCCAGAGTACCTCAGGCTAGCACCACCACAAATTTAATTGCATAACCTAGTGAGCAACATCTAACAGTCCCTGAAACATCTGTAGTTCTTCACTATGCATGTACCTGGAAACATTTTAACCTGTGTTCAAGTCACATCCAAACTCCACTGAGACTAAGAAAATAAGCAGACCAATATGTAAACCCAGTGACGTGGTCAGCATCGTCAGAGCAGCGCTAACTCCCTCAAGAATAACCATACTTTTTAGAAAATGTAACTGAAACAAGTCAGGAGAAAGAAAAAGTGTAGTAGTGGAGGTATGAGAACTCAAGTGTCCCACTTCCATTCTATTTGAATTTATCACCAAATCATGCTCCTGCATAGTTGTGCAACAACAGCACAGCAGGAGATGTATAGGAATAATTTACCCAGATTGTCTTCTACTGGGTACACTCCTGGGAGATGTGCATTTGAATCCCCTCAGGCTGAGGAGAATACTGCATCTGGCTTTTCTGATTCCCAAAGTATAAATTCTTCCTTTTATTGATTACTTTACTTTTTACTTCTTAAAAGAAGCATGGCTTTTTAAGATGACACATTTAATAAAAGATTTTGGAATTTATGTTATAGCTGAGGCTTAGGGTGCATTAGGTTACCCTATCCCAGGAATCGTAGCATTCTAAAGTAGAGACATTTCAGATTATGATTATTCAGAACGTAAGTTTTCAGATCACTTTTCTGAGGCACTTAAGGCAAGATTTTGGATTCCAGTATACAAAGACCCAGTTTTCAGACATCAGGGTCTTTTACTTGATCTAATACTTACATTAAATATTAATTTCTATTAAATTACTGTGTGATGTTCACACATTACAGCATGAGATCTTCCCTATAATCTTTATTCTACAAAAACCCCTTGTTTTCCTTTACCCTGAATTGAAATTTATGCTATATTTATAACTTGGATTACACAGGTAAGTGAGTGTAGACTCGGCGATTGGTGCAAGATGTGATGAGAAAAAATATTTGATTATATTAAAGATGGAAAACCTTCACTTTTTCTCTCATCAAAGTAAACAAAAATGATTTTGTATGACCTTAAGATAAACATCTTGTTCAACCCAAAATGAAACATTTTTTTGTCATTAGAATGAAATTTTTATCTTATCTGAAAATTAAAGCAACTAAACTTCTAAACAAAATATCTTATAATTGTAAAACACACCATTTTGCGTATTTGAATGCTGAAAAAAAGAATAGAAGAGAGCAGGAGTTAAAGAGAACGCAAATTACTTGCAGAACTCAAAGTGAATTTGTACGTAGTTCTAGTTGCACAATACTTTATCTTTTACCAAAAAAAAATCACACAGTGCCCATCACAATCCATTGAATGAAGAAAGGCAAGTTGAGCTGATCAGCAGGTGGAGCTAGTACTTACATGGCTCAGTACTTATTTACAGTTGAACCATAAGACTCAACAAAGAAGACAAATAAGCTTACAGCCACAAGAATAATCCTCTTTGTTTCAAAAAGTCAGTAAAATGAATTTATATCAGCCAAGGCTGCTCATATATGTAGTAGAGTTATATTTTTATTTAAAAAAAAAAACAAAACAAACCACCAAACAACCCAAACCCCAGCATTCAGTAGTCAGTGCAGTACAGAGCAGTGCTTATTTGCACTTCCCTTTCCACTTTCTTCCCTTTCCACTCTCTGATGTTAAGCATCATTCTTCATGGCTCAGGAGCCTACCTGGAACTCCAGGGCCGGGAGACTTGGAACCTCAGCTGCTAGTGGTAAACTTGAATTCAAGCCTCTCTCTTCCCAAGCATATTCTACTTGCGTATTACGCTAACAATGGCCACTGTCCCTTCCATGATCTTGGTGACCTTCAACAGAAAACAACTGACATCTGTCTATACTAATATTTTTTACTGACTCAGGGGAACAAAGAAAGGAGTTTCTGGCTAATGAACCTTATTTCATGTGGTCATTTATGTCAGTATTGAATGCCTGTTTTGTACACACTTGAAGATCCCCCAAATCTATTGACATCATGCAATTAATTTTCTCCTGGGTAGCCAGCATAAATTCTAATGACTTCAAGTTAATGCTTAATGATAGAACTACGAACAGTTTTTCAAATTAATTTATTAAGGAAATTGCCATAAAGTAAAATAAAATTCTTTAACCCTTTCCTAACTGTCAAAAAACAAACAATACCTAGCTTCACTCTCATATTTGGATGAAAGTTACTTTTAATGCCTAAGATGTTCTAATGATTACTGTAATCATCATAAAATTGAACAAAGCTGCAAACTTAGATCTAATTCAAAGCCCATTGAAATCCCTGAATGAATTTCATTGTCTTCATTGATATTTGGATCAGACCTCCTGATATGAGGAATAATCATAAATAATCAGTAAGAGAACAAATATAAACCTGCATCTCATCAATACAGGGTGAAAGCTACCATGCATACTGTGAAAATGCAGGTAGGAAAAAAAACCCACAAATGGAAAATCCTGAACAGCATGCTCAATCAGATCATTTCAATGATATGCTTGCTGGTGACCTTCCACTAAATGATAAGCATAACTGGAAAATATAATGCATTATGCATTCTAGTATATAGTCCAAAAGCTCAAATTTCCCCTTTGTTCATCGATCTTTAGTTCATACGGGGAAAGGAGCAATGTTTCATAGTTAATGTGCTAGTATGTGATTCCATATATACTTAATTTTACCTTAAAATATATACCCATGCTCCAAATAATGACTTCTGGAATTGGTAAATCTATTATTTCCCCTTTTCACTCTAAATGTGTACAATACTCAGTGGAGATTTCAATTGTGCTTCTGTCCTGATCAAGACAAAATCCCTTAGATTTCTACACCTTTCATTGAGATTTACTAGTCCCTGTTAAATTAACCTGACTTTAGTCATCTAGTTAGTCATCTAGTTTTATGACTTAGATTTATTGACCTTTACTTGCTAGATAATTATACCTTTTATCATAATTTTGGACATTCTGTACTGCTCTTTAAATAGATATTCCCATTTAGATAACCTGCATAAAAAGGAATGAAAAAGTCAGTCTAAAAGAGAGGATTAGAAAAGAGAGAGATGTCACAAAAGGCAAATTCTATCATGTCTGCATTAACTTTCTCAAATTAGTACTTGCTTACAAAAGTCCAGTTTGCTAATTTGTAGCCAAACTGAGAGACTAACGTACAACAGGCAACATCAAAACCCAGAAGGAGCTATTCCTATCTTAGAGGTCTATAGTTTCAGACAGATTCTAGGTCTGTGTAGTGAAAACCTTTACAGAGGATTACCTAGGTATACTGCTATTCCATTTTATTTTTTTTACCCTGAATGACCTCAACATAGAAAATTGCTCAACAAGGCCAATGATTTTGTTATCAACTATAAATATTGGGAAGTATCTGTCATGCTATCAGAAGGGAGAAGGATGTATATCATGCCACAAGATTTTATTAGAACATATTCTGAGAGTGTCTTAAAGATCTGTTTCCCTCATTATTATCCTGTAAGATGAGAATCTCATGCTTTGTATTTAGATATAAAACCCCAGTTAGTTATGATGATTAATGATTTAAATATTCATCCATTAAACAGCTTATGATAGTAGCTACTGATCATGAAATCTATTTATTTCTTTGTGTTTATTGATAATTGTGGAAGTGATTTAGTTACCTACTTAGATAAACTATGTATCACTAAGGCTATTTTGTAAAAGGATTGAAAATAAAACTTTTTTGTACATGTATATATGTATATATAAAAAGTAGGTGCTGGAGGTAGGTGCTAAGGATCAAACCATACAAAACAAAAGAGGTAGACTGCAATCAAATATCATGACTCTGTGGCTATGCACAACTATGTACAAAATAATTTTATATAACTGTAGAGACAGACCAACAAAACTTTTACCTGGGCTACATTTCAACAGAAAGCACAAATGCAAAAAAATCTGTTCATCTTAGTAGTATATTTTAACAGTCTGCTCAATACAAAGTATTTTAGTCCCAGAAGATACTGTCTAGGATACTCAGGATGTAATAACTTGGGCATGTTGTGGAGGTGTTTGAAAAGACTTATTTTTTGCCCGATTATATAAGATGAATCTGTTGGCAAGATGAGCAATCTATTTTGGCATCTATAGAAATTAAGGTCTGCAGTTCAGCAAAGACTTAGCCATGAATGTCTCTTATGTAAGTAATTCCATCAATTTCAGTGGAACTGTACATATACACAGTTTGACTATAATGTAAGATCTTCTCGGATCATGAATCTTAACATGACAGGTATTTTGAAAGATCTATGCTAATGGAAGCAATATTATGACATTAGTATATTTTAATAGTTTCTTGTTGTTCGTTTAGCCTGATATTTCATTAATCCACAGTCTAAGGTTCCTTGAATTCTTTCACAAAATGTGAGCTTTTAGAAGGGCCATGGTCATTTCGTGTACCTCGTGCCAGGGCCTGACCCTGCAAGGTACCAAATGTCTTCTGCTACCCAGAAAGACTATCAGCACCTGGCTACCTAGTGAACCTTGCAAAAAAAGGTCTAAAAGAAGACAATGTCAGTCAGCAGAGAGCTCAGAAAATAAGTCTTGCAATCCACGGTATAACATTTATGTTGGTAACAGTGAGTAGTGGGGAGAAGGGAAGGATTTGGCAAGAGCATAGTGCTGCAAGGGTGCAAATCACATAATTATTTGTCCTGGCAGTTTGCTTGTTTTCTTTTTGATGTGTCACATTTCTAATTTTCAATTAAAAATAAAAGCTCTGTCATTATTTTACAGTGACCTAATTGACATAAAGGCCAAAAGCATAAGTAAATAGGTCACAGAAATTTAATATCTATGTAAAACTACAAGAGTTTCAAACGCTCCAATATCCTTCATTCATGTACGGTACAGAGAAAAGAATCACTCTTCAAGAAGTTGCCAGTACCTTAGTTCTACAATAAAATGTAGGTTAATTTTAATGTAAGAGACTGACCCTGCAGGCAAATACTCAAATTCAGCGTTATGCACAAGGCCAAAGTCTGTTATTGCTTTAAAACTGCTTATTGGGTTGTATATATATGTGCACATATGAACGTACATATGTATGTACATCTTATTTAACTGCACAGCAATTAAATAGAATTGGAGATAAAGAAGTTGGCTTCTTAGAAGCAATACACTCGATGAGATATTGTGTCCCTACTACTGCTTTCTTCAGGATCATATCAACACATTATTTTCAGTTTTAAAAAGAAACAGCACCACCTTGTATCCTGAAATAAAGCTACAGCTATTCAATATCTTAGTGGCCATACAATATATACACATGCATAGAAACATAACTATTCACAAAAAGTAAATGTTTTTGTATTAGAAATGTCAAAATAAAACATTAAACCTTGAAACCTTGGTTCAAGACACATCTATTTTTAGAAGAATATTATTACAGGGAGTTGGATGAGTATTTGAACTAGAGTATGTTTCTTTTCATTACTGAATGAATTTTGTTGTTTGTGAAGGAAAAGATTAGGCTCAATTTGCATTATCCACAGGATCATACTACTTGGTTTTGTTATCTAAACAGTGCTAGATGTTGATGAAAATGCTTCCAAAAAGTTCTGTATAAATTGTTCATCAACTATATTCATTAGTTGATACTTGCTCTGCTGCACTTTAAATGTTTATCATTGAAAGCAGAGATAATACAATATGATGTAGGTGACTAGCCATCTACCACTGAGTAAGAAAAACAAATTGTTATGTAGTCCACAGCTGAAAAATTAGTTGTCCAAATTATATAGTGAAAATTTATTAATATATTAAAAGTAAATTATGATCTATTCGTAAACCATACTTAATAAGAAAGAATGATATTTGTAATGAGAACTGTTTGCAACTAATCTTTCAAAGTACTTGTTAGAGAGAGAACTATTTCCTCACTCATCACTAGTGTGTCATGGTTGCTAAGACAAAGATGGTTGGAAAACTGCCCTTCAATTAGATATACTTTTTAAAGTATTGCATTAGTCAAGCAAACTAAAAAATCTCTTACAGAAGTGGAACTCATTAAAATTGCGGTCAACTACTGTGTCATGTCTTGTTTTGTTTCCTCTCCATTGCTTACAACACCCTGCAGAAGGCAGGAGACAAATATTCTTTCACTACCAATTTTGACTTTTCTACTTCTAAATACTGATTTTCCCCATGTCACTCATCTTCCAAGCTCTAAGGGCAAGATTTGACTGCCATTAGAGCTGACTGAACTACTGAAACAAAGATTTAATCGTTTCTAACTCTCAGAAAAGAATGCAGGTCTGACCTCAACTGTTGCTAATATTAACATTTTAAAATCTCAGTATATGTATCAAAATGTAGTTAATCTGATGCCTATAAATGCTCTTGGACAAACTCTTAGGTACAGGATTTTCTGAAGGGTCCTTTTCATGGGAACCTGTAGAATATGTAAGTTTGAACTTGAAGGAAGGTCAAAGCAGCTGGAATCATGGTATCAGCGTAAGTGCAAGTGCTGGCCCCTTTTTCAGAAGGCAAGGAGTGGTCAGAATTAATTGAGTAGGAATATTGCTGAGTTAGGGACCTGTACGATTCACTAGGAAAACAAAATGTATTTTGATTTCCTGGCTTGCAGAAATTAAAAGAAAACTGAAGTGGGATATATGCAACCAGTTCAACTGAACACAGAAGACTCCTGGAGAACTTCGCATCATTTGTAAGTCATTCAGTTTGAGAGATTAGTGGGAAAGCAGTAGACAACATGAAAAGAAAGATTAAAGCAAAAAAGGAGGCTAAACACAGTGAGAGAGGTGACTGAAGAAGAAAGGGAGAAGATATATAAAATCAACATCTTTATTGAAAATCACAAGAACAACAGTTGTGGCATTATCTGAACCAGAGAATGATTTCGGATCCTTCCAATGTTCATTGAAACTACAGCTACATAGGCCTTTCCTGATGTTTTCTGTATTTTTCACTAGCAACTTTATTTTGATATATTTCACATGATTTTATCATTTTGGGACAGATTTTTTTTTTTTTTTTTTTTTAAACTTGCAAGCATTTTAAGAAGGCTTAAGCTGGCTCTCAGGCAGCTGTTGCCTAACTGTGGAAGTGCTTGAATTCACGTTGCCCCTCACTGCTTGGCCTCAGGACCCAGTCATGAGCTGTCTCGTGTAGAAGCACTTTTTATGAGCTGCTCCACTTCTGTTTCCAATGGAAATTGAAGTGCTATCCCAAAACAATGCGTAACTCTCTTCAGTCTCCATAGAATCCATAGCTGTTGTCAGAGCAATCCTAAAACATGCCAATAGGAGAAAAACATTCACCAAATATAGTGACAATGACTAATATAACAAAGAAACAAAAACATGCCACACAGGTTTTTCTCTCCCTTTTTGTATGAAAAAGCCAGGGAGATAATACACTCACCTATGAGAAGAGGGTTATGTTCCTGATTCCAGGAGTTTTCACACAGTAGATCCAATAGCTGTTGAACAATGTTTAAGAGAGTTAATGGGTAGATGAGAAATTTATTTCTTTTAGAAATATGAGAAGGTTGCTATTAATAAGGCAGAGAGTTGCTGTCACGCTGGAAATATGGTTTTCCTATCATGCCTTTTTGTAATATTTTCATCTACTCTTTTTCAGTTTTTTTCTCTCCCCCCCCCCCCAACAGCATGGTAATAACAATGTTTTTCTGTTTCTTAAAATCCCTAGCGTGTGGCACAAAAATTATATAAAGTATGCATATATAAATGCATCTCCAGGAGCAACTGTTGAAGATACTGAACAGTAATTGACTGTGCCCATTTCATAACATTTTTATAAAGTAAAGAATGCAATGCTGTTGGACACATTTAACCACCTTTTGATTTAAACATACCATGATATTTCTACAATTCATATTCAGCAGCAACGGATCTCTCAGCTTCATAAAGAGCCCTACGCTGCCTCTTTCAGTTAAAAATACAAGGTACAGGGGATATATTAAATCCTTTGCTGTGCATTCTTTCAGAATTCTTAATAATGACTTTTTCCATGTATGCAAAAGCATACGTACCCATAATGATGTTTACAGCATCATTAGTATTTAGTCATGATTCTGAGACTACAGCATTACCACTTTATATTTTTGGGGAAATGGTACAACTTCTAGAACATTCCATGACATCATATAGGTTTTTTGGGTTTTTTTCCAACTACTGACATACTTTTAAGATTATTATTTTTCTTAATCACTGGAATTAGCTTTTATGATTGCATTTTCCCAATTGTTCATAAATATTTCTTTATCTTAATAGTATTCATTAGCTAACCAAGATAATTTTGGGCTAGTAAGCCACTAAATTTAAATAAATGTAACCACTATGTTTCTAATAGCCTGAACTGAAACACTAAAATTGTGACAGACATATTCATTTATCCGTAGTCCTTTTTAAAAAAAAAAATCACTTAAGAGAATGGATAAACTACGTGTTGGAAATGGAAAATGGAATAAGAATGTTCTGAGGCTGAACCAATGATGCTATACAATATTGTATTTTGGTGTTTAAAAATAGTTGCAAGTTAACTTGTGTTTACTATTTGCTTGCACTGATTACTAGTCTACAGACTACAATACTGTTTGTTTTGATTCTATGAAATGCTTTTTATTAAAAGCAGAAAAATACACTGGTTTTTTTTTTTTAACTAATCAGCTCCTGAACAATGCAACATATGCTTTTATTTGTGTGTACCTATACAAAGAGTATCTCTCTCAGCTGCGGGCAGCGGCATATTCGACCTCTTCTACTGAGGTTGAGAGCATGAATCTTCACTAGAGGAAAGAAGATGAAAGAAATGTATTTCATATAGTCCTTGCACAAGCATCTGTCCTTCCCTGGTGATACTAAATGAGTAAAGGGAATAATGGTGGCTCCAGATGCCCATAGTGACATAAGAGACCGGTTGACTAGGAAACACACAGGCCTGGTGAAACAAGTGGCCCAAAGGAGCTTCACGCAAGTGTAGGGAAACATTGTGCATCCCTTCTCAGTACCTCCTCTTTGGCCAGCAAAACATGGTTTTACAGCTGTTCATGCATGTGGCTTCAGTTTCCTCTCCGTGTTCGGTTCATTCCAACATGAGCACTTGACACAAGTGATAGCTGCTTTTCTGTGTTTTTCTCTACAGTACCAGTCACATAAAATAAAAGCAGTATAGGAGGAATAATTAGAAATTGATGCAACAATAATTGTCCTTGGTAGAGATCTTCCTCTTTCTCACTTCTTATATTATTAGTGTGATTACTGTATGAAATCCAATCACAGTGTGTGAGAAAAAAAAATAAATACAAATTTGAAATTGGAACAAGCAGCTTAACAGCTTTCAGAGATGTTTTGTGTGCTTTTGGTATTTCTCTCACATCAGGCTCTGGCAAGAAGCCCAAGGCCTGAATGGCTTTGTACATTTTATTTATTAAAATACTCTGGAAACAGATTAACTTCCTTTGTGCATTATTTATTATTGTTTCACCTGCCATCAAGAGGAATAGCATGCACACTGATGAATATACTGAAGGTGGCCTACTTTCTGTGTAATGAAACCATAGATGCCTGTCATTCAACTTTTGCAATGCTGCTTCACGAAAGACACCTTTTTGAACTCCTACAGAAAAATTACAGTAGGGACATGCTTGCGTGAGGAATCAAGGAGCTATTATTCCGTCTTCTCAGTGAAGCTCATCTTTTCCTCCTGGATTGATAGTTGGTACTGCTCTTGGACTCAAGTCCTCTGCTACTTACTTTGAGTGAGGTCTACAATATGAATATCAAACTACAAAAGAAGTTCAATTTAAGCTATAGACCAATGCTGAGATGAAACAGTGTTAGTATTTCTATTGGAAAGGTTTTCTATGCATTTCCCTTTTTAGCCTTGTTCATTAAGGACACAGATCTTCCTTCTGAGACATTAATTTCTGCTACCTGGTTCTCTGATTTTATGCACATGAGGTAGATGAGGAAAAGTTCCAAGGAGCACTTGCATATTGGTGGAAAGTCTCCACTGACCATAGGGATTCTGCCCTCATCCAGAGATTAGCAATACTTCTTACAGTGCAAATTCCAAAAGATATAATGTACACTGCTGTATTTGGAGTTGTTCCAAATGTCAAGTCACTGCCCAGCATTTGTCCTGACAGTAGGTTTAGCTTTTCTCTTTTTTATATCACAGATAGATGTATCATACTTTGCTTAAGTAAAAGCAAAATGAATAACCCAAGGCAACTCAAACTTTCCTGTTTACAAGCAAAATAAAACAATGAACATGGAATGTGACCCCTTGTATGTATGTAACAAATACATAAATGTAATAAACAGTAATAATGATACATAAATGTAAAATGTAACAAATTTGCTCTTGACTGATTTAGAGTATATGTGTCAAGGTTTCAGATACCTCTTCACAATATACATGCTGCTTAGTTTTCACGCTTGCAAATGCATAACCTTCTCATTTATACACAACTGCTAGCATGCTATTTACTTCAGGTATCTGCCTCAGCCTTTGCCTCTCTGTTCCTGGATCTTTAGCATCATTGTCATCTAAATATTTGGAATTATGTCCTTTTTTAATTTCCTTGATAATTATTTTTCTTCCATGGAATTTACACCCTTTAAATATCATATCAAGTCATACCTATTGTGGCTGCTTTATGTATGCAGTGTATTTAGCTCTTATACTGCTTTTTCTTTTCTTCTCAGAAATCAATCCCGCCTGGTTTGCAATCATTTTAGTACTTCTCTCTGAACTATCTACCTAGAAAACCTCTCAGAGCTGTCCATATATTTCAGGTGTTGAGATGCCTGGAAATGAGCACAGAATTCCTGACACGACCTCGTAAGAGCTATGCAGAGATTAACACTTCATTTCTGCATGACTTCATGCTTTAGTGCAAGCAGGCAAAAAAATCCCACTTGCCATTCTCCCCTGAGATGCACTGAATAAATTCATCTACAATTTACTGGCCACAATCACCCCAAGGTCTCTTTTACTATTAGTCCTTTTCAAGTTTATCCTTTGTATAGAATATTGTGATTCAGATTAATTCTTTTATATATGAAGGGACTGAATTTTCCAGAAAGCCATATTCTTCATCTAACTTCACTATGGTTTTCATAATGTTTATTTCTCCTTATTTTTGTATAAGTACTGTGACTCCATACTGTCCCTTAACCCCACAAAATATCACATGCATGTCATAAGTATCACCCCAAAACCAGGCCCATTATGGAAAACGTGGTACAAAGTAGTCAATAATTTCCACCTCAGTTACCTGCAATCTACACATAAGATAGGCTAAAAGAGTTAAGAGTCAAGCTAAGTGTGGTGGGTTGACCCTGGAGGGCTGCCAGAAGCCCATCCAGCCACTCTCTCACTCCCCCTCCTCAACAGGATGAGGGGAGAAAATAAGATTAAAAAGAGCACGGGTCAAGATAAAGACAGGGAGAATGCTTATGTATTACCGTCATGGGCAAAACAGACTCAGCTTGGGGAAAACTGATTTAATTGATTACCAAGTGAAATAGATTTGGACGGAGAGAAACAAAGACAAAAATTAAAACAACTCCTTCCACCAACCCCTTTTTTTCCCAGGTTCAACTTCCCTCCTTCATTCCTGACTCTTCTACCTTTCCCCACCCCAAGAGAAGCAGGAGGATGGGGAAGGGGGGTAGAGGCCAGCCCGTAACAGCACCTCTCTGCTGCTCCTTCCTCCTCACACTTTCCCCCTGATCCTGCACAGGTCCTCTCCATGGGCTGCAGTTCCTTCAGGACATCTCCACCTGCTCGGCATGGGGTCCTCCATGGGATGCAGGGGAATCTCTGCTCCGGCACCTGAAGCACCTCCTCCCCCTCCTTCTGCTCTCACCTTGGTGCTCACAGGGTTGTTTCTCACACTTTTTTTCCACACTACTCACTGCCATGCAGTGTTTTGCCCTTTCTTAAACACACTTTCCCAGAGGCGCCACCATCTTGGCTGCTGGGCTCAGCTGTGCCCTGCAGTGGGTCCATTGGAGCCGGCTGGAACCGGCTGTGTCCGGTACAGGGCAGCCCCGGCCCCTCCTCACAGAGGCTGCCCCTGCAGAGCCCCGCTGCCAGCACCTTGGCACAGACATTCAATACACTAAGAACCAGAGGCAGGCTAAAAATATGAACAGCATAATGACAATGAGTGAAATATTAGTGTCTAGAGATTTGGGGGCGGGGGGGCTGGATTTTAAACAGAAGATTAAATACAGGCTGGAAGCAGGAAGAGGAGTCAAAGAAAGAGGGCAAGGGAGAAAAGAAAGTAAAAGAAGTAAAAAGAAGAAAGATAATTTAATGGAGAGCTTGTGAAGGTCTGAGTAGACAGGATTTGGACCAAAATGTGAATCAGTAAAGGAAGGAGAATGACACATCCACCTCCTTTCAGAAAAGACAATGGAAAACTTCGTCCCCACATGTGAATGTTAGAGAAAGCAGGAGGTGGCAAAGAAAACTGGTCTGCATTCTTAAATAGAGCAACTATGAGTAAGTGCTTGCTATAATAAGTAGAATAAATAACCTCCATTACAGAAATGTATGTTTTCCCTGCTGCTCTCCATCACAGTTGATAGCTGTTCCCTTTAGATTTTCAAGTCTTTTTAGCCTACACATAAAACCAGGCACTTTATTAAATTTCACCTGTTTATTCCCTTTTAAAGATGAAAGTAAATGTACTTTGCTAGTATCATTCATGTTAGTATGCCCATGTGCTCATGAACCACCTAGGTATTCCTTACAAATAAGACAAATGCATCTCTAGGGGGTGTTCTCCGGGTAACTAATGTGTAAACTATATAGAAAACTGTATTACAACGTCTTCCGGGCATGATACTCCCACTCTCCATAAACATTTTCAACAGTTCTTTTTTTTTGTTGTTTATTCTTCTTTCCTAGTCCTGCATTTCTTTCTGCTCTGCTTGCTACCCTTTGTTTGAACAAGACTTTCTCTCTGACAGTTATCCACTCCTTGGTTCTTTGTGTTGGCAACCTGAAACAGGATTAACAGATGTTCCAGGCTTAGAAGATGTTTTTTAGAACGGGTTGATCTTCCCAGCTCCTCAGAGGTAGGTGTTTCTTGGATAGAAAATCATATAGGAATATGAAGGTAGTGGGAACAATATCATAGAGCTGTTTTATGTCAGCAGGCAAGAATACACATGCAAACTCACAATTTGCAAGATGAAATGCCTTACAGATGGAATTTGACTGGGAAGCCTGGAGCATCGCTCTTACTTCTGATCCCAGATTTGTAACAGGTATTTTGGGCTGTTTAATGATAAAGACAGTAGTACCATATTTAGATTTAGATTGTTCTAACAGCTGTAGAGAGAATAGTGACTTAATTGAACTAACTTTTTTTTCCCTCTCACTTCTTTATGGAGCAGAAGTCACCTATGACTTCAATTATCATCCGTATTTGTTTTGCCCTATGAGCTAACATAATACACACAACACTTCTTTTATAGTGGGGAATCTTAAGGTAATGAAAAATTAATTTTTATTATCCCATTCTACCAGTGAAAGAACTCAGGTATACAGCATGGAAGTGATGCATCCAAAGATATGCAGTAGAAAAGTAGAACATTGAGGCATAAATGTACTTAGATATAATTATAAAAACAATAATACAGGTCTATTAATTCCTCATTGTCACCTGCTAAAACTAAAAAAAAAAAAAAGCACTACTGTTATTTCATAATGCACTATCAGGTTTATTACACTTCATCTATATTTTCAAGAACTGAGATCACATCAACAAACCACATCTTTCTGGGGGAGTAAAAAGCTCAAGTTCAGGAACTGGTAATGCATACCACAGTGCTGCAGGCTATGTATGTAGTTCTCTATGTCATGGAGGATTAATGGTATTATTATTTATATTCACTGTAATAATAACTGTGCATCAATATAATGGTGGATAAGTAGCCATTGGCTTCTTCATCTTAAGCATTAAGGATGTTGTTTACCATCTCTCATTTTCACACAGAGTGTTGCTTTGTAAAACAAATAGTGTAGGCAAAAAAGACATCTTGAAATATATACGTGTATTTTCAAAGTACAGCAGGGAGAGGGAAGGTCACTGAACAATGTAATTGATGGCAGTAGCAAAATGTTTCCTAACCTGCAACGTTGGTAGACTATGTTGATCACAAATGCCAAATCAGATCAAAGTATAGAAATGCAAGGTAACACCCTCTATTGTTCACATTGATTGCATCAAAGGAAATAGAATGTAAATTAGGAAAGCTTTGATGAATGGATAGGCAGCCAAAAGAAGTACAATAAAGTGTTGGGTTTCTCCTTCCTAGCAGAATCATACACTGCGTTACTCAGCTAATCAAAATGCGCAGTGCATATTTCAGCAGATTGAAATCAATTGTAACATGAGATAGCCTTTTATTTTATTCATCTTGAGTCTACTGAGTGATTACTTTACCTTCTGCTGTTCAGCAACTTTCAGAATAATGCACAACTCAGTGGACTTACTTAATGCTTGTGTGTTGAATCTTTACTTTATTTAATGTATTTACCAGAGACTGGTGGTGTAGAAGGCTGCAGCCTCATATGCTTCCTTGAAGGATACGTGGGTCACAGCTTCACCAGATGAAACTTTGATTTCTGTGCCTGATATAAAGTTTGCACATTGATGGAATCACATTTTTTATCCTTACAGTAGAGAGTGATGGCTATGCCATTTTAGCATTGCTGCCAGCCAATTAGTGGAACACCATTGATCATGTAGTTTCACAAAAGGCCAACAGGCTTCCCACATTGTAAAACAAGAATAAATTCTGTAAAATTTATGGCCAAATTACTGGCAGCTGAGGTGCACAGTGAAATGTAGTCAATTAAAATGATCACTGTAAATCATAGTTACAGCTTGCTGTGTAAATAACAGTTTATAACAAACATAAATAACAACACAAGTGACTCGGTTTAGCGGTGGCACAAACGGTTGTTGATGGTCCACATACTGAAGTGTGGAAATGAAAACAAGGTAAATATACAGCAGAAAAAAATGTTTAACCACTAAGGCAATGTTTTAAGTGACATACAAACAAATGACAAGGTACAAAGTGGCAGGTTGACAGAACATAACCAACCAAAGAAACTCAATGACAGAGAAAAAAGAAGTCAAAAGATGTACAGGAATTAATGAACTGTAATACATTTATAAACAAATTTCTAAACAAATGTCTATCACCAGTCTCTTGAGTTGTACTCATGGGTCTCACACTCTCTTAAATTTACTAGTCTCTTTATCACAGTAACATCTTATAACCCAATAATTGTGATCTGTTTTTTCTTTCCCACTGCATATCACCCAATGAAGTCAGCTATCAAAATTCAGTCAAATTAAAATTCTATTTTGCTCTAAAGAATTGAATGAAATTTCCCTAGAAAAATGTGTCCCTATTTTTTTATAGAATAACATGCACAAGATCCAAACCTCTCTATGAAATCAATGTATTTTCTTGGACAAATATTACTGATCATGTAAGTCAAGCAAGTATTGATTTTTCTCTTTCATTGAGAGAAGTGTAATTATGCCTTTTTAATAAAAAACCCACAGGTGATCGAGTTTAATAAAAATTAAGAACCTTACAAATAGTCATGGTAAGCAGTTCATACAAGTTCTCAATGTTACTTGTTTCGAAGTTTGTTTGTTTTTAACTCAATACAGAGGGGTTTTGTGCTGGGTTTGTGTAGTGAGGGAGGGGCTACAGGGGTGGCTCCTGTGAGAAGCTGCTAGAAGCTTCTCTGGCTCCAACCCGGGCCCGCCTCTGGCCAAGGCCGAGCCAATCAGCGACGGTGGTTGCGCCTCTGTGATAGCGTGTTTAAGAAGGGGAAGAAAAAAACCCACACATCTCCTGAAGGGGGCGTGAGAGTAAGATGGAGGAAGAAGACGAGGAAGAAGAAGAGCAGCAGCTACAGTAAAGAGAGCAGGAGAGGAAGAAGAAGAGGCTCTCCAGTGAGGAGAGGAGTGGGATGTGAGAGAAACAACCATGCACACACCGAGGTCAGAGGAGAGGGAGGAGGTGCGCCGGAGCAGAGATTCCCCTGCAGCCCGCGCTGAGGCGGCAGGCTGTCCCCCTGCAGCCCATGGAGGGTTAACGGCAGAGTCCAACCCCCATGCCCGCCCCCCTGCGCCGCTGGGGGGGAGGAGGCAGAGGAATCGGGAGCAAAGCTGAGCCCGGGAAGAAGGGAGGTGGTGGGGGGAAGGTGTGTTTTTAAGATATGGTTCTATTTCTCATCGTTCTGCTCTGATTTGGTTGTTAACAAATTAAATCGATTTCTTTTTCCCCAAAATGGAGTCTGTTTTGCCTGTGACCATAACTGGTGAGTGATCCCTCCCTGTCCTTGTCTCGACCCAGGAGTTTTTTTTGTTGTATTTTCTCCTCCCCGTCCCGCCGGGAGGGGGAGGAGTGAGCGAGCGGCTGCGTGGTGCTTTGTTGCCAGCTGGGCTTAAACCACGACAGGTTTTTAACTCAATACAGAGGGGTTTTTAACTCTGGTGTAGAATGGAGAAGTTTTGAAGGCATGGGTTTGTATTTCAGAATGCAAAAGTTCAGGGTTGTTCAAAGCCAGCTCTCTGATAAGAGCTGTTGTGAAGAAAGCTAGAGCAAGTCCAAGTGCAGGATCTCCAGAAACAGCTCTGCTTAAAAGCCTCAGCAAGGGCTCCACTATCCTTTGCTTAGGGAGGCCCTGCTGCCCCTGCCACAGGGAAATTCTGGCCCTTGAGGCACCCTGGCAATTAGATACAAGAAAAAATTCTTCAAGAAGGTAGTTAAACATCATGGCAGGTTCCCTGTTATGCAGAGCCACCAGAGAGGCTCTTGAATTCCCATCTTTTAGAGATGTTTCAGAGCTCAAATGGACAAAGCTCTGAGCCAAGGACAAGGCCATGCTGCAACCTGGAAGCTGACCTTGATTTGAGTGGGTTGTTGGAGGAGATGACCTCCAGCCACACTGAGAAGAGAGAAAGAATTTTATGTGTAAATTAAAGAGAAAACTCAGGGCATCCTTCTTTCATGAATTTCTTTCACAATTTCTAGTATCTGGTTTTAAAAAGAACAGGCAAGTCAGCTGATAATGCTCTAAGAGGTGCACCCAGGAATCAGCTGCAGTTCTCTCTCCAGTGGAACTGTAGTGCTTTAAGCACTACAGTGTAGGAGATGACTTGGTATTTAAGTATAATTAGTTAGATAATTACATCAGGTTTGTAAGTTACAAACTCAGAGCAGGATACTTTAAAATTATCCTTTGTTATACTTAAGTCTTTTTGCAGATCTGAACCTTAATGACTACTGACATTCTAAAATAAAGTATAATTAGTAACACTAAAACTAAAAAAAGGGCTCCAGAAGGAAAATTTGCTCTGTTTAAAGTTGTTGGTGATTCTTTGCATGTTGAATATGAGGTGTATGTATTAAATTCCTAAAAACTGAGGAAAAGAGAACTCGAAAAGCCTTAGTTGATAGCAGGCATCAAGCCCTGCTATCATGGATACCACATTTTATAATCTCCAGTTTAAAAACAGCTAATTTTTTTTCATTCTAGTGTTCTCAGAGAACAGATCCAAAATCTGAGTGCTCCACTGGTCAGCAACATTAATCTAATTTTCAGCCTGGATTTATTCATAGCTAGTTTATACCAATCTGTTCTTGTGCCAAAATGATTCTTTAGTTTAAACAGCATTTCTTCTTTCTTTGGATATTTGTAAACATACTCATACCCCTTCTCAACTTTGCTTGGCTAATCAAGCTAAGCTCTTCTATTAAAAGTTAGGCTCTCCTAATCACTTTAGCAGCCCTTCTGGCCTGTTCCAGTCTCAGTTTATCTTTCTGGAATATGTCTGATCAGGATTTTGCACAGGAGGGGCCTTACCAGTGTCTTATACAGCAGCATTACCACTTCCCATTTTTGCTAGCCATTCTGATTCAATTCAGAATCAAATTTTGCATTTTTAGAACTGAATCCCCTTGGCAGCTCTAACTCAGTCTGTGGATCAGGTAGAACACCTGAATACAGCCCATTTGCCATATGGAGGTAATGGTCACTGAGGTTGAAACAAAACTTCTTACTATGGATCATCAAGCTCCTGACCTGGCATTTTGTGCTTTTTAACTTCTTTTTTTTATTACTTCAGGTTTTTAAATTTATTTGGGTTTTTGTTTGGTTTGGTTAGGTTTTTTCCTTTATTTTATGAAGTCTGCGATCTTCTGCTTCGATAATAGCTTCCAATTTTTGTGTTGGTATTTCATCAGCACAATATTGTGTCACAAAAGCAAATACTCAATAAGAAAGAGCTGAAAGGCACTCTCCTTGGAGCTACCTCCAGCTGTCCTATGTTTCAAAGCTTTACTGATCCCAGAAAGACTAGTTCAACACTCCTAGTTCTATTAGTTATCTTACTAGATAATCAGTTTTATCAAGTTATCTATGGATGAGTTTGATATGATGATCTAACATTGATAATCCATAAATAAGTTGCGCCAGGGGAGGTTTAGATTGGATATTAGGAAAAATTTCTTCACTGAAAGGGTTATCAGGCATTGGAACAGGCTGCCCAGGGAAGTGGTTGAGTCACCATCCCTGGAGGTATTTAAAAGATGTGTAGATGTGGCATTTAGGGACACGGTTTAGTGGTGGACTTGGCAGTGTTAGGTTTACAGTTGGACTCGATGATCTTAAAGGTCTTTTCCAACCTAAAGGATTTTATGACCTCATTCTACCTTTACCATCAGGACTCTAATTATGTTTCTATTTTCCTTTTCTTTTGTGCTATTCATCTTCATACCCTTAAGAAAATGCAATTCTGTTTAGACTTCAGCAATTCTCCTTTCATCTCCTTTCTTTCTGCTCCCAAGACAGGTTCTTTCTGATTTGGTCTTTCCAAAGATATATTCCAAAGATCCTTTTTTTTTTTTTTTTCCTCCTCTCCTGAAATATATATCATTGGTTGGCTGACTTCAGTGGACTCAGGAGTCCTATTGTAATTGAAATTCTTACAATATTGTTATACCAATTAAGAACAAAGCGTTGCTGTGATCTTGTATTTTTCTGAAGAAAGAGCTCTCTTATGACCTCAAGTATATCTGTTTCTTTTCACACGAAGTTCTACCAAATTCAGCAAATCTTACTGCGTTTTAATTGAGAAAAATAGTAGCCTATGTTGAATAAGAGTACTACCCATTTATGAATCATGACTATAGGCACAAAACGTCCATTTATTTTTGTTAGTGCTAAATGAAAGGAGAAAAAACCATCATGTTTTCTCAAGAAAATGTAAAAATGTGCCCTCTGTATTAACAGCATGTTTATCATTACATAGTTTGCCTAATGTCAGAAAAAATCTAAACAAATCTATCATTATTATGTGTAGAGGTTTACAGCTTAGGTCATCTGTCACAGTATGTGGTTATATTACACCAAAGGTCAGATCTGTATCAAGAAAATGTAAAGTTTATTTTCTTTTCATAGTATTTTTTAGTACTTGACTTGCTTCAGTCCAAAGTGTTTAATGTGGACTTTTGCAATTTAATTATTCTTGATAGAGAATATGCTTTTAAAAAGTTTGCTGAAGGTAATATACAAAGGATAATGAAAATCAAACTCGAGGGTAGTTGATAAAAAATTATTCTCTTCATGTTCATGAGGTGAGGGTATTGCCCTGTAATGTTTAAAGGGAAGAGGAGGTACGTTAAGAGGCTAGGAATAGACAATCCACTGTAAAAATATGCATGCAATGAACAGTGGCTTCCAAGTTATTCCAAGCTAAGAAGAGTTCACTTCTGCTATGTGACAAAGGACAGTTAACGATATAAATACCAGCAGACAACTGATTGTGTTGCAAATCGAGATATATGCGTACTTTGGCATATTAGTCAGCTGTTTGTGCAGTTGCTTGTTGCCTATGGGACTCCAGAGGATTAATTACACTGTGGCAGCAGGCCTTTTCGTTACTTAGTTTTGTCTGTACAAGTAATTGAGTGTGCAGCTATGAACAGTGCATGCTGCTGTGACCATAATAAAGACAGACAGCAAGAGACAGGCATGCCATGACAACACAGCCTACAAACCACAGTGCCATCCCAGGAAAGGGAACTGGGGAGCAAATCACACATTTTCCCTGAGTCTAAGGTTCACTTCTGTTGCCCAAAGACAAGTTGCTCTGGTTAATTGAAAGCAACTTACGTAAATGGAATAATAAAGAATTCTGGATGGTGCCAGAATCGTTATTGTTTTCATCCAAAGTAGAGCACTGTAGGCCAGATCGTCAGCTGCAGTAAATTAGCACAGTGCAACTACATTGACAGCTATATGAACTTACACCAAATGAGAATCTAAGGAGCTGAGTTTAGGAGCTATGACTGTTTGAATCAAGCCCAGAGTATTTTAAATTTTACTTAACTCTTTAATGAATACTTTTCATGAGGATGTTGGTAAGATTCTCTGCACAGATCCAGAATAAATAATCCCTTTATCTAAAAAGGATAAGCTTTTTAAATTATTATTGCTATAAATATTTATTTAAATAATGTGCAAATGTTCCAGCCCACAGGGTCCAACCTGTTGCTATGATACATGCTAGGTACATAGGATGAACTGAACTTTCTGGTGAATTTTAAAATACTCCTAGTATAGGATGCCACATCCCTTCTGAGGTTGCTTCTTCCCCACTGCTCTTGGGATTACTTTCTGGCTCCCCCCCAAAAAGTCGCTATTTCTGAACTGCTTCCTTAATTGCAGGACCTCGATACATTCTTCATCTAGACACAATATATGTTTTCAGCCCCTGTGCAATCATTTTAAAGACTTTATTAATAAAGCTAGAGAAAAACAGATTGTATATTGGTTAATAAACTTTATGTAACTATCTCAGTTTGCCTTTCACTAGTTGCAGTATAGTGTTGGGCTGGAAGACTTATACTCTTGGTAGTCTCAATTTTGGTAAGGAAGTATCAATAAGAGCTGTAGAAAAAGTTTCTAAAGATCTTGAAAATCCTGGAGATCCTGAAAATTACTGGAAGACAGTGGTTTTCTGGAGGAATAAATGAAGGAGGACAGGCATGCAGCAGACAGTGAAAAACTGCTGAATGTTCAAGTGATGAAATAGCAGTAATTCACTGAAGGAGACACAGGCTACAGTATCTTTCCCACCAGATGGAAGCATGACTCATGACAAGTATTTAGGCCCAAAGTACTGTATTTGAAAGTAGATTTCAAAGAAAGAACAGAACTGGAGTTTCTATTCTTGACTCTTCAGAGGCCAATAATACCTTCTGCAGAAGACATCGATACATTTTCCTACCTATGTTGTTACAGCAATTCTAAAGCCGTGTGAGTTACATACCACAAAACCAGCACTTGGACATTCCAGAAGACTGGCATGCTGGCAAGCATTTTGTTAGTCTCTGCTTTATTTAGTACGTTCACCAATGATATGCTAGAAGCCATTTCCAGGTTCATATCTGATAGGATAACACCTAAGGCTTTAAAGAACTGTTCGTCCAAAATCATGAAAAGTATCTGAACATGACGTGACTGCTACAGATGACTATGACAAGAAATCTGTGTTGAAAACAGATACCACACAGACCATGTCAAAATATTTCTGTTAATAGTCTGCTTAAATTCCAACTGGGCTAAGAATAACTTTTAAGAGCCAAAGCTTAAATTAGTGCAACTAGGGAACATCCTAGATCAAAATTTCACGTAAACAAAAACTAAAATAATTTCTGCTTTTCATTCCTTGAACTAGTTGCTGAATAAACAGGAAGGATCAGTGGAGAGCCAGTGTGGAAACAAGGCAGGCTGGCACTCTGCTGCTGCTGCTGTTCCGTTAGCAAATGCACTCTAGTCAAACCCTGTCCCAATCAGATGAAAAAATCGTAGTTTAATCATACTATGGTTGTTATCATAGGCACACTCAAAGTACTGTAACTAATATTGTCAATTTCCTAGGCAATCTTGTTTCCTAAAATTCATTACATGAATCAATTAAAGAATCACATGATACAACAAATATCTCATTTTCTACTAGTGAAAGTTACTTAGGTTTTACTCTGTTAACAGGAAATGAGAATAGAAGGGCATTGTCAAATCTAGGAGATGAACAGGCTTCAAGTTTCAGGTTCAGCCTTTTCACACTTCAGGTTCCCATACTGCCTTTGGAGCAACTTAAAAAATTCAGCATGGTGTTATCCAGGTTGCCAGAATTAGCCATTTTCAGGGCATCTGTGACCCCTGTAATGTGATGGAGATTGCTACAAACACAACAAAACAGCCTCCATGAAGATCTTCTTGTGTTGAGTACCACTGAGTCAGAGGCCACTGTCTGACTCAAGGACATGTAGATGTGTTTGTGTGAGTATTTTCTACCGATAGATTTGCCTATATGAATTACTATAAAAATATTTTTTCTTGTGTCATTATTGGAGTAGTCTGAGAATAATTACTCCAATAGGTACCACAACCATACCCCATGCTGCACAATACTACGTAGCACTAAAAAGAAGTGAGAGGATGGGAAAGAGATCCTGACTATTTTCCCTTCCAATATAAACTTTTCATCATTGTAAATCTCCATCAACCTCTGTAATGTCAATTTCTGTATAGCTTCCGCTCCTGTCACTTCATGGTCTTGCTGTCCTGTTTTTCAGTGTTGTGTTCTTCCTTAATGGACTGTATTTTTCTGAAGTCACACATTGAACAAATACAATGACCATTTCAAGTACACTCCTCTTTCTAAGCAAAAACTGAAGAACTGCTGTGTAGAGAGCTGAACTACTTCTTCAGATGCTGGTATCATGGACGGGACAACCACATCAATTTTTCTTCTCTCAAAAATTAAGCCACATAACATTTGCTCCACAGAACCTCCTAAGTTATAGCCTCTGTGTACACAGTATTTCTGAACCACTGAAAAGCACACAGATCACAAAATCTTGTTTCAAAGCCAAAATCTTCCATGATAATAACTCAGACATTTGCATTTTCACATTATTGTCCTTTTTTTTTTTTTTTTTTTTTTTGAACTGTTGAAAATGCAAAAGGATCTTTAGTTTGGCATAGTGACCATGATTCAGAAGGTTAGATTTCCAGTATGACCTTGGGACAACCACAGATTTTCTTCATCTTAATGCCTATTCTGTAAAGTTTGTGCAAAGTGAATGTAATAAAGTCAGTCCTTCAGAGGCTGAGAAAAGAAAAGCAGTCTGTGCTACCTGACAGTATATTATCAAGCATCACAGAAAAGTCTGTGTTTATAAATAAACTAGCTATACACTAAAAATTCTCTATTAGCATTCTGAGTTCCTTAAAGATTTTGGGTTGTTCTGGGTTTTCATCTTTGCCCCAATGTTTTATCTCTTCTGTAGTCAAATTCACTAGAGAAAGTAGATGAAGAATTGTCACATGAAATCTGGCAGCAAAGAAATGAAAAGCATCCCACTGCAACAAATTTCATCTATTTTATGGGCTAGGTATAAAGAGATATTATAACAGGAAAGAGATGGTATCTAATGTACTGTGAAAAATAATGTCAGGAAGGACAGTTAAAAACTATTCAGATCCCTTTTCACTACATCGAAAGGGACTTTTACTGTTTTAAAGACATATGCTTTTTCAGCTACTTCTTTGAGTGCCTTTGCAAGACTGAAAAGCAAGTATAAAGAAATCTTGTATCTGATTAAAATTATTTTTACATGAAAACTTTTTTCAAAATTAGCAGCGTATGATCCATTTATAGGCTACACTTTTCTAGAGAGAGTTGTATGGTGTTCTAGTGCTCAAATAACAATAACCAACGTACTATTTCAGCTGGAAATGATAAATTTTTATTTCATCTTCCACTTTTTACAGGTACTAAAATGTAATTTCCAAAAATTACTTCAGTAACTTCACAAGCTGTACCTGCTTGAGTATTGATCCTTCTAGAAATATTTCAGGTGTCTAATTCTCTCAGTTGACAAAATCACAGTGTCAGCTGCAGTTTTCATAAACTAGAAGCAACAAAAAACCTAGTACCCTTCTTCAGTTTCTGATTACTGCAGCTGTTCTCAAAGCTGCGACAAAGTGAATCATCAAAGCAACAAAGCTACACAGAGACTGATGAGAACTACTACAACAAAGAAATCTAGATTAAATAAGTAGGTAGTGAATTTCAGCTAGTTTTGTAGGTCTTGGCCTATAACATATGGCATCAAGCATAGGGGCTCATGGTGAGGAAGCATGATAATAATTAGAAGACTACTTGGAAAAGTAACTGGGTTCAGTAAGATAAGAAATACGAAGGTTTGTGGCAGAAGATGTGAAGGGAGGTGATTAATGTTATCCCCTCTTCTCTCCTTTAGAAGTGCAAGACTTTGATCAGTTTTTTAGAGATGTAAGATTAAAGAATTCACATATTATGAGATTTCACAATGTTGCAGATTCTTTTTTTCTTTCTTACAAGCCTGCAACTCCATACATATGATATCTTCTAGTTTTGCTCTCTTAAATATGTATTACACAAACACACACACACATACACAAGAACACGTGTTTTTATATTGTGTTCTCTGTGATCATTCATAAAGATGCTCAAGGGAGCATTTGATTTCCCACAGGCCCTTGGGAAGTGTCTGATGGCAATAATCTCCCACGTCTGTAATGGTGGCCTATTCATGATCTTGAAGAATCTGTGCTATGCACTCCATAAATAAATATTTCAATAATCCACAAAGTAAACTTAACAGAAGTCCACTCCAGAGTACCTTTTAGCAGAGCTCAGCGTCCTGGAATGACTTGCAACTAATTCTCTCATGCCAAGAATAAGTGCTTCACTGTCTGGGGTATGGAATCAAACAGAAGGTATTTGCTTCTTTACATATACAGCACTTTATTTTCCATGGCTATTAGTGTCTCACCCTTACCTATTTTCTTCAGTCTAAAATAATTCTTAATCTACATTGTTTCTTTTATGTTTTAAGGGGAAAAAAAACCTTTAATAATGCTTTCTCAATGACCTCAATGAAGACATGAAATTAATTACCTGGCTTGTGCTAGAGAAAACTCAGTTGTGTTATGAAAAATGGAAGTGGATAATTTCACATATTTAATGTAGATAAACCCGAGTATATGATCTCTGCTTACCTCAGCTGTTTTACCAAATTACTCCATTTAGCATTAAAATAGATAAATAAAATCTAAGTTAGTACAGTGGGACAGGGTAACAGTGAATGACACTCTTCCATTTTTTTCCTTATTACGTTTCATATGTATGTTCCTACACCAGGTAAAGTGCTGCAATGTACTGTACTTCTTTGTCTTTATTATTGGCAAATAGTTTGAAAATACTGAGCACTGTAACCCCTGAGAGCAGGAGAATATCAATAGCCAGAGAGGAACAACCTCCATGTTTGCAATACAAAAGAGGGATATATTGATTTGTGGGGAGTTCACCCAAATTAATTGTGCCAGCCAATAAGAAGACACCATCAATTATTTGTTTAGCTTGAAAAACATCAGTGTTATGAAAAACAGACTGCTCCAAACAGAGTAAAAGAAAATGCACACATGTGGAAGAAAACTGCACAGTCAAGCATAAATAACTGTGAAGTACTGCAGCTATATAATTGTTTAAAACAATTTTAGTAAAACAGGATAAAATAGGAGGAAGAAAAGAAATTAATTAATCAACAGGGAATCTAGTAGTAAGGAAAAAAATGTGTGTGTATTAGAAGTTTATGTATAATACACAGCAAGATGAAAAAAACTGAATCAGAATATCTAACTGATAATTGTTTTGACATCCCTCAGAATGAAAACAGATGAAGGTTTGATGCTGACTGAGAATGGTGAAAAATAAAGGGCTGAAAGAAGCAGGAGTTATTTCTTATGAAGGGAAGAGAGCAGAGAGCCTTTTTTGCCAAAATCTACCATACACACAGCCAAAAGAGGCACTAAAGGCACTTTCTGCCTTGGAGCGAGTGGGGAAAGATAGAGATCAGTTATGAGGAAATCATTCAGAGGTTACAAGCTGAGTTCCAGCTTCCCATGAAACAAGAACTGGACTGGAGAAAAACCATGACATCATAAATGGGCTCTGGAAACCCTATGCAGATGTCAATGAAATAAAGACTGATGTCATAGACAGTAATCATATCCACTGCCAACTTTGGCTAGTGTTAGTACATATTGATTTACCAATCCCACCTTTACTGGAAGAGCTGCCTCTGCCCTCAATCCCAAAAACCTTCAAATTCTGTAAAAACAAGTTGAGCTGCAATAAGAAAAAATGGTTTCAGCCACCAGTTCAAAAGCTGATTTAAAAGAGAGATTGTTTAATCTAAGAGTAATTGTTGTGCTTTAACCCCAGGAAGCAACTAAGCACCACGCAGCCGCTTCCCCCTCCTCCCTCCCAGTGGGGTGAGGAGGAGGAAAGGAAAAAAAGTAAAACTCGTGGGTTGAGATAAGAACAGTTTAATAACTAAAGTAAAATATAATACTAACAATAGTAATAATGAAATAATAATAATAGTAATGAAAAGGAATATAACAAAAAAAGGAGGGGGGGAAAGGAAAAAAAACCCAGTGATGCACAATGCAGTTGCTCACCACCTGCTGACCGATGCCCAGTTAGTTCCCGAGCTGCGATCCGCGCCTCCCGGCCAACTCCCCCCTGTTTATATACTGGGCATGACGTTCCATGGTATGGAATACCCCTTTGGCTAGTTCAGGTCAGCTGCCCCGGCTATGCTCCCTCCCAGCATCTTACACACCTGCTTGCTGGCAGAGCATGGGGAACTGAAAAGTCCTTGGCTTAAGATAAGCGCTACTTAGCAACAACTAAAACATCAGAGTGTTATCAACAGTATTCTCACACTAAATCCAAAACCCAGCACTGTACCAGCTACTAGGAAGAAAATTAACTCTGTCCCAGCTGAAACCAGGACAGTAATTTATCCATGCTCTGTTGCTCTTGAAAACAAAACCACTTGCAGTTAAGATACATAGGAAGCTAAACAAACAGCTAGATATAGTTAATTTGTTCCTGGTTACTAATTTAGCTGATCTTCATATATTAAGTTTTGGATTCACTGTCCATAGTAGTACAATTCCAGTACATCGACCTGTTTAATAATACTGTACCTCAGCATAAGCCTTGGATTTGGTGTGCCCTCTAAAGATAAAATTAAGGAATTTGATTTTCAAGCAGCTCAGTAGCAGCCGATCAACAGGAAATTAAGTTTCTCCAAAGTTATTCCTTTTAAAAAGTTATCCCTAAAAGTGGAAAGTTTCCCATTTCTATCATTGCATTTTCATTTGTTGCCATTGTGGATAGTTCTGCAAAAGAAAATGTAATCCAGTTTAATATTCTATGGCATAAAGTATGCATTCATCTAAAAGAAGACAAAAACACTCTATTACCTTATGTTATACTGCAACCAATGCTGAAGGCAGAAAGATAGAAAATATAAATGTAACATTTTTAAAAATAATTCTTTTCATCATATAATTTTCATGTAATAAGCAGAAAAGCTACTTTAACTGAGCTTTCTCCTTCTTAGCATTTGATCTGAATTATCTTGATGAGAAATTCAATCATATTTTGAAACATCTGTTTCAGAAAAATCAGAAGGATTTGCAGTTCTTGAAATACCTCTGGTAACTGAAAATACATATCAACTTTCCCTCGGCAAATGAAGTGCCTTAGAAGACAGTATGGGGTACTGACTGGAACATATAGAAATGAAACTGTAACATAGTTCTGCATTTTGCAAAAAGGTACATTTGTATTTTAGTCACTCAAATCAAGTATAGATGTAACTGTAAATCTGTGAAATAAAAATGTAACACTAACACCCACAGGTAACTACAATAAATTCCAAAATACTCCATTGTTTGCTTTAATAAAAGCATTACTAATGGCAGTAAACAAATGCATAGTCCTCCAGCACATAAAAAATGGATCACAAGATCTTACAGTTTATGAGGCAAGCCATATGCCTTGACAGATCTTTCTATTCTACAACACAGCATGGGTAATGCAATATAGTTCCTTTCCACCCAGGTATATCTTGCTCTATGTCTCTGCAGGCATCCTTTTTGTGGAAGATATAGATGAGGAGAAAACAATAAACCTGTGAATAGGTTTGGAAAAAATCATTCCTTATTAGGAAAAATAAGCTGAAAGAGAAGTGAGAGCAGGCATCAAATTTACAGGCAACAAAACTGACAAAAGCAAGAGGACACAAGAGATGATCTGAATGTACAGAATTATTGACCAAGGGGGTAATATGGAGCTGGAACATAAGAAATGCTGGGTCAGACCTATGGTCCATCCGACCCTGTAATTTGCCTCCAACAGTGGCAACAGAAGAGATCTTTTGAAAATATTTGAGTATGACTAAGTAAACATGTTCAAGGAGGAAAACAAAGAAAAGAAAAAAGCTAAAATAATCTCATGCTCTAAACATTAGTGGGGAAAAAAATCAGAAAATATTTGGTAGCTATTTTTATATTTGAATAATTCTAGATATCGCCAGCTAAACAGTAAACTTGACTGTAAAACTATTGTAAATAATCTATCTACTTACAGCTGCAGTACTGCTATTCCTAGGCTGAGCTTTCCCAAGCTCTCTTCTGTGATCAGACACAAGTCACACCATATCTGTAATATGTCGTCATTGAAAAATAAGATCCTACTTTAGAAATCAGTCCAACAACTACATCTTTCAAGGTGAGTGGAAAATATCATTCTGTTTTGTTTGGTTTTCAACACAAATAAGGTAACTACTTTTGAAACTAAAACATAGCAAATCCAACATGATCAAAGTAGTGATGGAAGTGCAGTGATTAGTTCCCAGTTTGGAGGACTGGAAGTCTTAATAGGCTGCTCTGGTGGGTTGACCCTGGCTGGATGCCACGTGCCCACCAAAGCCACTCTATCACTCCCCTTCTCAGCTGGACAGGGGAGAGAAAATATAACGAAAGTCTCATGGGTAGAGATAAGGACAGGGAGAGATCACTCAGCAATTACCATCGTGGGCAAAACAGACTCAACTTAGGGAAAATTAATTTAATTTATTACCAATCACATCAGAGTAGGATAATGAGAAATAAAACCAAATCTTAAAAAACACCTTCCCCACATCCGTCCCTTCTTCCCAGGCTTAACTTTCCTGCTGAATTCTCTACCTCCTCCCCTGCAGCGGCACAGGGGGACGGGGAATGGGGGTTGCGGTCAGTTCATCACACGTTGTCTCTGCCGCTCCTTCCTCCTCAGGGGGAGAACTCCTCGCATGCTTCCCCTGCTCCAGCGTGGGGTCCCTCCCACAGGAGACAGTCCTCCATGAACTTCTCCAACATGAGTCCTTCCCACGGGCTACAGTTCTTCATGAACTGCTCCAGCGTGGGTCCCTTCCACAGGGTGCAGTCCTTCAGGAACAGACTGCTCCAGCCTGGGTCCCCCACGGGGTCACAAGTCCTGCCAGCAAACCTGCTCCAGCATGGGCTCCTCTCTCCACGGGTCCACAGGTCCTGCCAGGAGCCTGCTCCAGCACGGGCTCTCCATGGGGTCACAGCCTCCTTCAGGCATCCCCCTGCTCTGGTGTGGGGTCCTCCACAGGCTGCAGGTGGATATCTGCTCCACCGTGGACCTCCATGGGCTGCAGGGGGACAGCCTGCCTCACCATGGTCTTCACCGCGGGCTGCAGGGGAATCTCTGCTCTGGTGCCTGGAGCACCTCCTCCCCCTCCTTCTTCACTGACCTTGGTGTCTGCAGAGTTGTTTCTTTCACATATTCTCACTCCTCTCTCTGGCTGCAATTGCTGCTGCGCAGTAACTTTTTTCCCTTTCTTAAACATGTTATCCCAGAGGCGTTACCACCATCGCTGATGGGTTTGGCCTTGGCCAGCAGCAGGTCCGTCTTGGAGCTAGCTGGCATTTGCTCTATCGGACATAGGGGAAGCTTCTAGCAGCTTCTCACAGAAGCCACCCCTGTAGCCCTCCCACTAGCAAAACCTTGCCATGCAAACCCAATACATCTACATTAGGAAAAAAAAATTTCTTGCTTGTCTTTCTCTAAGCTTCTCTCTAACAACTCAGTCACACATGACCACCCATACAACTATAATCATGGCTTTGTTCTGAACAGAGCACATTATCAGGGTATTGTAATAAGTGTATAATGATCTTTCATGAAGTAGAAGTAAGCGTAATTTCATGTGAAGAATCACATTTAAGGGAGCAGTTAGTGTGTCAGTGATTACTTTTTCTTTAGAAATGAGCATTTTATGTCATTTAATGTGATGGACAATAGGTATGGGTCATACACCAAAAGACAAAAATGTTCTGAGTGCCTATTTAAAAGTGAGCAAAAGGTTTCTGCTTTGCAAGGTGAACAACTCTCTACTGGTTGTTAAAGCACTGAGAAGCAACATGCCTTTTTTTCTCATTCAAAAGTGTATCTGATAAGCCTGCATGTTTCCAAATTCAAACTTAACTTTCTTTCTTCACATAAAAAATACATACCATTTAATTAAACATATTTGAGCTTGCTAGTCATTTTTGTACACTGGTTAACACAATAAATATTTCATAAGGATTTACTTCAACCTTTATACTTAGATATGTGTAAATCTTAAATTTAGAAAAGTAAGGAAAACAACATACTTTACACTCTCTCCATGACTGAAAAGTCTCAGAGATTTCAGTGACAGAGAATTTTGTTTCTTCTAATTCTGCTAAGAAGGACAGTCCTGTATGTATGACCTGTACTTTGGTATTATTTTCACAGAATCACAGAATAGTTGCAAGGCACCTCTGGATATTGTCTAGTCCAACTCCCATGCTCAAAGCAGCGTCAGCTAGAGCAGGTTGCTTGGGGCAACCAAGTTGGGTTTTAACTGTCTCCAAGGATGGAGACTCCACAGCCTCTCTGGGAAACCTGTTCCAGTATTCAGTCACCCTCACAGGGAAAAAAAAGGGGGTTCATATTCAGAGAGAACTTCCTGTGTTTCAGTTTGTGCCCTTTACATGTTATTCTGTGACTAGACACCACTGAGAAGAGTCTATTAATGACAATAACAAGTAAGAATTTTCTCAGTGGGAACAAGGAGATACAAAGTACATTTCTTGGACAGAATTGGCATGAAAAAGGTAACCTTTGTAGAGAATGAGAATAAAACAACGCTGATAAGTGGAATCAGCCCAAGAACAGAGCTGAGCTTAACTAGTCTGCTTCACAGTCTATCAAACAGATTCTGCTTTGTCTAGCCCTTGTAAGGCCACAGTTCCAGCATTGTCTCTAATTCTTGGCACCATACTTCAAGAAAGTCCCTATCAGTTCCAACAAAGCAAGAGGAAAAAAGGAATGATGAGAGGTCTATTAGCAAGCCCTTTCAGGAATAACTGAATGACGTAGGTTACTTAGCCTGAGGTAGAGAAGACTACAGGCGAAAGAGACAACTGCAAGATGATATTCATGATATAGACAATGCATAAATACATAATTTTTCCTAAAGAGAGTTGTTCTTCATGCCTGCAGCAGACAGAACTAGGGATAACACTTTTGCATTGCAGCAAGGAACATTCAGATTAGATATTAGAAAAAATGTATCTTTTGCAAAGGTAGTGGGGCATTAAATTAGATTGCTGTGGAAAGTGTCAATCTCCAAAACTGGAAACATATGGAAATATATATCAGGAGTGACATCAGTATGGATCCCTGTTGATCATAGGCTAAATGACCTCTCAAAATTCATGCAGTCCTATGAGCCCATAATATTAAAATTGCATAAACAGGCACTTATTAATTATACATGCATTTAAATAAAGTTAATCTGTACTGATTTAAAAATAAATTAAGAAACATCAACTTATCTCTTGACAAAAATGAAATGAAACACACTGTTTAACCAGAGGAAGGACTAAAATTAATATGAATCCATAAGAGTAAAAACCGAAACTGAATAAAAATCTAGAATTATAACTTATATCATGTTTTTCTTAAGAGCTGAACTAGAATTAAATTACTCCCCGAGGAACAGAATAATAACTGGAGTCAGTTCTTTGTTACAGAATTAAAGCAACACTGCTGTGTTGCTGATGCTGACCCAGTATTTTGGGCTTCCTTAATCTACTTCTTCCTAGATCTGTGATTTATGACATCTGAGGACTGACCTTTATATTTCTGCCCTAACAAGCAGGTGTATTTGCACTCCTTGATAATAAAAAATAAAGGCCTCCAGGCCAGTAAGTATTAACTTCTTTAAGCATACCACATTGTCTCACATATAACCTCCTAGAATTTGTGACAAGCAACACTATTTGAGGTCTAACTAGTTTCTAGTCTTCTAAACCAAATCTAATTTATACTGTCTAATGTACCCTATTTTGCTACCTAACAGCTATTTCTAAAGGCCGCAGAAAACTACCCTTCTAAATCAAACTGGCTTCTGAAATGCAATGCAGCAAAGAAAAACATAGAATTATTTTTTTTTAACATGGCTATGAAATAAGCATTTCTATTAATCTTAAGTTTGTCAAACACCACACATATCAATTGTCTTTCTACTTACAAACTATAAATGTAAAATTTTCTCTTGTTATCTCTTAAGAAATGTAACATTAAAGTTAATGAAAGCATTTATTTAGATGAAGTTTTATATAGAGGCTGGGCTTCTTCAAGATAGATATTATATACATTGGGTCTGGGGTATGGTGGCTTGAAATCCATGTAGATACAAATACAAATACATATACATGTGGACTTATACCAGAAGAGAATATGACTATTTTCTCTTTAGAGATACCAAATTGTGTTAATGTCACATCAGAAGTTGAAGACAGTCATTTGATTAGATGTATTTCTCTAAATTATTGTAAAAGTCTATATTGTTTTATGTCAGTTACTGGGGTAGAGGCACTTCTTAGAGAAATCTCAGTTGTGTCGTTATGTTATTCCCAAATCTTCACTTGTGCTCTTAACTTAAACAGGAAAGAACTTAGGCCAGTGAGGTATAGCTCAAAGCAATGGACAATGCAAAGTCATATGGAGAGATGAAATCTCCAAGAGCACCATAGCATGTAGGGGGAACTTACCTGCCATTATGATGATTGATAGCCTTTTAAAATGAAGATTTACTCAGAAATACCAAAACCAAAGGTACCATTTTAGCTAGAATAACAGGTTTTGAGCTAGCAGCTGCAATAGACTCCCATCTATGTCAATAAAAGACAAAAAGGAACATAAAAACCCTACTGATTACTGAGTTATATGATTTTACAGGCAGTGGCCCACTTCCCCTTGTTTAGCAACACTGATTAGGGACCTAGTGGGTAACAGAGGACTGACAGTGGGGAGTAGACCTCTCATTTCTCTCTGTGTATATCTACATCAGGAGGAGGCTGAATTACACTTCTAACTCTAGACTCACCACTTCAGTCCAGAAAAAGCCAAAGCTGCAGCACTGGCTAGATTCACAGTAAATTTGCCTGACAGTGTTACCCTTACTATATCAACTACCTTTCTGAAATTTATCCTTTTTATTTTAAAAAAATGTACATTTAAGAAATACAAATGGTAAAGATGCAAGATGTTAAATTCACTGAGGTATATTAAATAAAATGTGTATGAGCACTAGTATTATGGACAATAAGCCAATACCACTTGACCCAACTGTTCAAGTGCTTGAAATTATAACAATTCATTTCACTAACGTAGTTTAACACAGGCAAAACAACACACTTTTCATTAGTTGCATAAAGGGCTAAAGCATTTTGGTGAAGTGAAACCAAAATTATAGTAGGAACAAAAGAAAGCAAAGAAACAAGCGATAATTTTCCCAAGACGCTGACCTACGTATAGAACCTTGTGCAAACAGTAACAATTTGAACAGACATTCACCATCCTGGTCTCAATATAGCAGTGAATTGTTAGAAAACTCATTAAGTGAGGTTATTAAACCCATCAGAAGATGCACATACACTCATGCATTTAACGTGCCAGATTAAGACAATTTGCAAGAACGTGTGCTAAAAAATGAGTTAACATTCCTTCTAATTGAATCAATGGATTATGGAAATGGAAAGAAAGATAAGTAGCACTTTCCACTACACTTGACCGAAGAAAGACTGTGGTAGGAGAAGAAGTTTTCAGATATTTAGGTCTGTAAGACACTAAATACGAGGAATAGATAACTTAGGCTTGTAAACATGTGCATCCTAGATGTGACAGTGACATACAAACACAGACATAAAAGGAATTGGCAAGGTAAAATGACTTTACTTTCAGACTCCCACAAGTTCAGACAAACATGTAATATATGTTTATTCCAGCAGGACCTTTGAAAAAGAAATTGTTGGTCTCATCACTCAAAAAGTGCATTCCTGAAAAGTTTAAAGTTACTTAAAAAATATTAGGGAGTTTAAGGAAAAAAAAGAGGCTCATCCAATGACTAATTAAAATGACAGAGGCATTCATCTGACTCATTGGTTAGTCACAGTACTCTAAGCAGTAAAAATAGTGTCTCATTAGTCTTTTAAACATTTTTTCCTTGTTCTACATGAAATTGATACTTAATCACTTTCCTAGTGTACAGCAGGCACTTATTACACAGGGAAAACTTGGAGAATGGAAAGTTTATAAAACCTCTGTCAATCTCTCCTACATGTTAGGAATGATTCATTATAATGGGCCATGAGCGGCAGGGTGACTCTGAATGGAAGCCTGTAATTAACTTTGCTTCATGTTTTATTGATAGCATTTGCTGTTTTCTGAGATCTGATCATACATCTTGAGCAATGTGCAAACCTATGGATCATGCTGTGCTTAGATACCCTGGCATTGGGGGATATATGCGAAACTAAATAGATTAGATGGAAAATGTACCACATCCCTTGTGATCTGTGTACACCTTTAAATTCTCCCTTTTCTGCCACCTGTTTGATGTTGTTTCTGTCTCAAAGCATACTTGACATTTAATATGAAACATGGAAGTCAAAGTTCTTTTTTACTGTCTTGGGCCAATATTTACTTATATCAGTCACGGGCATGCTGATAGAGAATAGGAAAAAATGCATAGTCTTCCTTGCAAACAAACATATCTGTACTTTGAAATGCTATAGATCTTACACTTCAGAGCAAATTTGGAGTTGCAGACAATTTGCAGTTACAAACTTGAGGAGAGATTAATGGGTGTGGATGAGCCTTCTGTTATCCTGGAAGCAAGTCACCCACAAATTTGGAAAAATATGTGGGTTTTTTGTAATACGGGTAATTTGGCAAAGCTAAAAACAAATTTACAAAATCCTTAAAAGACCATGGATTATTTAGGAACAGATGGTGTGAAAGGCATTTGAAATTCCTCCCGTAAACTGTGTTCTACTTCATATAAACAATATAAGCAGAAGCTCACAGACCAGGATCTTCCTCCAAACGGTTTTGACCCTAGTCTTCACATCTGGTGTCACATTCCTGATCAATTAAATTTTGAGTTTTATTTTCAGAAGAAAATAATGTCAGCAGGATTACCTATCAGAAGACCCTCTTGTCACATGATTCGAACAGTGGGAGATTAAAAAAGTGGCTTAAATCTCCTACTATCTGCAAAGAAATGTTATTTTGAAAATTTGGAAACTCTAGTTCTAGCTGTGGCTATTTTTTCCCAATTGAAAGAATTTGCTATGATTTTTTGAATAATTTTTAAATGATCATAGTAGTTTTTGCTGTGAAGTTCTACTTCGCAACTCTGCTCATTATTTCTACAACACATATCTACAATGTTTTTAATGAGATCAACTTTAGAATCATAGGCTTCATTGAAAAAATTGCATTTTTTTTCTTTTGTCTTTCTTTTCTGAGCTCCTATGGTACATCCACTTCATGTTTCTAAACTTCAATAGCTTCCTTAACTATAAAGCCTCAGTCTGAGGACGTCCCTCTAGTGTGATGAATGAAGCAAATATTAATGGAAAAAAAACCCCACAGTTCAATCACATAATTAAAACTGCATTATAGACAAGAAAGAGAGAAATTAGAAATGCAGAAGAACAAATATTTCTGAATTTCCTAACTATAGAGTGGTCAAGTTAGCAAACTTAATGCTATTCCTTCAACACTATTTTTCTGCCTGTGCACTTCTTATTCAAATTCAGACTTGACTAATGATGGAAGAAGAGGAAGCAAATTGACAGCACTCTGTCATGGACAAATCTAAAAATCTGGCTATAGGGAAGATCCTCTTAATTAAAACCAATCTGAGAAAATAAGTAATGGGTAATGGGAAGCCTTTTATCAGAAACACAGGTTATATTTTGGTTTCACTGACAAACCTGGAATATCAAAGTGTGAACTGAAACACAATTCTGTATATTGGCAGCCACAGGCATGCAAAAAAGCATGACTCATGTTTTAAAAACTCATAGACTGGTTTAACAATCATGAAGTTTACAGAAAATTTTACATGTTTTCCCCTTGTCTTCTAGTTCTTCAGTTTTAATAGGACATTTAATTTGCATTTCCAAGCATTCTTCTGCCTATATGACAGGTAGATTCTCATACAAGCTCCTGATTCCACAAGTTAAGGGTTTGTGACAATGCACTGAAAAATATGAGCCTTGCAGTGAAATCCCAAGGTGGAAAGCACTGCTGCAGTCTCATACTGGTTCCAAATCATTTTTCTTGATGTAGTACAATCATTAGGGAATTTTTGCTCTACTCTTTTCAATAAACAGTTCCCTAGTTTGACAATCATCTAAGCTGTTTACAGTGACTTTTAATATCTATCTATCTATCTATCAATAGCTCATCTTTTCAAGCAATTTAAAAGTCACACAGGCATATATGTCACTCAACTTGTATTACAGTCATCTACTGTGAGTTATAAAGCACTGAAACTCTCCTATGAGACAAAACATCTAATACAGTAAAGGCCTAATCTAGTTTGAATAAACTATGAACTTCATGCAATGACTCATGAAGTCATGGTAAGAGTTAGTGTGTAGCCTGGAGGAGTAAGCCCAGGCTTGTAAACCAAGAAATTCTGCATCCAAAATTCTGCCTGCACCATAACTTTGACCTGTACTTTTAAAATGACTTTAAAAAAAAAAACCAAAAAACAACAAACAAACCAAAACTTAGTATATATGTATTTATTTAAGTATTTTTATATTTAAGGAGAGTTACAGCTAATGAGTAAGCACTTACCTCACATAGGCAATGTTAAACCAGATGCTAACATATAACTAACTCTCATCAGCTTAAGCAGACCTTAGGATTCCAAAAGCCCTACATAAAGATGATAAAATAGGACTGTTTCCTGTAAGGTTCTACTCTTGGTATCTCTTTCTCACATGAAGAAAAATGCTTATCTTTTTTAGCCCAATGTCAAGAGAACCGAGATGTGGCTCACTCTGGTCTGTAGTTGGAACTTAGAAAAATGCTAGTAGCTTACTTTCCACTAAAAATTTAGAAAGCTGCTTTTATAAAATTTTCTTAGCTGCAAACAAACAAACAAAAAGGTTATCCAAATTGGTTTCCATGAATAAAAAACATAGTACAAAATGAGTTCCCGTTGGGCCAATGAGGATTTTTTTGGTTAAAGAAATGTTTCAAATCAGTCCAGCTCCTGAAGTCTTCAAAAACCAGCTGTGTTTATATGTATACACACACACACACACACACACACACACACACATATCTTTTGAATTGTGTTTCATTGTAAAAACTGAATGTATCATCAGGGAAAACAGTTACTTGAATTGATCTCTCATGTACATCCATTAAAATGCAAATAACCTTTCAAAATATACTTCTTCACACAACTTTTTCAACCTTCTGATAACCTTTCAGGAATGCTTTGAAAGCAGTCAGTCTTGCAGGTTTTTATATCCTTTCTCTAATCCACAGCCTTTTTCTCTTCTATATAGATGAAATGAGGGAGATGCTATAAACCGTTCCAGTGCTACTCAGTTGATGCATTTGCCAATTAGTGTATGAACCATCCTCTGAGAGCAAGATTTAATTACTGCAGATATTTAGATGATATCATGAGATCCCAGCCAAGCCTCAAATGTTTTTTAAATTACCCAGGTAACATTTTTTTTTCCTAATTATTAGCCCACTCCCTCTAAAAAGCAAGGTCTCTAAATTAAAGAAATGTGGTGGATGAAGTGTTATTTTTTGCCACCATCAGCAAAAAGATTTTCCTCTATGAGGTTGTGTCAAATAAAAAACTTAGTAGGCCACTAATGGCCATGACCTGTGGCAGCCTTGTTGTACTGTGTAACTGAATTATTTCCTTTTCTAAGTCTCTAAGCGTGCCACTGAGAATGCTAGGTCAGCATATATAGTAAACAAATCACCAGTCACCCAAGAACTACTGTATCGTCTGCCACCAGAATGAAAGATCTCTTCCCTAGCTTGAACTTTTGGACCTTGAATTTGACCCTGTCTGAGCTTTTGTTATGTTAACAAATGATTTTGATGGTAAAACTGTGAATCTACATATAGGACTGGTGAGGGAAACACATCAATAAGGAATTACTTAAGCAAGTCAGGTTGCTTGACCCAAGCATGCAAGCTCTCTAAATTTATTTCCTTCTCACCCTTCTGTGTTGTCACTGCAGCTTTAATTTCTCCCTTCTCCTCCATGAATCCATTTATACTGATCGCATCAGTGCTCTTGGCAATTTATTCCATATTTCTAGTATTCTTTGCATGAAATAGCTCTGCTGGAATTCCTGTTTATTTCTAATTTCAGTTTGTTTCCACTGTTTTTTCAAACAGCAGGTTACAGTTAATTAAAATAAATCTGAAAATAGATACATTTAGTATAGGAAATGTTTGTAAATTGATACATTTTTTTTCTTTAGCAATGTTTTGAAACTGTATGTTATTAATAAAGTTGCACAAATAATTACCCTAAATCTCATATTCAGGTAATTACAAAAATAAAATTAACATCTGTTATTACAAATGCATAATGCCAAGTCATAATGTGCAGGTTAGGGGTTAACACAAGCAAATTGGACACGGTACATAAACACAAAATAAATTATTGTATGGTAGTGTAATTACATTCCAACCATTATGTTAATTATAATTTATATCAATTCAATAATTAAAGAAAACAAGCTCTTCCTTTGGTTTCCCATTCAGATTCTTCTGCATACTAAATTATTCTATGATGTCAGCTAGGGTGGCACTGGACCATAAATCTGACAGCAGTGCATAGTGACATTATTTTTAATATGTAAGAGAAAGCTTAGTCTATATGCTAGATTTGAAAGAAATGTTTTGTTAATTAAATTGGGTCAAAAGTAAACAAGATAGAGTTAAACAGGGCATAGAAAATCCACTTGTTGACTGTCCAAAGAATTAAATTAAACATTTATTACCTTACAGATACTGACCTAAAGTGTTACTTTAAAATGTCTTTATTGCAATATTAAATTAGAATGGGATAGATTCTCTAAGGACAATCCAAGCAAAAACCAGAAAATCCAATCATATAAATATATGGCTGAAAAGAACTTTTAGAGATATTTTATGCATTTCCTTTCAGTAAAATACAATCTTATCTGTATCTCCTATATACAAAGAGAGAGATTTTTAAGAACAGTTTAGATACTGACATACATGCAGACATACTGTGTCATGTGCTGATGGTATGAAGATATTTTACCGGGACATCACCTGACTAGTCTTCTCTACCCTCACAGTTAGAAGGTTATTCCTAATATGTAACCTATCTTCATTCTGCAGATTAAGTCAATTACCCTTTGTTTTCTACAAGAAGAATGGAAGCATTATCAATGTCCTCATTATAATCCTCTTTTCACTAGGATGGTAAAGAGAGAAGAGAGGCAAAGTTTGTATGGAGAGATAATCTCTTTTTAGATTGATGCAGTGGGAAAAAAATAAACTTTGGGGCACTATGTTTCTTGATCAGGTCTGAGGAGAAGCAGAAATATCTAGACCTAGTAGAGAACAGACAGACATGTTCTTGTTGCTTCCTTCAGAAATTTCTACTTTATCTAGAACTTTCTTTAAATATGGTAGGAAAACTTTATGGAGTACTTTGATCCAGTCACATTAATACTGAGGAAAGCTGAATAAACAGGAATTATCTCCCATATCTTTGCATTTGTCTCCATTATTAGCATCTTCTGACTCACCTTTTGAAACAGCAGTACATTGGCAACTTACACTTAGTTTATATTTCAATATTTCTCTCTGTAGTGTTTTCACCTACTCAGATACTCACTCACTGTTTCACTTCTAATCTGGAACTCTGAACTCATCTTCACTGTTATATTTTCCAAATAACCTAAGTCACTCAGAGTTGTGATCTTATTCTTCAACATGCTTTCAGGTTCTCCCAGCTTCCTAACATCCACAGATTTTACAAGTGTACAGGAATGCATGCTGTATCTTTTATAGCTGTAATTAAAAATGTTGGCCAGAATGAAATCAACAACATGGACCTACCTGATATATCCTATGCAATCACTCATAACTATATAGAGCAGGCTTTTTCAATCGTATATTTTCTGGTGATTTCATCTCTATCTGCAGTTCCTAACAAGAAGATCTTGTAAGCAGTCCATTCAATTTCTAGAGCGGTTTTTTGTTTGTTTGTTTGTTTCCCCAGTGTTTTCCATTAAATCATGAGAACAGTGTTTAGTAATCTGTGAAATGTTTTCTTGGATGGTAAAGGTCCACAGAGCAAAAAGTTTGTCCGTCACTGATCTAAGCCACCGGTGGCCAATGTGGGATTCATATACAAGATACATTCTGATATAGATCTTCTCAGAGTCCTTTCCCGTGAATCCCTCCATTAAGGGACACAGATAAATGACCCTGGCCTGAGGTTAAGCTAACTGAACAGATCAGGAGAAACCACTGGACATGACATAAGTAATTGCTGAATATAACAAATAACAAAGCGAGAAGTTGGCAAAAGTTGCAGATAGAGCCATGAGGAATCTAATTACACGGGTGGTTAAGGCAGGGGGTGTGTGTGGAATTTCACAGGTAGCTAAAGGGCAGTACTGGGGACATTTCAGGGCATGGAGTCTTGTAAGGCCAGAATTACCTAGGTAGCCTTACCCTTGAGGAAACTCACAACATATTCCTGTGGTACATGGCTGCAAATAAACTTGAACTAGAGTTTCCACTGACAAAAAGAAAAGGACTTGTACCTCAGTGATGCCATCGATTTCAGTCATCTGCATATCACAGTAATCAGTGGAGGTACAGAGGGCTGTAGGACAGTACTCATTTTGCTGTAGACAAGTGGTCATTTAAGAGCAGGACTAGGATTGTATGGGTCAAGCTGTGACAAAGCTGAATACAGCATCAAAATTGAACTGAAGCGCTTAGAGGTTGTCCTTGCTCAAAATCTGACAAAGTTTACCTCCAATGGCTCCAGCAATACTTTCTCTGTGTGGTTTGAACACCCTGTGCAGGTTGAGCAAGACACATTCTACCACAGAATTGCTGTCTCGACACTAATGACTCAAGTGCAGTGTGGGAAAGTGACATTCCGGTTCCAGCGCTCCTCAGATAGTGCTAATGGAACTGGAGCACACGGAGGACAAACACCTGAGCTCATTTACTATGCATGATGCATTTCACCTTGATTGTATTTCAATACTGCAATGATGCACATTAAGGGATTTTTCAATTTTACGGCAAAACTCTACAGCAGTATGGAATGTTATACTACTTACCTGCCTGCTACAGCAAACTATACAAATAAGCGAAGGAATGCTCTTGAATTTAATCTTATTTTAATTATTCATAAGCTATTTGACTTAATTATTAAGACTGCAACAAGCATAAAAATGTTAAATTTCACAAGTACTCTACATTAATTTTGTATATAGATAACTAACTTGTAGACTGCAGCTGGTTTGGAGTTTTTTTGTTTGTTTGTGGTTTTTTTTTACTGGGGGAAAAATCTGGAGTAAGGAAGATGTACCCTTGGTGGAAGAGGATCAGGCCAGGGAATATTTAAGCAAACTGGACACACGTAAGTCCATGGGCTGTGATGGGATGCACTCATGAGTGCTGAGGCAGCTGGCAGATGTCACTGCAAGGCCACTCTTGATAATCTTTGATTATGGCAACTGGGAGAAGTTCCTGAAGACCAGAGGAAAGCAAATCTTACTCCTGTCTTCAAGAAGGAGGATGCAGGGAGCTACAGGCCAGTCAGCCTCACCTTGATCCCTGGGAAGGTGATGGAGCAGCTAATCCTGGAAACCATTTCCAAGCACAGGAAAGACAAGAAACTCATCAGGAATAGTCAGCATAGCCTCACCAAGGGGAAGTCATGCTTGACCAACTTGATAAACTTCTGCGATGAAATGACTGGCCTGGTAGATAAGGGGAGAGCAGTGGATATTGTCTACCTGGACTTCAGTAAGGCCTTTGACGCTGTCTCCCATAAGATCCTCATAGACAAGCTGTTGATGTATACACTGGATGAGGAGACAGTGAGTTGGATTGAAAATTGGCTAAACATCTGGGCCCAGAGGGTGGTGGTCAGTGAAACAAAGTCTAGTTGGAGGCCAGTAACGACTGGTGTACCCCAGGGGTCAGTACTGGATCCAATCCTGTTTACATAAATTGATTACTGAAAAAAATCTGAATCATTCCTTAGTAACTCAGATCCATGCCCTGCAGCAATAAAATACTGAAATTATATTTACAACATTTGGTGGGTAGTTTAAGAACTTTCCCAAATAATTTTTAACACCTTTGTAAGAAAGATGACATTCTGTTTGCCTAAATCACTGAGGCATTACTTTATACACCTCAACAGCTTTTCTATCAAATGAAGGATATAATTGAGCCATCAACAAAAGACTTTAATCTGATTCAATCGCTAGAGACTCCAAAAAGATTCAAGATTCTTGACGTTACTCAGATATCAAATACCGCACACTATAAAACATCTACATAAAGTAGGTGTCTTTATGTTACTCCTTTTCTGAATTTGTGTCACTGAATACCTGTCATTATTTGCATTTTCTTTGAAACTTTTTTCTTCCTCAGAAGCTCAGGTGTGTTGACAATTTCTACATTTTCTTTTTTCTGAATTATTTGCACCAAAAAGAACGATCTTCATTCATTTGCCTAGCAAATGTGTCTGCAACACTATTTTCCTTCTACTGATGCATCCTGGTGTACTACTTGTCCTCTGCTGATAGTCCAGAAGAACTCCAGTCTTCCGTACATCTTCGATTATATGCCAGTCCTATATCTGACTTAGATATCCTAATGCATCTCAGACGGTACAAGGTGCCTATATTTAGCCCACTGAATCAAGCCCAAAGCATAACTTTTGTTCTTTTGCTGATTTATTTAGTTCTTAGAAAATTTTGGACAGACTGGGCCCTATTTTTAAGATTCAATGGCCAAAAAAACCTCAGTATTTCTATTTGAGGATGTCTCATCACCAATTTCAGTTCTAATTTCAAGATATTTCCCAAGCAGAATGCAAGCTGGCCTCCAGGAAATTAAGCCTCTTTATCAATAACTTTGCATCACAATTCAGGGCTGCACTTCAACAAAAGCACTTGAAAGAAGTGGCATTCAATCTCTTCATTTAAGTACGTATTTTTTTAGTTTGCTCAGCTGAATGCAATTGTAGTACAAGTCCTTGTCTGACAAGATAACATGTACTACTTTGTAGTTCCATTACAATCTTACTATTTTATTCTTGTTTGTTAGTACCGAAAACTTAGGACATCATCCATCTTTTGCATGATCTTTTGAAAAACATTCACCACTTTGTGGCAACATGAAGAATATTGATATTGTCTGGGCTTGTATCAAACCCTTTTCCAGATAAGGAATCTAGAATATATGAAAACATCTTCTCTTAACCATCTCGTATTTCAGTTTGTACAAAAAAGCTGTAAATACGTGAATTTAAGTATGTTGTCACTGGCAATAATGAAGCCATTAGACAAATCAAACCAAGTGGAACAAGAGAACAACCTGTTTCCCAGACTATGGCACAGGACTTAAGATGTCATTCCTGAGATACCTCAGAACTACTAATATTAAAGGAAGTCATATTTCAGTTTCTGTCATAGAAAATGAAACAGAAAACTTAATAATACAAGGAAAGATAATTCAGCACTTGCTATGTTTCTTTTCTGAATTGACCATTCTTTATTTCATTTCAACACTTTGATGTACAGTCATATTTATATTTTATATTATTTATTTCATCACTGCTTTCTTAAGAGGAAAGGCATAGGATTAAACAACAAGTGATAAGCCCACAGATAAACACAGAAATCCAGGGGAAATTGGGCTGTTTTTTTTTTTTTACATTGTCACTAGTGTTAGTGTCCAATAAAGATCTAGTCTTATATCCTTTAACAGCATGTATATTTAGATGCCAGCTGAAAAAAGCCCTCCTAAGTTATCTTTGTTCCCTGTAGAGGTACCTTCCATCCAGTTGGCCAGATGGCCTTTGCTGGCCTTTGAAGTCTGAACTGGCTACGTAGGAAACTCATGTACCTATTTTAGGGGCCCTAGCTTAGTTAGACTTAGTCCCAGGCCAGTTTTTTTCTTAGCACAATTCAAAATGTGGCAGACAGGAAAACCTGCTCCTGATCTTTTGACTACACTGGAAAATAGTTGCTTTTTCAATTTACTCATGCAACATTCCTGAGTTCTTTCCTGCTGTAGAGCATCTGACAGGAAAAGACCACAAATTAGATAGCAGATGTCCTCTGACCTCCTCTGTCCACTCCTTCTGTCATAATAGCATAGATGTGCCAATTACTGCTAAGTCCTGTCTTAGTTACTGAACACAGAAGATACTCAAAGCCATTCTCAGAAAAACCTTTAACTACGGTCTGGCTACTGAGCTGGCACTGAGGTAGAAGAGGGGCTCTAAGTACTGAGGCTGGAAAACTGTATTCCTGCTGGACCAGAGCGTAGGAGGGAGATGACAGAGGACTCTGCTGTAAGAACATGCCAACATAGAGATAGCACTGAGCAGATGTGATTGTCCTTTCTGCTTCATAATTCCCATCTATATTATCAGAACAAATAAAGTTCTTTGATGGGTGTCCCCTGGCAAAGGCATTATGGAAGACTGCAGTCAGAAGGGAGATACCAAAGCAATGTTACACCCAACTTGTCAGCTCCCCTGCTTTTTGTACCTCGCTTCACCTGTTTACTGGAATTTAGACTAGAGTTCTTTCCAAAGGCAGTGGTACAGGAAAGCACTGTCCAGTGCAAACTGTGGGGCTTTAGATGAGGAAATTATCATATAAAGAAGATATTAATGAAGATGGCAATTGCTCCCAGCTGATTTTCAAAGGAAGAACTTTATACAGCTTCACAGCTAAAAAAGGAGGTAAACACATATAATATTTTAGACATGATGAATTGCTTTCAAGGAAAAGTTATTACATGGTAAAGCTTAACTTATAAAACAAATTGACTTTGGTATTCTTTTTGTATTGTTAACCTGGATCATATCAGCATGGTCCCATAACGGGTTGCATTAATACAACTAAAGTGCTGGAAAATGAAGTCTAGCTTGGACAGGAATGTCCCAAGCAGGTGTCACTGGTGCAACCTATGATTGACATAATTATGGTGTGAATCAACAGATATTCTTACATAAACATTTCTGTTTGTTAATACATCTGTGTAACAAGAATATTCCAACATACTCTCTTGCATTTTAGCACACAAATACAAAATTCCCCTGTGGTTTTCCTTCAGAAATAACTTTACAAACTGTGGAACGAGACTATCACATATTATATGTATTGTATGGATTCCCCACTGGCATGGGGATATTATTTGTTATTGGCATCCCTAGTTCCTGTCCCAAAATAATCCTGAATTTATCTGACACTGTAATCCCTACTAATCACTGTAGCTACTAACGTACCAGCTTTTGGAGGTAATCGTTGATTAGCCATTGGTTGCTATTTTAAATGGGTATGTGCAGTGCAGTACCAGTATGTAGCTGTCACAACATTGCCTGCCACTCCTTTACCATTGAGTCCACCGCATCATTTAAATTCTTCGTTAAAATACACTTCTTTGAGTTTATATTGACAGATGTATTAAAAAATTGAGTGAACATAACCTACAAACACGGACACTAAGTAAAATGTAAAGTTTCAGAGAAAGCACATTCAATAATAACTGTACACTGAATGTCTCAGGCAAAAACTTGCATTGTTTATACTACTATGCAGTTGTGTAAAGATAGAACTAAAATACAGATCTTCCTATCTTTGGGCCAACACAACTGCTGTAACATAAGGTACATTGGCTACATTGTTCTGCAGCAATATACTTTTATTTTTAGTACCTAAAATCTCAACATTGCAATGATTCTACTTTGGTCCTTAGTCAATACGTTATGAGAAACACAACTTAAATCTTAGTGCTGAATGCCCTGGTAATTTTTTGTTTCCTCATTCAAATATTGCACAACTGTGGAATCAAGGCTTATAGGACTTGAAATTATTTTGATGGGATTTTAAACTCCATATTTACACAAAAAGAATGAAAAATAACCTTTCTTAAAATGAAACAAACTTGTGAAGAAGAATGACAGTAACATGCATTAAAAGTTATTATCCATGCATTTCCTTTGATTTGTGGAGTGCAATATTAACCAGGGTGACCCCTTTTATGTGTTACTTCATCATTAATAGCTGAATTGAAATTTACCTTATTCATTTTCCTCTTTTGAGAAACACAGTGAGTGTAACTAATTTGGGACGTTTTTCACTACAGCATTTATTGCTTGATGAAATGATGTGTTAACCCATCATAAGAAATGGTTTATATAATATATTAAGTCTGACAGGATTAGCCAATGAAGAACAGTTTCATTAGTTACTTTGGTTTAATTGTACACAAGTGAAATCGTTCCGTGCAGAAGTACATTGGCACAAGAAACATGTTTTTCATTTTTCACCAAAGGCAAAATCGTTCCTGTTGGTGGCTGAATGCACAAGAGAGAAAGGGGGAAGCAGAGGACACAGGAAGCCTGTCTAGGAACCTTAGTTTGATGTATTGGCTGTGTCCAAACTAAGAAATAGGTATGTTCATGCTTCACAGGCCTTACCCCCTCATGCCAGGCAGAATCTCTTACATAGTGCACTGAAGATCCATTCCTGTATACACATAGACATTTCCTTTCAGAAGAAACAGAGTTCATGGGGAAGGGTGGAGCATATCAATACCTGAGAGCTGGAAATCACTCTCTGATTATCCAGTTCAGACATTCCTACTGAATGCACAGGAATGGTCCAAAATTCCAGTGAAATTGTTTCTCCTCAGAACATGCTGATAGGATGAGGCTTAAACAATTTGTTTTGCATACTTAGGGAAAAAAATAAGATCGAGTACTGGATGGATGAAAAAGTGAAAATTAGATTCCTAGTCTGAATCACCTGCTAGAGGACCTGTTTTGAAATCATTCAGAGCAGTAGCCTATATCTAGGTACTCAAAACTGCTACCTGCAGCAGGGTCTCCCTCATCACCAACTACAGAGGAAGCCTAAAGGTACTTCATTCCCCAGGCTAAAGTGAGCATTTGTGAATACCAAGCCCTATCATTCTCTTACTGATATTTGACTGGAGTTTCAGTGGAAAGGTAAAATTTTAATGATGAATGGTCCGTACTGTCCTACATTTGATACCATGGAAATTCTTTGTCAAGGAATCAAGTTCAGGGGGGGAAAAAACAACAACTAAATACTTTCTAAAAAGAATAAAGAGTGCCAGAAAGGAGTTTGCTGGTTTATTACTTTCTGCATGTTCAGTGCCTAAGCTTTTGAGATCCTGCCTATTCTTTGAGGACATATCCACCTAAGTCTGTTAGGTCTTCATGATGCAAACAAACCTGACAACATAAAAACACACTGTGCATGTTCTTTATGTGAGAATGCACTGTCTTTACATGGTACGATGTACACCGGTTTTTTTCTTTCCCTGTGGACTATTTTACCTAGTGTTCTATAAGAACAACTATCTAATGCTTATTTTGCCTTAGGATCCCCATCACAGATACAAGCGTCCACTGTTGGGGAGAAGGAGACAGCAGGGGATGGGAGGGAGGAGACTGAGCTTTTTTTTGTTAACTTGCTTTCTTCAAGCATTACCACTATTATGCCTTTATAAGTTATTAGTGTTATGAGAGATGCCATTATAGAACAGAACAATGTGTGATGGTAACTGTGCCATTAAGGTCTCTAGTGGAACGTTAATTATTGATCTTTGCCTCAAAAGCATCGGAGTGTTGTATTAGAGCTACAATGAACTGTTCACCTTACAAGCATTCAGCTGAACTATGTCATTCAAAGGTGACAAGGTTTAGCTCTGCTACTATATTCAGAGCACTCTGAAGACTGCAATAGAATTGCAAACACAGCCAAACCTGCCTAACAGAAATAGGATATCTGACACAAATAACCTTTTTGTTGGACAGGACATTTTTAAACTCACTCTCAGTTTCTTATTCCTTGTTCTTCTTCTGAGTTCCCTTGCTTCCTGCAAACCATGCTTTTAGTGATAAGGGTCTGGCAGAGGGTTTATCACTCTTCTTAAGTGAGTGGTGCTGCAGTCAGTTCTGTTGATATCATTCAGGGATGAAAGAGCCTTGCAGGTAAACTCCCAGATTTACAAGCCAGTAGCCCTTCCCAGTAGGTGTTCTACCACAAACAAATAGTGGTCTCCCTGCTGTGATATGGGCTGAAACAAGTACACATGTGGCAGAACACTACTCAAAATCAATCATTGGGAGAAAGTAAGGCCTCTTCCTGCTGCAGTGCCACCAGCAAAGCCTCTCTCCTTGGTTTTGCAGGAATTTTGAAGTTTCCTTCATTAATTTGAGCTACTGAAGAGTTACAGCCTTGCTGATAGAGAAACTGTCTGGTGGGTTGTTTTATCACGTAGTGTCACATAGCACAGTTATCCCCCTCTAGTCCCTGTTATTCATAAGCATATGCCTTACTTTTGGCATTAGTGACTGACACATGGTAGGACTAGAAAAATACTTTAGGTAGATATCTTTTAATCACCTGTGACTATACCTAATTTTGCTTAACCCTTTTTCCTCTGTCCCCCTCATTTCTGTCTCTTACAGAAAGCACAGAATATTCATTTCTGTCTCCTATTAAGTTTGTGCTGACTTTGAGAGAGCATCTTTCCACTTCTGGCCATTCTTAAACCTAACAGACTGCAGACTGTACTTTTCACAGTCACAGAAATATAGGGTAGAAAAGTCATTTTTCCAACAACACTTTTCTTACTGTAATTGCCTTTTGTCTGTCATTTTTCCCCTTGCTGATGGCCATTAAAAGAGGACTGACTGACTGATGTGGTGGTGTTGGTCAAACCTGGCCCCACAGATGACAGCTTGAGCCTGAGCAGGTGAGGAATCAGTCCATGGGGCTGGCAGATTAATTCTCTTAATGTTAGCATCCTCAAATTACAACTGCTCTGTCTTGAGACAGTGCTGTTGCTGCAGAGTGTGGCAGGTTTTCAGACAAGCCACAACAACCCACAGTAGTAGAGAATCTAGTTCGGATAACATGCCAGGGTGGGAACATCTAGATTAGACTGAGACATCCTAAGGGAAATTAAATTACAGATATATTAATCTATAAAAAGATAATCCTTGTCCCTAAAAGGAATTTCCAACTCTATGATGTCACCTGCTCAACCAAGGCTGAAGGATTAGATTCTGGTGCGTTTTTTTTTTTTCTTTCGATATCATCATGATTGCTGAGTAAGGTTTAGGTAAATCTTTGTTCCAGAGGCTCTCCAAGAGAGCAAGAAATGAACACAGGGAAGGAATGCAAGATCCTTAGATCCTGAACTATATGAATAAACTATATGAGGTCTCAGCTATAGATCACGAGCTATCTGAATCAACTGCATCACAGCAGAACAGATGTACTCCTTAGGTGAGACTACAATGTTCTGTCAACGTAGCTGTGTTGGGAAAAAAGTCTACGGATATAAAATCGCACTGCCTGACTGGTACAGGTTGGCAAAATCTCTAGAATGGATACAGCTATGCCAGCAAACGAGGTTTTTCTCAGCTTAGCCTATGACCTGACAAAGGTAACATGGCTTTATGAGCAAAGCTCTCCCTTTGCCACTGTCCTGGTTTCGGCTGGGACAGAGTTAACTTTCTTTTTAGTAGCTGGTACAGTGCTGTGTTTTGGATTTAGTGTGAGAATGATGTTGATAACACTCTGATGTTTTAGTTGTTGCTAAGTAGCACTTATCTTAAGCCAAGGACTTTTCAGTTTCCCCTGCTCTGCCAGCAAGCAGGTGTGCAAGAAGCTGGGAGGGAGCAGAGCCGGGGCAGCTGACCTGAACTAGCCAAAGGGGTATTCCATACCATGGAACGTCATGCCCAGTATATAAACAGGGGGGAGCTGGCCGGGAGGTGCGGATCACGGTTTGGGAACTAACTGAGCATCGGTCAGCGGGTGGTGAGCAATTGCATTGTGCATCACTGTTTTTTTTTCCTCCCCACCCCCTTCTTTTTGTTGCATTCCTTTTCATTACTATTATTATTATATTTCATTATTACTATTGTTAGTATTATATTTTACTTTAGTTATTAAACTGTTCTTATCTCAACCCACGAGTTTTACTTTTTTTTCCTTTGCTTTCCTCCTCCTCACCCCACTGGGAGTGGGGAGGGGGAAACGGCTGCGTGGTGCTGAGTTGCTGACTGGGGTTAAACCACGACAGCCACATATAAAGTATCTCAGGGAACTCTGTCAACATGTGTAAACATGGTATGCAGTGAGCAAAATCTGAGATGTAGATATGTGTATGTTAAACAGCTTACTAACAACCACATAGAGGTCATACATGGGGAGAATGGAAAAAATCCAGAATTCATTAGACACTGGAATGGAAACATAAAAAACTGAGAGGGACCTTCCAGCTACTCTAAGATTCATCTCATATTTAATTTCATGATCTCTGGTATCATCCACAGCACATGTAATTATACGATGAAGGAAAGAGAGATAAACTTGCTATTACTTTATTTCTAGATTCTGCTATTGTAACTCTGTGAATAACATGATGACTTGAATGCAGAGAGTTTCACTGAAGTTATTTCAAAATTAAGGTATTCACTAGCTACCACACAGAAATGGTATCAGAACTCATTTGCAAGGATTTAAATCTCCCATCTGTAAATTGACAGTTAAATCCAGCTCAAGCTGAAAGCAGCCAACAGCCATCTGATGACTGTTCAATGCACTGTGTAAAATTACTTTAATTCAGTGTTGGACAATACCCAAATAAAAATAAGCATCTTCCCAACTCAATGAGTGACACTTTTACTGATGATATCACCATTAAATCTTGTGTCCCCTTAGACAGCTCCTCCAGCAATTGGCCTTTTGCCTAGTGAAACTGATAGGCATCAAAGTTACAACAATTCAACTATGTCCCCATTACTCTCTGCAGTTGTGGCCGTACTGAGCATCACTGCCTTTATTGGAGCTCTGTGCAAATTTAAGCCTTGCCCACATGGAGCATGTTAAGTGGACAAGCATCTTTTTGTATTTTAGGTCCAGTCTAACACACCCAGTTCCCAGCCAAATTCCAAGGGAAACAACTATTCAAATGAGGATGATGCATTTGAAAGGAAGCATATTTAATTACTGGGCAGTCTGCCATACATTGAACAATTTCCACTCCTGTACTTGTTCCCCCTGGCTGTGCTCGGAAACTGAGAGATGTAATATCAAACCACTGTAACCAACAGAAAATAAGCAAATCCTGTGTTTCTACATGCCTAGCAAAATCCCTGAGACTTCTTAATTTTACCAGTGTTTAGTTCTTAGAATAAATCACGGCTAACATTTCAGAGTTTCCATGTAAGTGTCAAAAACAAGGCCTAAATAACATCTCAGCGTAAAATTGAACATGTATCTACCGATGCATTTAGTAGCCTAGTCTTTAATAATGATGCCTTGCTCCTTTGCAAGACCTAATAATACTGGTAGAATATAAAATAAAATAAAATAAAATAAAATACCCACTCCACTACCTCATATCCACTAGGGGGATCTGAACCAGTATTAACTACAATAAATGTCAAAAGTACATTTTTCAATACAGCATACAGGTAGAAACAATGGTGCTAACTTCTCTGCCTTTGCAGTGAGTGCCATGTATATTCTCCAAAATACGAACCAGAGGGCCATAAGACCATTTCCCTTAAAAAAATGAAAGGTATATTCTAATCTAAAAGTTTCTAAAAAATAATGGTCCCCAATACCTCCAAAATGAAAAGGTTTATTCTTATACTAATGCTTTAACCCTCCTATATAATATTTCCTAAACTGCTAATCTAGTTTAAAAACAATCTTATTCCTACTGGATTTAATGTACTTTCAAGCAAGTGGTATTTACTATCATCAAGACATATTTATTTAATGTTTTACTAGAATTTAAAAGGTAAACATTACCTGAAAACCACTCTTGTTGTTTTTGTTCTCTAGGAAATAGTAGTTTATAGGCTTCTTTAGATTTTGAATTCTGGAGCCATAGTGGCCTCTATTGTTGTCATATTAGAATAGCATGTATTGCGAGTGTAGTAAATAAACTACCTTTAGACATTTTTCGTTCTTTGAAAATACATGACAACAGTTCTTGTAAATCGACCCATCACCCTGGCTCCAACTTACAGACAAACTTTTAAAGACATTCCTGTGATAATTACATCCTCATGCATCCGTCTAACATCAGATCAGTCACAGACATGCTAAGCTTTGTTGTCAAGTGAAACTGGGTTCTGCTTTGAAAATTACAGAGGATGCAAGGCCCGTAAAATTTTCTCAATGTCCTGAGAATATCACGAAAGTCACAGAAACTAAAAGCAGTTTTTTATTCTTGCTAAGCAAATGATTGCTTGTGTGAAGATGAAAGATGGAATTGCATGCAACTTTAGCCATCAACAAATGTTGATTAGATCTTAGCTTTTACTCTAGGCTTTTCCAGTGCTATAAAGACCTCCATTAATAGAAAAATTGATACTTTTTTCCAAAAACAGTTTAACCAAACTTAAAATACACAGTATAAATCTTTTTTTGAGACTACGTCTCTCTCTGTCCACTGACTGTTCAAGAATCCCAGACAGTTCCTTTAGACGATATATCTAGTTTTTAGATTAATAAAGTTAGGCACAATGAATGTCACCCTAACAGATTAAATCTGAGGCCAGTTTACAGAAAACCAACATAATAATTATGCCATAAAGATGCCCAAATGCAATTTATGTCAACACTTTATATACCAGAATGTGTTTTTCATCATGGAAAAGTTGAGTAGTATCTAATTAATATCAGGTTTTGCCCAACACTATCAGGAGAGAATTAAAATGATGCACTGAATTTCAGTTCTATGAAGTATTGAAGTCTGCTATTAAATATTCTATTGAGAATAGACTAAAACTCAACTCCCTTGTTCCCTTTCCCCTCATGAAGCATGACTGATCTTCCTAATTCTCACTACTACAAAGTGATTTATATTCCTTGTGATTAACATCATATGACAAAATTGTTTCCTTTCCCAATTTTTGAGCCAAAAATAATCCCCATTATTATACTGTTGAACCTATGAAAAAAGCAGCAGTCTTTTGCACAAAAGAATGGGACTAGATGTTTAAGATTTCATATTTTACAGCATCAAATGTTATTAATATTCTGGGGGGAAATGAATATGAAATAATATAATGAAGATCTTAGTAATCATATCATCTGCAGTAAAGTGTGCATATATTTGTTGATTGACTTTTGGAAAAATAATTAAAAAAAAAAATTGTTGATATTGCAAGCTTTAAAAATGAGTACAATGGGCTTTTTTCATCAATAGCCAAAGACATGATGAATGAACCTTGGGTAACATGGACATACAACTTAGAAAGGAGACAAGCCTAGCACAAAGTAATCAACAGTGTTGAGAGATCACTGTTCTCATATTTCAGTGTCCATGCAGCAAATGGAGATGGCACATGCACTGTAAATGGGCAACTTGATTCATGATCTGAGCAGATCTCTCTGCCAATTTCATATTTTATGTGGCCGCAAAGCTGCCAATTTTATGTTAAATTCAGACTCTGAACTTTTCCAGTTGCTACTTCCTTGACATCTCTTCATCAGCAAAAAATAGTAACAATCAGACAGGAGGTAGAAAGACAACAAAACAAACATACATGTATGAGGTACTTCCCTTTGATAGATGTTTGTTCCCTTTCAGGTATCAGTGAAGAAAAAATTAAAGTAGCTTCTAATGGTAAGACGAACTGGAAGAGCAAGTCAGTAGTAGTGCTTTGTATATGTCGAGGTATATGTTTGCCTCCTGTCAGTACCTTGCTACTTACCCTGAAGAAGAATGACATTACGTAGTTAGTTAGATAATTCAGTAGAAATGGTTAAGCTATTAAACAATTAACATTACTGAAATAAGCACTGGGGCTGTCTCCTAAAAAGTTACTTTTTCCTTGCCCTTCCAAGAACAGATTTAGTAGATGTGACAGAACCATAGAACAGCCCAAGCTGAAAGGGACCTCAAAAGATCATCTGGTCCAACCTTTTGTGGGGAAGAGAACCTAGATGAGATTATCTAGCACCCTGTCCAGTTGCATCTTGAAGACCTCCAGTGATAGGGACTCTACCACATCCCTGGGGAGGTTGTTCCATTGAATGATTGTTTTCACTGCCAAAATTCCTTTCTTATATCATGATGAAACCTGTCCTGGTACAACTTGTATCCATTGCCCCATGTTTTCTCCATGTGGCTCCTTGTGAAAAGAGAGCCTCTGTCCTCTTTGCAGTCACCCTTTAAGTACTGGAATACTGTGATGAGGTCCCCCCTAAGCCTTCTCTTCTCCAGGGAAAAAAGACCTAATTCCTTCAGTCTCTCCTCATAGGGCAGGTTCTCCAGCCCTTTGATCATCTTCATGGCCCTCCTTTGGACTCTTTCTAGTCTGCATCTTTCTTGAATTGTGGGGACCAGAACTGGACACAGTACTCCAGGTGCAGCCTGACAAGTCCTGAGTAGAGTGGGATGATCATGTCTCTATCTCTGCTAGTAATGCCCCTGCCGATGCAGCCCAGGATCCAATTTGCCATCATTGCTGCAGCCACTCACAGCTGACATGTTCAGCTTGTTGTCCACCAGGACCCCAGATCCCTTTCAGCACGACTGTTCCCCAGCCACACAGATCCTAGCCTGTACTGGGCTGTTTGGTTATGTCATCCCAGGTGCAGGACTTCGCACTTGTCTTTGTTCAACTTCATATTGTTCTTGCTAGCCCACTCTTCCAGTTGGTCCAGATCTCTCTTCAAGATGGCTCTTTCTTCTGGCTTGTCCACCTCACCACTCAGTTTAGTGCTGTCAGCAAACTTGGTGAGGATGCTTCCAATCCCATCATCCAGACCATTTATGAAGACGTTGAATAGCGTGGGGCCCAGTATCAATCCCAGGGGGGAGACCTCATTTGTGACAGGTTGCCAGCCTGAGTAAAAACCACTGATCACCATGAAATCACCAAGAAATATTACTCTATTACAAACTGAAAATAGGTAGTAAGTGATGGGGAAAATATAAATCTGTAGGTTAGACAGCACATTACAAGAAAGGTTAATTTACAAGAACCTCCATCTTTAAAATGTCTGTAGGGTACGTTGAGCAAATAATATTTTTTTCTGAAGATATAATACTTTTTCCTCACTGTAGCACTAAGAAGTGCTACAGTAGAGATGGTGTGGTGACCTGATTTTAGATATGTACAGGCTTTTTTTACTTTTTTTTTAATTCTGTTGAAACAGAACTTTCAAAGACAGGATTTAGTAGGAGGACTTTTTTTTTCTGAAATTAGTCAGATTCAGAAGCCTGGTGGTGTAATTTTCATTTAAAAGAGTTAAGTAAACTTTTTTTGCTTTTTAATCCATCTTCAGACTTCTTATAAGTCTGTGTTATTCAACACAAAGCATCTGCACAGCTCTCATTTCCCCCAGGTCTTCATTTGGAGCAGGAAGGCAGAGCTAAGTTCAAATGCAGCTTTATGCTTTCGATGTTCAGAGGCTGTTAGAGGCTGCTCATCTTTCTCAGAAACTCACAGCATCCTTGGGGTTCTGTTTGCCATTCTAATAGCAGAATTAAGAGAAGACAGATGGTAAGAGAAAGAATTAGAGCTGGAAGCAGCTGTTATGAAATCTGCTTCAAGAATGCAATTGCTTATATAGACTTATTCAGACAAAGTCAAAAAAGGAAAACATATTTTTCACCCTGGCGCACCAGCTGGTGTCGCTGCTATAGTCAATGTAACTGTACTGCTTAGAAAAACACATATAAGAAATTGCATCATCAATGACAACATTGAAAAGGACAGAAATACAAATTAATATAAAAGTCTCACTCATTCTACCATAAATCTTGAAGCAACTGGATTTATGTAACTGAAACATAATGTAGCTATAGAAATAAGTTTTAGCTTTTAAAATGTTTAACCCTTGAGCATTCTCATTGGTATGCTATCTTACAATGTTGCTGCGGATAGTTGATGAGGGCACTGATTAAATCAATGTGATGGTGGTGATCAAGAAAATAAAAAAGCAATATTGTCTATATCAGATAAAGCCACATTTCCAAACCTCTGTCCTAGGGTGATCCAGCTTCTTTTCTGTTTTATGTCACATATCAGCATAAATGATGGAGCTGTCCCAATGTGTAGTAATGCTGTTAGTGACATCTCATGCAGACAAGTACTTCAGCATGCACAGATGTGATAAAAATCATATATACAGTCATAGAACCCTGCCCATAGGTGAGATCTGGCTTGGACCACTGGCTGGACCACTCTGATTTACCTGCCCATTCCCGGACTTAATCAGCAATATAAAACTTCACACAGTCATTTACATCATAGGCACAACTGGGAACAGAGATGATAGGGATGAGAGTCAGTTGTCTAAACAGAACAGCATCATTTGTGATGTCCCAGCATATCCTGCCTGATTTCCCACTGCTACTCCAGATAAGTGCAGGTCTTCCATCAGGTCTGTGTCGTATCCACCAGCACCATGCTGTTGGCTCAGACAGCCAAGAGCAACTAAAATGACAGCAAATTACTGTTTTCAGGGAACTGAGTGCTAAATGACTCTCCCTTAACTAATCTTGAGTGTCAGGTGCTACTAGAAAATCTCTAAAGCTAGCTCTAGTAAATTAAATTTGGCCAGGAGGAGTCCTGGGTATGAATGCTAAAAGGCATGGAATGACCTGCATCCATACTGGTATCTAACTACTCTGGCACTCAAAACTAGGGTTGTCACAATTAAACCACTTGTTGGCTTTGTCCCAGTACTCTTTGGGAAGGTACTGAGACACGCTAAAAGCATGCAAGGAGCATTCGGAGCATTTAATAGTGTAGATGATCATATTTCAGTGCCCAGGACTGATGCTTATTACATACTTATTTGTGAGCTACTGATCTATCTATTTCTAAAGCAGGCAGGTGGGGAGAGTTAAATATCTCTAATGACACTTTCCATAGGTACCCATGGAAAGTTTAGTATTTTCCTCTCTAGTGAGTAGAAAAAGACTCCCAAATCCATGACTTATATAAAGAAGGGTGATCATAAGAGATTCTGAGCATCAAAATATCCAACTGAAATAAACCCAAGCACAGTGCAAGGATAAGCAGAAGGTGTCTGCTTCATTATGGTTGTCTGAACAAGGACCTTTTCAAGTAAAAAAGGATAATAAGTAAAGGGGCAAGCAATAAACAAGAACTCACAGAAACACAAACCCAGTAGACAAGGGATAACAGAAAATGCCAAAGACCAAAAATCTCCAGTCACTAACCGATGGGCTGTTAAGAAACTACATGTGTAGCTTTGGAGGGGGCTGATGTGGTCTTTGTAACTGACAAGAGGCAAGAAACAAGAGGATTTGGGATGTTTGAGGGGGTTCTGTCGGACTATGCAAAACTTACAAAAGAAAGTGCAGGGGAAGGGGATCAGGGAGGAACAAGGGCATGAGTGTGTATTCACAAGCAAAGACCAAGCTGGACCATCTGGCGAGCAGAAGGCCATGGGAGGTTCCTGACAGGAGTGTCGGTCAGGCGGAGGGTCCATGTGCTGGTATTTGGGGGATCCTGCAAATGTGGAGTGCCTGTGTGACAAGTGGCTGCTGACTGGGGTTAAACCACGACAGAGTGCAAGCTCTGCATATTTGCAGCGAGCACCAAGCTGGACTGGCTGGCAAGTAGGGGACCCACAGGGCAGGTAAGAGGGATCCGCGCAGGGGTATGGCATGGACAGAGAGGCCATGCCGCTGCTCGAGGGATCTACGAATGTGCTTGTGAACCTAGTGAGTGTCATGTGCATGCTGTCACTAGCAAGCTACAGCACTAGTGAGTCCTACACGTAGGTGCTGTTTAAGGAGGCACCTTGTCTGTGGCAGTCAGTGTAGCCAGCCTTGTCAGTGTCCTGTGTATGTCTGTGTGCCTGTATCTCTGGGATATGCACTTATCTTCCCTACTGGTTGAAATGGCAAACAGTTCAGCCTGGGACTGATCCCTTGGGTCTCCAAGCCCCTGGGTCTCCAAGCTCCTGGGCTGAGCTCCAGCAGATGGGCAGGAGGAAACCCTGGGCTTGGAGCTGCTGGAGGCGGCAGCTGCTTATAATATCCTTTAACACACACAGTCCCAGAAATGTCTTTTGTGATCTGAAAGAGCTTGAAGCATCTAACTTGAAATGTTGGCTCCCATACCATAAGATGGGCAAGAATGAGCTACACAGCCTGTTACTGAGCTGCAAAACCTTTTAGAAACAAACAGTAGAAGGAGTGAGGTGGTTAATTCAGTAGATCACTTTCTCAGTAAGACTCATTAGAAAATGTGAGTTCTTGGCAATTTAAAAGCTTCAGATATTTTTTTCCTTTGGATGACTACTGAAATAGAGGTTGAAGCCAGAGCTTGACAGGTCATCCAAAATACATTCTCTTCCATAACCTGAGCTAGCTGCAAATTTCCTGCTCTCAAGGAACAGAATCAAGACAGATTCAAGTCTGATTCAAGTCTAATTCAAGTAAAATATGTACATATTTGTTTTCATGAAAATATTTGTCCTTAATTCAACAAATACTCCTCTAAGCTTTTGTCATACTATTCCAAGGTATTTACAGACAACAAATATATCCTACCTCAGCCTGCATTGTGCTGATCTAAACAAATTAATTTCTTCTACTCCCCTCTTGCAGGTTGTCTAATCTAGTGGGAGATTTGTCAGTCCTGTCTTGAACTCGGAGGTTCAGTTTATCTTTCTTGAACACAACTGGCCAAACAATATCATACCAGTATAGTGGCTTTTTCCTTCTTTACTGTAAATATCTCTCCTGACTCAATTTAGATTTTAATTGGCCATTTTCATGGTTGAATAACAGCAGACGCTCTCAGTTACTAATCTATGAGTTTGGTCTACTCTTTATACTCTTCTTTTATTTTCCCTTGAGGGGCTTACTGCACAAATGTTGCTATTAATGCTGAAGTGCATCACCTCACACTCTGTAGTACAACATTTCATCTCAAATCCTTCAAACAGGTTTTAAAGTTAACATTTAAAATGGTGTGCAGCAAAGGGTCTGAGTCCTTTGTGGCTGAGAAGGACATTAGATGAGATTTTCAACTCCCTGGGAAAACCCTCTAATTATCCTCTAATCATTAATGAGGGAAACAATCCACAACAGTCCACTATTTCCTGAGGCCCCACATTTGGGGCTGCAGCTTGGGTAGGTAAAGGTACATGCTTGCAGACTTGGGTCAGGTACGTAACCTCCAAAGAGGGGAAGGATATCAGAAATACTCAGCCTGGCATTTCCCTTCTTCACAAGCACACCTCAGTGTTAAGAGCTAGGATTCAAGTTCCCTCTAGAGACCAGATAATGTGAGCTAAGCTTTGTTGAGTATCATTTGCAGGTAATCTTTATTGAATCTAAAGTCTCCAAGATCAATTAAAGCAAGAACTATGGTGTCTTGATATCTTAAGTAGTCATTAAACCTCAGAGGAGGGGGAAGATGATGGGTGCAGCAACACAGAAGTACAAAAGTACTGCATACTCCTGACAAGGACTAAAGGCTCACAAAATGGGAAAAAAAACCTCTTTATTTAGCTAGTTTAATGAACTAAAACGTTTGAAGACACTATTTTTGCAGTCAGCCTTAGGCTGATGTTAGAAGGATGTCAGAACTGGAACCACTGAGCACCATGTATTAGCTGCAGGTGAAATGAAGGGAGAAGGTTTTCTTCAGAAATAACTGCACTCTGGTTCTAAAAACACTTTGGATATTGGTTGAAATTCCTACCACGATGCAAGAATGTCTCTAGGGGATCCCATTTTTCCTAAGACCACTGACACTATAGCAAAAATGCTAGTGTAGCAAACTGAAAGAAAACTCTCCCTAAATATGATGGATTGTTGTTTTCAGGCGATTTTTCAGCAGTTGTTTATCCTCTATCTAGATATTCATATGACATGCATATAAAACTTTGAAATATAATTTTAGTCTTTATTAACCTACAGTAGATGTTCCCCAGGGGATATTTTAATGCTCTAGCATAATTTATTAGAGAAAGATAAACTAAAATAAAATCAAGTTTAATCTGTTCTTCTATTTACTGCACTTGTTTTGGTTGGGATAAGGTAATTATTTTTAATTGCAGTTTAAATGGCCATAATGATATAATTTTCAATATTCAATACATGATTTAGACTATTTGCGATAGAATTTTGAACATTAACACCAGCTGATTAATCTATTTAACAATCACCAACTGCTGAGCATATTACAGCATATGACAACAATTCATAAGATTTATGGTGCTCCTCATGAGGTGCAAAACAGACATACAATTTTCATTTTTGATTCAATGCTTATTTTTCTACTATATATAAAGGAAAAAAAAAGACAATATTTTGTGCTGTTAAAATATGCATAAAGAAAGCAACAAATTATAATGTTAAGAATTATAAGTAGGAATGAGGGATAAGGGAACAAATTTTGGGGACAAAACAAAACTAAAACAAAAATCCTCACCACGATTCATCTCATGTAAAGTTCAGAAAAATTGCTTTTATCCAAATAAGAATGGTGGCATTTTTCAGCTGTAAGCCAGCCTGTCCAAAATAAACTTCTTTTGTATTAACTTTGACTTAAATGCAGCATTCACAGGGACCTTGCAGATCTTCTGATCTCTGGGTCATTGGAGTTTCTCCAGGTCCAACTTTGGAGACTTGGACTCCTGACTCCAGGGAGACCAAGCAGTGGTACTGAAGTGATAAATGCCTCAAAATGTCCCCTGCTCTTGGGGAGCGCTTCCAAAGTTGTGAGAGTACTATTCATCTCACAGCCACCACAATTTAACAGCCTGTCCTATTAGCCCGTATTTTAAGTGGTAATTCTTAAGAAGGAAGTCACAAGTCAGTGACCTGAGGTGGTGGGGCACAGAACTGTCTCATTCATTCCTGCTACAGGGGCAGAAGCCTTCAATAGGAAGATAGAGCGGGCAGCTCCGGGCAATAGCGGCTACATTGGCACAGCCAAGTCTGCTTGCAGCTCTAGGCAGAGCACTTGGTCACACATGGCACGTGACATTTTGGAACTGCAGGGTCCACCTGACTACCGGAAACGTGTACCATAGATGATCTGAAGCATCATCAGCAATGGTAGTTAAGATCATAAGATCCCTGGGAAAAGAAGTGGCCTTGAATCCATACAAAAAGCAACCCCTTGCCCTCTCCCTCCCCAAAACAAAACAACACAACAAAACAACAGCAGAAAATCAGAGAACCAGCTACAGAGAGATGAAAATATACAAGTAATTAGGAGAATAATAAATTATTTTCTCTTTAATCCTGACACAAACCCTTTCTATCCCTATTGTTCTACCAGTCCTTATTTTACAATTTCTGCTAATTTTTAGAACGTTTTAGTACTAAAAAAATTGCTTTTAAAAAAAAGCCATAGAGAGATTTTTTTTCTGAGCTTAATACATTTCTCCTAGCTTCCTAAGCAGATTCCCCTTGAACCACAGAAATTCTTAACCCAACTTTCTCCCAAGTCATGCCATAGCTGTTCATGCCACTTTGGCAGACTCACAGCCCTTATTCTTCAGGACTGCAGCAGCTAAAAGCCTCAGGAACAATTTTCCTTAGTTGATGGCCGTCCTGTCTTATCTTTGTAGACTAGTGCTCAGAATTACACTATTTATGGAAAGACTTCTCTACTACTCTTCTAGGAAAATTTCATTACTGTCATATAATTGGGATTTCCTATGAAAATTACTACTATTTCATAAAGTAGAAGTGGTTTGGGTGATATAGTCTTCTACATATTAGAGTGGAGGAAACGGGCTTAATAAAGATTTATAAACAAACATTTTGTGAGTAAAAATAGAGCACTGGAAAGAATAGTCTGACTTTTTCATCTATTGCAAAGTCTTAAGAGCACAAATAAAAGGTACATTTTCTTTCAGAATATTTTCGTCAAGGGCAATTTGCTCAGTTCTGATGTAAGGAAGAGTGTGGTTGTAGTTTATTTACAGTTGTTGGTCTCAAGCATCATGTAACCCAGGTTTATTCTAATCCAGTCATTCTAAAACCATTGGGTATCATCAATCCATCTGTGGTTCTTTTCAGGGATTAGCTAAACTAAACGTTTTGGGAACCATGTATCAGAGAACTGGAAGAGCATTAATCTATTAACCTCTCTTATTCCAATCAGAAAGTACTTGAATTCACAGATGCAATGAAACTTTGTATTGAAGTTGACTTTTTGTAGTATCTCCTAAAAGTTTATTTTTAGCTTATCTTGAACAGAAACAATCCTGAGTAGCATGTATATTTAATCTCACTTAGTGCTGCATCAAGCATGTTAATTAGGACTCTTCCTTATCTTTCAGAAGAATATTACATATTTTATGCAGTACTATTCGTCCCCTGCACAGCTCCAAATAAATGGGGGTGCCGAAATGCCACTTCAGCAAAACTTCACATAATAAAAAATGCATAGAAATATTGCAACAGAAAGCCAGTATGCTGGAGTCCCAAGAATTAAAATATAAATGGTACCACTTCATTCTCTTACTCCCAGAGCACCAAAGCAGTGACTATGGCTTTTAGAATAAACCTAAACTCATTCTGTCTGTCGACAATTCGTGTCCTAAATAAGCATAATTGGATCATTGTTATGGAATCAAAGAAAAATTTTGCAGCAGATATATGCTGCCCTATCAATATTACACCTCCAGTTATTATACAGTCTTCTTTACGTTGTTTTGTTCAATGAAGCAACAAATAACATTATTCATAATGTCCATAAAGTGTCCATAAAGTGTTTTGAAGTAAAAATGCACTTAAAAGCAAAATCTTTGCTGACTAATGTCTTTGCCACTACTTTCAAATTAAAATCCAGTGACTTTTAGCTTCCTATCAACAACCTGTGTGAGTAAAATATATCCCAGACTCAAGGATGCTGAAATTAAAGGTGGAGTCTTAAAGGTGCATCAGTGGATGCAGAGACAAAAGAAAAAAAATCCCATCGTTTTGAAAATAATCTTAAAATTGATTGCTTTGCAGCTCCACACCAGAAGTTAAGTAGAGTCTGATGAATTTGAGTGCACAGTTTAAAAATTAAAATCAAACCCAAGCATTCCTAGGTAAAGAAATAGGTTTTCCCAGAACATTTTGTAACCGAGAGAAACCACTAGAGGGCAAAATGTCCATTGCTAAAAGTATAAGTGAGCCAGGCACCTTTATATGAAGGAGAAAAGTAATAGAGGGGGAAAATCTCCCAAAATAGCCTTTTTTTTTTTCTTTACCCCATCCCCCCCGAATTAAACACAAGCTTGTAATCAAAATATCAATTAATAATACAATCATTGTCCCTTAACCTCTGTCTCTGAGAGGAGATCATTAGGTGACGTTTCTCATGAGGTCAAATCTATGCTGTGGCTTCTTCTTGTTTCTACAAATAGCTACTTTCTGCAGACATTTCAGTGTTCTCAGAACTAAAACTTTTGGTTTGGAATATCTGTAAATAATAGAAACTTGAACTTGCTTAGGCCTGCAAATTTACCAAAAGTGGGGAAAAAAGATAACTAGAAAGACACAGGAGTGATGCCTTTATTTAGCACTAACTTTCATTTGGCCCACTGTAAGAGTAAATATTGATTGCACTTTTTTAAAGATCCAGCTGTATAGCTAAGTTGCATTTATGAGCTTTATTGCTTTAGTAATAGAGCTCTTCACAGTTGTCAGTGTGCTTATGCACAAAATCCTTCAAGGAACAAGCATTCTCAATAACTTCCAAGTGACACATTAAAATATGAGACTAAGATCATACAGGCACAGAGCTATTAAAGCTATCGCAAAATTCAACTTTCTCTCTAGTGTGAATTACAGCCACAAGTTGGGAGGCCAGGCATCACACAGAATACATGGGGAAAGCCTGATGCTGAAAGGTAGAACCATGCACCAGCACTTGCTGGGGGCTGCCTGGTTGCAAAGCAGCTTTGCAGAAAAGGACGTGGGGGTCCTGGTGGAGTCAGCAACGTGCCCTCGCGAAGGAGGTGAATGGTATCCTGGGCTGCAGTAGGCAAAATATTGCCAGCAGGTTGAGGGAGATGAATCTTCCCTTCTAATCAGCACTGGTGAGGCCACACCTGGAGTATTGTGTCCAGTTCTAGGCCTCCCAGTATAAGAGAGGTATGGTCTTACTGGATTGAGTCCAGTGAAGGACCAGTAAGACAATTAAGGGACTGGACCATCTCTCCTATCAGGAAAGGCTGAGAGAGCTGGGACTGTTCAGCCTGGAGAAGGGAAAGCTCAGGGGTATCTCATCAATGTATATAAACATCTGCAGGGAGGGTGAAAGAAGATACAGCCAGGCTGTTTTCAGTGGTTCCCAGTGACAGGACCAAAGGTGATGGGCACAAACTGAAACCCAGGAGGTTCCCGCTGAAAATGAGGAAACACTTTTTTACTGTGAGGGTAACTAAGCACTGGCGTAGGTTGCCCAAAGAAGTTGTGGAGTCTCCATCCTTGGCGATATTCAAAAGCCATCTGGACATGGTCCTGGGCAACCATCTCTATGTGTCCCTGCTTGAGCAGGGGGGTTGGACAAGATGACCTCCAGAGGTCCCTTCCAACCTCAACCATTCTGTGATTCTGTGAGCAACACTGAGAGGCACAGATGCATACAATGACTGTGTTCTCAGCCGGCCAGCTATAAAGGACCTTGGGTTGTGAAGATACATACCCTTGTTTTTAAGAGATCTAGAAGAAGACACTATAAAGTGCAAATGATGGGGTGGACACTAAGTATAATGAATGGCTTCATAACTAAACAGATAGTTTTCTTCAGTTTCTAACAAAGCATGACATTGACCTTGCAGATAACGGTAAGGCAAATAAGAAAGTGTATATAAAGAAACTAAAAATACTGTAACAGAAGTGAAAGCAGATCTCAAGGAACTAAACATTTCCAAATTATAAGCACCAGGTGAACTCCATCTTGAAATTCTGGAAGAGCTGAAAAATGAAGTTGCGGGCCAGATAGCATGTATTTTAAGATAGCTTCCATAAAGGGAGAGAACAAATATAAATACAGACTTTTTCATATGACCCAAATAACATGCAAGGCTTTTGGACACATTTTTCCATCTATCTGTAGACTCAAATTTGTTTGTTAAGAAAAGTAAAAATGTAACATGAGCTTTTAAAAAAAGAAATTATTTCCTACAGCACGGTAATGAAGTAAGAGCTTATCCATCTGGGCTCTAACACTCTGACACACTGAAATCTAGTAGTTTAGCTAAAGAAGATAAAGATTAATAGAAGTCTAACCTAAGCAAGGAATTGGCCTAACAGAAGACAACACCAGACAGGATTAAATAGAGAACTTCTGGGCTGGGGTGATTGATTGGGGAAGCAAAGATTGGCTTTGGGCCTGATCTTTTTACAAATTTCCATTGCTAGAAAAGGAGTTCTCATCACAAAGATAGGAGACACTATTAACAAAACACAGGAGTGAATGACCTGAAGGACCATGTTAGTGGATATTCAGCAATACTAAATACATGGCTGTGCACTAATGACTAAAAATATTTAAATTAAAACCTATTTTTAATTTCAAATTTATTCTTATAACATGAAAGCAGAAAGACCCGATCATATTTGTTGGTCATAGGTTAAGTAATGTGATATTAATGTGATACAACTATCTAAAAGGCAAATGCAATACTGGCACATCTTCATTAAGAATATAGTGACTGTCAAGCTTAAGAAATATCAAATAAAAAGGAAAAGAATTAGGGAAGAGCTATTAAGATGATAAGGACAATGAAAAGCCTATCATAGGAGAGAAGACTAAGAGCTCTGCTTTTTTAATCTACCAAAATGAAGGCTGAGGTACAATTTAGCTCTTCTTTCTAAAATACTTCAGGAAGATAAACACTAAGGAGGAAGAAAAGTGACTTCAACTAAGGAACAATGTCAGCACAAATACAGCTATGAATAAACTGTCAAAGGGAAGTTAGCAGAAGCCCTCAAGCAGCTTTCCAATGGGAGCTGGGGTAGAAAGGGAGGGCAAGGGAAGTGCATAAAACCCTACTATTGAGATGGGCTTTTACAGGCACCATCCACAGAGATCCACAAAGTCCCTTCTAGTCCTGGTCTTCTCTTGTGGGCATGGCCTGAGATCTCATAAACAGAAGAATAAAGAAATTGTACTTAGGTCAGCTACCACCTAGGCATATATCCATGCTTTGAAGAGTCTGACAGTCTTGGTGAGCATTTGAACGGTTAGGCAATACCTGTACCAGTACACTGAGGAAATTTAGACATTTTATTAAGTTAGGCAGCAATGGAGAGAGCTGAGGATCTCAAGTGATGCATAAATTTCAGTCATTGGTCCGTCAGGGGCTCTAGCCCACAGTGAACTATGCATATGCACAATAAACTACGTGGCACTATACAGCTCCATCACGATAAATCATTTAAATTGCTTTTCTGTTCCACTAACCAAGCTAGCTAGGGCTCCCTATATTGAAGTCTGCACTGTACACATACAAAAAGTATCTTGCCCGTAATGAGAAAGAAATCTGCAGCACTAGACAGCTATAGTAATTTTTGAATATTATTATAAAGTAGTACACATGAAAAGTCACATCTCTCCTTTCTCAGAATGAACTTTCTAGAAAACTAGCTCCTTGATAAGGGATAAAAAACCAAACCAACACCCTCCCCACCAAAAAAAACCCCAAAAAACCTAAAACAAAAACCAAACAGGTTGAGGACATTGTGGGCTTAGAAATCTTTGAGCTAGTAGTAGGAAAAAAGGAAAGAAAAGTCAGTCAGACACATCTACTGGACCAAGCAAATGACTATCCCTATCTTGTTCTTATACTATGCTCCTCGCTTTAGTACTTAGGCTTAGGGGACAGAAGAACTACATCTTTGAGTAAGGGCTTAAAAAAAGGGACTATAAATGAAAACAACTCTATGAAACCATCAAAATATTCCATGTTAACCAAAGAACTGAGTAACTTCTACCTAGGTATTTAGAATAGGAATTGAACGAGAATCAAGAACGACGAAAAAGAAGCATTAAGTACTTGTGCGTGTGACAGATGTAGACAAGCCTTAGCAAGTGGAACAAAAAACCTAAAAGATTTAAGAAATTATTTTAAGTAAAATTCCTATATTGACATTACCGGCTCAATAGAACTGTAAAAGAAACCAAAGGAGGTGAGTTGGGCAAAAAAACTCAGCAAACACAAACAAAACCCAAGGGGTAATAGTTCTTCATTACGAGGACATAGCAGCACATATGAAAAGATAATAGGAGGGTGAAGTGATGGAGCAGCTGCAATAAGGAAAAGATTGAATTCAATGAATTAAATGTATCTATATTGAATTCATTGAATAGATTCATTGAATTCAATATAGATTAACAAAATTGACAACAAAATATCTTGCATTTTGTGGTTTTTTTTAATGAAAGCTGAAACACATGTAACTTCATGCATCAGCCTAATAGATAAAATTTAATACAGAAGCACTTAAATTGATCTAGTTAGTTATATGTTACAAGTAAGGTCTCTTCCAATTTATCTGCATTTTGGAGCTGTGTTTGTTTAGTTTATTGGTAGTGCAAAGAAAGACATTTCATGATGAATGCTAAACAAATAGTGTTTAATGAGTTGTCACTTTACATTGAACCTGAAATTGAATACTGCCACAGTGAAAAGAAAAAAGGAAAGTGCTTTATAAGACCTGTGCCTGGTGAGAGAGGGGGAGCAAGAAGGAAACTTTGTCCTGAACAAAAGTTAGCAATGGATTTAAGCTGAAATACCAAATTTCTGGTTTGGGGAATACCTGCATCCAAAAAAGAGACGGGGATCTCTCTCTCCTGTGCTGGAAAAGGCTGGCTTTCACTTTCAGACCATAGAAACAAAAAATTAAGCCTGATGACGGTTTCCCACTGCTTTCTTCTCGTCGGCGTAACCTTGGTGTCCATGTAAAGGTTTTATTTTCTGGAAAGAAACAGGTGAACACTCTTCTGCACTCCCCCATAAATCCTTCTTTTGAGAAGGTGAAGATGTTGAATTATGTCAAACTGCCATCCTTATAAAGCAAAACAAAATTATGATGGATAGTCATATGATTACAAGTAGTCGAGTCACAGGGCTTAGCAGATAATGACTTATTAGCAGAGCTGTTATAACAAAACTCCTGGTCTATTATAATGGAAAGTAAAATGTTTCAGCAAGTTACCATGAAAGCAGGCTAAGATAAAATTTATAGGAAATATTTTTTAAATTGGATGTCCTTTTTACATACTCAATATTTTACAAAAATGAAAATTTTCATTTACTCCATATAATTTATCCAGGTACTCATGCTAGAGATTTTAGGAACATATTCTTCTGAAACTTGTTCTAGTGGGATTTTGTTTGTTTGTTTTTTCTAAGAATGCCCTCACTGAGTCACTGCTCCTTTTTTTAGGGAGATATTTCACACAGTAGAGCTGTCTCCAGGCCCACTGAAAACAAATTTGTAGTTATCCTTGACATGGGTCTTATTGTTTCCAAGACGCTTGATATAGAAAAGTCAAACTGTGAATGATCTTCACAAGATCTGGATGGCAGATTGGAAGTCATTCCTTTAAAATCAATAATCCTAGTAAAGTCAAATATTTTTGTAGTGCCCTGGTGACAATATTAAATTTCATCACTGGCATAATTGCAACAAAGTAGTATGTCTCCCTGAGAAAAAAAATGTATTCAGAAATCCTTTGAATCTCTGTCCCTCCCCACTTCTTAACTTCTGTTATTCCTTACTAGTTTCAACTGCTTCAGCTGCTTCCTTTTGCCCAAACTTTGTCTATTTTCCCCACTCCCCCATCTCCATTACTAATAAATCATGCCTTTATGGAATTGTTTTCCACCTCTCTCATTGATCTTATTTGCTTTATCTGAAGTTTCCAGGGTTTCATTGTTTGCTGAGGTTCCATTAGCCACTGGAATCATGTAGCTCGATATAATAAGCCAGCCCAGGCAGGCTGCCTTTGCATTATAGCATCATAAAACTCTGCAAGAAGTACGTGAAAAAATGAATCCATTTATTGCAGTATTACATTTCAGAAGTTATAGCAAAAATTTGCACTTTTTTGTTTGTTTTTTTTAAAGAAAGTTAAGTGGCTGTTAAATCAGCTAGAATTATTTTTTATTACAATTGAACAACCATATAAGGTTAAAACATGTATATTACTTTAAATCAAGGTGTTTTAAAAAGGCTGAAGTGACAGATTTAACAGTTAAGGTTATTATTATTTTTTTAGACAGTAATTGGATAGTTTGTCCTTTACTCTTTATTCTGTATGGCATTTCTCCTTTCCCATCTCTTTCTATCACCCAAAAGCTAGCAGAGATGGGTGGGTCCCAAAAAGCTGTGCTTGTGCCATGCCACTGTGCACATAAAATCAGTGCTTTACTACAAGAAGCAGTAGAAGAGCCAAAGGTAGCTGGGAGGCAGCCTTTAAACCCTGAGCAGCTTTAAAACTTAATTTCATAGAGTTTTAGTTGAAATATCTATAGCAGGCCTGGGAGTAACTGAGACTTCTTGCTCTTGAATCTGAATGTTGAAATGGTGCAGTAAGAATGCATATGAGCTGAGCATCTGAAATGGACCATCAGACCATAAAATAAAAGCTAGAAAGAACGATCTGATTCTGTCAAGAGAATCCCTAAGGTCAGAGGAATTACTCATGAAGGACAGTGGTAGTCCATTCAATAAATATAAGCTTTCACTGAATGATCAGCTAGAGCATATGCCTCTTTCTTAATCTGATGATCTAGCTCTGCATAAGAAACCTTCCTAAAGTTTAAAGAAAAAACATTTTCGAAACCTGTTTTTCTTTTTAGGCTTCTCTCCACCTCACTCTTTTTGAATTCTAGCTGAAGGTGTACTTAAATATTTTGAACTGGGGGGGTGGGGGTGGGGTGTGAGGGTGCGGCGGGTTACCTAATGCACTGTTTCAGATGCTTCTGGATTCCGCTGGGATCCATCACCACCTGTAAAGTGGAAACAAGAGCCTAATAGACCTCCACTTACCAGAAACCTTCATGAATTCATGCTGTAGTGCACTATTAGAGAAGTACAGGGAAAAAGAGACTGATGAATTCTGCAGGGACAGTAGATAGGAAATAAAAATTCTATTTTCTTGCATAAACACTGGTTCAGATAAGCATCACCAGTTTCAGTCTCCAAATCTAGATGTCTCCATTTCTATCAGAACTGATCTGTAACCCTTCAGACCCACTCCAGACAGATGAGGAAAAAATAAACAAACAAAAAAATGTTTCTTGTCCTTCTTCAGCCATGTTGAGCTCATTTTGTTTAAATAATTTCCACTAACAACATAGAGCTGTGCTCTGAGCAGGGATTGGACCAAATGACCTTCAGAGATCCTTTCCAACCTAAATTACTCCATGTTTCTGTAATAGCTTTTTTCTTTTTTTTTTTGTGAAAATAGCAAAAAACTACTAAACTTGCTGATCTCAACTTCATGCCTTGAGATGAAGTGCCTAATCATAATCTATAGTTCCTTGAAGACACATAAGCTTGAAATCTCTTTGGTGTTGCGACACAATTCCAGGCCCTCTCAGGACAATAAAAATGGGTGGCAAGAGCAGAAAGAGAGGTTGCTGAAGTTTGCTTTAAAAGTAAACTTCAATTATAGATGAGCTCTTAGTCTGAGGGCATTTAATTTGACAATAAACAAGTAGCAATTTTTTTGACATCTAAATGCCAAGCATCATATTTCCAGCAGTTCAAGGCACTTACATGCATTGTTTTCATTCCCGCTGCTTCCAGCTGGCAGTCCCACATGGATTTCTAGTGCAAAATTAACTATGACTGGCACAAAGCATATGCCTGCAGGCAAGGAGATGGGAAGAGGTATACATATTTTGCCTTGGCTGAAGCTTGTATTGGTTGGTAACTTCAGTTACCTTCCAAGCTGGCCTTTCGCAGACTGTATTGGTTTATACTGGAAATAAGACCCTCAAGTTTTAAATAAATTAATGTAACATTTTTTAATTATTCTCCTGTGTCTTTTTTCTAGCTGCATCCAATGCTGTGCATTTTATCAGCATTATTCTTTGTAATTAAATTCATACTTCAGAGAATTACGTATATTTTACAGTAGCTTATATTGTTTATATCATTATAAACTAAATCAACTGTTTCATTTTACATATAGAGCAGACAGTTTATGGCCTTATTAAAACTCCAGTAACAGCCTGTTCAATTTATTGTTGTGCATAACAAAAGGCGTATTTTAAAAAGGAAAGAGTTTCATTTTGGGGTTTTTTCCCCCCTGAATTTCAGCCCAACACTCTCCATCGTCATGTCTACCGAAATAGTAATGGTAAAGACTGAAGGAGGGTCAGTAACAATTGAACCAACTTTCAATGCTACCATAATTCCTCACTTGCTGAATTCCCATGTGGTACTAGGTATACTCAAGGATATTACAGTCCCTGTATATAGACACATACAGCTATCTGCTCTCTCTAAGATATCAGACCTCCTGTAAAATAACCTCCTGATAATTCACTTCACACCCTATTTCTCCTTACTTTCCATTTCCTTCTTCTTGAATCAATGCCCTCAGAAAGACACCTGCTCTATCGCAAGAGTATGTTCCCCACAACTGGAATTGGCACAGGTGCTCTCTCTGCTCTAGGCTTGTGGGACAACAAACTTCTGTGTCAGAAGAAAGGAAGCTGAATTATTGATTCTGCTTCTCTCTGCTGGCTGTATTTGCCAGTTCTTCTACCCTTCTGTCATAGTGAGAAAGACACATTGAGCATTGACACTCCTTACTGCCTGAAACAGTCCATGAAACCAAAATACACACACACACAAAGAAGAAGAATTAAAAACACAGAGGCCTTAAGATTATTAAATCTGTCATTGACTTTTTGGTATCAAGTAAACATGAAGGGTGCTCCCTCTGCTTGAAAAATGAATATTGCTGTGACGCTCCAAGACAGATGCTCTCTCTACAACCATCCTTTGAACCAGTGCAGCCTATGAGCAAGCTTGCTAAGGTGTGGCGTGCTCCCTGACCTGACTCTGCCTACCTAGACTCGGTCTGTCCACACTGTCATAGAGAGAAAGCCACAACTTTTTTCCCTGTGGTCAAACCATTGCAGTATCAGTCTCACCTTGCAACATATAATGCTGAGAACTGTATAGGAAGGACTCATCTGACTGATCTGTTGTGGGACACATGATGGCAGATGTAGCCAACGCGAGAAAAAACATTGTTATTCCTATGTCCCAAACTTGCACATAAACTTGCCTGTCTGCATCTGAGTATGGGCCTGTATCAAAGTACCAACACTAAAAGAGTTACTTGGGCTTACAGGTGGTTTCAGGCTACCTAGCTGGATCTTAACATGTAAATGTAACTAATGACAATGAAGTGTGCACTTTATACAAAATTGTGTTACCCCTGCATTTGGTATGAATATACCATCTGTAAAACAGCATGTCCTGTTGGTGACCCTGTTTTAAGAAACACGTTAGTCAGCTGAAAAGGGCTAAGGTAACCACAGCAAGGTGTAACTGTCTGAGAAGGGCGCTCTGTACAGAGTTTCAAAGCTCCCTATTCAGTATATGAATGATCATGCCTAGGAATTTTTTAATTTGTCTTTACTTAAGATGTTACTCATTGATGATCAGCTTACTAAAGTTCTATTTCCTACAGTCCGGCTATCTTTTAACGTGTAGTCCTCGGCATATCAGTATCTTGTATCAAACATACAAAAGTTACTAGGTTTTTCATAGTGTGTGTGATTTTACTACCTCTAAAAATATTAAAAGCTATTGTGCATAAAATCATTCCTAAATAATTCTGTCACATGAACTAAATGCAGAAAAGGACATAGACAAGTAATCTGAAGTAGTAATAGATAGCATGACTGTATATATCAAATACAAGGTATAACTGTGTTTCTCCTTATTTACTACTAGTTGTTGTAAACAAGCCAAAAGGAACCCTTAAAATAGTATTGCCTCGCTTACTGTATTAAACTAAAAATGCATTCTTATGCAAGACACCCTGACAGCTTCAATATTAACTAGTATCTCCATGTCCAGACTACCAACCAATGTAGATATGTTTGAAATGGTTTCCTTCAAGTAAGTTAAGAGGTGTCTACACTGAAAACAATAAACTCATGAATCATGCGCCATCCAGATTAGTGCTCTTACCTACAATTAAAATTTTCCTTTCTCATGTGCTCCGCCCTTTTTAAAGTTTTAAAAAAAAAAATCACAGCTATTCTTTGTGTTCCTTGCAGTGGATTCTTTAGTTCATAGGGACATGCCAAAATTTTCTATGCTGTAGAGAATGCAGAGCATTTTCTGAAGTGTAGACACCTGTGTCAACCCTGCTTGCCTTCACTCAACCCCAAAACAAAGAACCTTTCATTACAAGATCTGAACCCGACAGCGAAGCCAAGAAATGACAAAAGTTTTGCACATTCACATAAACGGAGAAATCTGTTTCTACAGGTTCTGCAGACTTCTCAGTAAGGGCTCAATATCTCACAGCATCAAGGACAAAACTGTTGACATCCACTTGCCCCATAACTCCCCCTCTGTCCTCCTCCTGCTTATGCTTCTAGCCCAAAGCCATCCAAGCTGCATGAATTGTTTTCACAACTTCTGAACAGCCACATCTCTCTAAGATGTCCAGAATTTCCAGAGTGGCAGATCATTCAACCTGCACCATTTGTTCCACCCCACCCCCTCAGTGGATAAGTCATAACATCCAAAAAATTGACATTTAGACTAAAACTGCTGACAGTCTCTTAACTACAACATTTGGCATGACTGTGCTGTAATACAGTACGAGAGATTAACGTTTCAAGTTCAGCGCTGTTGATGAGTCCATAAATTTCTGAATTAAGCCTGAAATTTCTTGGCCTACATTTTAAATTGAGTTGGTTCTGAATGTGCTCCTTAGAGAAGGAACAGGTAAGCTACACTGGTGCATGCACACAAAGTGTTATCCAAGACAAAGCTGTACTGTTAGTGTCATTATATTCTTAGATCATCAGAGATACAGGGAAAATTGTAGTACCTTCTATTAAACCAGATGATATAGACACACTAAGATAGAGATAGCTAAACCAAAGATACCTAAAAAACATTGTCATAAATAATTTTACTTGACATATGAATCAATTCTTTCTGCTTAAGAAATTTTATTTTGGCACAACAGAAGACACTGGAAAAAGTAACTGAAGAGGTTTGTTGTGGTGGTGGTTTTTTTTTTTTCACCCCATCAGTCTTGTTTGGGAAAAGCCACCAAGTTTCATGAATTCCATCATTCAAGGTCCAATATTGTATTTCACTTCTTTTCCTACCAAAGATCAAAATGAACATGGGATGTCAGGCACTTCGCACTGCACATTGCAAAGATATGAGGTCTTTAAACAGAGTATTACAAGTTCTTATCAGCACCACCATATGCTATAAGACAGAATGCATATAAGCCTGTCAATACACATAACTCTTATTTTCCATTTAAAGAACACCTTACAGAGAAACCACACATACTTGTTTCCTCCAGCATTATGATCCTGTTTAAGGGTATACAAACGCAATTACTCTGCCAGAGAAAATAACAAACCAAATAGCAATGTATCTGAAGTAGGGAGGACTTGATTTGCCCATGAACTATTTCAAGTCAATTTTCTGTATGTAATTGCAGTGCCAGACTTGTGGAAATACTTCCATCCAAACATAAATAACTAGTTTCAGTAATAGGATATTGAAGAAATCTAAGTCTCTAGTTTTGCAAATTTCCAGTTATTTTTTTTTTGTATGTGATTATGGGAGTAAAATCTTTCTGGGTTTTCAGTAATAAGTTTATCATCAGTCCAACAAGGAATCTTCCAACAAAAAGAAATCCTGTTGTTTGCAGTGTGTGACAAAAAAGCACATTTCTCAAATAGCGTATGGTTTGTGTCTGGGAAAAACGAAAACAAACAGTCTTTGTATACACCATTAAAAAAATTATGAATTTTGTTTTCTTTCAGCTGGGTATGCATATAAACTGTGAGTGGTAAACTCCACTGGTACATATAGTCAGAATTTTACACAAGACAAAGTTGTTATCGTCATTGTAGTTTGATGGTCTGAGAATATTAGGAAAAGGTAATACCTTCAGTTACGTGTAGAAAGATGATCTTAAAAATGGTGGTGCAAAGTAACACTGGAGCCCCCAAGGCTATACACAGCTGTCGTGGTTTAACCCCAGTCAGCAGCTAAGCACCACGCAGCCGCTTCCCCCTCCCCCTTCCCAGTGGGGTGAGGAGGAGGAAAGAGGGAAAAAAAAATAAAAAAAGTAAAACTCGTGGGTTGAGATAAGAACAGTTTAATAACTAAAGTAAAAATAAAATACACTACTAACTAATAATAATAATAAATGTAATGAAAACGAATACGACAACAAAAAAAGAAGTAACACCCAAGAAAAGACAAGTGATGCACAATGCAATTGCTCACCACCCACTGACCCGTGCCCAAGCAGTGATCCACACCTCCGGGCCAACTCCCCCCATTTATATACTGGGCATGACGTTCCATGGTATGGAATACCCCTTTCGCTAGTTCAAGTCAGCTGCCCCAGCTCTGCTCCCTCCCAGCTTCTTGCACACCTGCTTGCTGGCAGAGCATGGGAAACTGGAAAGTCCTTGGCTGAAGATAAGCGCTACTTAGCAACAACTAAAACATCAGAGTGTTATCAACATCATTCTCATACTAAATCCAAAACACAGCACTGTAGCAGCTACTAAGAAGAAAATTAACTCTGTCCCAGCCGAAACCAGGACAACAGCTCACCGGTCATCAGTCAAGGAAATGCAGACTTTGGAGGTGGGCAAAAACTGTTGTAGGAGTAACAAGAAAACCCCCCAAAAAAAGAACAAGTATCTCACATACATAAAGCATACTATGTATTGTAAATTGAGATGTAACATAGAGTTGCAGACCAGTGAAGAAAAAGCAAGATGTAAAGCATGTTAGAAAACATTAAAATAGCCCAAACAGACATTAGAATGATAACAGGAGGGGAAAAAAAAAAAAAAAGATACACCTTCTAGCAAAAAGGAGGAAGAAATTTCATCACCAGCTTCACACTCCTCCCTGTCAGGAATTCAGGATCCTGACAACTCACTGCAACCCCACTCCCACTCCTTTAGGGCCAGAGGTGCAGCAAAAGGATGACTGTAACAGTAGAAAAAAAAGGGGGTATATTAGGAAGTTTTGGTATAACAATTTTAACCATATTACTAATGAGATTTATTTGGTATTAATTCAGACTGTAACTGTTAGTGTAATTTTAACTGGACTAATCATAATAACTTTGTTTTGTTTTAGTGAAGTCTGTTAAGATTTTAAGGTGACTAACAATAAATTCTTTGTTTCATGTGTAAGGTATGTTGCCCCTTTTTGTCCACAAGATGATTTTGAGTGTAACAACTAGGGCAGGTATGTTAAACACAGGAATTTAATTTTAAATGCTACATAGCGCAGCAACATGGAAAACAATATACAACTCAAAAAATAGAGAAGATACAAATGTCCAGGCATAGAGACAGCATAGTGGTTTTCCAGTCATCAATTAGTCAGTAGTGATGCAACAACACTTTGCAGCTTCACTTCTTAAATTAGCTTGGATAGTTAGAGTGGCAAGTTGCTAAATCCAATCTATGTTGATAAATACATATATTTATATTTTGCACACGTTATGTGTGTATTTTGCCTGGGGGAACATTTACACATTCAAGAGGAAACAGCTCCTGACCTGGTAGGTATACATTCCAGCAACAAGCAAAATCAGGCCTGAGATTAATTACATGTTAGTGAAGCAATTAAAAAAAAAAAAAAGGAATATATTAATTGAACAAGATTGCATACAGGCAGCATGACAAAGACTCTTTGAAGTGACAAGACACTTTTCAAAGAGATATTGTGTTTGACAATAAAACCTTAAATTATTATGCAAATAATGTTTGCATGCATGGCACTTGCCAAAGGTTCATTTGACCTGTATTTTACTTCCTCAGTACTGGAATAAAAGCTAGTTACGGCACCTAAGGGCAAATTAACATATTTGAACTTTCTGTTACTGTTGTTCTTAAATTCACCTTTGGCACTCCCTGTATTGACATCTTTTCTGCCTTTAATAACTTTAAGCTTACTTGATCCTTAAGGACTTGATTTATCTTTTCTAAGCTACTAATAAAGATGGGAGTTGTAGTAGCTGGTTACAGGGGACAAACCAGCAAGCTCCAGATCAGGATTTACAGGCAGATCTTGCTTCTTGTCCCAGGAATTTAAGTTGTTAAACCTAAAGCCATTTGCACTACAGTCCAGGCTAAAAGAGCAACAAATGACGTCGCCTGCGGCATGTTATCACTGGTGTTAGTGGTTTAATGGCAATCTGCCCACACCATCTCAATACCAGATTTACTACAATAAGTTACTTTCAAGGTCTTCTTCTCTTAATTGCTCATTGATTACTCACCATTCTTTACAGTGGGAATCTTTGAGTTTAATTGGAATCAACGCTGACAAATGGTATACGGCCCGAAATCCTTACTACTGACTTAATTGGAGAGATATACACTTCTAGTTTTAATTGTAAGTATGAAATGTTACCTCATCTGTTTTGCTATTGTGCTTTACAGCAACACTCAGTCCTTTATTGTTTTGTCTGATGTTTGGCATCTCAAAATGCTCTGAACACTGCATCACTTCAAAAGGTTTTGTTTATTTGCTCTTTAATACAGAAGTGTTCTCATATTGTTCAGAACCCGTTTGCGCCCTTCTACCTGAGAAGGTTCTTATCCCATGTTTCACATGCACTTTTCAATTTTAATATCAAAGCAAACCAGCAGTTATTTTCAGTGTTCAGCAAAACCAATGGGCCTCATCTAAGCCAGTAGATACAGGCTTCCATCATGCATGTCCATATTACCTTCTAGCTTAGGAAAGGTTAATATAAAATATACTGTAGTTTAAGCTGCAGGATATCCAATTATGAGGAAAAAGCAGATTATTAGAGTAGATCCATCCATGCACATCACTAAAGGCAAATACATTTTTAGACAGGTGTGCACTGAAGCAATTATATTCTAATTATATATCCTGCAACATTTTTTCACACTTAATTTAACACATGATGTAATCTATTACAGAGGAATACAGTTATTAGAATTTTAGTGCTGTGTTACTACTATGAAATAAGAAGTACTTCTGTAGTGGATCTATACATGATTTTAAGGTTATTTTACACTCATCTAGGAAAGTAGAAGATAACTCTTGGAAGGGTCAATTGGGTGAAGCAAAATAATACCAGTTAAAATCACCAGGCTCCCAAATGAGGTCAGAACTTGAAAATCTAGCTTTTTTAATTATAATAAATGATACATTTATGAGTTTAAGCTATATCTGGTATGTGTCTCCTTGGAAAATAATACCAAATGAAATAAACTTAATTGATACAAAACAGAGAGCTAACATACAGCAGTGCTTTAGCTTAATAAACACAATGACTTTGAAAAACCCTTCTCAGCTTAATAGTTCACTTATATTGATTATGCCGAGATTTTCTTTTTAGCCACTTTAATTCAGATAGTAAATATAACATTTTGGCTGTTATACTTTACTGCTTTGAATTATTCAGGAAAGGGAGTACAAGGGCAGACAGATCAGGTCTTTTTGTTCTTGCTGTAAGTAACCGAGTACATTGTCTCCCCCCCCGCCGCCTTTTATTTCTTCCTTCCCCTCCAGTTTTCATTTTGTTGCTTTTTAATTGATCATAGTCTGATTTCAATATTTAGTCTATTTTTCTGAAGTCCTATAAACCAAATAATTAGAGAAAGAAGAGTGATACAAGTGACAAAGAATTGCAGGACACATTAAGAGGTCTTGGAATTTCCGATCTAGCTCTGGTTACCTGCATTAGTCAAAAGGAGGGTTGGATCTTTATAATGTAGTATCTCACTGCTAGGAAAGCTGCAGGTTTGTAATATTGTTACATAGGGAAAAATATATCGGAAAAATACAACAGCTAGTTCAAAAATGTCATTATCACTTATTTTTACAATACCAAAATTTTACATTAGTAGGAAATTCTAGATTTGATTTAGAATGCTAGTTTAGGCGTAGTATAAATGCAGACACTTGTCTTCTCTACTGACTATTATGCATTAGAAGAAACTTCCAAATGAATAATGCATATGCTTAAGCCCCTGAATTACCCTTTTAGGAGGCTTTTTTGAATGTATCTACACCATGGTACCTACAAGTGGCAGCCAGGGTCTATCTATACCAGTCAAACAAAAAGCAAAGGCTTGCTCATTACTTTATTTGCTCCGATAATGAAGTCAAAAGATCTACACACACCTTAGAACAGAGTTCCCAAGTCGAGCCCAGCTTAGCACTGCACTAGGCTAAAGAGCTGTGGTGGAAGTAAGAAATTTTACTTCCATGTTTAGAATATCCATTTGATTGAATAAAGCTTATTCCCATTTCACCTTGTGAAAATGCCATCCTTTCTTCAGTGCATGTTCTTCTGGGACATGTGGGATACTTAAGATCTGCAAAACTACTTAAGAAGAACGTTAGGGAATGTAAAGCCAGAATAAAATATTCCCTCTGTTTCACTTCAGCCACTTAATAGGAAGAATATGCTGGTTCTTACCACATGTCATCTTACTATGTTCCCAGGTTGTGCCTCATTCTATGTTTTGACAAGCTATTCAACTGAGTGACTGTCTTTTATTATATACAGGCACATTGCCTGCATGGGGAAGTTCAGAACTCCCAAACTCTTATGTCATACAGCACTAACCAAAAAAGCTACTGAAGTATCAGTTTCTCAATGCAGGCAGTTAAAATTATCAGCTTATATTTGTTAATTAAAACTTGTGATATAACTAAGTTAATTCTTTTCTGTAAGCATTTTTAGACACAGATTATTACCCTAATTACTGATGTCATTTCTAATGAGGGAATTTTCTCATTCTGAGTAATTCTCAGTTTCAAATGGCATTTAAACATTGAATCTTGCAGGTTGGTATTTTGGAACCTACTGCATACATCAAGACATGTTAACATAGCTAGTCAATTGAGTATGGGGCTAAGAGTCTAGAAACTTGGCTTCTAATCACCTCATACCAGAAAAGGCTATACAGTGTAACAAGGATTTATGGGAGTGGTATTTAAACCTTATGGAACTCAGTAGTAAGTCATACTTGCAGTAGTCTTTGAATGTCAAACTCTGTAGGGTGTCTTCGTTATCTTGAAAGATATGTAGAAGCTTCAACAAGTCACTGGATCCACAAAGAAAGATGGGGATTGTGATGGCCAGTCTTGTAGCACCTTCCCCCCCTACCCCCCCAAGAGTCCCTGCTGCTGTGGCTGGAACGTACAACACCAAGTTAAGCATCTTCGATCAAATTCAGATAGCCTAAATTCCTGTTGTGGTTTAACCCCAGTCAGCAATTAAGCACCACACAGCCAATTCCCCCTCCCCACTCCCAGTGGGGTGGGGAGGAGGAAAAAAAGTAAAACTTGTGGGTTAAGAGCAGTTTAATAACTAAAGTAAAATAAAATACACTACTAACTAAGGATAATAATAAAAATAATATAATAATAATTGTAATGAAAAGACAAGTGATGCACAATGCAATTGCTTACCACCCGGTGACAGATGCCCCAGCCGCAATCCGCCCCTCCCAGCCAACTCCCCCCTGTTTATATACTGGGCATGACGTTCCATGGTATGGAATACCCCTTTGGCTAGTTCAGGTCAGCTGCCCCGGCTATGCTCCCTCCCAGCTTCTTGTGCACCTGCTTGCTGGCAGAGCATGGGAAACTGAAAAGTCCTTAACTTAGGATAAGCGCTACTTAGTGACAACTAAAACACCGGCGTGTTATCAACATTATTCTCACACTAAATCCAAACCACAGCACTGTACCAGCTACTAAGAAGAAAATTAACTCTATCCCAGCCGAAACCAGGACAATTCCATACAAGCTTTTACACTTACTGTTTCTTACAAGCTAGGCTCAAGTCACAGTACTTGCACACAGAAAACACTAAGCATGGGGAGCAGGTTGAATTGGGTCCATCCAAATCCGGATTTCAGATTTATTTTTCTCCAGCATTCTTTAAAGAGACACTGCAGTGGTGATCCATAGCAGCCTGCATGCTCAGGAGCATCCAGGCTGAGACAACAAGGGCCCACTTTGATTTACTCGAGAGAATTGAAAGTACTTTCTCAGAACTCCTTTTCATTTCAGCATCCAGTTAGTACAGTGAGTTCCTAATTCAAGAATGGGAACAATAATTCAACATTCTTAATACTCAAAGCTTCTCATATTCAAGCAAAATTGATCACAATACCTGTATAATTTATTAATAACCTCACTAACATGGTGATAACACTTATATACCTTTTCACAATGCACTAAGTTGTAATATAGCAGATACATTTTTCATGATAGTGTAGAACTCTAATTCTCAAATCCAAAGTAATATTCAGCAATATTTAGTGATGTTTCTATTTAAATATATCCAATGCTTAAGCATTCCCTTCATCATCCAGTTAAAAAAAGAATATGCATCATAAATAAACATCAATAGTGAATCATACCTTCCTACTGGAACAATGGCTGTCTTGCTGACAGAACCATCAATGGAATTGGAAACAAAAATTTACAGAATTCCTTTTTTTTTTTTTGTTAAAGAGAGAGAAAGCAGCTATATGGCAGTGACATGTGAGAACTTGAACGAAAAGGTATCTTGTCCTAGAAAATGTTGTATGGATTTGGCCAAGCATTTACAGTACTACAAAAAATATTAGATCCTGCTAGCGCTTAGGCAACACCAACAACACTCTCAGCCCACTGAAAATGGGCTGATTGCACTCTGTGACAGGCTGGAATTTGGGCAAATCAGTCAGGTTTGACACCACCTCCACCCCTCCTAAAAAGAAATTGAATCTGTAAAAAATTGCTTTATAAACCTGTCATTCCTGTGTTTCACAGTTAATATTATTAATGGCATTCATGCAAGAAATTAAAAAAAAAAATCAATGAGGATATTGTTTTGCACCTATTTTGGACTGGAGAACTCTAGGCATGAACAAAACATGTAAATTAAGCTACAGCTTCAAGTCAGAATTGAGGCACCTATATTTTTTGGATAGCAACTGTACAGAGATGGATAAGGCTGTAATTTTTTGACATAATTTTAGAAATTAATTTAAAATTTATTATAGGCACTCAAGTGATTCTAGAGTTGTCCATAAACAAGGAAGACACCAACCCTACAAGCTCTAAGCGAACGGGTTTTTTCACCTTCCTGAATTCTGTCATACTCATAACTGTTTCCGTGGTCTTGGTTTGTGTTGCCAGCAAAGGTTAACACAACTGTCGTCAATCAACACCTCATCTTCTGGAAATGTCTTTTCCCAGGCTTTCCTAGGGTCCTTCTGTGGTAGCTTCTACTTTTGTATCACAGGCTTAAATTACTTTTCCACTTTGCCTTAATGGAGGGTTGAAGCTAATAAGTTTGCTAACCCCAGTGTCTGTAACAGCCACAGGAGCAAGACACACTCATTTGAAGCCAGTGACATTATCCAATAACATATATAATGAATTCTGATAGACGTTCTGCATGTTATTTCATTGAACAATTGAGATTTCTTTAATACAAATTATTTTAACACTCCCTTTCCGGATCTTCTTCTGGAGAAGATTATGTTTTCTGAAGTTGTCAACCAAAAACTGATTTAGTTAGCAACACTCCTGTTCTGAGATTTAAATACTGAAATTAACTTCACAAAAAAAAAATATTACATGGAATTCAAACAGAACACTTGGGACCCATAAATAAAAACTGATATTTTGATGAATAATAGCGGTATTACTGAAACTTGATCATGAGTTTTATAGAAAGACCAGGCATGATAGCCTTTACATAATCTTAATAAGGCAGCAGAACATTACAGGAGGTACTGATGTATTTAGGCAACCTGGGGTCTAGCCTACCCAAGTTATGTATTGTGTATAATACTCTTTTTTTAACAGTTGGCAAAGAAACCTAGAATTTTCTGTCTAACCAAATGTTTAGACTGCATAATAATCCCAGGATGGTAGGATTGTTTTCTCTTACGCTTTTTTTTATAATTTACTCACTAAACATTGACAATTAGAAAACATATACTTTATCCTGTTGAATGCATTAATTTTAACCTATCCATCCATATGCTTCCTTGTTGGTGATGACATCTCAGCAATTATGAAGATGTTTATTATTTTTTTTGCTTGAAAGGCTATGGTTTTTAAAGGTCCATTACCTCTAGCTTTAGACTTTAAAAAAAATAATCAAGCTAACAGATGCAAAAGAGTGGATACAGAGAGAGAAGAAACATAGAGCTGGAAGAATGAAAAGGGGAACTGAGTGTAGCATGAAGAGGTTTAATAATTTCAGAAGGTGGGTTTTACTTCAAGGAGTGTTTGGACTGTGAAAGCATAGGAAAGTTAAATTACAGAATTTTAGGCACCAGATATTCTTTCACAAAAGAAGAGTTTCTTAAACAATAGGTTATCTACGTTGGTGACAATGAACAAAACTAAATCCCTACAGATTTTTTTTCATGCAAATTAATGTTGTTCCCTATTTCTGAAGGTGGAAGTACATATGCAAACTTGAACTCTAAAATTGTTAGATGTGAAGATAATGAAACATGGGATGGAGGAAGAGGAGGATCATGAAGCTTAACTTTACTCCTTGACAACAGATATTGGGGACTGTTTAGTTGGGGCAGCCACAGAACTGGAGGGGGAAAGCAGGGTGTGTGAGAGGGACTGGGGTAAATTATGGGGTAAATAAAGGGAATGTGCTAAAAGGACATAGCAAGAAAGAACCAGTGAGACAGGAGAGAAAACAAGAATGACAAAGCAAGCATCCTAGGATAACAAATGTGGACTACTTGTTTAACCTATGGTTTATTGTGCTGGGTTCAGCTAGGATAGAGTTAGTTTTCACAAGAAGCTGTGAGGGGACACAGCCAGGACAGCTGACCCAAACTAGCCAAGAGGATATTCGATACCATATGATGTCATGCTCAGGATATAAACTGGGGGAGCTGGCTGGGGAGGAGGGATTGTGGCTGAGCATTGGGTTCTGAGCAATTGCATTGTGCATCACTCGCTTTATATATTCTTTTATTATTATTATTTCTTCTCTCCTTGTGTTGTCCTATTAAACTGTCCTTATCTCAACCCACAAGGTTTTACCTTTTTCTTCCAATTCTCCTCCCCATCCCACTGGGGACAGGGGAGGGGAAGGAGTGAGCAAGCAGCCACATGGTGCTTAGTTGCCATCTGGGCCTAAACCACGACATTTATTCTCTTATATAATATACATTTATTGTAACAAAAGGACAGCTTTTCCAGCAAGGATAAAAGAAGAGCAGAGTAGAACAGCTGAGCAATTCATAGTTAAATATGAATTCAACAACAGACTTGCTTTCTTACTGAATACAAGTTAATACTCCACAACCAAGGAAATCTTGAGTTTGTTTTGACTCAAAGTATTTAATAGTTCCCTTACAGGGTTCAAATATAGCAAGAAGCTAACGTCATGACTTCCAGCCCAGTTAACAAACGTTCTTACTGTGACCCACTAAAATCTTATTCAACATTATCACTAATATTAGGTGTTACAACTTAAGTCAGTCAATGCAACATTTTCAGCAACACTGAATACCCATCATTCCCACAAGAGGAGTTAAGTATAAAATTAAAACTCAAGATATCAACTTGCACAGCGCAGAAAACACACTGGTTATTTCCAAAGAAAAGCAAACATCTGTGATACAGAAGTATCAACTCACATTTGTGACAGCTGTCACATATGTATAATATTTTATAAAATGCTATTCTTCCCATTTCTAGTTACTAGTCTTCATACACTTGAAGAATGACCAAAATGCACTAGATATTTAGACCTAGGACAAAGCTTCTAATTTGAAATAAAGAAAATCATATTCCATACACTATGATTTAAACAACAAAGGATACAAACTAATTATGGACATTATGAGAGAATTATGACAGAAAGGTCAACCTCCTGGTATACTACATATAACTTTCAAGAGGCAGAATGCAGAAAGCAAACACAATATTCAAAGAGACAAGAAAGGATATAGCAGTAACACTAATTGAATCACATCTGACATGTACTTTAAAATAAAATAAAAAAAAAAAGTAAATTTCATCATTGTATAGCTTTCCAAATCTGGAAGAATAATCTCCTACCCTTCTTCCTCTCATTTACCAAGCCCTTCAGGTAATTCCAGTAACAAGAAACATGGTCCATATGCATATTCTGATACCACATTTATAGAATATCAGGAATAGCAGCTTCAAAGTTGTTATATCTCTAAATTACTTTCTGAGAACACAAAATTGAACAATCTATAAAGGCAATAGGATTATATACATATATATAATTAAAAAAAAATCAGCTCATGGTGAGAAAGTCTCTCTTTTAACAAGAAACATAGCTTCAGGCTAATGATGTTTTCCACCATTAGGAACCAAAAAAAAGGCAAATTAGGCTAATTGTCCTCTGTGATAAGCTGGCTATTATCCAATAGCTTCAGTTACTCTAATGGAATTTGGTTAAATCAGAAAACCTGAGGCTGACCAGTCAGGCTTGACTTCCCCTGCTGAAAAGGAATGAATCTGTAAAACTTAATGTTTTATAATACTGTCATTCCTATGTTTCACTGTTTACATCATTGATTACACTTAGAAAAAAGGGATCTAAAATAATGTTAATGAGGATATTGTTTTACATCTCTTTTGGACTCTTGCTGCTAACTGCATAAACAAGACAACATTGTGAACTCAAGCTTCTTTCTGTGTAATTTGGGACCCAGCCAGGCCTCTGAGGCAAATCATACACCTGGCTGAGTAATTTAGATGTTCAGCCCCCCAGGAAGCATTCTGTCTGAGGTTTTAGATTTGCCTTCTCTCATCTGCAAAGTACTTTGCCTCCAAAACACATGGACATCACTAAGGCTCTCAGATGTTGAAGACATCTCTCAGATCTCGAGGGACCTGAAAAACCTTGCTCCTCCCCAGTGGCTCCAAATCCCCTATGGTTCCCCCCTCCCATGTAATTCTGCAAATAGTGAGAGGAAGTGGTCCACAACATGGAAAAGCTCAAAGGAAAATTTAGTACAGCCCATTTCTCTTATTCATATAAATTTGTGTTACTCAGTGACATGGATAATATATAACAAATCTGAAACTTTCTAGTCTTGAATTTGGCCTTGACTTCTACCCTTTGGTGTATGCTGTACCAATGGCTTTTTAGGATAGGATAGGTTATAACGAAACTTTCTTTCCCCGTAAAAATTGGATTATTTTTTAAAAGTGTAAAAAGGTTCAGTATTAGGTAGCTACTTTTTTAGAAATTCATTTGAATTAACCACATTTTTCTTTTTAGAAGAATTAGAAATAAGATTTTAAGTGCAGCAGTTTAAACTTCGGTATACAGAAAGTCATTTTACCAGACAACATAATCACCAATAGTAATTTGTGAATAAATCAGTTTTCATAGTTTTCATAGTTTAGGAGCTAAAATGAAAGGTATCCAATGGAAGTGTAATTTTCAGTTTCTCTTTTGGAATCTCTGTATTCAATTATTGGTAATCAAAATAGTGATTAAACCACTTTAAAAACTAATTATTCTTAAATTATCAGTTGGCTGTTCCAACTGTGTTAATTAAAGTAAACAGCAAGCAGCTGTTCTTCCACTGTCACTACCTGCTTCTTGTAACTGAAGCCCTTTTATTTTTTATCTTGATGGAAATTAAAATACACTTTTGCTAATTCTGTCCAATTATTTTTTATTCTGTAATATACAGAATTCCATTAAATTTCAAATAGTTTCAAAGGCAAATGAGGGTGTACACAAAAAGAGGACGTGCATTAATAAATAAAGAAGTTCATAAAATCTGAAATTATATGGACAGAATCAGAGTATTTATTAAAGAGAAAACAGAAAAGATATTTAAAATTTCACTGTCTCCATTAGGTTAAAGAGAAAAAAAAAAAGACAGCCTTCTAAATTAACCTTACCTGCTGCCTAGCTTTATAAACCAAGTTTTCATTCTTATTTCCGTGGGGAATTCACTGTGGTAATAGAATGAGGAGCAAGAAAGAAAATTCTTATGACCCTTAGAGGCTTTGAGAAGCTCCCATAGGGAAAGGTATGATGTATTTTTAATAAACTTGGTGAATTTTAATGAGAGGAGTTAAAGCATTGAAGTAATATTTCATTGAAATAAAAATAAGTGGTGTGAAATTCTGCCCCATCCTAAACAGTAGATGAGAAATTTTCTTCTTGTCTTAAAATCACCTCCTGAGATTTAATTTATTTTGTAGTTACACTGTTCAAAGAACTTCAAAGAAGATGCATATGCCTTTTTTATTTTACTTCAGAAATTACTCTTGTTCTTTAACACTGTTTTGGCTTTTTTTTTCCTAGCATTGTAAACACTATGCTGTCCAGAGCCTTTGCTGATTTTTTTTTTAGGGTGTGGGTGCAGAAGGGAGACTGCTAAGGCAGGAGAAATACTTATACATACAGACAGAATAAGTAGAGAGAGTCCAAGAGAATTCAACTGATAGTTTGGATGTGTCTATCACTTTCCCGGTTCTTAGGAAAATATATGCTGTCAGATGTCATGCTGTATTCATGTAAAATATTGCAGACAAGATATCTACTGTAGCGACAATTATTTCTTGAAAATTCAGAGAATGTGGAAAAAAAGGCCCTGTTGCCTGAAAGTAGCTTTTGCTGGTGACATCAGAACGAATCTTTATGCATGCAGAATATAGTATTCAAAAAGAAAACCTTCATATCAGAAATTACTTCAGGAAAAAATATATTATCTAGTTAGCACATACACAGCATTGAACTTGTTTTTCCCCTCTATCCTATGACCAAGAATTTCCTATAGTCTATTTCATCCCCAGCATACACATATCTATACTGTAAAGCACTGAGTGTTACCATTACTATTTGTGTTAAGAAGGACACTATTTGGGGCAGGGAGGCATTCTCCACTCTGAATTAGAAATGTGGGGCCATTTTGTGCATCTAAGGAAATCTGAATTATTTCTTCACGCACCATCTCCCCCCTCCCTCCCCATCACGTTTCATTCCCCAGGCTCCCCTTGGCCGCATCTATGCTGACTTGGGAAGCACATTAGCGAACACCTTTAGGTGAAGTGATACAGGCTGGATTGTACCCATCCTGCTGAAGCCCCTTTGCTTTTATATTGACAGTCAATCATATTTAAATGATAAGCAAATGACTAGCATATTAGGTTACATCTATACCATATATTTAAACTTGGTTTGACCCTAGGTTTGCACCTAACTTGCTTAGTCTCCACACTGTTAAATAGGTCTGAATACTCTATTGGATCTTGCATCTCACGCATATCAGCCCACCATGCCAAACTGATACATGAGCTGGACAACATTTCAAAGCAAGTTTAGAAAGCTACCACGCAGCTGTTGTTAACTACTGTTTCCTAAAACCAGGAGAATGGAGCATCACTTGTGTCAGCTGGGGTCAGACTAAGGTGAGAAGCAACAGCATTGCTTCCCAGCTGATACTGCCACCCCAGCTGCACGGCTGACTCTCATTTCTCCTTCTCCCAAGAGGAGGCAAGCACAAGGTTTGGTGAAAAAGTGCTGTTATTTCCCATCTCTCCACTGAGGTCAAAGCACACGTGCGGTGGCACCACTCTCCGCTGCTCCTGGGAGGAGCGGCATGTTCCAGTGAAAGCGAAAGGGGTGGATCCCACAGCCTGCCTCCCAAAAGAGACTCAGTCCCTGGGGCCCAGCCTCTTTGCTTCAGTCATAAACCCAAGGGAATAATACTTTGCACATGGGGAAGTACAAATCTGCAGAAAGAAATGTGTCTGATGCTAGTGGTCTCCCAGCTCAGACCTCTGCCCAGTGTGCGTCAGCAGGCACACTCCCAGTGCTTAAATCAAGGTAAAATGCATAGTGCAGTTGTTATTCAATTTCCGAGGAGACTTTGTAACCACATTAGGGAACAAACAGGAACCACTGATTTCACTTATTCTCTTGGCACATTGTGACTTTCAAATTTCATTTTTTTGCATCAGACAGGGAAGTATTTTGGTTGTGGTCGTATACAGGATATGACACTTTGTGGGTCAGTCTCAAGGTCCCGAATGTCTTTCTGCTCTCCTCTTCCTCAGAAGATTAGCAGACATAGTAAGCAACATGGTAAAACACTAAAGAATTGGCACTGTGTACTTAGAGAATTCTGGAATATATAATATTCCAGTTATATACTGATACAATATGTGTAAACTTTACAATGAACAGAGGCCTGGGCTTTCTTATATTATAAACATCCCTGCCCTAGTCTCCTCCTTCATCAAGTTTTTCAGCTGCTTCTTTTTCTTTTTCTTTTTGCTGTGTAAAAGAATGACAGGGCTTCATCTTTAGTACATAATATTTGTGTCATAAGCCTGAGAGGCAAGTCAAAACTTGTAAGTCTGAATCCTTCCAGGACAATGCCTTCGGAAAGTCTGAATATACATCAGTAGCCAAGCTTTCTAGTTACAGTTTAAGCATTCAAAACTATTAATGCAAGCGAGGTTTCCTAAATTCTGACTTTGCTGGCAGGTAAAAAAGGTGAAGGGGTTGTGACATTGGCTATGACTTCTGTCAGTGCTCCATTAAAACTATATAGCATACCTCTTTCTCTTTTGTTGGTCAAGAGGGAAAATAAATCAATGCTTCTCTGCTTTCACTACTATCACATCAGACAAAATATATGGACATTGGAAAGTGCCAATAAATTCCACCCTCACAAAGGCTCAAGGAGTAACGTGAAGAGCACAATACAAGAAACTCCTAATGCACCTAAATAATTTCCCATATGGAAAGAGCAAGGATAAAAGGCTGTGGTCCAATGAACAGGACTCTGATCAACGAATAGAAGACTCTTGATTCCCTTTCTAGCTTCACTGCAAATCTAGTCTGCAGTCATACTCAAGTCACCTTAATCCCTCATGACTCTGATTTCCCATATGCGCAATAAATGCAATAGCCCTTTACAAATAGCTTCTATATTTGTGGTTGAAAACTGTTGCATCAGACTTGAAATCCAAAGTTTTCAAATCTGTTTGTTTAAAGCTAGGATTTTTCTTTAGATTAAAAGTGAGTAGCATTAGTAAGAAACAAATCACTTTCAACTTTTACTGGGTTTTGCAGGAATAGAATGTCAATCTCCACCAAGAATTGTGTGTCCCTCCACCACGAAAATGTAAATCTAGGAAGCAAGGATTACCTACTCAGATATGAAGATTTAATTTCAACCTGTTTCATCTTAAACTGATAAACTGTAGTCTTTTTGTTTTCCCATTTTTCTTTATACTTGTTAAATCATACTATTCCAACTTTAGATCAAGTGAAACCAGTTAATCCTTTAACTTGTATCAATGATGTTCAACAGAGCTCTTGCAATTTTTCACTAAACGTACAACATCACTACTAAATTTGCAACAAGTGTAATGAAACATCTATTTTTATATATCCTTGAATGGAATGATTCAGTTTTCTCTGTACTGGAACCATTAGTTCAGTTAAACACAAAAGTCATATGAACAGCAGAGTTTAACTGCCCAAATTAAATGTTTGGAATTTTTTTTTTTTAATCAAATCCTTTGGAATGCATCTGTGTTCACTTCATTGTTCTCATTTGCAATGGTAATCTGTATTAAGACTGCTGTTTTGTCCTCTCTAAACATTTAGAGAAATTATAGCAAGTGCATTAGCAACTGACATGTTGCCCTTTAAAAGCTTTAAGGAATGCCATTGCTTTTAACATGTACTCTTCCACATTTGTTAATGAAGCATAATTTGCAATAAGTGCATGTCTACTGCAAAGCATGACAGCAATCATTTTCCAAGGATGTGTGGATCATTTCATTTGTAATTTGTGCTAAAACACGTGTGCTGATTTCTAGTGCTTGAAAAACATATATAAGGTACACAAGAGACCTGTATTTTGCTACAAAAAGTATTGTGGAGGCCTTAGTCCTTCTGTTGACGTCTGCCATTTTGCAGGCACCAATTTCTTAATACTAATCGCAGCAACAATAAATTATTCTATGCATATACAGAAAAATACTAACGCATTCCAGAAAAAAAAAAATCTCTTCCATAAGTGGTTCTAAATGGATTGTACATAGAGATTTCAAATCAACATTTACAATATTTTATAATATTTATAAAAAACTGCAGAAGCAAGCATATGATAAAAGGGAATTTGCTGATGCCTATACCTATACTGATAATGCAAGTCTGGTCATTAAATGGGTGAATGAATATAACTTACAGTAAATCTATAACAACAGAGTGAAACATAGGAATAGACTAATGGCCTTGTGCATGAAAACTTTGACTTAACAGACAAGAAACAGAGAGTATCCATCTTACTGTTTTCTCAACTCAATCTGGTTTCTCACAGTGAAAGCATCATTATTTAAATAACTTCATCTGGATGATGAAACTGCTGATTTTATTCCAGGCTAAGTTACTTCAGAGACTTCTCTGCTTACTGACACTGTACTGCACCTAAGAATATTAAGGCAATCAAGAAACTCCATTACCTGAGCCAGGGACAGAAATGATGTCTTATACAGTGAAATGTCTAATGTTTCAATGTGCTGTTACTGCCAGGGAAGATTAGTAAACATCATCACACACAGAAGCTGTAGCTTCCACCCTAAAGGATTTTGTTTTATGTATAGATCAAATGTATAGGCTGAGCCACCAGCAACTCTTTCTGAAAATAAGCACAGCAAAGGCCCTATGAATCTTTAATGCCCAGATTTTATTAGAATACAAATTAGAGTAAGTTACCTTTTAAAGGGGGAAAAGCATGACTGTCCTAGTTGAGACAGACCAACAAGAGATTTGAAAACAAGTTTTTCCAGGCCTGCCTGAAAGTTTGCAGAGTCAGTCCTTATCCTAGGAACTTCCAGTGGCTTTGTTCCCTTCCATGCCCTCAGAAGATTTTCCTTCCAAGCCTCTGAGACCTGTCTGTGTCCACTCCCTGTTCAACTTAATATTCTCCTTCTCTCCAACCAAGCTACAAAATCCCCATTTCTCTCATTTCTATCTGGCCAACCTGTCATTCAGCAGGTTCTTTCAGGTAAGTAGGGTCAGTTGTTCTCGAGGAAGACATAGTCTTCTCTCCATCCATGAATTTGCAGGCAATCTTTGAGCGGGAGCTATGCTAATCGTTTCTGTATCATTCCACTGGATTTTTAAATTATTTTTATATGCACTACTTTACTTAATTCCGGATAATACGAGTTGCTTGTCTTATCTCCGTCTTCAGAAGAGCTGTGGTTTTTCATGAAGGACAGAAGGATTCAGCACTTACTTAAATAAATAGATTTATGTGTGGGTGGAGAAAGCAGTGACTGCTGAAGTTTCTTCATGTCCCTACCTTAGTGCACCCATACACACACAAGTAGTTCTTACAAATCGTGCTAGATAATATTCTACTGATTAAATAAAGCTTATATTTTCATTGAAACAGTGATATTTAGACATATATTTTGAAAACCTTCAAAGCTAGTCTCTTTTTCTTTAATTATGACTCCAGTGGGCAAAAATCTCTTTACATAAATGCTTGTGTAGTCATCCAGACCAATTTCCAAACACAGTTAGATCCCTAGGATAAATGCCTTAAGAAGCTTCTTTCCTTCACTGGGATTGCAAGGCATAGAGGAGTTGATCTCCCTGATCAACATTTACCAAATACTTAGCTCTCCATTTCCAGCTTCAAATTTGCAGATTCAGCACTGGAGAAAAAGTTTCATGGCCAGGAAACTGCGGAACTTCTGGCAAGAACTGATTATTGTTAGTTGGGAAAAAGTGAGGTAGAGGGACATCATTAAAGTTTTAAACTATTTTTTTTTACTTCTGGTTATTCAAAATATTATCCTGTAACTACTTAGTTCTTAATTAACTCTACTGATCATAGTTGCACTTGTACAAACACTGTTTGGGATACCAGCAACAAATACCAGTGATAGCAGAGATTTCAGTGAGCCTTTTTTAAAAAAAAGAATTCTATTTGACCTGATGAGATGTTCTTTTCCCTTGAATAGATTCAGTAAAAACAATTTATTCTCAATAAAGCATATTCCCAAATTCTTGGGAAAGCATGTTGAATATTTTTCCTCTTGCTTTTGAAAGAAACAAAGAAGTCATTTTGTCATCTAATAGTTAAAATGTTAAACAATATCTGAAACAATCTCCAGTGCACAAGAAACAAGCTTATACAATTGTCAGATACTGTGTTGCATTATTAGAATATTTTCTAATAATGTAATTAAAAACTGTTTAATAATACATACATCTACCTCAGAGGGACTTAGTGAAGATTATCAGTATTTGTGTAATGTTCTGAAGATGTGTGAGGCTATGTAAAGGCCAAATATTACTGTTATAGATGATAGCTATAGCACAGGGTCTTGTAAGACACAGGGGACAAATATTGCTTAATATATGATCCTCTGAAGAAATATTTTAATGCAGGCCTCAGCTTCTATGGTTTCCTGAGTGATTTTCACTTTGAGGGACTAACTTCAGTTTTATATAATAATGTCAGTAGATGTGTTAAATTTGGCCAGTTTAACCAGCCACAGAAATTATTTTTATGTCTGACAGTTTTATTTTGTCTAAACCATTCCTCAGTTAAAACATGCAATCAATGAAAAAGAGTCTAGGCTGCAGTGATCAAATCCAGTTTTCAAAGATTTTAGAAGTAAGTTTATTCAGATCGAAGCCTACATATGTTATGAATTTCTTTTATCATTTAGACATTTTAAGATCTTATATAACAGTATTATTAATTCGTATTTATTATGCATCTCAGAAATTTACTAGAAGGTGATAATGAATGGGATGACAGGGTATAATTTATAGAGACAACAGACAGATTAGACCAGTAGAAGAAAGGAGCTACACATTAAATCAGGTTAACTATAAATCATCCATATTAACAAGGAACACAGAAACTAAAGGTACTGAAACCCATAACAATATAGATAAAGGAAAATATTTAGGGTTATAGTGTTGCCTAAACACCCAGGTTGGTAACAATGAGAGTAATTTGCTATGAAGTCAGAGACAATATTAATGAAAGATTAATTCTTCATTATTCATGCCAACTAAGGCATATGTAGACTGCATAACAGTTACATCAATTGGCAGTGACATTTATGTCTCCTATCAATGACTCCTTGAAGTGATTAGTGAGGGAACACACCAGACGAGAGATTAGTCTTCAGTACTGCATAAGATCTGGTAGAGAATGCTACACTTGAAGATTATAATATATTCAAATTCAATATCATCTAAGAAATTAAAAAGCTAAAGAAACGTACTATATTAATATTTTAATTTAAAAAAAAACTGTAACAATTTAATTTTTAAAAATATTTTAAACAAATGGTTAAAAGGGAAAAACTGTGGGTGGCATAGAGATTGTTCAAATGCACTCATTTAGAAGCTGGCAGTAAATGAATATCAAAATATCAATACAGTCTTTAAAGGATAAGTGTACCAACCTTATTTCAGCAGTTTGGTTAAACAAAAAAATGTATTAGAAGTCAAAAGGCATCCTTCATAAATTAGAATTTTTTTATCACATAATTATGATTATGTGAGATATAGCATAAGCTCTGACAAGTTAAAAGAAAGCTACAATAGACAAAAGGTCAAAAGGTCAAAAAAGATTTTTAGTTACAATTTGCTAAGGTGACAAAATATTCAAATGCATCAGAAACTGAATATCTAGAGCATGTTTAGGACAAAAAAGACATTAGAAAACCTATTATGAGAGAATGGTACAATACACCTGAATTTCTAAAAGGTTTTTCTCAAGTCCAGTGCCAGTGGCTTTTAAAGAAACTATGCCATGGATAAGCAATAAGGCTTCTCATTGATTACTAACCAGTTACAAGATTGGAAGCAAAGGGTGAAAGCAATTGTGCAGGTTCCACAATGGAAGGGGAACAGAGTATTAAAAGAAAAGCTGACCAAAAAGAACTGCCTATGATAATAGCTGACTGGGAAGTAATATAACAGATGAAAGTCTATGTCAGTAAATGCATAACGAAACAAAAGGAAAGAAAAACTGAATAAAGAATTAAAAAAAAACACAAAAAAAAGCCCAACTAGCTATTTAGTGCTAAGGAAAGAGGCAGCAGAGATAGTCTGATGAAAAAGTTAACTCATTGCTCAAGAGGTCAGCAAGTCAAAGAGCATGTTAGAAAGAAAAGAGAGAACAAAACACAAAACCAGTATCGCACCACGGTGTAAGCTCATGAGTACCTATGACAAATACTGTGTGGGGTCCTGATCTCCCCATCTCAGAAAAGGTATAATAAAAATACAAAAAGTACATAGGTGACAGGGATGATCTAAGAAATCAAATAGCTTCTTTACAAGGAGAATTGAATTGATAATAACTCTCCTATTGGATAAGAGACGCCTGGTGGGAGATAGGATAAATTATTATAAAATCATGAATGGCTTACAAAAGGAATAGCTACTTTCCATTTTCTCACAATGCAAGCACTAAAAAAGATCTGTGAATTATCAGGCAACAGTTTAAAAAAAAATAAAAATTGAAGAATGTAATTTTCGTCCAACATGCAGCTGAAGTGTAGAACCACATTACCGTACAAACTTGTGGAAGTCAATGGCATAAAAGAAAAGGTATAAAAGAGTTCAAAGTTAAATAGACAAATTCATGGTGGAAAAGCTGTGAATAGAGTCTCTGGTTCACAGCTGACTGCTGGAAGCAAGCAGGATGTTCTGGGGGACTCAGCATAGGCTTGGCCAATTCATGTACTTAACTGGTCACTGGCAAAAAGAGAATATGGGCTGAAAAAGACTTTTTGTCTGTCCCAGTACAAAAAAAAGTAAAGAATACCAAATGATTTCACAGGCTTGATCCTTGAGGAGTTGATGTCTCCTCAAACTCTTCTGAAGTTCTGGAGGGAAGACTGATATCAACAGTTTGCTGTCTCTCCACATAGAGGTCATGTGTTGTTCACAAAGCTCACAACTCAGATCTGCAAAAAATAATTTTCCCCAGCAGCTAAAATCATTGCAAAACTTGGCAGCAATACAAGCACTTTCTTCTGACCTTATTTTCTCCCAAATTAGTACAAAGCAACATGTGCACTAAAGAGCAGCACTGCTGCAATATCAACAACAGTGCAAAATATGCCTCCTGCCGTACAATTTTTCGTTGTGAGAAAAAAAAGGGAATCAAGCAGCACAGGACAAATGTTGTCCACAAGTTTAATGAAACACTGGATGATAGTTAGATGTTACAGTGATAAACACAGTATAGCATCCTATGTAAAACAGATAGAATCAACTTGTTATTTCATACCGTAACCACTGTGTGATTCAAAAAGTAAAAAAAAAAAAGCAATCAAGTTAAAGAATACCTTATTTGCTGCTACTTTATATCAAAATCCATTATGTGAGACTAAAGGAAAATGTAAGGTCCTTCTTTACTCAAGTCAATGGCCTAGAAAATCATTATGAAACTCTGCTATAAAATAGATTTTCTGCTGTAGGGTATTGAAGCTTCTCAGGGGATTATGACTTCATTAAACTATTTGACTTTACTTATGTCTTATGAAATACCTTATGAAATAACAGTAATTGTAGATTTGAATGATACTTTTCTTAGCAAATTACAGTTACAATTTCAACAGAGATATTCGGATTTATCTTGCAGGAAATTATAGACAATGCAATACTGTACTTTTCACCTTTCAAGCTGTCAGAGTAAATACCGTGTTAGAGAAATCTAAATACTACACTGAGAAAACATGCAACTTCCTTGCTTATATAATCTATACATTTATTATCCCCGTTATTATCCACACAGTTTTATGCCATATCATGGGTTTACATGGAGAAGTTCGTAATGGGTTAGGTTGCTATTCATTAGGAGAGCCAGTTAGTAACAGAGGTAATACAGAAAATGTTTGAAGACTGTTATACCTTGTTTATTAATGAAAGATACACTTCTTCGAAGATAATGAATTGAGAAAAGTTCAGTTCCCATTTTCCTCTTTTCCTGCTATAATATTCTTTTTCTCTTTCCATATTATCTTGCATCAGAAATCCTAACTAATAGACTCTCATCCCTGAATGCATTGTTTATTTTCTCATCCATTTTAGTCTCACTTCATATTCCTTATTATTATGCTGCTTCTCAACCACTGATCCTCCTAAAATAATTATTTCCATGTTTCGTCTCATTTTTTAGCTGCCCTTGTGTGTCACATGCTTTCAAGAAGCCCATTTGTCTGGTGACATCTAAGCAGTATTATCACACAGTGACAGTCTTTCCCGGACTTGAAGCTCATTTACCCAATAAACACCATCTTTCTGTCTCAGAACAGCAGTATCTCAGCTGAGAATTCACATAACCCACTTCTTTTCCCTCCTCCAAGTCCTCCGCTCTAGCCTGCTTCAGCCAGGCTTTGCAAATAGCTACCCGTATCCACCCGTCTTTGCAGCTGTCCAAGCCTTTCTCTCACCTAGCAGAACCAAACCTCATCTGTTCTGAAGATTTAAGAAACCTAGGCACAATGAGTACTTTCCAAAATTCTGCCCAGGTGGCAATAAGAAAAAAGAAGTGAGAGCTTCCCAAATAATGATGTTTAATTTATGTTTTTATTTATTTATTTGCATTATACTGTATATATTATATTTAATTTTAAAAGTTGCTGCTAAACAAAAGAGGGTACCCTGTTTGTTTTGCTGCGTATGATTATGTCTGTTTGGGAGCACCATCCAGAGTTCAAAGAAAGGCAATAGAGATATGCAAAAATATTCAAGAGTGCAGATATCCAAAACATAGACAACCTGCAACATAAGTGAAAAAAAGTGATACTATTAATGTTGGCAGGAAGCAGTCATTGCCAAGTCACATAAGTGATGGAAAGCAAGAAACTTATCCAATGGTTTGAAAGTGGACTGTCAAGAGTTTGTTGCAACACAGAGAAATGGTAGAAGTCACTTTACCAGTAGCAAGTTGGAAGGAAAGTACTTGTTCTGCAAAGTAGTATGCGGCATGCAAAGATTTATTTGTAAACTCACTTTTTAAAGTCTAACAGTGAGGGTTTTTTTTTCAGGTTATCTTTGTCTAGTTTAACAAAACTTAATTTTGCCATGCAAACCCTCTCTCCCTTTTTTATGTAAATAATCTCAGGAAAAACAGGCAGACCCACCTCAAAGCTTTAGCCTGAGATTCTCTGAAGTCCATATTACTAAACCAAATTTGCAATTTACAAGAAAAAACTATATCTGGTGACCATTAGGGACAGGAAGAGACACACAAAAGGAATACAAATAAATACAAACTACTCCTCTTTCTTAGTCATTTGTGCAAAAGAGGTGCAGATTCTACAGTGGCAAGGATATTGTATGAAACTACTCCTAGTTGGCATACTATTTTACAAATAAGAAAAACAAAACGTTAATTTACTGTGCTCTTATTTATTATCATGACAGAAAAGGACAACATGATACATTTCCTGATTTTTAGAAATTATTTAAAGTAGATTTACTATACAGTAAAAGTGATTTAAGGTCCTGCCGGATAAAACAAACTATGATAAACACATCCAAAAAGACCAGAAGAGTTGAATTTCCCTACTTTGGGAGAAGGTATTTGTCAGTATGGAAAACAGATTATTTGAACTGTCTAATTATATATATTTTCTACTTCTTAGAGATTGACAATTTAATTTATTGTACTTTTATTCCTATTCTTGATTGATCATTTTGGATATTCCTCCATGTTATTGTACATACCACATACTAGTCCTCCAAGAGCAAGAGGCCTCTGTGGGACTATCCGCTGAATAAGGATTACCAAATTTGAAGCAACAGGTGGAACAGGGAAATACAGCCCTGCTTATGGCAAAGGAGGGAAGGGAATTGCTTTCTTCTCCCTTATTAAAGTAGGAAAGAAATTTCTAAGCACGTCATAGTCCTCGGCATTATAGACAGAAATGATGTAAAGCATAGTCCCTACGCGGAGTAAGAGTGATAAATGCCTAATTTGCCTTTCACATGTAAAGATGAAAGTTGAGTGATCTGACCTATGATGTGAAAAAGGCTGCAATGTTCTGTTGCAGCAGGGACTGTTGGGGAGCAGCTCTTTCAGGAGAGATAATCCAAGGAGAGCTGACTCAAATGAAATGGAAACGGATTGCCTTAGACTGAACCAATACATTATGATTCTTCTACAAATACTTGCCAGTGCATTTGATTAGCATCATGGCAATACAGTGCTCCTGTGTTGAAAGAGGATCTGCTCCTAAGCATGAAATGGTAATTTTTTTTCTATTTGTTATGATTCCTTTTTTTTCCACAGCTCACTGGAGAAAATATGGACTTAAAATGAGATGCAGGGCTGGTCTTCTATAGCTGTCTTCTACTAGAAACTGCTTAGATGTCATAGGTCAATAATAGGACTTGAAAAGAGAAATATGCTTGACTTCCTCCTGGAATGCTAGTGATTGGGAAAAAATACTGTATTGAACATACAGGAGGGGTGCTTTGTAGCAAAAACATTCCTTGTATTTCTCAGTCATGTGACTTATAGCAAGTCAAGTTGCATACTTAAGTAATTATAGCGCTTTCCATTGTAAAGAAAGCAGTAAGTGTCCCAGCTCACTCTGACCTTTGTTACTTGATACCTTTCATAGGTTTTCAAGATTGGGAAAGAAGATGCTGAAGTCCTTGCTAGCAAAATCTGTTCTGCCTTCAACAATCATTCACACAGAGCAGTAGCTTGGTTTTGTTGGAAAACAAAATGAAATGGGATGTAACAGCTCTTGCAGGAGAACTCTTGAGGGAATAGAAACAAGTGGAATATAATGAAAATATTTAGAAAATATAACAGCTTTCAAAAAGCACCTGAAGTGGCTCATGCATTTTTTAGATAATAGTACCAAAGGAAGAAACCCTAAGGTAAAATCTTAGCCCTTAAGTCAAGTCAGAGAAAATTATTATCGTTAACTCCAACCACATGAGTTCACTCCATATGACAAGAGAAGAGCAGACAACTATGTTCCATCTAGTTTAGACAACACAGCATCTGCAAACTTCTGTGGAAATAAATGTGCTTACTAAAAATTAATTTTGTTACAGTTGCAATAACAATTATTGATGAAGAAAGCCACTTTAGATACTCTTCCTTGAAGGAGATAAACTGGTGAGATTCATCTCACCAATAAAGAAAGAAAATTCCAATATATTTTCAAAGTCTAAGAAATTGATAAATTTCACAATACTTAAATTTTTTCCAATACTGTAGTGATATCTAAATGTAAACATATCTGATAAAGGAAAAACTACTTCTTATTGGTGATTTGTTACTTTGTGAGAATCCATTATAAATACTAAAATAAGCATTTGTTGTTGTTTCAGTTCCTTATTATAGAATCACCAAATTACAGAATCACATCATCTTTTAGGTTACAAGGAATCTCTTCAGATGATCTAGTTCAACACTCCTGCTCAAGCAGGGTCAGCTAGAGCAGGTTGCCCAGGACTGCATCCACTCAGGTTTTTAATATCACCACAGATGGAGATTCAACAACCTCTCTGGGCAACCTGTCCCAGTGTTTGATCACCCTCATGGTAAAAAAGTGTTCTCTTCTGTTCAGATGGAATTTCATGTGTTTTAAGTTGTGTCCATTGCCTCCTGTCCTGTCACTGGGCACTACTGAGAAGACTCTGACTCCCTCATTTTCATTCTCTCCCATCAAGTATTGATCCATATTGATTAGACACACACACTCCCCCTGCCCTGAGCTATCTCTTCTCCAGGCTGAACAACTCTAGCTCTCTCAGCCTCTCCACATATGAAAGATGCTCCAGTTCCATAATCATCTTTGTGGCCCTTCACTGGGCTCACTCTACTCAGTCGTTGTCTTTCTTGTCCTGGGGAGCCCAGAACTGGCCACAGTGGCCTCACCAATGCTGAGTAGAGGGGAAGGATCACCTCCCTCGACCTGCTGGCAATGCTCTGCCTAGTGCAGCCCAGGATGATGTTGGCCTTCTTACTTGCAAGGTTGCACTGCTGGCTCATGGTCAGTTTGTTGTCCACCAGGACCCCCAGGTCCTTATCTGCCAAGCAGCCTTCCAGCCATTCAGCTTCCAGCATGTACTGGTGCCTTCGGTTATTCCTCTCCATGTGCAAGACTTGGCATTTCCACCTGCTGAACTTCATGAGATTCCTCTTTGCTCAGTTCTCCACCTTGTCAAGGTCGTTCTGAATGGTGGCACAACCATCTGACATATCAGCCACTCCTCCCAGTTTTGTGTCCTCTTCAAACTTGCTGAGTTTGCACTCTGTCCCATCATCCAGGTCATTAACAAAGATGTTGAACAGTATTGGCTCCAGTATCGACTCCAGGGATACACCACTAATGACTTGTCTCCAACTGGACTTTCTGCTGCTGATACACCCCCTCTGCACCCAGTTGTTCAGCCAGTTTTTAGTTCACCTCACTGTTCCCTTCTCTAAGTCACACTTTGTCAGCTTGTCTAAGATGATGTTATGGAAGACAGTATCGAAGACTTTACTGCAAATGCTTTACTGCAGTTGAGGTAATCAACATCCACTGCTCTCCTTTCGTCCACCAAGCCAGTCACTTCATTGTGACAAGGTTAGCAGGTTGGTCAAGTATGACTTCCCATTTGTGAATCCATCCTGGCTACTCCTGATCACCTTCTTGCCCTTCACATATTTGGAAATGGTTCCAAGGAGGATTCTCTCCATCACCTTCACAGCAATTGAGGTGAGGATGACTAGCCTGTAGTTCCCCAGATCTTCCTTCCTGCACTTTTTGAAAATAGGAGTGATATTTGTTCTCTTCCAGTCTTCAGGAACCTCTTTCAATTGCAATGACTGCTCAAGGATATTCGAGAGTGGCCTCATGATTACATCAGCCAGCTCCCTCAGCACTTGGGGGTGCAACCCATCAGGCCCCATTGACTGTATGTCCAGTTTGTTTAAGTGCTCCCTAACCTCGTCCTCCTCTGCCAAGAGTAATTCTTCCTTGCTCTAGACTTCCCCTCTGGTCTGAATGGCCTGGGATTCCCGAAGGCCAGTTTCACTGATAAAGACAGAGGCAAACAAGGCATTGAGATCCTCAGCATTTTCTGTGTCATTTGTCACCATTTCCCCTGCCCCGTTCAGCAGTAGCTTCCTTTTACTGTTCATGTACCTGTAGAATCCTTTCCTGTTGCTCTTCACATCCCTTGCTGGATTCAGCTCCAGGTTGACATTTTCTTTCCTATCTCTATCCCTGCAAGATCAGACAGCAACCCCATACTCTGCCTGGATCACCCGCCCCTCCTTCCACCTCTTGTATACCTCTTTTTATGTCTGAGCTCAGTTTGGAGATCCTTCCTCATCCATGCAGGCCTCCTACTGCCTTAGCTTGATTTCCTGCTTGTCAGGATGGACCTTTCTTGAGGCTGGAGGAGGTGATCCTTGAATCTGAGCTAGCTCTCCTGGACTCCTCTTCTCCCTAGAGCCATATCCCAGGAGATTCTTCCAAACAGATCTCTGAAGAGGTTGAAGTCTGCTCTCCTGAAATGCAAGGCTGTGGTCCTGCTTTTTGCCCTGCTGCCTCCTCTTAGGATCCTGAATTCCACCATCTCATCATCACTGCAGCCAAGGCTGTCTCTGACTTTCATGTCTGTGATCAGTTCTTCCTTGTTTGTTAGTATCAGGTCCAGTAGAGCAATTTTCCTTGTTGGCTCCTCAATTACGCATGCAAGAAAGTTGTCATCGGTGTACTCAAGAAATTTCCTCGATTGGTTGAGCCCTGCTATATTGTCCTTCCAGCAGATATCAGATTGGTTCAAGTCCCCTATGAAGACCAGGGCCTGTGAATGTGAGGCTTCTTCCAGTTGTCTGAAGAAGGCCTCATCTACTTCTTCCTGATGAGAAGGTCCCTAGCAGATACCCACAAAACTGGCCACCACATTGGTCTGCCTGGTAATCTTCACCCATAAGCTCTTGACTGACTCCAGACATGTCCCAAGGCAGAGCTCCATGCATTCCAGCTGCTCTCTCACATAAAGCGCAACTCCCCATCCTCATCTTCCCAGCCTGTCCTTCCTAAAGAGCCTGTGAGCCTCTCTCCACTGCATCACTCCAGTCATGTGAGCTATCCCACCACATCTCCACGATCCTGGTGAGGTCATAGCCCTGTAACTCCACACGGATTTCTAACTCCTCCTGTTTATTCCCCATGCTGTGTGCATTAGTGCAGAGGCATTTCAGAGATGCCTTTCAGAAGACTGCTGAGAAGAAGAAAGCATGGATTTGTGTTTATTGTTTAGGTTCCTGTGCCTAGGCAATATAGCTTATTTTAATGCAAAGTACCAGAAAGCTTTCTATGTCAAAGAACAGTCAAAACTAGAATCTACGATTAAAATAGCAAGTTCATTTAAATAAAAACACCATTTGAAGCTTTTCATGACATAAGCCATATATTTATTATGGGATTTATGAAAAAATATTCTTAGACTTTGTTTGGATAACAGGGAATTTGATATCTTCCTACAGAATTTCTGGTACTTACCAGTACAGTTGGAATACCAGACTAGACAGACATTAGTGTAATCATCTGTGATAGCTCCTTGTATTATTAAAACATCCTCACATGCTGTTGAATAAAACAGAACTCACCTCCTAGATAGAACTCACCTCCTAGCTTCTACTGTCTGATAAAACCTTACTATCATGATATTGTACAGCTATTAAAGTAACAGTAAACTAGAAGAATTAAAAATAATAATGAAAGGTGAGCATGCGTTCAGCACAAAATGAAGATGTTAACTATAAAAGTAATGAAGCCACCAGTTAGCACTGAGAGAAAATATTTTCTAACTACTTAGATACCAATTCTACAAGTTCAGGTAATTAAGGGAGTCGATTAAGGGACCATTTTCCAACCAATGTCTTTTTTTAGTGGAAAATGCAATTTTTTTTTTTTTAACAGAGACTGTTTTGTTGAAACTTTGTGATTTCTTTTGACAATTCCTTTTAGAAAGGAAAAAAAAAATACATGATGCATTTACCAGAATATCAGAACATTTTGGCCTTTCCAAGGAATAAAAAGATACGTTAAATTTTCATTTTTAAGTTACTACATAAAATGTAGATTTTCCAAATCTGGCTTGAAAGAAAACAATTTGGGTTTTTGTTTTCATTGGTAGGAAAGGCCAAAATAATTCTAAAATACTGATTAAAAAATAAAGAAAGATATATAATTAATGCCAATTTGATTTCTGAAAAATACCTTGTCGTACTAGTTTTGCAAATTTCTAATGACATTACTTGCTTTGATGCTAAATCACAGAGCTTATATTAACATGGCACTTGACTTGTGATTTTGATATTTTGATTCTGGACTCAAAAATATTGCTAAATGCTACATTACAAAATGCAATTGCATCGAATACCTTCACATTAGACACAATCAGGAAAACTTTGAAGGAGCTCTAGAAACCATATATATTTGAACCTATAGTTTTCAGCTTAAAAATAAACAGATAAGGACCTAAAAGAAACTGTCACTACTGTTAGCCTGCTGGTGAACAAAATATTCTCCAGTCTGATCACCAGCAAAGTAGCAGTAATGATGGTTTCATGTTAGATAACAAAAAGAAAAGCAACTTTAACAGTTTGGTAGGGAAGAATGCAAGACTAGACTGGACAGCCATCAGTACGGCAGAAAAGGATTTAATGTTACACTGGATCACAGTCTCTGAACAGCGGTTAACAATATAATTTTGTTGTAATAAAAAGCAAATGTAATTTTGGGATTTGCAAGAGTGTTGCATTAAAAACATTCAGAATACATTTTTTAGTCAACTCGGTACTCTTAAGGCATCTGCTGGCCTTTTTTGCATTTTGAAGGACTACAGCTCAGGCAGGGTATGGAATAATTGGAGACAGTCCAAAAGAGGCAAATAAAAATGATCATGGGTATACGTAGCTTGACCTACAACATATATGATAAATCTTTATGAATGTAAGAGGAGGTGTTAAAGAAGAAAATTCATCCATCTTTGTGTAGTCTGAAGACAAAATAAAAAGCAATGAGCTAAAATTCCAGAAAAGGAGATTTAAATTAGAAATCGTGAAAATCTAGTTAAGAGTGAGGACAGTGAAGCATTAGAACAGGTTGCTTAGGAAGGCTGTGCAATCTTTTAAAGGAAATTTTTTACAACTATCCCTTAAGAATGACAGGATTATAGTATATACTGTCTTCATGCAAGAAATGTATCCAAGGACTAGATAACCTCTTGCAGTCCTATTTATGACGCCAATGATCAAAGATACCTGTAAATATATCTTTATAGGATGTAAGTCTTTTCCTTGGAAAGAAATGCCACTGGAAAACAATGGTTTACGTTGCTATAATGTATCTAGTTCTTATGCCTAGAGTTCACACTAGACATAAGCAGGGAAGATTTGAGGAAGATTCACGAGAATGATCAAAGCCTTGTGAAGCATCTCTTCTAGAGGTATGAATTAAATTTAACCTATTGTCCTGGTTTGGGCTGGGATAGAGTTAATTTTCTTCTTAGTAGCTGGTATAGTGCTGTGTTTTGGATTTAGTGTGAGAATACTGTTGATAACATGCTGATGTTTTAGTTGTTGCTAAGTAGCGCTTATCTTAAGCCAAGGACTTCTCAGTTTCCCATGCTCTGCCAGCAAGCAGGTGTGCAAGAAGCTGGGAGGGAGCACAGCCAGGGCAGCTGACCCAAACTAGCCAAAGGGGTATTCCATACCATGGAACGTCATGCCCAGTATATAAACAGGGGGGAATTGGCCAGGAGGGGCGGATCGCTGCTTGGGCATTGGTCAGCAGGTGGTGAGCAATTGCATTGTCTTTTCTTGGGTGTTATTTCCTTTTTTTTGTTATATTCCTTTTCATTACAATTATATTATTATTGTTATTATTTAGTAGTGTATTTTATTTTACTTTAGTTATTAAACTGCTCTTATCTCAACCCACGAGTTTTACTTTTTTTTTCCTCCTCCCCACCCCACTGGGTGGTGCTTAGTTGCTGGCTGGGGTTAAACCACAACATCTATGAAACAAAGGAACAAAGACTGACTTAGTCTCTCTATCTCCATAAGAACAGAATTTTCAAAAATAAGGGGATCTTCAAAGCCGCAGACTAGAATATAAGGCACTATAATGGCTAATGAATACAGAGCACAAATTTTTAACAATTAACCATCAAAGTAATTTACCAAGGACTGTGATAGGACACATACATTTCTAGAAACAGATCTGGAAATGATACTTTAGTTTAACTATAAATTTAGACTCAGAACAAGAATTTTGCATTGATCCACTGAAATTTGAACTTTCATTCAATGCCACAGATGGAACAGCAACAGGCAGGAACTGAGATACTGAAGTGTTCAAAGCACCCGGTGAACTTTGAGTTCAGAAAGAAACATGACACAATATATAGGTATTTTTGGCATATCCAGAAAGTGAACCTGGATTTTCAGAATTACATAAATATCTATGCCACCCTTGAAAGGGGAACGGAAGCTCTGGAGTTCCCTGTAGAAGGTAGAAAGCACTAGGGAGACAATGCATGTGGAATTTGGTTGTCTATAAACATATGCACCCAGTGCTTTTTTATGTTACTCGAGATATCTCCTCTAAAAGCTGTAACAGAAGGGCAAAGGTGTCCTGTAGTTGTGTTCAAACTTCCAGCTCCAAATGTATAGTTTTTATGATAACCTGGTGCATCTTAGAGGGCACTGGGTGTCTTTGTTCAAGTAAATAAATCCAAACCTTGAGCATTCAGTGACCTCACAAGGAAGTGATTCCATAATTACTTATTTTTTTATGCCTCTTCAGGAGGGATTGATAACATTTTAGTGCATCACACCAGATTCCTACTGCCTCCTGGTAAAACAGCAATGTCTCAGGTTTGAAAGTACTGAACAAAAAGAGGTCACAAGGCTGTATGCTAATAATTTGTTTTAAAAGTCTTTTGGTGATATTTTTGTCATAACTGTGGTGGAGGTAAATTAAGCTAGTACAGATACTATCTAAAACACTTTCTAAAACACTTTCTAAAAACAGAATGACTAGGGACTTGAAAGTAATATTTTCTACTTCAGGCTAAAAACAGGAGTACTGAAGGGAAATACTGACGGAAACAATATGTTTGTACAACACACTATTTTAATTTCAGTAGCCTGTACAGGCTATAATCAAGGATTAAACCCTAATTATTCTACATAGTTTGCATGTACAGAACAAAAAGATCATTTCTACTCCCTAAAATTTTAATGCTTACAGTCCATCAGGCTTCTCTGATAAATAATGCATTATAAGTTAAGAAATAGAAGGGCTTTTTCTTTGAGCTATTTTCTAATGCACTGTTATGTAACTTAGTTCTCAGCATGTTGTTAACCACTCATAAAGAAGATGGTCAGAATGTGCATTTGACCTCTGATTCCAATAGGTACACAATGAATCACTATCTATAAAATACATCATGTTTCATATATAAACTTTTAACATATTTTTCTATTTTCTTCTTTCAGAATTAACTGGAGAACGGGTCACTTCAAACCCCACTAAGAAAAGCAAATATGGTGAACTATCATTTGCTTTTCTTTTCCTCCCCATCTTTCCCATGAGGCTTAGGCAAACAATTGTTTCCAGGCATCTGTTGCTTTTACTCACAAATTAACACAATGGAAGTCTACAAGGCCATCAAAATCTCAAGGTTATCTTTCAGAAAGTAGCCACTGAAATGTATCAGTGCTAACATTAGACTGTTCCTTTTATCTCCCTCTTTGTGCCCCATTGTTTCTGTTTTGCCTGATACCATTTTCCAAGATAGATTATAAATTTTTCTCTTTGATTCAATAATTTTTGTGCTAGTTAAATGAGTTTGGTTGGTTGGTTGGGGTTTTTTAAAGCATATACTAAAACATCCCTGGAAAAGAAAAGAACAAATCCATATACATAGTATGATGCGCATCCATGGCTCTGTTTAACAAGTATTCTACTCCCTAGTATACCTTCAAGATAGGACGATTAATCACCTGTGCAGATCTTATACTACTAGCTTATGTAAAGCAATGCCCTTGAACTAAGTGTAGAGGCTGAAATGTGCCTACAGCCGAGGAGCTTATTTGAACACTTTTACAGTTGTGTTAGCTTTTCATAGCATGCTGGCTCCTATGGATAAAATGCTTTTAAAAATGGTTTCTGCCTTAGCAAAACTGAAAGCGTAATTTCTCATGATCTTCTACTTATTTGTATGAGAATTGCAAAAGTTATGAAATGTACTGAACTGTTTTTAATGAAGGGATATGTTTATTCCCTAAGACGTGCTTGTTTTATCCCCAGTGAATTCCTGGAAGGAATTCAGCCCTGCATCAGAGTTGCCAATCAACCTCCATATTTCCTGCAGCATAATACTATATCATTAGGCAGGACTAACTATCTTTACAATAGAAAATCAGTAACTATAAAATGATTTTCAAGTCATCATCTATGCTGTAAACTGTATTTTGATTAACTTCCTGGCTCACACAAGCTGATTTTTAAGACATGGGCGGAAAGTGAGTCATACAATAACTCTTAAGAGTTAACAGTCTGGACGTTTCATTACAGATACTAGAGAAAGGTATTCTTCCCCGAAGAAGGACACTCTGTTCCTAGAAAAATCAAGTAATCTAAATATTTCCAAGTGAGCACCAACTAGCATGTCACCTCTTGACAATATTTCTCCCTGAGAGTAAACCAGAAATAACTACATACCTGACTATTGCATTTGGTTTAGTAGAACAAAAAATTGGACAAAATCTGTGCTCCCAATTGGCATTTTGCTACCAGCTGCCACACTCATCCACGTAATTGTCTACACTTTCCAATATTCTACATGTGTTTTCTCCTGAGCTGATCTGCAGTGCCACTAAGGTCTACGTTCAGACCAATTTATTTTGCAGATCCTACAAGAAGCTAGCCAACTAAAACTTGTGTTTTATTCCATTTTTGGTAATATCAATATCAAAATGACAGTACGACAGGATAAAGCCATTAATGGCCTACAACTACCTCTCACTTCTAACACCACATTGAATCATGCTTGCAAAGTTTCTAAGCCCTCAGGATAGGCAGTATCTCTTTTCATCTATTTTGAGAAGCACTTTCATCCAATTAGGTGCTACAGGAAATAAATTATTATTGTTATTATTATAGAGGCACTGACCAATGGAGAATCATACTCTGTCAATAATCTAATGTCAAAAATTGTTAGTGATTGTAATAATGAAAGCTGCAGTGCTTGATCATTTGCTAGCTCAGTGAGGTTTCCTTTTCTCTTCGTGATAAATCAGCTGCCAAGTTTGTCTACAGTCTTGAGTGCAACCCAAACTGCATGGAGTTCATCCCTCTCTCATCACATAAAACAATAAGATCTTCAAATTAATCAGATGCCTTCATGATGCAGACAGTTTTAACTGCATAATTATGGAAATTACTGCACTCACTTGGCGACCTTCCAGGCACTAACGCTTGGCTATACAGTACAAACATATTTTTGTGCACCTTTGTAATGTATCCAGGTCTCCATGATCTTGCTTTGCTACTCCAAATTCTAACAATGTTCCAATATGAGACTCCCAATACAGGAAAACTTTTTTGTAGGTAGAATAGCTCTTCAGGTGTAGTTTGTGTAGAGAATGGTTAAAAGAACAATATGGATTCTATGTCAGTAATATGCACCTAACGTTTTATGCATCTCAATTACATCCACACAGATATACAGATGGAAACAATGTTGTTTTATAGAACAACACTGTAATAAAAATGGTAAAACACTTCCCATTCTAGTTTATGAGCTCAAACTAACTGGAATGGAAGGCAGGAATATTTTTAACACAAATATATCTTTTTTTCTTTATGAGGAAAAACTGCTTCATCGTGCTTCCACTATTGGAAGTTCTCATTCCATAGTCTAATTCCACATATTCGCTCCCATTCCTTTGTGACTCCTTCAATGCCAGCACCTTTCACAGTACAGCCTGTTTAGGCAGAATATACATTTCTTTGTAGCCTTTTGTCATCACAGCTGCACTACTATTATCAGGTCATGCAATACTTTTTGGTGGTTTAAGATACTGCATACCTTTGACTTACTTTAAGCCAATATTTATGTTTAATATATGACAACAAATTTAGACTTGTTTACTGGGAAATGAGACAAATATTTTCCATCAACGAGCAATCCTTTAAAAAAAAAATTAAAAATTGTATGTTTGTTACTGTTCATTCACCTATAGATTAATCATGTACCTAGTGGTCAAAATGAAAATGTAGTAGCCTTTGTATGACAGTTACAGGTCTCAATGTGAAATTTATTAGTGCTTCATTTATTCCTAAAATAAAAGCTAGTAAAAAGTTGGAATTGCAGACATAGCACATTGTTTGGTACTTGTACACCTTCATCACTGATGTTACACAAAAAAAGTCATACTACTAATGATAATACTGATGTGTATAGGGAGTGACTAAGCACCTGGTCCCTTTGAACCTCACAGATTTGAACACTGGTGGTAGTTTATTTAACTCTGCAGTGGGTTATGCAGTCGTGATCTTTGCTGGTTCCTTTACAAGACTAGAATGTTTTTCATCCTGCAGAGCTATCCTGACCACAAAACAAAATCACTAGGCTGCTGTATCTTGCGAAACTTAATGGGCACTCTAAAACAGGGCTTCTTAAAACTGCAAGACTACAGCCTGTTTGAACATACAGTAAGGGAAATCTATGCATGAGCATTTGCATTTTATATGTAAATTGTCTTGTATGTCAATAAGAACAGTACTTACTTCTTCTGAAAGTTTGTATGCATGAATGCATGACTAGCAACTGAAAAGCCTGATTACTCTTAGAAGTGTGATAAAATACTATTCAGCTAATTTATTTCCTCTGTTAATACTAACACAACTAAGAATGCTTAAATGGTATTGGAACACTCTGAATCCAAATGGATATGTTTTTAAAGAGTATCCACAGCCTAAGTGTGTCATACTTTTTTTAATTCTTCCTTGCTTTGGCTCCTTTTCTTGCCAATACCACCTAACTCAGATATTTTTAAAGCATATATCACCCTGTCATCTAAACATTCATCTTCCTTTGAAGAGCTATTTCTTCTGCTGCAACTAGTGAAAAGAAAAAAAAAAGAAAAATCAGTGTGTAAGACTACCTAGGCTGAATTACATTTTCTGCCAGAATAAGAAAACATCATCTCATCACAGTTCATTTAATCTGAGAGGAAGCACAAACGAGGCTTCTAATTTCTGAAGGAGATGAGACTCTGTCATGGTTTAGGCCCAGCCGGCAACAAAGCACCACGCAGCCGCTCGCTCACTCCTCCCCCCCCACTGGGATGGGGAGGAGAAAATATAATGAAAGGCTCCTGAGTCGAGACAAGGACAGGGAGGGATCACTCACCAATTACGGTCACAGGCAAAACAGACTCCATTTTGGGGAAAACCAAATCAATGTAATTTGTTACCAATCAAATCAGAGTAGGATGATGAGAAATAATAGAACCATATCTTAAAAATACACCTTCCCCCCACCCCTCCCTTCTTCCCGGGCTCAGCTTTGCTCCCGATTCCTCTGCCTCCTCCCCACCCAGCAGCACAGGGAGACGGGAATGGGGGTTGTGGTCAGTTCATCACACGTTGTTTCTGCCGCTCCTTCCTCCTCGCGGGGAGGACTCCTCACACTCTTCCCCTGCTCCAGCGTGGGGTCCCTCCCACGGGGGTCAGCTCTCCATGAGCTTCTCCAACGCACGTCCTTTCCATGGGCTGCAGTTCTCCACGAACTGCTCCAGCGTGGGCTTTACCACAGTCACAGCCTTCTCTGGGCCCAGCTACCTGCTCCACCATGGGGTCCTGCATGGGCTGCAGAGGAATCTCTGCTCCACCGTTAACCTCCATGGGCTGCAGGGGGACAGCCTGCCGTCTCACCGCGGGCTGCAGAGGAATCTCTGCTCCAGCACACCTCCTCCCTCTCCTTCTTCACTGACCTCGGTGTGTGCATGGTTGTTTCTCTCACATCCCACTCCTCTCTTCGCTGCAGTTTTTTTTTTCAGCACTCTTTCTCCCCTTGTTAAACACGCTATCACAGAGGCACTACCACCATCGCTGACTGGCTTGGCCTTGGCCAGAGGCAGGTCTGACTTGGAGCTGGGGAGGCTTCTAGCAGCTTCTCACAGGAGCCACCCCTGTAGCCCCTTCCCCGCTACACAAACCCCCGCCACACAAACCCAACACAGACTCCAAATCAAATACATCTGTAGATTGATAAGTACTCCAGGGAAAATCTTGAAAACTGCATGTAAATTCTTTCTGTACCATTTTCTTTATGGGCAGAGAGAAAAAAATTGTTTCCCCTCACCCTCTATGATAATATGTAACTTTACTTCGAACAAAAGAGTATTAGAAAGAGTTATGTTTTAACTGGCCATACCTTTCCAGAAAAGGTCTTAAAACTTAGTAAGAAATGAAAAAAAGAAAAAGCACATCCAAACATATGCTAACATAAGTGATATGCAATATATTTTCTGCATTCATTGCCTAATGAATAACCTTCATACAAATCCAATATATACAACAGCACACAGTTCAATAAGCTTGGTAGGCACTCCTGTATTAACAAAGCCTAAAACACTTTGGCCTTGTAAAATTATTAGCCACATTAGATTATTTCTCTCTGTAAGTGAAGGAAATGTCCACTTGCATACATTGCCTAGACATACAAAAAGTAAATGGAGCTTTCTGAGGTGAGTACAGTACATTTCCAATGGCTATAATTCCAAACTTTTTTCTAGCTTCTTTGGTTGTTTTTTTTTGTTTGTATTTTTTTAACTTTCACAACGCAAATTAAAAAATATGCAAACCCCACTGTTTTCTAAGGAGAAACACTGGTTTTCTAAATTTCAAAATTACTTTAGGCTCTGACATAACTTCTATATGTATAGAATAGTTTCACTTCTGAAAGGCTGGAACACATCTCTAATGCACACAACAGTTTAGTGAACCATTCAATAAATCCAGGGATTAGTTTTGTGACAGAAAAAGAGTATGACCTTTAATAAGGCTCATTTATATTCACAGCTGGAAGATCTACAGTTGTCCATGGCATGCGGTCAGGTAATCTGGCTGTGTACTACTGAAATCTTCATAATCAAAGCTTTCATTGCTCTAAATAATCTGCGGGACCAGTCTTTACTGTTTCAAAATTACCTTTCGAAACTTGTAAGAAGCAGGCATATAATTATCCAAATCCCACCAAAATATTATAGTATCTCTACTGCTTTTGAAAACTGAGTGACAAATGGACCAGCACTTTGCCACTTTTTGTGGCACAAAAGCAAGGTTGTCTTTAGCTTCTGCCCAGGAAAATGTGGGATGCAGCAATAAGAGGGTCTGGGAAGAAGGATTCAAAGAGGTGGCTAGGTATCAGATAAAGTGGCAGAGATTCACGAAACTTCAAACAAGGAGCTCTGGATTAAGAATGATTGCTGGAAGGAAAACAGAGAGATTCATGATTTTGAGACAGGACTATTGCGAATAGAAGGAAAGGCTACAAGCACAGACTATTCCCTTTTTTGTGTTTGTTCTGAAGCCAGAACAGTCTATTACAACTATTATATCCATAAATAGAGAACAAGGGAGAAGTTATAGGATATAATGGAGGAGAAAACTATGGAAGCTGCAGGAAAGATAAGAATATACACTGAAGGCAGACTAGGGAAAGGTACACCTTGACCTAACACAGAAAAATAAGCAAGCATAAGACCAAGAAGGAAAAAGAAATATAAGACATTAAAAAAGAAAGTTAACCAATAATATTATCACAATCGTATTAACCTCCCTTGTTCCACCTAAACTTAAACTGAACATAATTACTTCATTTCCTCACTATGCAGAAAGGCTTGGAGGAAATTGTGTGACATAACAGTTTTGGTTTGTTGTTTTTTTAAATCTTAGCCAGTAGATTCAGTCTGTTCAGCAAAAATGTTCTGATAAGATAGAACTATGTCAGAACAACAAATTTTAGGGTTTTTTTCCTCTGATTAAATGATTTTTTTTTCTGTTTATTTCCTAACACTAGTAAATTTTTATCCTGTAAACACATACTCTTAATGGAACATGACCAAACGAAGCTTCAGACTTACTTTTTATACTCCTAAGCTTTCTGATTATCTTATTTTCAAACAAACTTTCTCAGTTACAGTAGGAGTTCTTCCACATGGTAAAGAGAAAGTGGAAGTTAAAGTTATGTTCTCCATAAAATAGAAGTGAAGAGCACCCTTATACTATCTTTTCTTTTGAAAGAGAGAAGGAAAGAAGGAAAGAAGAAAAGAAAGAAAAAAGAAGAAAGAAAAAAGGAAAAAGGAAGAAAGAAGACAACAAAAGAAAGAAAATGCAGTAAAAGAAAAATTTTGTACGATTGTGAGGAAATTATACGGATATCAAGTTTTCAAATTTCCATTTCCAGTCTCCTCATATGCCAGCTCATTTATTACTAAAGCATGACATTCCTGAATCACTTACATATTCCCTGTTAATGAAATTATTTAGATACACGCAATAAATAACATCAGAAATAAGCATTACTGCAAATGTATTTCCCATCAGAGCACTCAGACAGCATAAAGAAAACAATTCTGCCTGTCAATTTTCTCAGAACTCAAGGAAAACCATGGGAGTTGTTGAATTTACTTGTTTATCTTGTTTATATCTACAGTATGAGACACTCATTCCAAGTCTTTTCATCCACATATGAGGGGAAATACTGCCTCCATTGAAATCAATGAGAGTTTTGCTATTGATTTCAATGAAACCACAATTCTGGTCGTTGTTTTGTACTCTGTTTCTCTCAGGGCTTAGAGAGATTCTTAAAAAAACAATCAGGCAAACTACACCCCAGGGATCCAACTCATTATAGTCACTTTTCATACGGCAATGGGAAGAAATGTTTTCATTCTATGGGAAAACCGTACTGTTTACCTAGTGCAGCAATTTGTATCGAGTCAATCTGAAGTGATCATCAACAAGTGTTCTTGACAGACTTCTGATGTTACAGTAGAAAATGGGTATGTATTTTTTTCATTGATTTGGTTACTAATCTCATTATGGCAACTATTTATAGCCCATTTTCACTATTTTGCAAAAAAGAAAGAGTAAAGCACACACAAAATGTTAGCATATGAAACACCAGTGAAACCGTTTTTACATTATTGCAATTATATGCAATTACAAAATGACTGTATAATAGAAGTATTTATCACACTTCTAACCATGGGTTTTTTTCCTGATTTTCCTGATTTCATGATAGCTGACATGGTATAAAGATGGGCAATTACCCCAATGCACTAACTTTCTCAATGCATCATCATCTTGAATGCCTTACTCAAATGTAAACTACCATCCGTAGTGGTGCACGAGGTGCTGCTCTTCTACGCAGTATCATGCATCGTCCACAGATTTAAGCCATGGGCTTTATTCAGCCATTACCATTGCGCAAGTTCTTCCCCAGCTGAAAAGCAACCAACAATCGAGCAAAGAATTTAAAGAACTGAAGAATTCTTAGGCCTTCTGAGTAAAAAAGGCTATTTCAAAGCCCAAGGAGGCCTAACACGCAGCTGCTCACGTCCTTTCCTCGCAGAGGGAAAAGCCAGGGAGCCCCAGCGACCACCCGGCCGCAGACAGGCCGACGACCTCGGCTCTCCCCTCGCAAGCCCGCGGCAACCAGCCCTGAGGCCTCACCACCGCACACGAACAGCCTGGCTACAACCGCGCGTTAACGGACGACCGGCGGCCACTCCGCCCACACCGGCGCTACCCCCGGCGCCCCGGCCTCTCCGCCGCCCGGCCCCGCGCATGCGCGCCTGCTGGCGCAGGCGCATTTGCTCCCCAGCCTCGGCGCAGCGGGGCGATCCCGCTCAGAGTCTTTCCCCGGCCGCTGCCGCCGCGCCCGGCTGCCCCACGAGCACGCCCCCCTTCCCGCCCGCCCACCGGCCGTCGGGCAGCGCCCCTGCTTCGGGCGGGTGAGTAAGGGCAGCGGCCCTCCCCGGGCCCCGGCTGCGCCGCTAGCGCCGCTGCTGGCCCCGGGGGCGGGGGAAGGGGAAGCGAGGAGACGGGCCGGGCCGGGCGCCGCGGCGTAGCCCTGGGGCTTCTCGGAGTTGGGCCCTGCTGGGGCGCTCCTCGGGGCTGGGAGAGGCCGGGAGAGGAGAGGAGGGGAAGGCTCCCGCCCGCAGCCGTTGTCGGAGGGGCCGGCGGTGCCCTCCCCTCCTCACCTCTGCGAAGGGCCCTCGCCGCGCCTCTCGGCCGCGGCAGATGCGCAGCTTCTGGCAGGGGCTGGTGCGTGGCTGAAAGCTCCGGCGCTTGGCTCGTCGGTGTTGGAGAAAAGTGTGAACGCTCGTAATGTGGTGGCTTGCTCGGCAGGGAAGGGGAGCAGCGCAGCAAGCTGGCTTCGCTCCCCTTTCTTACTTTCAACTCTTGTCAAACAGCCTGGCTCTGCAGCTGCCCGTGCTGTGAACTGCCCCGGGAAGCTGGTGCGCAGGTAGCTCCCGGTGAGGAAGATGGCTGAAGGTTGCTTTCTTTTCGTGGTCCGCAGCTGCTCAAAGTTAGGTGTGTCTTTCAATGTCCTTTCGAAGCAGAAGAACGCTGGCATGTTGAAATCAAATACTCTTATATATTAAGTATAATTTAATGCTGGAGGTTGTCTTACCACGTTTAGAACAAAGAAAATGCGGGAGAATTGGTTTTTGTTCTTGCTGCTATCTTCCTTAAATTCAAATCAGGTTAGTGAAAAAATCACATTCCCTGTTTGTGAATGATACAGTTATCCATGTTAGAATTGTCATATTTCAAATACCTCTTTCTAAATTGGGTGAACCAAAAGAAACCTTATATTATTGGAAGTGCTTAAAAATATATATATTTGGTATGTAAGCACAGCTATAAAGTGTCTGCATGCCATATGTAATGTCTTCTTCCATCTTTAATGATTTGCCAGGGCTTTTTAAAAAAGTCTTTAGAAAAAGACTTTTTCTATGCAGACACTTTTTGAGAAGTTTCCCAGTTTTTCTAATACTAGAAACACTCCTGAGGCTCTCACAAGGAAGATGTGGTCAGCCTCTGTTGGTTTTTTTTATTATTTGTGTTCCCCAGACCAGAATGTACTGTGTAAATGTGGTGGTTTGGACAGACTTATCAGTCCTCAGGGAATTTTACTAAATTGCACCTGGTCAATCACTTGGGAACCAAAGTAATGTTTCTAGGTGCACATCTGCACTGTAGCTCCAGAATGAAGGGCTTTGAAGGCCTAGAAGCGTCACCTCTGTCTAGAGCTGATCTGTCACTTCAGAGTTTTCAGGTTCTTTGAGCTGGGAAATCTTAGGAGAAGCTAAGCTTAGAAAATTTAGCTGAGAAGCTTTGATATTGGCCATGAGCTACCAACCTCAGTGACTTTTGGATGACCTTACCCTTCTTGCATCAAGAAAGTCAGATTTTCAGAGCTCTCTTCTGTGTTGCACTTTCGTTTGTTACATTTAAGAAACATCAGAACAAATAAATTACGATATTTGCTGGTTCTTACTAAAATAGATACATCTGTTTTATCTGAACATGCTTTCTTTGCATTGCATATTTCTCTTTTGGAATCAGTAAAACTGGAAAAAACAACCCATAGGGCGGGGTGTTGAAACTTGAGTTATATGACCAAAATTATCTAGAGTAATTAAACCCCTTTTTTTCCTCTGACTAAAGAAACATCCTTATTTTGGGAAACATGAGGGGGGAAAAAAAAGCTCTGTTGTCATCTGTCCATCTGTACGCTTTTTTCTTCATATAGTGGAAAGGGCAAACAGAAGGTTTGCCTGCAGGATAACTTAAAGGTATAAAACGCAGCAGTGAGTGAGGAAAAAACCCAACATTGCTGTCAAGTATGAGCTTGAACGGGAGAGGTTATCCTTGAGACAGCCTTGCTGTTAAGTTTGGGGAACAGTTTAGAAAATAATTCAGCTTTTTTCATGGACACTTTTTTTTTCCTTCATGAAGGTATTAGTTGTTTTAGGAAGAACAGCTGGAGGTTCTGTACTGCTGTGATGAGTTTCATACTATTTCTTCCCATATAAGAAACAAATTAGTTTGGAACAGAGATGGTCATAGAGGGATAAATATACATTTATTTTGTCCTTTTAAGTTTATATAGCAGCTTACAAACTAAAAGCAAAATAACTGTAAGATTTTTTTTGGAGAAGGGGACTGAAGGTTATGGAAATATAGGTTCTACCCTTTCATGGTAAATCTTCATATTTTTCTGATGTGTAATGAAGGAAACTGTAGTGTCTGTAATCATAAAAGGAGAAACCAAAAGACATGAATTGACTTCTGTGCTTTCGGTCTGGACCTGAAGGTAACAATTCATGATTTGGAAAAGTGTGTGTGGTAGTGAAGAGTACATTGACAGAGTTAACTGAAGATCCTGACTTCTTCAGGCACCTTTCAGTGGAAAATTTGCCAAAGAACTTTCCAGTAGGGAGTGACTCGGTGATTAAAAACAATTAAAAAAAAAAAAAAAAAGTAGTGTAATGCACAGAGTAAAGAAAACAATTTTAATTTCACAGTAATGACCTCTGAGCTCATTTTTACCACTCAGGAACTAGATTTAGGGATGATGATAATTCTGTAGTCAGGTTACGTGCATTGGCTGTGAACTGAATTGATAGAAAGCAGAATTTTTTGTAAAAGGGATAGGGAGCAAAATTAAAAAAAAAAAAAAAAAGGCAATTTTATGTCCAGGATGCGTATTGAAAGTCACACTGTATTCAAATGTGTTCCCTTACTCACAGAAAGGAAGTATGTAGTGGAGCTGAAACAGTACAGAGAAGAAACACCTCAAAAATGTTTAAATGTATCCAGTGATAGTGATACAATGTACAGACTAGATGACTAGGAATTTCTCTAAAGGAAAACTCAGAGAACCTGATAGAAGCAATTAAATTATTAGTGAAGTAGAAAATGTAAATAATAATAAATAAATGTAACCAAGTGCTTGCTTACTCTCCCTTCTAATTTGGGAACTAGGGGCATCAAATTAAACTGGCAGGTGAGTTTCTAAACAGAAGGTGTTTTTTCATATCGTACAAAGAAATTACTTTTTGTTGAGGAAGTCTCTGATCCACAAATAGCTGAAGATGCCTAACTATTCTGGTAAAGCATTGCTCTGCATTGGACCTGTTCTTTGCCCATAGGCAGAGACTGATGATCTAAGCTAACTCGTTCTTCCTTCTGACCTGTTACAGATGGATTTTTTTTTTTTTTTTTCTTTTAAAATGAATTCACTAGGCAAAAGAAAGAGCCTGAACTACTTACGTTTTGGGCTGGTACACCAACATGGGTCAACAAACTTGGAGTTAGAATTCAAAAGCTGCTACCAGTTAACAAGTCATCATATGAGTCAGAGTAACTGTCTGAATGTGACATCTTAATCTGCATAAAGCTGAAGTTATCCAGGCTTTTTCCTACTGAGAGTGAGAATTGCTGTTAGATCCAAATGCACCCAACAGTCCAAGGCAAGATACTTCATAAGTATCTAGGAATGACCTGTGTACCTCAGTAAATTGAAGTCAGATTCTAAAATTTGGATGTCCATGACAGCATAGCTGTGATTTTGTATTTCTGTCGAATCAGAAAGGTATTCTAAGATTTTTCCAGTTCCAAGGATAGACATAACTTCAGGTTGCTGTTTCACATGGCATGTTTGCTCAGTCTGTTTCCCCAATAGTACCGTTCTGCTGTGGCACTAGCGTTGATGAGCATAATTTATCTGTCACTGTCTCTAGAGAGTAGCTCTGAACAAGGTTAAATGATACAATGCAATCATTACCAACCTGTAGCTCTTCAATGCAGCTTTTACAGTATAGGTATCTGTGCCAGGACTGAATTATGTCATCATCATTGAGACTAATGTCTCCCGAAAACACAAGCCTTTACCATAAGTATCACTTACTTGTTCTAGAAATTTTGCACTTTGATGGTGAGCCTCTATATAAGCATACTAGAGGTCCATAATATGCTATCGTAGACCAGGGTCTGTCCTGATGCTAGTCAAATTTTAGTAAGTATGCTGCTTGTTTTTAGTATACTTTCATGATAAATATTCCATTGAAAAAATACTTGGTGAAATAAGAACATGGAGCACTAAGATCAATTCCTGACACTTCAGAAAAAGCACTTTATGATACTGAAATCTTGATGCAACAGAGGAGGAATTTAGTAGCAGATATGTCAAGCAAAGAATAAAAAGGAACAGTTTCTTCAATATGGAATAGGAAAGCCCAAATGAAAGACCTTATGAACATTCTAATTATAGACATTACAGTCATGACTTCTTTTTTACAGAAGAGATGAGATAATAATTGCAGAAGTAATTTATCACTGGCAGTCCTGTATGTTGTTTAATGAAGATCAATAGCATCTGGGTTAAATTAAAGAAAACTGAATATATTAATACATTAGCCAGGTGAATAACATTGTTTCCCTTAAAAAAAAAAAAAAAATCCTGACCCTTTAGAAAACTTCAGTTTGTCTAATCCAAAAATTGAGTTAAACGCCCAGGAAGGGGTAGCGTGATAGATTAGAAAGAAGACTGAAAAGGTCAGGAAAAATAGTAGAAGTAGTTTGAATGTCTTTAAAGTTAACTTCTTATTAGAAGAAAAATGTTCTGGACTCCAGATAATCTCTTTGGCAAAATTCTAAGATCTTGGGATGGATTGTGAGCTGTAGAAAAAGAACCCTGTAATTTGATGTAAAGTGAAGTGAAATCTGTTAATGAAAAGTCTTAAATGAGGTACTATAAGCATATACGCCATAAAATCATTTTCCCTGAGAGTAGCCAAAGGTATGGTTTCACAATCCAGTTGGGCAGAATGATCAGCATCACTTTTGTTCTCTTCCCTTCCCCCATCTGTGCTATTAACTCTTTTGTTGGCATTAGTGCTTTGATACTCATTCAGCTGAGTCAGCTCTCTAACAAGTTAAAAGTGCATAGGGTTTTTTTTGTTGTTTATTTTTGAGATGTTAACAGGGTTTTGCTGTTGAAGTGTATGAGTGACCTTACTGTGAAAACCAGATGAATCCCAGAGGTAACTAAAAGTAGACAGCAGGATGAATGCATTAAGGTTGGAAATGGAAGCAGAACTTCCCTTTTTGGCAGTGTCATACTGCTAATCCAATTCAGGCTGTATTGTTAAAAAGCATATTCTAAAATTCCTTATCTAAAATTATCACAGCAGTAACAAATACTGTTGTGACAACTGAGCTATGTGTTAATGCACTTTAACAGTAGTAAAGAACATTGGTAGGAAACTAAGGTGAGATACTTTATAAGTATTTTAGAACGACCTGTGTATATCTCAGTGAATTAAGGTAAGATTCTAAAATTTGGAGGTCAGTGAGAGAAACACAAAATCACAGCTATGCTATGTCTAATGACTGTTGAATCAGAAATTTATTCTAAGATTTTCCAGTTTAGTCAATTTTATGCATAATCTTGTTCCACATAATTCTGTGGTAACCTAAATTTCATTAATCCTTTTCTCTGGCTCTCGAGTTTAATGTTGAACAGGAATTAAAGTTGTAAATAAAGTAATCAAGCATTCCACTATATGGATTTTCTTCCCCCTACTTGCAGGGCTCAAATCTTGCTGTGTACTGTTGGTCTTGTTTTGAACTTAGTCCTGGAATTCTACATTAAGTGTCATGCAGCTGTGACATTGTACTAACAGGCTGCCAGCAGCTAACTTACAGGCTTTCTGGTTGAGGTACATCCTTAACGCTATGCTGGTTTTTGTTTACATAATTCAGAAAATAAATTAGAATTTTAGATCTGTAAAGTTGCAAAGCATCATTGTTTTGAATTTAATTTGCCAAAGTATCTGGTCAGTGTAGTGGTTAACTAAACACAAAGTGGTTAGTCCGAAGCCAGTAAATAGGTTAGTAAATGAAACCTGTATTCTGAATATAAGCTGTGCTTCTGTCATATCCCATTTTGTTCTTTACTCTTGTTCCGCTACGTTATTCTCCCTTCATGACTTCAGCTTTTTTTATTCTATTTTCTGTGCTATTGCTATCAGATTTGTCAAAAAGTGATAGTTCTGAAATAATGTAACCAGAATTTCCATTTCATGGGATTTATTTGGGTTAGCAAAAACAATGAAGTTCAAAAGTAAGATGTTTTATAAAATATGTGAGTCCTTGGTGGTAGAACCTCAGAACCTGATGCACATTCTCAAATGCAGAAATATTTTTTGTTGCCTGCCCCTGCAAAGGGCTGTTAGTTATGCAGTCAGTGTATACATCACATTTGTCTCCATATTATTTCTGTTATGTAGAAACTTTATGAAGCATTTCATACTGCTGAATTAGGTAATAAGAAATCTGACTTTAAAATATTTGTCTTTTGATCAGTTGCGGCCAAAATCCTTCCGTTTGGATTCTGAACTATGACATCATGGCAAGATTTCGCAGAAGAACATGCATCATTTTGTTGCTTTTTATTTTGTTTATTTGTTCCATAATGATGGCTTTGAAGACTCTGAGACCTGACAGAGCTGGCTTTGGGGATCCATTTGGACTTGGATTGTTGCCCGAGCTTCAACAACGGACAGTGCTCTTAGACAATAAACAGAATTCACTAAACAGGGTTCAAGGAGATACTGTAACACGTGTCAGTAATTTACATAGTATCGCAGTCAATACTATGAAGGCATCTATGCCTCCTGTAAACAAGCTGGAAGAGGAGCTGTCTTCTCCTAATTATAACTTTCACATATTCTACTATAGTTGGTTTGGGAATCCACAGTTTGATGGTAAATACATTCACTGGAACCATCCGTTGTTGCCACATTGGGATCCCAAAATTGCAAACAATTATCCAAAGGGAAGGCATAATCCTCCTGAGGACATTGGGGCCAACTTTTATCCTGAACTCGGATCTTACAGTTCCAAAGACCCTTCTGTCATAGAAGCCCACATGAAACAAATGCGTTCAGCTTCAACTGGTAATGAATGTTAACGTTTCAGCATGTTGTTCTTTTAGCCAGCCTTAAATATGTGAATGAACAAAACTGACCCATTCTTCCATTTTCCTATGTAATTCTGGAAATGTCTGAAACTAGTAAATGTCTTTGTATTTCTGAGTTTTAACTCCCAACCAAAACCTACATCTTCAAAGCTGTGTCTGATGAGTGTAACAGCACAGAAATGTAAGAACTATATTTGTAATCCTGTAGGTGCATGTGTTTCATGACTTACTGTTAAGCACTGATAACATATGTAGAAAATACAGAAACCATTGCTAGCATATATTGTCTGTGTATTTTATTTTTGGAGATGAATACTTCAGTTTTAAGAACAGGTTTCAGTAAATCATGTTAACATGGTTATGGAGCAGTCTGTTCAAATAGGAGCGGCGGGGGTGTTTCTGAATTCTTTGTGTGTAATAACAATTACGTATTCATATGTCAAAAAGCATGTAGGTTTATAGGTTTTATACAGTTTATATTTTATGCAGTGTATTTCTAGGTGTTCTCATTAGGTATGGAAATGTCTAATCCAAACCTTCTTGAACTCGGATACAATAGTTTCAATGTAGCTAATTATAGTTTATTTCTAAAAAAGTATCTTTTTGCGAATTCAAATTGATGGTCCCTTCCTTTAAATAAGATGAACTATATACATAAGAATATTCAGTATATTTTTGGTGTCATTCTTTGTTGTTAGGCTTTATGGTCCTTTTTATGTTCATCTTCTTTAAAATAAGCAGTCCTGATAGGCTAATATTAAACTGTGACCAGCTTCTGTAAATGTAGTTGGAGCAACATGACCAGAGCTCGTAGCATTATTCAGAGTGCTAATCACCTTGAATTGAATCGGTTTCATTCACCTAATCATTAAAGTTTGATGTAATTGTGTTATTCCCATTAGTAGTCTTTACTTGTATAATGTTTACTTCTTGGTTATTGTTTTCTCCTAATTTTTATCCTAACCTGTATTTTGTACAAGGTTTCATATAAACGTAGGAAATTCTCACCCTTTTCAGTAATACGATAACTCCATTAGCAGGAACACCAGCAACAGTGGGAAAGCTGTTGCAGAGAAATCTCGGGTATTAGTAAGCACTATTTTAGTCTTATCTAAAGCAAAATAATGCATGATAGTGTGATGAAAGCAGAGAGGGCACTTGTAGCTTTAGAAGAATCTGTGATGTTTCTTGTTCTCGTGATACCAGTGTCTAATAAAGCTGAACGGCTGGTGGAAAAGGCGCCAAATACTAGGAAAAATGCTTGGCAAAGTAAGGGTTTTTTAGTAGCTGAAGTTAGTTTTCCATTTAAAACTCAGCAATGTGAATGAGTAGTTCATGCTTCCTGTGACATACTCTTTGTAACGTATTACTGATATTTGTCAAAAGTGATTTTTTTTTTTTTTTTTTTTTTTGCTGTTATTCTGACTTAGGGATTTAAGTACACTTGAATTTGTTCTCTTCCATCTAGATTTCATCAACATAAATCATGAACTCTTTTCCCTCAGGACATTACTTCAAGTATTGCATCTTTTTTTCATAAGAATTATACTGTGTTCATTTTTTGTGTACTGTGAGGTTGACTCTTTATAGTTTCTTCTTTTTGTCTCTTAGCCAATGTCTAATCCGTGACTGCATTTTACATTCTGTCAAGTAATAATTTTTCTTCTAGCTTTTTTTGAGGCTTTATCAAGGATCTTACAAAAGGAGAAAAATGTAAGTGGTTCTTTCAGCCAATATTGTGTAATGATCAAAGGCATATAAGAGATTGGAGCAGCAGGAGTCTCATGCAGTGCTTCCTGTGTTCTTCTTATATTTTACAACTTTTTCCTTATTTATTAATTTCCTAATTTTTAATAGATTAGTACAATAGATTTTATTCCTCGGATTGCTTGGTGAAACTTGTTTTTTTGCACCAGCCTATTTTTGTGGTAGTCCAGCTTGAAGTCCTTCATTTGTCTTGAATGACTCTACTCTGGTTTTAAACATGTTTATGCTATTGTTTTTGGCATCGAGTCCATCCTTTTTTAGACTCCTGAAGTGGTACCTAACTGTATTTTTTAACCACAGGAAAGAAAATATTAAGTAGCCTTTCTCAGGGAAAGACGAATGCAAACGTGAATTTAGGTTCCTTGATGAACAATTCTGTCTCCTGAACTTTTCCCTGTTTCCTAAAGGTATAGAAAAGGGGCTTGACAGATGTTGTACTCAGGATACCTTGAGTGTAACCTGAGTTTGTTGCTGCTGTTCTACTTGTCCTTTACGTCTTACTCATTTGAATGTTGTCCTTTTCTTTTGTGTGAAATAAAAGGTATGGTGATAAAATGCAGTAAAATATTGCATTTTTCTTGTCCTTGAGCAGACTATCCGTTGTGATAGTTAGTCTATTATTTGTGATTCTCTTTCTGATAAAATATGGAGAGAATATGCTGAGGGTAGTTGAACTAACTTCTTCTATGTGTAGTGAGCTTAAATTTCTGATTTTGATGTTAGAAGATGATTGTGTATTCACTCTAATTTATGCTTTCTTTTGCATAATTTTGGACTTGTTTGTTTGGAAATTGTTAGTCAGAAATGTTATAATAGTAAAATAGATCGTATTTAGAGTATATACTTCCCTATCTCAGTGACCTGATTTATGTACTTAAATCGTTACTTAGTTAAAAAGAATGACATCGGCTTATTCTTCCGTATGTTTTAAATAGTGTTGTTAAGAAAATATTCCTACATCAGTATGTCATGTATTTCTTTGTCTTACCTTCTTCCTGATATTATTTCCAGCTACACACCTAAAAGGTCTAATTTATTTATCTGACAGCATTTTAATTTAGAAGGAAAGGGTTTAGCCTTTCTGAAGAGGTATGTGTTCTTTTGTTTTCATGGAGAGCATCAGGAAAATTTACAGTATAGGGACGTTGTATTTGTTGTCTTTTTTGACAGGAATAGTAACATCCTTAAAATATTGAGAGCTACTCCAGCATTTTTTTAGGTAATAAATTTGAAAACTAATTTCACATTGTCGGAATGGTGGATTACACCATAGTAACTGCTTTTAGCAAGGAGGAGGGTTGTGGGATTATGTCACTGCTTCTAGTACGAAATGGTTGTTTTGTAGTAGAGCCAGAGGTACAATGCAGAAATATGGTTGGGAATAAAGTTTCATAAAATGAGAATCTCTTTCATCACATGCACAGCCCTCATCTCTTGAGTGTTCTCTAACCCTATGTATCTTGATATTCTCTGCCTGTACTGTGGTATAGCTATAATACTTTAGTTGGGAGCATTCTCCTCTTGGTACAACCTGGAGATTAGGAGGCTGTGCTGAGAAGTGGGAGGGAATGGCTCTAAGTGTTAGGCTTGGGACACAGCACAGATCTGTTTCCTTGACAGATGATCTTACCACTGTTTGTTTTGTTGTCTTTTAAACAAAGAGAGAAGTTAAAATCCACTCTGAGAATACTGAGATTTTGTAATTGGTTAAAAAGCAATTTGAAATTCTCACTTATATCATGTAGATTTCACATCAAACAATAATTATAACTCATGAAAATGTTATAACGTACATGTTATATGTTAAACAACATGATTTAAAACTTGGTTTGTATTTTCAGGTGTAATAGTGCTTTCATGGTACCCACCGGGTATGGCTGATGAAAATGGAGAACCAACTGATGATTTGGTGCCTGTTATTTTGGATTATGCACATAAATATAATCTAAAGGTAAAGTATTTTTAAGATGCATAAAGTAGGACTACTTAGAAAAGTAAACCTTGCTAAGAGTTTACAACATTTGACTCATGGTGTAGAGCAGGGAGGCTTGTCATGTAATGGTGGCTTCTCTTTCTGTCGCCTATTACGGTGCACTTCTTTTTGGGTCATAGAAGCAGGTATAAGTGCCCTTTGAATTACACTAAATTTTGATAAGACCTAAGCAATATTTCCTTATAACTAGAATAAATATCATTATCTGCCTTTTTTCTCTTTTGGTTCAGATCTAAAGCTTACAGAATCTAAGGTATGGTGGTGTGGATTTTTATTTTTTTTTTCTTTTTAGGAAACAGTTTCTAACGTTAGACAATTTGTTGTTTTCAAATGAGTCTTGGGAGTTGAGGGAAGTATTACATATTTCAAAATATTATGCAATACAATGATCTATAAACTAAGGAACTTTGAGAAAGAAGACTAACCTCATTTTTTGCATCACCATATAACTTGCTGCCACCTGATCATAGAGGTCAGGAGCAAACATCTATGAGTACTAAAGAGGGATTTAGAAGTTCTAGTTTGAATTAATATCTTTATTCCAGAAGGTGTCAGGAACACCTGCCTTGGACAATAAGGTCAGAGAGGTGCTGCTCTGACTTTAGGTTACTCCAGGGCATGACAGGATAGAAAGGCTAAATTACCGGCTTCCTGAAATAGGTGAAATATCAAATCAATTAAAGATTACATAGATTGAGCAGTAGAATTTAAAATTGTGGTTTGATTTTGATTACTTTTAGAGTAAAACTTATATTTTCCCTTGGCATAAAGAAAACATGCATTGCCTTTTAGTCTTGCCGAGTAATAAATTTGAGTTTTTAAATTATCTAAGTAGCTGTATATGTTTCATCTCTGGAGGGTGTTGTCTGTACTGGGGACTAAAAATACAGCCTGTTCATCTGCTCTGGTTTTAGTTGTTCATGCAAGTTGCAGATTCTCAGAGAAGTTTCCTGTTACTAGTAGCAACTGTAGATTCTTTGATAAGCAGGAGGAAAGTAGGAAGGTTAAATCAGATACAGAAGTAATTTTGAAACTGTTAAAAATGCTGTATGATTTACATTATGTGACATAAGTTGCAAATATGTAATAGTAAATTATTAAAAAGAAAACAAAAAAGTATTATCCTTCCCCAAAATTTTCAGATCATGTGATGGAGCTTGCTCTCACCTAAAAGAACTTGTTAACATTCAAGTCTCTCAAAGGAGCCCAAGGCAAAATGAAATAAGCTACCAAGGAAAATGCATGTAATAGTATGGTAATGACTGGAATATGGATGGAACTGCTGTTATTGCTTGGAATAATTACTGGAATACAGATATTAAGTATAGGTACTACCAGGGAATGCTACCTTCAGTGTAATGTTTTTAAACATTCTTGCACCAGTAAGTTATTACAGTTAAGTGTTAAGAATGTCAGTAGACCAAAACCAACATACAAAATACATTTCTATTATGTCTGCTAAAAGATACATCCTTTTGATTTGCCTGGTTTTGATAACTGGAAATGAAATAATAAATTACAGTGCTCTTCAACCTGTCTTGTCAGTCCTAGTGATTTAGTCTAACACTGTATTTTTCTATAGTTTGTACCTAATAGAGATAGATATTGGCTCTACAATGGAAATTTGCTACTGTTGCAGAGTTGTTGAAGACTATTAAATGCATTCTGCTCTAAAATTGCTTCTGAAAAACTAGTTGCTTTGATTAATGTAATATACTCTTCCATTTAATTGTATATTTGAAAACAATAGCATTTTTACATTGAAATGACTTCACATGTATGGGTTAAATAATTCCATAAGCTCCAAGCTTGAAATTCAGAGCAGTAGCAATACATTATATTAGATTTAGTTCCAAGAGTTTATTGCTGTTGATAAATCTATAAAATTTTAAATTAAAGTTCTCATATCCCATATCTTAAAATCTATTTTGACACTGAAAACTCTCCTTGGAGAATTATTTATAGCAAATTTAATACATTGTTTAGAAATTAAATATTAAAATGTTTCATTGGTTAATCAGTTCTTTGACATTTGAATAGATAATATTTTATTTCAATTCTTAGTTTTTGCTGTAGTTTTTTAAGTTTTCTGAAGCATGCTTACTACTCACTGTAGCCTAGGGAAAACAGAAGCAGTGTTTTGTTTTAATGTACAGAACTAAATATTTACTCTATTACCAAACTTCCTTGGATCTGAAGCTTCTAATCTTAGCAGTGCAGGAGTTGAATTAGGGTTGGATTATTCTCAAAATAGACTGATGAAAATATATGCTTTGTAAAGAAGAGCTATATTTAATGTGACTGGTACTTGCTTCATATCATATGTGGTGCCCATGTATTCAATAGTATTTTACGTTTGTGTTGCTCTTACTACGTTTTCATCTTTCAGGTCACTTTTCATATTGAACCTTACAAAGATAGAGATGATCGCAGTATGTACCACAATGTCAAATACATCATTGACAAGTGAGTGCTTTCAGAGTGGTTTCCTTTGGGGTTTGTTACATGCTGGTTTAAGGGACTTCTGTATGTTATCTAAACCTTGGAAGAATATATAAAAATGTGTACTGAGACTGAAGAAAACTATAAGAAACTTTGTTCATATTTCAGTGGTACAAAACTCAGTCTGTTTTTTAAATACTGAAGTGTGAATTTTACATAGATACTCAAATGTAAATTGCTTTCAACATTCATTAGTATCACAAGTCATAATACTTCAGATTAAAGCAGTTAAAGTATTAGCTACATGATAAATAACTTAAACATACATTTTTATAGTGACAAACCAGAAGCTAGAGCTTTAATGTGTTGACCTCTAATGATTTTAATTCAGCTTGACAAATTCTGTACAGCTACTAGTTGTTTTGTTTATCAATGCTACTTAGTCTGTCTTATTTCATGCTGAATTAGAGAATTGCCCTTCAGAGAAAACAAATACCTATAGCGCAGTTTGACAATAAGTTACAAATTTGTAGTAATTTAAAGGTTCTTTTCAGATTCATTATTTAATACTTCAGCAAACACTGGACTGAAAATGGATATGAATTGCTATGTTTTGAAGCACATGCACTGTCTTTTTAAATTAGTTTTTAGGAAAAGTCTTCAACTCAGATTGTAAAACAGTATTTTCCAAATGGCAAATTTTGTCTTAATGATACTTGTTTGCTTTATAGATATGGAAGCCATCCAGCCTTTTACAGGCATAAGACCAGCACAGGCAGATTTCTTCCCATGTTTTATGTTTATGATTCTTACGTAACAATTCCTGAAATATGGGCAAATCTGTTAACTGTTTCTGGATCCCAGACTATTCGAAATACTCCATATGATGCGTTATTCATTGCACTTCTTGTAGAAGAAAGACATAAGCATGACATTCACAGAAGTGGCTTTGATGGAATGTACACGTACTTTGCCACCAATGGCTTCTCCTATGGCTCATCTCATCATAATTGGGCAAGTTTAAAAGCCTTTTGTGATAGTAACAACTTAATGTTTATTCCAAGTGTGGGGCCAGGGTATATTGATACGAGTATCCGACCATGGAACAACCACAACACCCGTAATCGTGTCAATGGGAAATACTATGAGACTGCCTTCAGTGCAGCCCTTTTGGTGCGACCAGAAATTATTTCTATTACATCTTTTAATGAATGGCATGAGGGAACTCAGATTGAAAAAGCTGTCCCCAAACGGACTGGACAGGTGGTTTACCTTGATTATAAGCCCCATAAACCAAATGTTTACCTAGAACTTACTCAGAAGTGGTCTGAGAAGTACAGAAAAGAACAAGAACAGTGGCTTATGTGAGCTGTTGCTGCTGCAGTTGTGTCCTAATGCATTGACTAAATTGAGAAAGAAATTGAGAGCTGAAAAATCTGTTATTAAATGTCTTTATTATAGATATGTTCAAATTATTATATCTCTTGAATGTATATGCACTACTACTGAATTTGAATTTTGAAGAGTAAAAAGATGATGAGAATATTGGCATCTCATTAATATTGTAGTTCAAGAATATTCAGGGAGAATGCTGGGGGTTTGTTTGTTTGTTTGTTTTAAACTTCATAACTTGCATGCTGAGCTTCCAGAACATCTACATGGCATAACTCTACATGACCAAAGTAGAACAAAAATTTGGCATAGTTATACTTACTTCCTTTATTCTTGTAGTTGTGTTTCTAATCAAAGTGATGCTGTAATCTAAATTTTTATCCTGATAGCTTCTTGCAGGATGGATGTCTGTAGTGTGTGGAATAATCTACATCTACTGTTTTTAATGCTTTGCACACAGGGAGTTCTTGACATACATCTAGCTTGTGGTAAAAACATTGAAGAGGTATGTGTGATGCAACAATAGTGGTTTTTGTTTAAAAAAAAAAAAAAAAAAGAAAGTATTTGAAAGATTGACTTCCAAAGAACTGCTGAAAGATTTCTAGTTTACTTCCACTTGTTCTGTTTGGTACATGGTGCAGACTTTTGCAGATTACTGGATACTAAGCAGTAACATGTTTTTTTCTATGTTACTTTGAATTTAAAAAAAAAAAGTTTGAAATTGCGAGTGAAAAAGGATTTTTTTTTTTTTTTTTTTTTTAGGGGGAAAACCCCCAAACATGAAAAAAATATACTAAAACTTCCATTGTTATATGTTGTCTGCTAATTGACTGCAGACACAGATCCAGTGTGTTTTTTAAAATGTTTAAAGATTCTAAAGCTAATATCTTACTAGTCCTACAATAAATATAATTTTAGGAAATGCTTTTTTGTTTCTGATTTAGGAGCAGTCTAGTTTGGTAGCAATGACAGGAACTACACATTAGTTTAATTTGAAAGCTGAGATTTCTATTTTTCATATAGTTCATCTTGTTCCAGCATTCAGAATAGCAGATACTAAAATCTTGTTATCATTCAGATAAGCTCCCTACCAACCCTACCTTTAATACTGTGGTGTGGCTGGAAATGAGTACTTTCAGACCTAAGAATCTCACCTTTCAAATGTTGTGATTATTAACTGTTTTTCTTAATGAAGCTTGAAAGGATCAAGTCACATGGACGTGTCTCCTCAGCAGTCCTTTTTTTGGCATTTTCATACAACTTGATAGAAAAGTCCTGAACTTTGTAATAGTAGAAATTGCAGTGTTTTGTTTATTTGCAGCAAGTGTTTAATCTGTAGCAAAGTGGCTTTTTTTAGTTGGATTTTTTTTTTATTTATATACAAGGTGCTGATCCTGTGTGTTAGTTCATATGCTGAAACTGTTATGACCACTAGAATTCCATTGATTTCAGAAGGACCCATGGAAATTACTCTCTTTACTCTGTTCTCACAGTAATGTCCATGAAGTTGTAAGGTGAATGTGAGGACTTCTGGTTAAAAAAAGAACACAAACTGCAACAGTATGTTTTTTTCCAGAAACCTTTGTCATTCCAAATAAATGTAAGCCAGTTACTACTAATATTTTATAGAGTCTTTCTGGTATGAAAAAGGTTTGTTTATGTATCTTTCACTTATTTACACTTTAATTCTCTTGCCACTTCTCTGCAGTTGTTAGAGATGACATGTCATATAATGCCCTCAGCTGCTTGGAAAAATGCAGAAATTGGGTGACATATATAACCTGGCATGTTGAAGTGTGCCTCTAGAGTTATTGGAGTCTTATTAATATCTTTTCCTAAATTTTTTGCATTTTCCTACTGCATTTGTGCAAACTCCAAAGTGCTTCTGGAAGAAATGTTTACTAATGCTTATTTTGTTTTACTTATGCTCAGGTGGATAAACTGAAGTAGATATAGGTATGACCACAGGCACAAAATAGTGTCTGAGACATATGAAGCACTTACTAGACTTTTACCACTTCCAAGTTAACCACTCACTCCCTTTATTAAGGAAACTGATTTACACATTTTTACTATAAATCCCTTAAATAGCTATACATAATTTGTTTTTATAATTTGTTATATGTTTATGCTTTTACAGCCCAAAGAGCCCATATATTTATTTTAAATGTGAGGGAATGATTAAATTTTTGCATACCAATATTGCATATATTATTAAAAAAATCTTCCAAAATCAGACCTTTTGAAAAGACAAGTCTCTCTGTTTTCCCTTGCTTAAACTTTTGTCATCCACCGGTCTTTTCTCACTGTAGTTGTCTGAGCACTTTACTAGTCTTGACAACCTTGCACTCAGCTTTCAGCTCCTTACTTTCTCTTGGCGGCAGTTTATTTTCTCCGTGACTATGAAAGTTGCTCCTTTTGTTGCTGTTTATAGAAACGTTTGAAATTCATTGTAGAGTACTGTACAACTGAGGTGATCTATCTTGTTTAAAATATAATTTATGGTAACAGTGTAATGTAGTGGATCTTCATTACTCTGAAAGACTTCTGTAATTGCTGTAAAGGTATCATTTAGCCCTTGCCATGAAGTGGTATGGGCCATGACACACTGGTGTCTAATGGGATCTTTAGAAGAATTTACAGAATTTCTGTAGAAAAGAATGAAAATTAAGTGCCTAGAAATTCATCGCCCCGAACACTAACTGTATTTTTATGTGCTCGATGTGTTTTAAAATATAAATATGCAACACAGTAAAATATTTCAGAGTTTAGAATTTAATTTGATGATCCTAAGGAAAGCTGATGGAATAGCAGCTACTAGAACTACCCCACCTGCCTGCCCAATACTTTCTCTATACTTAGGGCAAATATTAGTGCTACTTCTTATTATAGGAGATAGAGAGTTTTGCTGATGGACTGCTGCTGCAGTCATGATAGTTTTTGGAAATTTGAGTAAAAATAGGTCTGTGGGAGAGGATTTGTACAAATGCAAAGGAGTAAAATTGTTACAAGTGCACAGTTATTGGGGTGAGGGAGGGGGAAGGTGAATGTATTTAGAAGGTGATTGCTCCAAGCTTTACAGTTAAAAGAAAAAAAAAACCTCCAATGTGCAGCCATACTTGGGAGAGAGGGAAGAATATTTAGTATGAGTTTCAGATCTGAAATGGAAATTAAGGAATATCTAGATCCTGTTTCACTTTGGCTTCACACCCCTATTATTTCTTGACTAATTGAAAAAAATATATTGTAATGATTACTTTTAATATTTTTACACTGATTAATTGCATTTGACTCAGTGATATACTACCTTTATATAGATTAGGCAAGAAACACTATGGGAAGTTTTAATAGAGATCATGCCATGCTATGCCTCTGCAAATATAGAAATACCTGAAGTTATCGATCACATACTGCTGACTGAGTATCCCCAGAGGGGAGGTGGTTTCTGAGACAAGTAGCAAGTCTTTGTGGTAAAAGAGAACTTTTTAAAAGAAAATCGGTAAGTTTATTTCTGCTTCTGTCAGTTGTGACCAAGTAAATTGTTTTAGTTCAATGAGCTATCTCAGAACTGAAGCTTAATACATCTTCTCTGAAATAAGAATTTATATTAAATCTTGTGTAGTAGTGCATGTTTCTCAGATCTATAAACTTGTACTGAATTTTGAGGGAAAGAACACGTGCATATGCTGTTACTATTTCAGTGGCAAGCTGTAGATTATTGTGAATGTAGTTTCTGTACTGATGTTCATCATGTTTGTCTAGTGCCTTTCTTTTGAGGTGCCAATGATTTGTCTCTTAAGAGGTTGTCGAAGCATAAGGGTCTTTAGTGAACTCATTTTTTATTATGAAACTTGATAAATATACATTCTGCATAGTTTGAATTAACACGTTTTACACATGGCTCTTGGGTTCTCTTGAAAAAATTTCACAGAAGTGTTTTCAGCACTGTGTTGCTGGTAGGAGAATGTATCTCTGGGGACAAGGACGAACTGTAATTTGGGGCACTTTTTTGGTGAATCTTGTGTACCTAAAAAGAGGAAATAAAGTATTTACGGACAAGTTCTTTACCGCTTAATATAAGCTGAAAATCTCTCTCCTAGTCTTAAGATGTTTTACAAGTGTTGGTCCTCATCTTTCTACTTGCTTAAGATAGTGTCAATATTTCATTCCTTTTTTATCTTTTACTTTTGACCAGCATGTTAAATGTTGCATAAACTTCTAAAGTGATTGTATTTGTAAGATTTCATAGTTGTAATATTCAGTAAAGAGAATCTACAAGATTACTGGCACTGCAGAAAAGCCTGATATGAATTTGATATTGTATAGGTATGATTTTGTTGTGAATGGGTAGTGTATCTTTGCTATGTATTGAACATGAATAAAAAAAATACATTTCTTTTAATACTCTACCTGGCTGTGGTGGAGACGCATTTGCTTACATGCGTATATAAAAACAAGTGTGTGTGTCTGTCTCTATATATTATATATGTGCATATAACTGAAGTCATTATTTTTAAAGTACTATATCATTGTATTAAAATTATAGGCTGGATTCTGCTACATTTAAGTAAGCAATGTTTTTAATTCCCTATGATGTTTACAAAAAAACCTAGTTGCTTATGTATGAATACTTTCATGAACAATAAACATGCCCAAAAAGCGTGATTTAAATCGAGTGTGTGATAATATTTTTTTTAATAATGTGAGTTTAGAAAGTGAATTTTTACTTTTCTATTACAGTATGTGTGTAGAATTTAGAGTGAAAACAATAGGCTTATCACAATGTTTTTAAACAGACAATACTCCTGAAGTTTTTAGGCTTATTTGTATTACATCTTATTAGGCTACTGAGTTCACTAGTGCATAATGTTTTGCAGGTATCTTTGACTCTCGAGGTACGACTGTATTTTGACAAAGTAAAACTGAAGTTTACAGTTCATACAGAAGTTTAAGAGGGATGGGCACACAAATAATTAGCATCGCAGGAGAATGGTTTACAACTGAATACTACAATGGGGTCAAAGAAGTATTTGTTGCATTCTGATAGTATATTGTGCTGTTCAGGTATAAAAACTCTAGAAGGTAAGGATTGCCATTTTACTTAAGTTTCACAGAAATGTGAAATTACCTTCTTGGTATTTGAAAAATATGTCTTGTTATTCCCAGCAAACTAACTACACTGATAAGAAAGCAATTAAAGCTAATTCACACACATAGTCAGTACTGTGTATTTCTGTACATGAATCAAAAGTATTTTAAAATGTTGAATGATTTCATCATTTCATATTTCCTTTTTGTATCGCATTGTAAGTGACTCTTCCCTGTAGTTAAGGTAGAATATTTTGCTCCACGATGCAAATGATTTTCTGAAAATTTCCTGTCTCAGGAAATGCAAAAGGTAATCAACACAAGGTGTACTTGAAATTTGAACTTATGTACATACCTGTAATTGACACTGTAGTAGGAGACTGTGAAGTACTTCTGCATTTTAGATGCAATTCTGCATAAAATATCTCCTAGAGTATTTCATGTCACTTCATGTGAATTTAGTAAAAAGAAGAAAGATACAACAATGAAAGTATTTATTGCCTTTTTTGTTTATCTAATCTGATCACTTTCTATACAGTATATGGAATGTGTATTCAATATATTCTTTGTGTGAAAGATAAGGAAGAAAGGCTATGTTCATGTTTGTTTTCTTCAGCTGGGCAGTGTAGATAAACAGTAATACAACAAAAAGCACAGCTTTCATTTTTTAAACTTCAGTTTAGTCGCATTTTAAAAAAATACTGCAAAAATAATGGACTATCCAGAAGTTTAATACAATAAAAATTTGAAAAATTAATTCCCTGACCCACTTTACTGGTAGATTTGGAGTAAAAATATCTTGCGCCTATCATAATTGTTTCAGTATTTTACAAATAGAAAGGTACAGTCTGTTAAGCCGGAGTCAAGAAAGAAGATATTTATGTTATCATACAGTGTGATGATCTTGCTGGAAGTGATGAGAATTCTTTTCTATATGTTTCATTATTGCTACTATTCAAAGCTGGCTTAGCACATTCAAAAATGGGAACTTTTTTAAAACTAATTCTGATCTTAGAATATATGTATGCAAATGTATGCACACACAATTTTTTTTTCCATTTCTACATGAAAAATATAACTACTCTTGTATGATAGAGGATATCTGGTGCAGTTTTAAGCAGTTCCCAGATCTATGCCTGTCAGTGTTCATGGAGTGATCCAGAATGGCTCTCTTCTTGATCCTAGCAGTTAAGCAGCGTGGATAGTCAGAAGTAATCAGAGTATTCAAGTTCACTTCCTACAATCTTTTATCTAAAAGTATGGGTATAAATTTACTGAACTTTTCATAATTAGAGAATTTTGATAATGATTTAATGGAACTGCTTTCAACATAGATTATAAAGTAGCAAAAGTGTATATTGACTGACTAAAAATCCATGTTGGAGAAAACTAAATATTTTGTTAGATAATGTTGATGTCTGCTATTGCCTTCAGAGCCGATTTACCACTTATAGAAAATAAGTTTTGTTTTTAAATTGCATCTCATCTCTACTTAGAATATATAAAAGACACATTTTTATTTGGTTAGAATAGATGTTTTTTAAAACTTTGAAGAGGTGTGTTGCTAGCTCTGCATAGAGCTAACACAATAGCAGGTGGTTTGTTGTTTTTTTTCTTTTTTTAATACATTGAAATGAGCACTATGCATCTGAGAGCAGGACCTGGCCTTCAGATTTGGTTTTATAACTTGAAGTCATTGCTATGGAAACACAGCACGATCTCTCAAGACTGATTTCTCAAACTGCAGTGTGATTCAACAAATAAAAAACAAACCAGAACTCCAGTTGCTTTTAGCATACTAGTGAAAAATTAGGTTGCCAGTTTGTTGTGATTTTAACAGAACTTTCTTGGAAAATTCTCATGTACTATGGTAGAAAATACTTTTATCATAAAGCTAAGATTGACTACTTGTTAAGATCAGATAGCCAGTTAAAGTTTGATAAGTATGAATTTATATATTACAGTATATATATTTCAACAATACAATATTTCATAATGTCATTACCACTAATCAAAATAATTTAATAACAACGAATACTTTCTTTTAAAAGAGAAACACATTGGCTCAAAAGAAGCCAATAACCTCAGAGAGCAATGTTAATCTATTAGTAACAATACTAAGATTTTTAAGGGGAGAAAGTAGCCAGCCAGTTACTTTGAAAAGCTCAGCAGTCTTTATATTGCCTCATATATGATTCTTGGTGAGTACACAAATTTTATTCCAGGTGAGTGAAGGATCTACTTTCAAAAAAAATACATTCTGAAATCACAAATGGAAATCAGTATTACTTGTACTGTTAGCGTACTAAAAGTACATCTGCTTGGCTATTTAGGTCCAGCCTTTGGCAAGCTTCCTGATCTACTACTAGCACTTGGAATTTGTTGCATGTATTTGTACTTTTTTTTTTTTAAATGAAAACATTAGAGAACAAGCACAAAGCAAAAATTTTAAAATTCCATTGCAGTAACATGACATTGAAAAGGATAAGCTCCATAGAAGTGAGGAAAATTGTTAAGAGATATCAAAGTGATAAAATGTCTGGAGGCTATATACAGGCAATATAACCATATTCAGATTATTACACCAATCAGAAAAGATTTTTAAGAGGACTGGAAGAAGTTCATGTAGTTAACAGAATAAAGAAAAGTGTTAGAAATAAAAGACATCTTTCAAATGAAGATTCTGTCCAAATGATAAAACCAGTAAAGAGCCTGAGTTCTGGCATTAATGAAGGCAGGCTAAAAAAATCCCCCACCAAACTTGGAGGAACAACTTCTTAAACCTATGAAAATAATAATGAACCTTCCACCCCCCCAGAAGAAAATATAGCAAACCATGGTAGGCAAGACACAATACAATATTAAGACAAAGACTTAACCTATATACTAGAGGCATCATTAACGCATGTTTCTAAAACATGTTACAAGCAGACAGAAAGCTGGTAGTGTGCTGGTAGAGCTGACCGGTAACAGAGCAATAAAAGGAGCTTTCAAAGAAAATAAGGCTGTAGCAGAGAAGTTTAAAGTGTTTTGTATCTATGTTTATTGCAGAAGAAGTTAGAGAGTTTTCCATGCTGGATCCAGTATTTGCTGGTGATTAACCTGAAGAAATATCCTAAGCTGAAATGTCATACAAGTGATCTCTGAATGGATCGATGTCCTGGTTTCAGCTGAGATAGAAACCAGTACTCACTCAGGAGTTTTCAAGTAACTCAAATATGAAATTGTTAATCTGTTAAAAATATTGGATACTCTGTAGTTTAAGTTAAGGGTAGTAACATGAAGGAAATGGGACAAATGTAGTATCAATTTAAAAAAGATATTGAGGAGGGATGCTGGGAACTGTAGTCAAGTCTGAAATCCATGCTGGATAAAAAAATAGCAATAATGGACATTTAAGATAGATGTATTGGGCAATGTCAATATGGCTTTTCCAAAGCAGTCATGCACCACAAATCCATTACGTTTTTGAAAGTGCAATTGAAAATGTGGCCAAGGACAAGAAAGCTTTCAGCAAAGTACTTGGCCTTCAAAAGATACTAAATTGTTAAGTAAGTAGAGGGAAGAATCTTCCAACAGATTCTTAAAAGTTAAAAAACAGGTAATAAAAATTGTTAACTTTCATAGCAGCGGGCAGGTACCAGTTAGGTCCCAAAGAAACCTGTATTGGCATTAGTGCTGTTCAGAAAGTAATTTTTAAAAAGATATTTGCTAGTGATACAGAATTTTTGAAGATAATAGAAATTAAAAACCTAATTATGTAATGCTAACAAAATGGGTGATAAAATGGCAACTGGAAAAACAGTGTTGACAGATGCATATCAGTAAATACTATACATACAAAGCTGTACTACATAATAGTGGTCTCTCTGCTTAAAATAGAGATTTGGCTGTCCTTTTGGCTAGTTCTATAAAAAAAATTAAGCTCAATGATAGTAAACAACAAACACATCAGGAAAGAAAATTGAAAGTATCACTATACCATTGTACAAATTTGCATTGTGCTTGTGTCTGGAATACTGGTTATCCCCTTTTTAAAAAAAAAAAATGGAAAAGCTACATGGAAGGATTACAAAAATCACAGATTAAAAGAGTTTCGAACCGAGGAAAAAGTACATTAAAAATACTCAACTTCAAGAAAAATAAGTCTTGAGAATGTGGTGATGGACTAGAATCATTGAATGGCATGAAGAAAATGAATAGAGAACAATTTTCTGCTCCTTATAAGACAAGAGGGGTGTCTCATTAAATTTTCAGATAGCCTGTTTAAACAAAGAAAAGGAAGTGTTTTTTTGATCAATACAGTTAAATTATCAAACTCATTGCTACAGGATATTGTAGAAATTGAAAGTATAGTAGGTGCAAAGTCACATAGCATTGATCAGACTTCTACTTTGCTAACAGGTTGGTCCAGGTGCAACTTTTGCCTCAAAAAGTCTCTAAACAGCTGATTGTCAGAAGGCAAGAGAAAGTATTCATGGAAGTAAGTATGAGTATGAGTTCTATTTCATATACTGCTTTACGTATTTTGCGATAGACATTGGCTGTATTGATTTCTGTATGGAAAGAAAAAACGTCTTAAGCTGTTTCTGAAATTAAGAAGGATATTCAAATTGGAAGTAGAAAAGAGAGGAGGAGGCAAGAAACTGTGATTTGGTGCCAACTAATTAATATTTTTGTTTTGTTTGTGTGAGGTTGAACGTTGCTAGCTTGAAACTGTGGAACATCATAGGAATATCACGCATGCTATGCCGAACCAGAGTCATTTATTCTTGAAGATATTAAAGGATTGTGGTGTTGCAGCTTGTCTACCATGAAAAGTAAGCCCCAGAAGGGCTGGATATAGACCCCATGTGTTGCAGGAAAATTCAGCCTACCCCTGCCTAGCTTCTTCAGCCTGGTGCTATAGATGATCAGTTTGATTGCAGAAAGTTTTGGAGCTTAGCAAAGAGACTCTGTGGTGTTAGGAGCCTTTGAATACGGATTATAGAGGTAAAGAAGGGGACAACCAGAGCATTAATCATAAGACTTCCAGGGGATCCAGCATAAAGACTGTAATTTGATAAAGTCAGAATGTAATTTGCTTTATAAACCCCCAAATTTCTCTCCTGACTAGCAGTGGGGAACTTCGTACAAGTTAATGACTGTTTTTCCCTTATGTACACATTTATGTTTATACATTGAATTTCATCTGCAATTTTATTTCCTTATAAAGTTAAATCTCATAAAGTCTTTTTGCAGAATTTGTGCAGTTCTGCAAATTGGCCTGTGACTAGTCCTAGTCCATGAAAAGAATAAAGAAATTCTTTAGTTGTTATGGTCAGAAGTCTTTGGACTGTTGACTGCTAGTTACCACTTGTGACAAAGCTTGGTAAGCAACTGTGGAATCACTTCTAGGATATTTTACTGTAAAATAAAACGTGTGGCTTAAACCATGTTCAGCTACATCTGAGGTGAGAAACTGGATTAAATTAATTCAGAGGGAATGGAAATATGATAGGTCTTCATTGGAACACAACTTTACAGGAGCAGTGTGAGACTGCTCACATGACATGAAGTAGCAAATTCTTTCTAAATGTGAGACGTTTTCAACCATATTTCTTATTCATCCAAAGGCTTTTTGAATGAATCTACAAAACCTAATGATTAGGCTATCAACTTTATCAACTAAGTCTCAGATTTGGAAATAATTTTCCTATAAAACTCTGAAAATAGGAAACTAATGGAAAGTTGGCTGGTTATATGAATGGCAATACCATAGTTGACATGTAAAACACATGTAAATTAGCTATTATTATGTAAAACACTGACTTTTAATGGGGAAATCTTCAGGTGTCACAAAGGAAAAAATGAGATTGCTTATGGCAGTTTCCTTCAGTAATCTCTGAAAATGCCACTCAATGCTATCTTAACAATGTCTGAAACTTGGGAAGGGATGTTTGCATAGTTATCTGTAACAGAACCGCATGCTTATTAAGGATTTAGAAAATGGCATTGTTAATTTTTACTTATCTGTAAAGTGTTTTTCTGTGGTGAAGTAATTCCTTCTTTGTTTTTATTCTTATTTTCTCCTTTTTCATTTGAGTCTGATTCATGTAGAAAATGTCCGTGTTCTTAGTTTTATGTACACAGTTGATTCTTCCCAGCCCCAAATGTGTTCTCCTGAGTCTAAGTACTTGTTTATTCATTATAGGGATCTATATTGGTTTCTTTGTATCAGGAAGGAGAGAGGGATTGCACATCCCATAGATGCAGCTTGAATACGTGTAATACGCTGGGGGGTGTTCATCATTTCACACAGATCAATTCATACTTTTATTTATCTGAAAATGTAATGCTTAGCCAAATTTTCACTGCAGTAATATGCTACTAAATATGGTACAACCAAATCTATTCAGTAAACACGTAAACCTGAAGAAATGTGCTTTTCCAATTATATTCATATTGTCCTCTGCATTCTTTGCCAAATGATATAATACATGTTCACAGGTACTTAGATCTCTTCTTGTAATTCGTAATCTAAAGTACTTTTCTGTACCAAGTCTGCATTGATCAAAAAATAGATAAGAATTTTAAATTGTAAGACCAATTGAAATACATAAAAAAAACTTAGAGCTAGCTTGCAAAATGTTCATACATAGTATGATTATAAAAGCTTTTTCCTCTGCCAGTATTCAGCCTTTAGTTAAGAAACCTCTGAGAAGAAAGTGAACAAGCAGAGAATGCAGAATATAGAGATTTGTGTTCCTTTTTTTTCCTGCCAGTGCTTGAAACCTACAAAATAAGGCTGTCATATGATATAGAATTTGCGTGCTTAACGCTACGCACTCAGTCATTCCTTTAGGTGAGATTTCATAAAATGCACTGTACATGCTACAGGTTAACATTGGAATACTAGGGCCTATTTGTGACTTTTGAGCTTTGGTTTAGGCCCTAAACGGATATTCCAAAATCTTCTAAAAGAACAGAGAAGTCAGCATATATATTTGGGTGATAAGAATACTTAACATGCTATGTACATAAAAGCATGGCACCAACAGCTAAAAAGCATTTTAAATCAGAACAAACAAAAGATAAATTGAATAAATGTTTATTTTGCTTCCTTAAACCATATTTTTAATGCCAGTGCTTTCTAGTGAGCAAAAAGCTAGAGGTGGCTAGATGCAATGTTCATGTGTTTTTAAACTACAGTAAAATCTGAAATGCTAAAATCTCAGTTTTTAAGCCCTTCTTCCATGTAATGACAGCATGCTCAGCTTTTATGCATTTACTGCTTGCTGATGTCACTGGTATTAGGCAAAGCCCTGAGGAGCTATAAATGAAGACAGACCATGTAGCAAAAATAACAGGTTCAAAGGTGTCAGTCCACAGATCCACATGACAGAGCAACAATATGATATCTGCCTTACCTGAGCCAGCACCATTAAAAGAGCAGCCTTGATAGGGAAGTGACATCCAGATTAGAGACAGCATACTGTAAATTCAATATTTTGAAATCAAAGTTATAAATCAGCAGAACAAAACTCAAATGTCATCATCCATCTGCAGGCTCTTAACACTCTACTAAGAAAAAAACAGGCACTTTTTTCCCTGTACCTAACTTCTTGTGCAAGCTCCAGAGTATTGGATAGAAAGATGTAGCCTGTGCTGAACAGCCCTGCTAAATCGTCAACTTGTAGCTCACTTCCACAAGAAACAGGAGGAAGAATCAAATGTATTTGGGACACGTACTCTAGAAGCCAACGCACACCCACATGAAGTTTGTCACATGGAAAACAGCTGAGGTGGGGAGAAGGCACTCCTCCAGAGGAAACTGGGAAAACTGGTAACAAGGAGGGCAGAGCAGCCGATTTTGAGTGATCTGTAGAGCAGGCAGAAATAGAAGCAATTGATGGAGGGAAATGGAAGATGGGGCTCTGCGCTCTCTGCCAGAATTGACAAGGATAGAGTGTAATGTCAATACATAATGTGAATCTAATGCTACCGGAGATGTGCTGGTGTAAGATATGTATAAAATTCTGAGCTTAGTTCTGAAATGTGGTTTTTGCCCGTATTAACCCAAATTTGTTGGGTTCGGTTAGAGATGTTATGCTATTCATAAATGTTTCCCATAAGCCCTTCCCCCTCTCTCTCCATCTTTACAGTTGCATATTTTATTGTACCACAGATGCAGAAAAATAACTGTGTAATGTCTCTTGCTGAGATTCTTAGAGGAAGGGTGATTTATTTATTTTTTTTTTTATTTGGATGGGACTTAGGATACAAGATTCAGTTCCCAGCTGTGTTACAGGAAACTTGCTGGCCTCAGGCAATTGCCTTAGTCCCCCATGTGTAAAACAGAAGTAATATTCCTTATCTATTATGATCCGGCTGTCTGATTTATTCAGTTGTCAAAAGTATTTTTTTCAGGCAACGACTGCTGCTTATGATGATTTGTGTGCAGAGCACAATGGGTACCCTGTCACTGTCACATGCTTATCTAGATGCTGTTAAAACATAAGCTGTCTTCATAAGCTAAAAATCTCAGAGCTTTTGTCTGGAGGTGCCTGATATTTCTGCTTTGTATTTAGAGCAGTTAAAACTCAGCTTTAGATGCAGCTGCACAAGAGTAAAGGTCGTCTAACCAATACAAATTTTTTTTTCCTAAACTAGAAAGAAAGATACTAGCAGAAGACTTCTTTTATCAGCAGATACTATAATTATACCAACTGGGCTGCTGAGAGGGATGACAAGCAAATAATGCAGTTCCCTTAGGCCAGAGAGAAATGAGGGGCCCAGAGGGCCTCAGGGAATACGGCAAATTGCATGTGCAGATCATGTGAGGAAAAGGTTGTCTCAGAATTGCTTCTTCCAGATCTGCAGCCACTATTTGAGGTGACTGAAGAACTTCCCTTTTTCTTACTTTTCTGGTTCATGCCCTGCTCCTGTAGTCCACAGGGGAGAGGGCTTACAACATGTGTCTGTCCTGCCGTTCCCGTTCCTATCTCACTGCCCCATGCCAACTCCCACTCTTGTTGCCTCCTGCTTACTTCCCAGTTACCCCATGCTTAAGATTGTCTAAATTTTCTAATATTTGCTTCACTGAGAGGCGAAAGGGAGGGGCTGCTGGAGTGAAAGAGTAGATCTTTGAGAAAAACTCAATATGACAGCTTCGCCTTTCTTTGATGGAAAAGGAGCGTTCAGCAATGTATAAACTCAGGAGTGGTGTGCAAGCATGGAAGGTAACCTCAGCACTGGACTGCAACGTGTTACCCAGGCAAATAGCTACAAAACTAAATCCTATGGGTGCAGTATATAAAGTAAGAGGTTGTACTCTAGCACTTTGCTGGCAGACAATACCAGTTTCAAGTCCAGGATGAAAAATTACCCTGAACTGCCAATGGCTTAAAACCAAAGTATAGTTTGCTTTTTTGAAATTTCTGGTTAGATATTAACCTACCAGTAACAGCAAAATTCTGAGTGTGGATCCTTTCCACATCCTCAGACAGCATTTGATGCATGAACAAGACTAGCTCACAAGATAGCAAATCAGATAAATACATCACGGACAAGAAATTGTGCAGTGAAACTCAAAAACTCTGTCAGAGTGTGGGTGGGGAGGATCTAAGGAAGCACATTAAAGGGAGTAGGATAAGGTTGAGACATGAACTGTCAGAAAAATGAAAGAACAGCAAGTATAGTGAGAAGTACTGCTACGCTCTAGCCAGTCTTCCCTTTGTGAAAATAGCAACGGTTGGGCAATGTATTGAGTGCACGCACTCAGGAATTCAGAGTTAGCTGGGTTCAGCCGAGGCTTGTGTCATGGAGAGAGAAGCAGCAATCACAAACCAAGACAGTATTAGAAAATAAGAGAGAACTGAATTTTGGGGTTAGACTAAGCGTGAGAAAAACTGAGAAAAGCTCCTTAGTAGTTTGCAGTTGACAGAGTTTGGAAAGAACACGATTTCATGTGACTGCTTCCATTTCCTTTTGTGCCTTCTTTGCTCAGATCGCTAAATGGATGATTCACTGTGGATTTCTTGTTGCTGTCAGAACTATTGCACAAGAACAGGAGCAGTGTGTATGAAATGGCACGCCTTTTTTGCATTTCCAAGTATGTTTCCTCCTTCCTAGCATAGGTTATGATGAACTGAATGACTTGGTCATTGGGTAATGTGTTTTTAGATGTTCTTAGCATGTTACTCTCTCTTACATGCAGTAAGAAGACAATCATTGGTTGTATGTGGTAACTATAATTGATTTGGAGCTTTTAAATGAATGATTTTTTTAAGACGTAAATATAGAGTAGCTTTATGTGCACATAGATACTTATTCACATAGACTTTTTATCTAGATACAGAGACTCATTTAATTCTTTGTATCTCTTACAGCCTTTTATTTAGCTCCTAATTATAGCCAATTTTACTTTCTCTTGTTTTAAATGTGTTTAAATAATTCTGATGGTTTTACAAGCTCTGTTGGTTTTGTTACTGAGTCCAGATGAAGCTTAGTCTGGACTTGTAGCTCATTTTGTAACTAAAATGTTGAAGTTGTTACTGCCAACTCATTGCTGTTTATCATTATTAGTAATTATAGTATTTTAGGACTGTAGTGCCTGAGGATAAAGAGTGAAATCTCTGCAATTTTCTGTTCCAGAAACATTAATAGGCTTATTGCCTCCTATTCTCACAGAGGAGAGAACTGCATACCGCAGCTCTTCCTGTCCTATAAGATAAGTCTACTGCACACGCACAGAGCAGCTGTGGCTTCATAGAAATACCAATGTTAATGGCACACACGTGAAACAGTGAACTTGTACACAACCGATAGATTGGCTGCCTGTTGGAAGCATTGGGCTTATAGCACATACGCAGGGTAGCAGTTCAGTGGAGGAGCAAGAAAACAAGTGTATGCCCGGGAAGCATCAAATGCAATGCATGTGTGCAGGGCTGAACTATTGCACATGCCCAGGGTGGCTGGCGCTCAGGGGAACAGCCAGGCTTGGGCAGCACCAAGCAACCCGCACATATTCAGCAACTCCAGAGCTCCCAGGACGTGCCAATTCTGCACTCGTCCAAGGGTGCAAGAGGAGAAAGACCTGAGACCTCTCTGAGAGGGCAGCTGGGAGCTAGGTGCTCTTACACCCTCTTCCAGAACAGTTCCTGCAGGTGCCCTCAGACAAAATGGGGCCAGCACCGCCAGTGGCTATATAACTGACATAGGCCAGGAAGATACAGAAAGTGGAATGGAAAACAGTGCAAACTGTAAGGCAACTGGGATCAAGAACAAATGCTCGTAACCACCATTCCTAGGTTGATTGCAATAACTTTTTTATTTGTTAATTCGTTTCTGCTAACTGACAATCAATTCATGTCTCAAACTGTAGCCTGTACAAATCTCAGCAATCTATTCAGCAGTTAACACAAATATATTGTATTAAATTGCTCTGGCTAAGTGGAATGTCAGCAGCATTTATTACAAAATTAACGCAAAACTAAAGTGTTTTACATAATGTTTTGCTAAGATTCCATTAAATTATTGTATATTTTTGTCTCCTAATTTAGAACATATTTGGTGAATGATTTAAATTCCTTTTTTCCCATTAATTTATAAAATAATAATAAAAAAAAGCATGACTAGTTTATAACTTTTCATCCAAATAAGCAAGGGTATCCATGGTATAAATTACAGGAGCTATTTAGTAGTTCAGACAACACTTGGGCCATTAAAAATGTTTGGGCAGCTAAGTTAATATAATTCCACTTGCAAAATATACTGATTTTTTCTCAATAAAAAAGTTTCAAGAGACCAGTTAGTATTTTTTTTTCTTTAATAGAATGCAGAAAAGGGAATATGTTGAGCTTAGCAGAACCTTGCAAATGAGTGTGTCATTGCACATGATTAAAACTTGAAAATTAGCAAAAAGGCAAATAAACATTCGAAACACAAGTATAGCGTGTTACAGAAATAAACTGTATTTCTGTTTAAGTGCATCATCAACAATATTGAATTGAATTGTCCAGGAGAATCAAACACAGAAATGCTGTACAGATACTGTTGCACACCTCCTATACCAGTTTTTCCTTAAGTAATGTAGTTCATTGGGGGGGGCGGTAAGGGGTGGTGTTTCACTGTAGTGCCTTCTTTGCATAATGCATGTACATAGTATCTCATACCTATGCTGTGAAATTTCTGATTACTCAGCTGTATCCTCTGCGTTCACAATGTTAAGGTATTTCCTGAGCTTTCATCTCCTTTCAGCTAGAATACTCAAAATATTAGGCAAAGAGAAGAAATACGTAATAATAAATACCACACGTATATACGTGTATGTATATATGTTCGTGGCCACATTCTTCAGACTGCTTACATGCTTTTGACAAAACAAAACTCATATTGGCCTTCATTAAGCCTTGCTACCAAGTAAGGTAGCTACGATACCACTTTGCTAGGGGAGGCTATTGGGTATGGTACGTGAGGAACTAGCCTGATGATTTCGAGTCAAGTACCCTGTTCCTGACCCTGGTCTTCAGCGTGGCTTTTGGAAAGCCATTTTCCCACTTTGTGCCTCAGGCTGTGGCCTGGCATTTGAGACTAATAATGCTGATTCTCCTTTATACAGCACTGCAAGATATACAGATGACCAATGCTTTGCAAAAGTGTTCCTTTGTTGGCAGTATTTTGTCTTATTTGGAAATCCTAGCCTTTATGTCCCAGCTCAGCTGATAAATAATTAAGGAATATTCACATCATTTTCATTTTACATGTCTAAAAATAGTGTTATGAAGAAACTAAAAAATCTTGTTGCCTGGATTCTTTGCACAGCTACTGGTGAAAGCAGACAGCTTCAGGAGAAGGTTTAGAAGAAAGTAGATTCCATGAATATTATTCAATTCCAAGTATATTACATTTTCCTGGGCCAGAAAGGGCTCAGCTGAAGTTGAGAAGTAGAGAAATGTGAATGGAATAAAGAGAGGGAAAGCAAGGGAAAATAAATACAGAAAATGTGAAGAAAATAGGATGAGAACAAAAGAAAAGAAGCCAAAAAATAGAATTAGAGTTTAAACTGAATTTTACTTTTTTTCCTTCCTAATCTGATGGCTCATTTTTTGCAAGTCTTTTTAATGTCATTTGAAATTGAATATTTAATTAAAATTTCATCCTAATAATAGCTTGAGGTTACTTCTTGATAATTTAGCAGTAATAATCCTATCCTGCTCTAATAAACTGTGAAGCTTTCGGCCTCAGAGATTAACCTGAATGTGATTATTATCTAATAAATAGGGAACTTCTGCAAGCTATCGTTATATTATTTATAAGTCTTCAGACTACACTAATAACTGGTCTGTTTTACTTTGCAAAAGGAATAAAAACATAGTAACATGAGACCTTACTATGTAGAGTGCTCTCTGTCAAGTCAGAGGTAGAGAGAAATTGCTGGGAGAATCTTCAGTGAGTTGTGGTTTATAAGCAGAGCACAAAAAGTGAAAGTCTACCGTATGTGAAATAACCTGTGAAGCAGAAACTGGCATACGAAGATCTTTGTGCATTGCTGTTGATAATGAGCTAAGGCAAGAAAGAAGGGGGGAAAAAAAAGATACTTGCCTGTTTAGTTTTGTCTCCTTTTACTGGAGGTGGTCATGTAAACGTTATAGGTGAGATTTGCCCAAATTCACTTCTGGCCGACTAAAATGTTGCAGAGGCCAAAATAAAAGCAGATCTCTAGGCTTGCAAGTAATCCTATTTATAGACTTTAGGAACGTCTGAGTGACCACAGACAAACAAGTCAAGGCTTTGAAAAACTGCATCAAGAACTACCCTCTGTATTTAAAAACTTTTTTTTTCCTTTGGTGTTTGCATTTTGTGCTTGAAGTATTAGTTTATTACATTAGAAATTACTGTTATGTCAGTAGATCTGTGTTGCTGCTGAAGGACCAGAGTACTTCCCAGCTTCTAGGTCTGAGTCCAGACCTTCAGCTGCATCTGCCTGTGTTGTAAGAAGACCTTGCTGTTCATGGATTTTCGCACAAGAAAAAAACATACACACAGGAGCTGCAGCACTGGGTACAGAACTGGACCGAAGGCTAGATGACATAGCAGTAGATAGACAACCACAATCCTGATCTCCAGTCTTTTATACTGTCTTCGTACCGGACGTAATTTATAACTGTTCATCATGAGACCTGTATTATGAAGGAATTGTGACTCGGAATGTGAGAGTTCTCTGAGTTTAGCTAACTATAAATACACTGTTAACGGCACCGTCCACAGCTTGAGCAGTGGCATGCGGTCATCTGCACTGTTTAATTTTTGGCATGCTGCTTGTCACAGTTTTGATCCCTGCCACCTAACATCCTTCCAGACAATATCCAAGCATGGTTCGGGGAGTAATGAGCCAAAAACTGCTCACAATAGTCAGTATGAATGAGACCACATTTTTGGAGGGGTGAAAAGAGAGTTCAGCTAGATGGATGCAATCTGTGTCATGCTACTGAAAACATGGTAAAAAAAACCCTAAATTATTACCAAAAAAAAAAAAAAAAGAAAGGAAAGGAAGGCAGGCATATTCTCTTACTCTGAGGTCACTAGTATAGATATAGCCCCTCTTGCTGTGGTTAAATTTTTACCGTGTGCTCAGCTATATAGCTCAGCTACCTCTCTGTATGGGGGGAGCAGTGTCAAACTACTAGCTTTTCTCTGCAGAAATTATCTAGCAAGCTGGGCCATGGCTAAGCTCAGGTTAGTCTAAGCAATCCCTGCTGCTAAGCAAACAATGGTCCAGGCTTACAGGAATGAGTGAATACATAAAGGCACAAGCCAGCACAATCCACTAGTGAGAGATAAGGGTAGAAAGGGGAAAACATTTTAATAATGGATTCTTTTTCATCACACTTGCTGAACTGCAACTGTGATTTTCTAAAATCAAAATAAAATTCAGTTGACTCTTTATTTCTTTGGCTGCTTTAATTAAAATAGTTATTGATTTAAAATGCAAAATGAGTTAGTAAATGCCTATTCTTTAAATTCTGATCTAGAGCTTTAGCTACCTCAAAATGTTACGTGGTATTGTTATTACACTTCTTTCCCAGGATTGATGATAATATTATTTAAATAAGAGTTTTCAATATTATTTGTATTATCATTACTGTTATGGTTTTGGAATGGTTTGTTTTCATGATAATAAATTAAATTACCCTGTTGATTGATGTAGAAAGTATTTTGCAAGTGTCAGTATATCTAAAACCAAACTTCAGCCATAGGTAGTTCTCGTGATTGCTGTTGTCTGAAACTTTAGTTCTTCTAAGTTTGGGTTGGTTTTTTTCTGATAATCCTTATGTCACAGTCACGTGTGCAGCCCCTAATAATAACATGTGTTCTTCTGTTTTCCCTGACTTTGGATTTGAAGGTCATTCACTCTGTTATTAACAAAATGCTCATAACTTACTTAACATCAGCTACAGATTTGTTCTTCCCACATCTGATCTGACAGATGTGAATGTCAAGACAAGGTGTCTAATTTTCCCTCATGTATTGTAATGGATTGCATTTGCTTCTGTAACACCTTCAAAAGATATATCTACAATAGAAGTTTCATAATGTCACAGGCCTTGCTTTGCATTCAATTCACACCCATGATGATTCTTTAGGACATCGTACTGCAAGGTGCTGAGCGAACCCAGAGAGATGCTGAGCAATGTCAGTTCTCATAGGAACCAGTGAAGTTAAGGGCAGTTTGCTATCCAAGGAGACCTTTAGTATTTCAGAGTTAGTTAATCCATTTGTCTAGTAAAGTAAAAGGATAAGACTGGTGAGGAAAGCATCCTGCTTGCGGCTCCCCTGAGGTGTATCTGTGCTGCAGTCACAGGACTGCAGGCTGGCTGCTTTGGCACAGAGCTCTGCATGGGCTGCAAAACCTGTCTCAGAGAGAGAACAGCACCTGCCAGCAGGGTTGACATGTTGAGCATGCGACAGAGTTTTCAGAAAACATCTGCCAAATCCAGTCACTGGTAGAAGATAATTTCTGAATCTGACAAAGCACAGTCATGAACTGAACCCGAGTGTGCGATGTGCTTGGTCCTGTCGGGACTTGGGCCACTCTAAGTATAGGCAGAAGTAAAAAATCTTCAGCCTGGGTCAGCAAAATTTCTTAGGTATTTAATCTTAAAATCCCCCATATGTTCTGTAATGTCCCGGTCTGCTGCCCCCATCCCAAAGTAGGCAGCCAAGCCTGCATTCATAATTCCTCATCGTACGCACTTCGCTAAGCCTCGTTTCTCTGCATCGTCTCTACAGACAATGGAGAAAAATTGAAATCTCCCATTTCCAAATTGCCCTCAGAGGCTGGGCTGTGCTGTGTAAGTAAACCAAACTATATTAGGAAGCGTTTCTAGGTGCTGCAGCTTGATCATCTATGCTGTTAAGGTCTTAGGAATGGGCCTGGCACAGTTTTGGCCAATGCTAATTGCTGCTTCCCAGTCCCTGCCCATGCCATGTGCCCAACAACTTCTGGGCATAGTTTGAGCATGGACACAATCAACAGATGATTTCCAAAGGGTAGTTCGGATGTGACCTTGTTGTGGGTGGTGAGAGCATTTAGCAGTGCGGTGGCAGGCCATTTGCTGTAAGCCAGCAGCAGTAACAGACAAGGATTGTAAGTATATTTTATTTACTGGTGGAGACAGCTTTTCATTCTAACACAAAGCACAGGTGGAAGAAGTAACACCAACTTTTAGTTGTGAGTGTTGTAATTCCAGCATTCATACAGGCAGGAAGAGCCCTGGCATCTAGTTTCTTCTGAGCATTTGGTTTTCAATCCTGTTCTCGTGTTTCCTTGGAGGCTCTTCTAATTGCCAGGCTATTGACATAGCTTGGGTTGAGAGCAAAGCTATTTGTCACTGAACTTAAAACCAAGTCACATGAATTCAAGCAATGAGGATAGTGGCTAGTGATGTCCTCTGTTCTGGTCCTGACTGTAGAGGTTACATTTGGATGGTGTAGAGACCTTCTCTAGCCAAGGAAGTCTTCATTTCTCAAGCCAGAGAATCAATTTTCACTGAGAAGTAAGAAAGAGGTTGAACTCAGACTAAGGAGAGCCAAATCCCCTAGGAAAGTATATTGACCACTGAACTCCATGGCCAAATGTGGCCACAAATACTTTCTGCTTCAGGTGCTGTCAGGGACCCTGACCTTCTGAATCGTGATCAGACGGAGATAGCGAATGTGTGCAACTGAGTCAGACACCCCATGTTTAGCATTTCCCAAGTTCATGTGCAATATTGCAGAATTTTTTCACTTAAACCTTTGTTCCTGACAGTAACCGTTATCTTTGCAAAAAATCTAATTTATCTCCAGACACTACTAATAAATTTGTTAGTATTCAGATAGCATTTTGAATCCTGCTATGCTCTTTTACATCAGAGAAGGTCAACTCTTCTATGTATGACCTCATTAGTTTTGTCAGTTTTAAATGTATGCCCAGCCTTGTTCTTGGCTTTGGGAAAAGCTGAGCAACATTTGCAGAATCATGTTTAATGACGTTTTGGCATTTAAGGGTACAACAAATGCAAATATCATAGCATGAAAGTAATATTTGCATGTTATAGGAGGTAAATCCTGAAATATATTTAAATACAATAGTATGACACTGGGGCCTTTCCTTCAAGTTTACCAATATCTGCCAAATGTCTAAGAAAAGAAAAGAAAAGAGAAAAGAAATTAAAAAGAAAAGAAGACAAGACAAGAAATGAAAAGAAAGGAAAAGAGAGAAAAGAAAAAGACAAGAAGAAAAGAAAAGAGAAAAGAAAAGGAAAGGGAAGGGAAGGGAAGAGAAGAGAAAAGAGAAGAGAAGAGAAGAGAAAAGAAGAGAAGAGAAGAGAAGAGAAAGACAATTGTAATAGGCAGGAATGGAATTTTGAACATATGAATGAAAATGGTGTTCTTTTGCACCTAAAGGATAGAACTTAGTCTGTTTATTTGGGTACTCATTTTCTACTATTGGTTTTTACTTTGTAAAAAATCTTGTCTTGTGTACAGGAGAAATGCAGAACAAATGCAGGAAAAGGCAAATTAATTCATGTGAATAGCATATCCAGCCTGTCCTAGACGCTAAAGGTACATGTACAGCTTCCTTGTAATATAATAATAAGTATTTGTAATTGCAATATAATGAATAATTATAAGAGTATAATAATATAATATGATAATACTACAACATATGTACAGGGGAGCTTCTTTTTAAACCCAGGCAATTAGTAAGTGATATTTAAAGCATAAAGGAGCATAAAGGTTTGAATTCACCAGACATTTTAAGCTGGCTCCTGGGTTATTTCATTTTTTTTTATTCTTACCATAGCATTTGAAATCCCATTGTACTCTCCTTCAAAGTCAGATTAGTGCTGCTGTATATAAGCACATTCCTTTCACTGCTTTTGAATATGGGGTCAGCCAATTTTGTTCAGGGCAAGGCTCTGAGGAATGACAACCAGGAGTGCTCAGATGACCTCTATACATTAATACATTCTCTAGAGCATGTCACTTCTTATTTGTCTCAGTCACATTGCTCAGATGCAGTATCTTCTTTTTCCACTGTAGCATGAGAGAATACAGATGTCAGGACTGCTGGCCATGATCGCTGTTCCAATCGTGGAAATTCACAGTTTGCACCTGTGCTTGAACACCTGCAGGATTTAGGGTGATCTGGCAGTTTTCAGCTCCCTGCTGTGATTTATTTTCATGTTCACCGGTGAAGTGTGTGTATGTGTATGCTTGTGTGTGTGCGTGGATGTGTCTGTCCGTGATGGTGGGACAGCTAATGGATTGCTGTTTGGGAATGACTGCTCAAGCTTAGCTTGCACAACCATCTTAGCTGAAGATAACATTTAGTTCTCATACTGCCTGCATGTCCCACATACATTTTCAAAGTGTCAGGCTCGATTTCCATCTTTCTCTCGGCCCTTCCTACTCTCTAGTGCATGTAGCTGACACCATGAAATGGATTTTTCTGCCATTTGAATTTCACTGATTTCTTAAATCCTGTTTGCCTGGAGGCAGAGTGACAGCATGAATTCCTGCCTTTTCCACTTGGCTCTTAGATGTAGTGCTCAGGACAACACTATATGTTAAGCACTGAAGCATGACCAGAAGTACTCCCCACTATGGCCAGCTCTTCCCTTCATCTTATTTTCCTTTAATATTTTTATAAAAACTTTACTACTGTTTCTTGTGCCCATTCAGTACTTGTGGCTTTGTGTCCTGAGCAACTGCTCAGATCATCTTGCTTATCGAGAGCACAGAGGGAGGCCGTGCCGCAGAGCTTTTGCCAACCCAGCTATATTGATTGAGGGTATGAAAAGTTCACCCCACCAAACTGACACCATGCTGTTCCCAAAGCTCCCATGAACTTCTGGTTGTTTTTTTTCTTAGTTTCTTAGTTTCTTTTAGTTTATGTCAGAGTCATAAAAAGGCAGCAGAGCTTCTGCTGGCCTTGGATCGGTGCTGGAGATGGAGCGTGGATGCAATTGTGGTTGCAGAGCCTTCGCCGCTGAAACTCTGTCATGTGGACAGAGCTTTTGAATAAAATCCAGAAACAGGACAGGTGCTTTTAGAGCAGAGGTAAGCACTAGATTCAAAACTGCAACCTGAACTCCTCTCCCCTTTCTCCACTCAAATGACAGCTGCTTAGTCTTGAATCAGTAGACACATGTTTTGTTTCATTTTTTAACTCCAAGTCTCTTTAGTGCCTACAGTTCCCCTTTTTTATGTGACCAGACTGCACTAACCATGCCATAGCTAAGTTCAGTGCCTAGATTGGGTCAGTGTCCAACAAGGATCTATCAGAAGGGGAGATATCTTCTCAGAGCATCCCTAAGACACAGCAGAGGGATTGGCCATTTTAAAAACACAGTTGTGACAACTGCTTTCTTTTGAGGACAAGGCTAGAGAGAAAACTGCTCTCCCTTTCAGAAACTAGCCTACTAAATATTTGCCAAGGAAGTGGGAGAACCAGCTCTGCTGAGGATGCCCTGTAACCTACATCGTTCTAGAAAGACAGCCTTAGTACTGTGCTACAAGTCATTTACATTACTGAAGGGCACTTTCTGCCTTCCCTCTTAATGCTATGTCATGGTGCAAAAAAGACATCAAGATTCATTGGGCTAAACAGAGAGAGGAAGAATGTTCACAAGGGAGCATGGTAGCCAGGCCATTTACTGCTCCTTGCTTCAATAACTGGTTATTTTGTCAAAGACATCATGGACATCATGGAGGGAGAATGTTACAGACCATCTGATCAAGCAAAGGAACTGGGTGATGCTTTTGAGCAGGGGATTGAACTTTAAAGTTCAGCTAATAAAATGTCAGAGGCCTATTGAATTCTGCCAGGTGCAAAGCAGAGTTTTAAGGAAGGTAATTTTGGCCTTTGGTACCAATCTTCCACCTAAATCCCACTAAATGGACCAATTTCTTTTTTTTTTTTTTTTTTTTTTTGACTCTGGTTCTTGTCCTGAGGCAGCCGAAGAAGATATATGGAGCAGCTGGATTTTTTTTAGAAGCACTTTGTCAATAACATAAAGAGTATTTTGCCTGTGATTATTTTGGGGCTCTATGGATTTTCAGTGCTACCTTTATGCTGAGCCAAAGTCCATTCTTAGGAGGCCTTCAAGCCGTCTACTGCTTCAGGGCTTCCGTTGAAGGTATCAATTTTAAGTGAACCCTTTGTCTAAATATAGCACAGCCACACAGCAGTTCTCCAAGCTCTGTATTAAACATTGCATAAAATCCTGGTTGTCTCTGTAGTAACATAGCTACCAGGAAACTCAAGGGACAACCATGTCAGACCTGTGAACATTTCAAAAACTGAAAAACAGCGTGCTCCGAGGAGCCTGCAGAAAATCTTGCCCTTGGATTCAGCTGATGTTACCATGTCAGCATGAATCACTTGAGAGAGGAGGGAATAGCAATGTTATGCTATTTCTAAACAGTCTCCTTTACATTAGTTTAGTTTAGGCAGCATAGTTTCATTTCAATCTATGCGGTGTTATACTGTTGGCATGTTACCTTCACTATTCGCTTAAAAATAGAGAATATAAAACAGAGAATGTAAACTGCAGCGAGGGTGACAGATGGAATTTTTCCTCTTATGTAAAAAATGCAAAGTAATGAATATGTATGCAATCGCTTTTTTACTGCGTGGCAATACAATGAGTATGTCTTTGTGCCTCTATCATAGCCCCTGTAATGCTACAACCTCATGGAGATTCTCATATAAATCAAATGGCACAGAAGAACCTAATTTTTTCTCATTACCAAATGGGAAAGATGCCCCTTCTTCCAGGGAGTGGCAAAAAAAAAAAAAAATCCCATAGACGTTTAATTAAAAATATTAAAAGTGTATTTTTGTAGACCAAAAAAAAGAATGCCATAATAAAAACAAGTAGCCTAGGAAGGAAACACAGTGCACTTTGAACAAACAATCTCTTCTACCTTCTATCAGTTCTTCTGCAGCAGCGATCATCCAGATAGCTGAAGGACTTGTGTTAAGCCTGTGCCTGCATCTCCATAGCTGTTTTCTGTATTAATTTGCAAAACCTGTGAAAGAAAATGTAAAAGTCATATGTCTAGCTAATCACATGAACTAACCGTAAGATTCACATTCTGCAATATTTGCCCAGGAAATTAGGATCTTATTTTGTAAACAGCTGACAGAAATGACATGCAACAAAGTGTTTGATCAAGTAGTTTGAACCGTCGAATACAGTGAAAAGTTCATTAAATAGATCTTTGATGAAAATATATATTGTCAGAACAAAGCCTTCAAGCCAAGGCATACCTCTGAAGCACCACTGTACTTACCACTTGTTCAAAATAAGAAGTAAAATATGCAGAAGTGAATTTTCACCTGAGTCTAGTGAGACAAGCATCAATCTATTTGTTACTTTTGGATGATTTGAACATGAATGATTTTATTGTCCCTATAAAAATATCTTCAGAAGAAGGCAATTCCTAAACCATCAATCCAAACAAAATTCAGTAATTGAGTAAACAGTAGTTCATACTATATCCTCTGCAATATCTAAGCATGGCTCAGGAGTGCTGTTGGAAAAGCTGAACTCTGAATGCTATGTGGGCTGAATTCTTCCCCCTGTGCCTACCTTGCACTGCCTGTGAACCCACAAACCTAATGCCCAATAGGCTGCTTGAAAGCAAGTGTGGCAGGTTCTTATCTAACATTTAAATCGTGAGACTCTGACTAAATGTGGGATAGTTCTTACAATTTCCGCTCCCTGGGCAATTTCTGTTTGTCAGGTTACTGTATGTATGCATTTATTTTAGAACCTACTGTTCACTATTTGGTTAAGTCATAATTGCTAAGCAAATACATCCTTTCAGTCACCATAATACAGAGCTATTGTTTTGAAAATTTGTGCTGCTTAATTTACAAATCCAAGATGATTTAATCTGCTATCTTCTCCAGCAACACAATGGACTTTGCCAATCATCATACTAAATTTGCTTAAGAGATAAGAACTAATATGAGCTCATTCAGCTTTGCCATCTATCATGCAGTAGCAGTGAGTGTCCTGTTTGGTATGCAACAAAATTAAATTCTGTCCTTGAGGAGTTTACATATTGCTTATTTGCATTCCCCTGTTATGGAGGAGGAGAATTGCTGTACCTTGTAAGCTTGATTTCCACAGTCCTGTATCAAAGATGTGTTTATTTACTGTATTTTCAAATAGAAGAGAGAGATACATTTCAGAAGGTAAAGACCTAGTAAATATGTTTGCTTTTTACTGAACAAAGTAGGTGGTATCATAACATGTGCCCGAGGGGCCAAATGCTGGGAGTGTTCTGTGGGTCAGACCGCTCATCGCAGCCCCTGCTCCTTCTCAGCAGCCGCAGCTCACCCCGCGGGAGGACCGCGGCGGGGTGCTGCTGGGAGCGCTCCGGAGCCCTCGCAAAACCACCTCAAAAGGGCAAACGGTGCCAGGAGGCAGCAGGACCTGTCTGCTCCTCGGGAAAGGCGAGCTGGGAGCCAAGGCTGGCAGCAAAGCTGGCGGGGCAGCACCCTCACCTGCAGGGATGCAGCAAGGAGTGAGGAGAGGGTCGGGTGGCAGACAGGGCCAGCCCAGAGTCCAGTGGTCGCCAGAGAGGTGGTGAGGCACCTCTGAGGTCAAGCCAAGAAATCAAGCATCGGCGAGGTCCGTGGCCAGGCACGGATGTATCCGCGATGCAGCCGAAGGCACGGGCCCCAGCTCCAGCGCAGCTCCGGGGTGAGGGGGGACCGCGGCTTCCCGCAGCTCTTGCTCACACCGCCCGGCCGCACTGTCTCGGAGCTGGCCTGAGCACCCGCAGCCAGACCCCCAGGAGGAGCAGGGAGGCTGCAGAGCCTGTTCATGCTCTCAGGGCCCTGAGAAAGAGGAGAAACAAAGACTGCTGAGGCTGCCATAAAGTGCTGTAGTTGCCCTGTATTTTGGAGCATCCCAGAACAATTCCCACAATGTTTCCACAGGAAAGCAGCACGGGTGCTAAAGAAGTATCGTGCTCTTCAGCCTCTCCTTAGTGCCATGCCTGCGTAAAGCTGTAAAGCCAATGAGAGCATGAATCTCAACCTGTATGTAGAGCTAAGGACGTCTATAATCATTTCCAAGCCCACCTTTAATTATTTTAAAAGCTCGTTGACTATTTGAGTCACTTGGCTTTTAGAAAATCAGAAGTTAAACACACACTGTCCTTTGTTGTTCTTGCAAGCGTAATCCATATAGCACTAAAGCAGTATGCAAATACCATTTACTTAAAGCATGATTTCAAAGTATTCTTTATACTCTGTCAACACTGAGGTCTATACATGTTTTGTACACGAGAAAATTTGTAGATTTATATAATTTATCTTAGTTTCATACAACATTAATTTGCTGATTAAAATCAGGGGAAAATGAACAGAGAATTGCACAATCATTAGTTTACTGAATGTTTTAAGAAAAATTACTATTGTAGGGAATTATGTAGAAATACTGGGAAACGTTCAAATCTACAGGAAAAAAAACCCAAACAAACAGAAGACCTGAAAAGCAGCAAGAAAATTAATATGAAGACATGAATCCATCCTGTTTTCAAACTTCCAGTTCTCCAAGTGACCACAGAAAGAGCATAAAGGGCAGAGTTTGGGTACCTGAAGACCCTTCCATTACAATGCCATATAAAAATCTTGTTTGCAGTTTCTTAAGAGAGAATTTTGCCTTTTCACAAAGGTGCTGGCTGAGCATCACCCTCTATTATTGAAGAATATGTATAATGTACCATCAAATGGCCACAGGAACATAAAATTAAAGAAAAACAGCCCTGCATTTTTAACCTTAGCCATAGATTTTCTTTCTTCTTTTTACTTCTTAATGAACAAGACAGAGATTTTTAAGTAATTTAAATAATTTTAAGTGCTCCTGGAGTATTTAGGGTCAATTTTTCTGATAATGTTTGCCTAAGTTATTGAGCAGATACCCTGGTCAATAATATCTAGAGGCTGTTACTGGAAGTTAGCCCCTGTCACACCTGTGACAAGCCAGCATCACAAACAGTATTAAAAAAATAAGTGCTGAAGCAAGCTACATGGATGTGTTTTAATCTGCTGGATGCTGTTTAATCTGCTGGACATGCTCAGAAAATATTCAAATCAAATACCTTTAAGTAATAAGCGGAACAATAAAAGGAGTTTCTAGAACTATACAAACTCTTCCAAGTAAAACACTCACATATCTTCGTCTTTTCTTGGTAAAGGGTTCGCAAACACTGAACAAAAATGGAAAAAAAAAAAGTATGAATTACTTCTGCTGTCTGGCCCAAAGAAGTAGAAAGGCTACAGATAAAGCTACGTGACAAACTCCACACAGATCGAGTCAGAAGAGATTTTTCAGATATTTAGCAGGGAGGGATGGGACTGTCACCGCACGTCACACAGCCTAGGACAAGAGAAGAGTCCCTGTTTCCTTTATGCATTCACTGCTTGGTCTTGTCCTTTGAAGCCAGAATATTGGAACTATTTGTCCCATATCCCCTTCTGTCAATATGCGGGACAGGAGTGGAAGAAAGACCTCTGCTTTTCTTCATGGGTGCGCTGGCTGTGAAGGAAGATAATGAAGCTGCTGCATTGCCAGAGCTGAACATGCTTCTTTCCGCCTCCATCTCCTCAAAATAGAAGCAGAGGTGCAATTAGTTATCAATAATCTGTTTTCTGGCTTTCCAGGACAGTGCAGATGTGCAGTGTTTTTTTGCTATAGGTATGTTGCAAAATTACAATCTACTCTTCCTCCACATTCAGGAATATTCAGAATCAAAGCCCATATGGCACCTATATTATCAGCTTTTTTTCTTATGTGAAGATTTGCTTAAAGTGCCTGCTTACCGCAGCCACCCGTAGCTGTAGTTAGTTGACTCAGACTTTCACACAAGATTACAATCATAAAATTTGCTGAATTCTATATGATAGATCCTAGCTTTTAGGCAGAAATTTCCTCAAGACTGATTGAAAAATAACATGCACGGCACATACTTTAGACCTGCCGATTGATGTGGTTCACCCGTCTTGTGTTTTCTCCATAAGATGTCAACGCAGAGCTGCCATCCCTCAGAAGGGTGTGCTTCGCTTTTAGGCCACCCATTTTACAGATATGCTAAGCATAGCCTGAACCAAGGTCAAAGTCTAACAGTAGTTTAAATTATATGTCCTATTTCATGCCCCTGAAGTATCGCCTTGTTTTTAAAGTGGTGTGTTTACAATGGAGACAGAGGAGAATGTTCCTTCAAAATGTTAAGAAAATTTGTAATAATGTTTTTGAGTTAAAGGCTTCACACTTACCCTGATCTGAAATCTGAACATTTACTTGGGTTTTTTTTCTTTTTTTCTTTTTTTTCCCTTATTGTCTCAATGCCTTCTTGCTCAGAAGTTAAATCTTCTGGGACCCTTAGACACTAGTCATGTTTTCCACACAAATTTCTCACTTTGGTCATTTCTTCTGGTGAATTGTTTTAGGTCCCAATTCTGTGAGAACTAAGTAAATAATGATAATTTCACTTATATCAAGAGCTTAATGGAGGGTTACCATCAGCTTTGCTGTAACCAGTATCAGTCCCGCTACAATTGGATTGTTTTGCAGTTTTATTTCATGGACAAATTGGAGCTCCATGTGGCGCACACAGCTTCTGTACGGCTTCTTAAAAAAAAAGAAAAAAGCCCACAAAATAAATCTTAATTTTTGCCTCCCAAGAATAAAACTAGTGAGATCTTAAGCCAAGAATAGTTAATTTTCTTTCTCAAGGATGATAGATATATGCTATGGACCAGCATCACAGTTGGCAACTGTACCTTTCTAGTTCTGTAGGTATCTATTTTTTCAGGTGTATTGGCAGCACTGAGAAACAGATGGAATCATCTGGATGAGAGAGGAAATATCAGCTGAAACTGGGGCTCTCACTGATTCATGACAATTTTTGTGTGACTAAGGTTATGAAAAACAGTGATTTTTCTTGTGCCACATGCAATAAAGTCATTGTTAATTTCTTCTTTTGAAGAAGAATATTGTTATTACAGGACCGTGTCTGTACATCATTTTAAAGAATAACAAGCTTTACTTTAAGATTGGACTGGTCATTTTTTTCTAAATGTTGTGTCCTAGTTCGTACATAATTAATTCAAGGGCAACCTAAAGGAGTATGTTATATCTGAGCTCAGATCTGATCATTCTAACGATCATTTCTGGTTTCATATCTATATATCTATCCATACTGCTAGACACAGCAAATTCATAAAGGCTCCTTCAGGTTGGAGGGCCTATACTTTACCTAGTTTTACAAAGCCCGAAGATAAATCTCAAACGCATAAAACAAACTGGGAACCATAATAGCAAGGGGATTTATAAAACTGTCAAGGTGAATTGATCATTAATGGTATTTTTTCTAAAATACAAGTACTATCTGAATGCAATTCATAGACAATATGTCATATGAAAAGGTATATTAATGCAATTAAAATCTAACGATTACAATTCAGTTTCATTAAAATCTAATTACTCATCTAGATTTATGTAACTGGGACCTGAAATTAATGATGGAGGTTTGTTTCTGTCATGTATTTGCTACCCTCAGCCGGAGCTACTTCAGTCGCAACAGCAAGGCAGCCAGGATTTCAGGGTTTTTTCAAAAGATTCAGTTGCCTCTGAGTCCATGAGAATTATTGCTATACCTTCCTTCCATTTATAACATTATTTCCCAGAGACGATCTGTGTTTTTCAGTGTGGTTGATGTGATCTCATTAGCAGTCAGAGCTCCTTCACGCATTAATTTTTCCCTGTTTTCAAAGCTAAAATTCAGTTTTTTCCCCTTTCCTTATGCCATGTGTCTTTTCATGAATCCTTCTGAAGTTATGAATAGACTTTTGGAAGTGCTTAGGCAGTAGCAGCTGTTGTAGGAATGCTCTCAGAGCTGCTGGATACTGAACACTTCCAACCTATTTCATCTAGATGCTTAAAAAGGAAGAGAGCCACCTGAAAGATTCATCAGAGGCTGTGGTAGTTTTGCCCTCGGTCTCTTTCACATCCTGGCTAGCGGCAATGACGCTCCATTGCCAGAAACACAGGAACAGTACATCTTCTGTTACTAGGTGTTTGTATTTAACATCTGTTACTCTTTTATGTAAAAGAATCTTCTTAGTTTCCTTCATTTCAACAGAAATATAAGCAAACAAAAAAAAGAAAACCTCTTTGAGCATCTCTGTCAATTTTACCAAATTCCATTCAGATGGAGAAATGCTCAAAAAGAAGGTTATAGTTGTTTCCCAGTCAGACAAGTACTAAGTCATTCCTCATTAAACAACTGTCTAGGTTGGGTTAGTCACTTCTTTAATCTCAGGTGCATTTTTTCCAACGGCATAGGACTCCCCAGAAGAAATCTGAACAATATTAACAACTCTGCTTTGAGCTGTCTTTGCATAAATTGGCAAAGAGATAATTTTGATGAGCTGAGATCCTTTTAGTTTCACAGATTAGTCCGTAATCCTTATGTTATCACATGCAAGCACAGTAAGTTTGTGAAGGTAGATAAAACCAGTGTACTGAGGTTTTGTTGTTTCTCTCACCTCCACAGCCAGGAGCATCCACAAACAGCCATTCTCATCAGCACTGTAAGTGTGCCTTAGCTGTTATCCTTCCTTTCTCACAGTACAGAAGCTAGACTGGACAAAGCACTGATAAGAATATAATTACACATCATTCCTCCTTAGGCACGGAGGGAGACTACACATTCAAGCAGTCTTTTCCATCTCTAATATTCATTAAACAGATTCTACTTAAAGGCATCAGCTGATAAATAAGGAACCCAATACCTTACCTTACCTTGCTAGCTTTATACACCTTATGCCTACATGGGGTAGCTAATACAGATTAAGTTAGGATGTGAAAGAATTATCTCTTAATATACTTTCAGCACAGACTTCAAAATATAGTTTTAGCATGGAAGGAGAGTAACAAAAGCATAGATCTGAGATGAGCATCATTAGCTAAAAGCAGGACAGCTTCACTTGACCAGTGTGCTAATGAAAATCTTTGTGTTGTATACTTTGTTCTTGAGCTGAATATTAATTTTCTTGGGCCTTATATGTGCCATGGAAGTCTGCATTTTTGCCCAAGCTTCCTCATGGCAGTTTTCCATAAAAGCGAAAGGGAATCAGCAGATCAGGTTCTTCCACAATCTGTCATATGACACAAATGCACTTTACCTTTCCCAGAATTAGTATTCTCACTGCTAAAACCAAATAACCATATTCTGTGTCATTCTCCTTGGAGATCTCCACAGGAGGACCAACCATACAAATGCTAAGAGCATTTTTTAGTCTCTGCAAGTGGATCCCCAGAAAGTAGTCCTTGAATCACACAGATTAGGTCGATATTGCACCCTTTAAGCACCTTGTCCTCTTGTATAGTGTTATGTGCCATGTTTCATTTCATCACTCTCTGCTTTTTCTATATGATATCCTCATGCTAGAGAGAGAGAGTAAAGTCCAGTGGTAAAAAAGATTGTTTCATTCAAGTTTCAGCAAAGGAAGAGAGAAGAATCTCAGGGCATTGACAATGCACCATCCCCAATAACCATTTTGCATAATAGAAAAATTCTGCTTTCAGAGAACTTTTCTTCATAGACCATGCCCAGTGTTATGTTGGCTATGTTTCCAGTCCCTTTGAGCTACCTAAATTTTTAATGCACCTACAACACAACTCATTCTTTACAGAAAGTTCATGTCCAAAAAGTAACATTGAAGAGAGAGAACCTGCTGAAATAATTTCCCCTACTCTGACAAGCTGAGAGAAGAACCTCTGATCAGTTCTTTAAGGTGCATCCTCCATGGGAAAGAGCTTGGAGAGCAGAGGAATCTAGCTGGCATTCATTGTCCTTGCTTTAAACAGTTCAAAAACACCACCATAGAAAGATCCTGAACTAGCAACTGAGTAGAACTAATATTGGGGCAGAAACAACATTAAAAAAAAAAAAAATTAATTGCAATTTCTTCCGGGTTTAATTGTAATTAAATATTTAGTTAAATGAATTTAATTCTTTTATTATTATTACTATTGAATCTTTAATTATCTTGGTAGATAGAATTAACTTAGTCTTTTTCTTAAACCTCTTTTTCCTAACAGTCATTTCTACCAAGTGAGCTCACAAATGGAGGACAACGATCAACCTTTACATGGGATGAACCGACAACTCTCAGCGAGTCTGCTACTGAGGCAGAATCACAGAGTTTTCAGGAGTGGAGGCATGTGCTTTCCATCCCAGTGAAAGGGTTGTTTTGGGGAGTGGTGACACTAAATGCCTTCTCACTAGAGAATAATCTTTTCTGGCAGGCAATAATCAAAACCCTTTGGCAAGCAGCAAGAAGGATGCTTAAATGATTTCTGACTTGGAGAATAAGGCTGCTCGTGACTAATCTATTTCCAGAGAAAAAGCTACAAGGGGACTCAAAAGCAAACACCCCACAAATCCTCTGTATGAATTTCAGGTAGAAACAGAGTTCTGTCAAGCCTGTGAAAATGCCATATAGGCAGATTCAGGAGCATTTTAAAATAAGAAAATGCAGGGGGGTAGCAATAAGGAGTTAGTCAGTCAAGATAAGAAATTTTGCATTATCTTTATCCTATGTCTTGACATAACATTCTTTGCATTTCACACTTCAGAGTGAGTTATGTAACAGTTACCATCATTTTAGAGATGCTCGGAAAGCCCTAATATACGGGAGATTTAGTAGAAGGGCCTCCCATTCTTACATGCATACAGAAAGAACCAACTTCCAGCACAATTTCTGCATGAAAATCCCCTTGATTAAATGTGTAGTCATAATTGCATATAGATCAAACTGCTAATCATCTTGGCTGACAGCACGAGTGATGCAAAGCACTAATATTCTACACACTATTCTCTTTGAAAAATGCCCTCTCTGACTGTGCAACATAGACATGCTTTGCATTTGCCAGTTTAATGTGTTTGGAGGTTCATAAAGCTGGGCTTCTATCTTACAAGTTTTTCTTGGCAGACATCTATCAATCAGCATCTTTTCATTAAGCTGGCAGCCACTATAAGAACCATTTAATCTCTGAGCAGTTCTGTCCTAGGGAAGCTGTCCTTCAGAACAGGTCCTTGTAGAGGTCTCTGTACCAAAAAGTCCTTGTAAAAGAGCTCACAGCCCAAAGCTCTAATTCTGTAATGATCTCTCTTTCCAAAGATCCCTGAACCAGTGAAGAATTTATTATGTTGGCCTTTCCCCATAAGGAGGTTTCAGGAAAATGGGAACCAATGATAAATTAAGCAATCTGGGATGCAGAGCAACAGTCAGTGAAGGAAAAAATAGGAACATATTTTTACATGTTTAAAGTGAAAAAAAGGGGACTGACTGCTCTTAGAGATTGTATTGGGTCTGGCTGAGATGGAGTTAATTTTCCCCATAGCAGCCCTCATAGTGCTGTGCTCTGTATTGGTAGCTAGCAAGGTGTTGATAACACACCAGTGTTATGGCTACTGTGGAGCAGTGCTCCCACAGCATCAAGGCTGTCTCTCCAACATTGCCCCCCCCCACCAGTAGGCTGGGGGTGGGCAAGATCTTGGGACAGGTCGTAGCCGGGACAGGTCGTAGCCAGGACAGCTGATCCAAACTGACTAAAGGGATGTTCCATACCATATGACGTCTGCTCAGCAATAAAAGCTAAGAGAAGGAGGAGGAAGGGGGGACATTCATTATTTACATTTGTCTTCTGGAGCAACCGCTACGTGTACAGGAGCCCTGCTTCCTGGGAAGTGGCCGGATATTGCCTGCTGATGGGAGGCAGAGAATAAAATCTTTTGTTTTCCTTTGCTTTCGTGCATGACCTTTGCTTTTGCTTTATTAAACTGCCCTTATCTCTACCCACAAGCCTTTTGTTATATTTTCTCTCCCCTGTCCAGTTGAGGAGGGGGAGTGATAGAGCAGCTTTGGTGGGCACGTGGCATCCAGCCCGGCTCAACCCACCACAGATATGTTCATGGAAGTGAGACAGAGTCAATGATAAACTGGCAGGCATACTGGCAGAGTACTGTATTTTTCAGTATTCTTTCAAGAATTGGGTTTCTAAACAAGTTCAAAAAGCATAGCACTAAATCAGACATCAGCAGAGCTCTGAGCTTCTTGAAGACACTGCCGTGGCCAGGCCTGTGGGCTTTGTTAGCTTGAATTCTTGTTACAGGTATTGCATGACATAAAGTTGAAAGGTGTTTCCAGAGCAAGGAACAAGCCAGAAGAAAATAAAAACATGAAAAGATTAGAAGATTCTGAAGATGGGAAGATTGCTATGTATTCATTAATGATCTAATTATCAGGATAATGAATGGCTGTATTGGGTCACAGGGCTATTTAGTGTATATGAACATTGTTATGGTTTAATAATAGGCCATGAAGAAGCAAGTAGTACTGCTACAGCCACAACTGTCCAAAGATATGAGTGAGATCAGTTTGTATTAAAGAAATAATATCTTCTATTAGACTAGCTGACAGAGACAGAAAAAACACAGTCTATTCTCCAGATTGGAAGCAGGAGCAGAAAATTTTCAAATTGGATGCTGGGTAAGAACAAGTGGTTTCTGCTAAACTTCTGCTAAACTTCTTCTATGCTAATTGATATGGTCCAATTCTGATAAGCACGTGTGGACCAGAGCAAGCAGTTTGCAAGAGAATAGGTGCTAGGGTCATTAGGTCCCAGTGTCCTGGTTTCAGCTGGGACAGAGTTAACTCTCTTCTTAGTAGCTGGTACAGTGCTGTGTTTTGGATTTGGTGCGAGAGTGATGTTGATAACACTCTTATGTTCTAGTTGTTGCTAAGTAGCGCTTATCTTAAGCCAAGGACTTTTCAGTTTCCCATGCTCTGCCAGCAAGCAGGTGTGCAAGGAGCTGGGAGGGAGCAGAGCCGGGGCAGCTGACCTGAACTAGCCAAAGAGGTATTCCATACCATGGAACGTCATGCCCAGTATATAAACGGGGGGAGTTGGCCGGGAGGTGCGGATTGCGGCTGGGGCATCGGTCAGTGGGTGGTGAGCAATTGCATTGTGCATCACTTGTCTTTTCTTGGGTGTTATTTCTTTTTTTGTTGTTGTATTCATTTTCATTACATTTATTATTATTCTTAGTTAGTAGTGTATTTTATTTTTACTTTAGTTATTAAACTGTTCTTATCTCAACCCACGAGTTTTACTTTTTTTTTCTCTCCTCCTCCCCACCCCACTGGGAGGGGGGAGGGGGAAGTGGCTACATGGTGCTTAGTTGCTGCCTGGGGTTAAACCACAACACCCAGTCTTGGAGAATAGCAAGAAATATTGCCTAAATTATGTGAAACATTAAGGAATTACTTCAGGATCAGAAGAGAAGGAAGAAATTTTATTTATTGCATTGACAAAACAATATCTCTGTGGGTCTATGTTGGGTCTATGACTTTAAGTATTTGGTAGAGTTATGAGTTTTAGTTCCCAGGTTTGTCTTTTGAAAGTATTTTATAAGTCTCCTCTGAGTATCAAGACTGAATTGTCAAAGATGAAGTAGCTGCTCTGTGAAAAAGTTTTTCCCAGTGGTAGCTGTATATTTATGTCTAGCATCGATTGCATGTGTGAATTAATTTTAGTACACAGCAGGTGTGTTGTTTTATCCAAGTAATTTCAAGGATGCCGTTTTGTGCACTAGAAGAAATTCTGGAATACATATGTTTAGATGTTTATTGTGAGAAGGAACACTTTGATCTATGTTGCTATGTATTATCAAATAGGATAACCAAAGGTCAACATGCTTGCCTCTAGAACACCAGCACTCACAAAACCCTCTTAATCACTCTAAAGATGATGTTCACCAAAAAAGGGTATTCTTCTAAGGAAATAAATCACACCTGAATATTGTTATGACTTACTACAGTACAAACTAAACAAAATATAACAACAGAACCCACTGTCCATACACTTCTGCATAGACCAAACATTTTGCTAAGCAAATTTCAATGTGTATTGGGTTTTAAAATGGAAGTATGCACTAGACTTGAGCTTGTCCTATACTGCAATCTGTATAATCAAATCATAAAATATGTACAACCTATTCTGAAAGGCAACCCACCCAGAACCCTCTCTGCCTCTGTCACCCTCCCTACTCTCCTGAGCTTTCAAGTACTCCTCCACAGCTTATCAAAGTTCTCATCAAAAGCAAGCTTTCCATAAACCAGCAGGCATCGCACAAATTAAAAAGCTGTCAGCACAACTCCACAGGCACTGCAATGAATGTCTCACCAGACCCGGGCTAGGTCCCTCTACTTGGGTAACCTTGACTCCAAGTTCTTCTGCTTTTCCATACTGTTCTTCTTCCAAACAAACAGTCCACCCATGTTTACCTTTTCCCCAAAGGCCCCATTTTTCTTGGCTCTTATTTGGTATGCATATGATCATTCTCAAAATTCCTACCTCTGTCAGCAGTCCCATCAAACTAGCATCCTCCTTGTGTTCTCTATACTTCTGATGTTAGTGTCTTGTTTGCAGCATCCCACGAAAAAAGATAGGAGCAAGAGACTGTTGTGTAGCTCTGGCTACAGGCTTAGCAGATCAGTGAGGTTAAGGTGAGATGAATTGGGCTTTATAGTATTTTGCTATAATGCATAAAGAGTCACTGGAAAAAGATGTCCTGGCGATCTAACATCCTTTTGATCCAATGTTTCAGTGATCTTTTGCCATGTATATTTTACCTTTATTCTCACGCAACACTTGATATCACGTAGCTCCTTTAGTATGAACCCTTCTCAGTATAACCATTTTAACTGGAATGCTGCTGAGCACGTTTTGCCTCATAATGAAATAAGGTGAAGAAAATTCTATTTTTGAGCTTCAATTCAATAAGAAGCATTAGAAGGATTATGAAAAGCCTTCTTCTTACAGCATCAGCATGAAGGGAAAAATATAACGGGTTTACTGGAATTGCAAATAAACTGAACTCAGATACAATTTAGGAGATCAAAATCAGGGAAGAAGACTGTTCAAAACACAGGAGGAACAAAGAAGGACATTCCCTTAGTTGTTAATGCAATGCATAGAAGACATTGAACAGGTAGGTTACCTAGAGGCAACTTTATTAAACAACATAGACTAGAATGTTCCAACAGGAACTGTCCCATGCAAGTCACCTTCCTCTTGCAGTATCATTTATCTTGTATTACATGATGTCCAAAGAAGAGCACTGAAGCTGGTGAAGGGTCTAGAGCACAAGTCTTACAAGGAGCAGCTGAGGGAACTGGGGTTGCTTAGCCTGGAGAAAAGGAAGCTCAAGGGAGACCTTATTGCTCTCTACAACTACCTGAAAGGAGGTTGTAGCGAGGTGGGTGTCAGCCACTTTTCCCAAGTAACAAGCGATAGGATGAGAGGAAGTGGCCTCAAGTTGCACCAGAGGAGGCTTAGATTGGATATTAGGAAACATTTCTTCACCGAAAGGTTTATCAAGCATTGGAACAGGCTGCCCAGGGAAGTGGTTGAGTCACCATCCCTGGAGGTATTTGAAAGGTGTGGAGACGTGGTGCTTAGGGACATGGTTTAGTGGTGGACTTGGCAGTGTTAGGTTAACGGTTGGACTCTATGATCTTAAAGGTCTTTTCCAACCTAAACAATTCTATGATTCTATGTTCTACTCGATATCAATACCTCAGTGTCTAACATCCTCCCATCACACAGGACGGAGAAAAAAAAATCTTTTTATTACACTAGATGCAATAACCCACTTCCTGACTATTCACTTTTGCAAATACTCACTTTTGCAGACTAGGAGCTTACAGCCTGCTGCCCTGCCCAGGCAGAGTGGTCCTCTTTCCCATGCTCAGGAGGAGGTAGTGCACCTTGAAATTTAATAGTAAATGCAATGAAAGGAAGAGGAACAGGAGTCAAACCTTGGAAAAGTGAAAGATTTTCCTTCCCCTGTTAGTCCATGCAACTATTCCCTATTTCTAAGGCTCATGTTGGGGGAAATTTTCAGAAGCATAATGTGGTGAAGTCCAATTTGGATGTTGCTGCAATTTATACTTAAGAGGCCAGTAGAAATGTGAGCTTTCTGAACAGTTAGTGGCACTTTATTGTTCCAGCAGCACAGCTTGTCTCCCCATAGGCATAAAAATAATATAGTGAGTATACTGCAATTGTTGTGCTCTTACATAAGCTCCAATAGAAGGTGTGATTGAGATATCTCTATATTAAGGGTAGTAACCAACCTTAGAGAGAGAGTTGGAAACTGTTTGCTCAGAGTGATGAACTCCTCACTACCTTCTCCCTGACATAAAAAGGCAAAATGATGTATTTTGGAAAAGTGTTGACTCAAAGTATTTCTTGTTTGTAAGTGGATAAACACAATAACTGCCACAAAACTACTGAGTTGAAATATTTTCTATGTTGCAATCTGTTTTCCTTCTGCAGCCCTCTGTTTTGCTAAATTGGAAATTCAAGAGTCACAGCTTCAGTTTGCACTCCAGTTATGAAGAGCAGAACATTTATAATATTAATTTATTTTTCTCATTCCAGTGTTTTTAGTTTAGATCAAGACGGTTCTTTGACATTTGCTTGCACATGTCTATCAGAAGCCATAAATAAATTCAATGTGACTGAGACCTTCATCATCTCTGACTATTCTGGTTTTGCAATAAAAGCAATCCAATACATGCCTGGAATAACTAGGGAGAACATTTAGTTTTTTCAACCAGTCCTGTTTAGGCAAAACAAAATGCTAATTTCTGGGAAGCATGTTGCCAAGTATCATTTTGTTGCAGCTTGATAGAGGACTGACCAATACTGCAAATGAGATCAAGCAGAATCTACCTATCTAGTTATCACAATAAATGTAGGATAATTAATTGTATTGTTTCTACTGGAAGGCAATATCAGAATCTCACCACTCTAGTGGCCAGGAATATATATATATATTATTTTCAGTCTAAGTGTATGGTTTATACATATCTTGTTCTTGCACCAATATTGCCTCTTAGCTTAGGTAACCATTCTCCTTTAGTCATGATACCCTCCTGATATGTCTAGACAAAGCAACAAATTCTGTATGGATTTGTCCTATTCTCAGACTTTGCTTTGAGGCTAAAGAAGCCACATTCTTTTAGTCTTGTTTGTCTGAGAGGGTCTTCACATTTGTCCTCATATCCTTTACCTTTTCCAATTCCATCTTTCATGAAAATGAGAGTTTACCAGATCAGGCTTCCCACCACCTTGCATTAATTATACTCTCCCTTCCTTCTTTCTATTAAAAAATCGGTCTCAGGATAAATGTGAAGTTAAAGCCTGAAATTAATTTTCTGTGAACTTTTCCAGTAATTAATCTTTGCTCAGTCACATGTTCAATGGTAGAAGAGTAAATTGTTCTGAACTGGCAAATACAATCACAAGTTTCCTTTAGGAAAGGAGAAGCTTCTGCATTGTAACCAGCCAGGCTTCCCTAACTTCGGTCTGTCACCAATTCTGGCCTCACCAAAGCTCTTTAAGCACAAATTCATCTCTGCATCCATTTGCATGTAATTCTCGATACTGGCATGTAGTAAAGCATGAAGTAAATCCTGGAGACAGGACCAGTGTCTCATTGACAGATTTACAAATTCTGGGGGATTGTTTAAAACTTTGACCTTTTGTTGGAGAGCAGTATTTCTAGGGGATAAAGAAACCTGATCAAATTATTGTATACTGGATTACATTTAGGTTTATTCTGCTAAAAGGATTGCTCCATATTCCACATGGAGAGGTCAAGGCCTGGTCCCTTTGGCCATCAAGATCATGTAGTTTTGTATGTTAATTTCCTGATTAAAAGTTTGATTTGACTATGTCATCAGACTTTGATTTCTACCTCATTTTGGCCTTATAAGTTACAAAAATTCATCAGAACTGGAGTAATATAAAATTGAAATGGAGAGCAATAACTATCCATATGAAATCTGAGTCTGTGTTCCTAATATACCTGTAAGTTTTATTAGTTGGATTTTTAAATGAAAATTATTTCTTAAGTGAGAAGTAATGGAAAAAAATGTTTATTTCTTCCCATTCTTGATGTAGATGTGATGGCCCGATAATGTTACATTATGATACATTGTAAATAGTTTTTGAAATTTCAGTTGATATACAAGTTCTTCCCTTCTTCACAATCTGTTCTCTCTTTTGACTTTTATCCGTTAAAAAGGTCAACTAAGTAATTTAGTCTACAAGCTGAGGCAATAAATGGTGCCATTAGAGGTAGCAAAATTTGTGAGATCAGTTTATCTGTATGTCTACTATATGTTTTATGCAATGACCTTTCCACACAAGTAGTTTTAAAAAGACATTCTCCAAAATGAATATTGGATCCCACAGTATCATTTTCATATGCACATCTGCTACCACTGTTCTTATTCACATGATGCTAGTGAATTTTTTCTTTCTTTTTTTTTTTTTTGTCTGCTTTACAATACCTGTATTTTTTATTTCAGGCTTGACGTATAAATACCACATGCATTAGACTAAACAATGAAGATACAGGTAGTTTGTATCTGGCCAGATGATCATGGAAGGTGTGTGTAATTCATAAAACTTCAGTAAATCCAAGGGTAAACATAGGATCTGAGAGATTCCCAGATCCACAACCTTGTTCCAATTCTGAACGTAGCCAAAAAAAATCAAATGAAGGTGAGACACTATAGATCCAGTAACACTGGAAATGTTACAGAATGTTTGTAACAGAAAGAAGCAGCTGTTGGATGCTTTTATGTCAAAGACGCAAAACAGCAATGACACTGACAAAAGGAAAACTTTTAGAAAGTCAGTGAGAGATTCCAAGTGGATCGATAACAAATGAGGCAGAAAGTGTTATCTGTCAGAAGAAAAACAAGTACTTGAAAGGACAAGGGTCTCACAAAGTGCTGATTAAATGTAATACGCTACAGGAGGATGCACAAATGTGAAATGCTTCAATGAAGAAGAGGAACAACAGGTCCTCCACCACATCAAGAAAACAGATTATTCTTGCAGAGGTACATTATCATTAAAGTTGTTGGCATTTGTATAACAAAAAAATAAGAAGAAAGAGTAGGCATGGAATACTATGAGAGGGATGATCCAGATTCCAAATGTTCTAAAAGACTAAAAGCTCTGAATTACTTGCATTCACCAAAAATAATCTCTTTGCTAATCCCACTTACTAACAAGTCACAGCAAAACTAGCTCTATCTGTGAAGTAACATGGAAGCTGCTAAATAAAAGGTTCAGCCATGAACCGCATCCATCACAAACTGAAGGTCAAATTTGAAGGAGTCTTTCATATTATCCCTACTGACTAAGGGTAATTTATTGTATATCCAGGATAAATTCACCATAGATTATCTACTGCTAAAAAAGAAAGAGTTGAAAGCAGCCAAACCAAAAGCAATAAATATCCACACAGTTTGGAGAAGAGCTGATTTACAGGTAGGAGGTGACATTAAAGTAAAAAGTACAGATAAGTTCTGGTATTCTCTACCTTCCGTTCTGATTCAGTGCTCAATAAATTTTCGTGCCAAAGGATTAATTAAATTCATCAGCTAGGACTGAAAAGATGATATTATTTTGTCAAGACTTAGTTTCTACAGTCACTTGTGGAAAGTCATCCACAAAAGCATCTGACGTTTGTTCAGAAGTTAATAACCATCAGTGTGAAGTTTGTTTGAATACTAAAAGAGGTGGGACACAAACTGCAGTTTATTCACTAACTGGAGAGACTGATAGAGCCCTGTGCTTCCAGAAGCATGACTTGTGTTTCATTCACTCCTATGTACATACGGCCCTGTCTTAGGACAATGTGGACAGACCTGAGGAGACATTAAGCACAGGGGGAACAGTCCACCATGTAAATGAAACCCAGTGGTCAGATTGCATTCATTGGACTGCAACCTGAAACACCATTAGTTAGTTTTATGAAGATTAAACAGAGAGCAATAAGCATCATAGTGTTGTCTTTGCCAAACCAGTCTCCGGTGTTGCAGAAAGCCTGTAATGCTTGCAACATAGATTAGAAAGATAGAGAATCATAGAATATCTTGAGTTGGAAGGGACCCATAAGGATCATCGAGTCCAACTCCCTGCTCCTCGCAGAACAACCTAAAACTAAACCATATGACTAAGAGCGTTGTCCAGATGCTCCTTGAACTCTGACAGACTTGGTGCTGTGACCACTTCCCTGGGGAACCTGTTCCAGTGACCGACCACCCTCTCAGTAAAGAACCTTTTCCTAATGTCCAGTCTGAACTTCCCCTGATGCAGCTTCATTCTATTTCCTAGTGTCCTATCTCTGGTCACCAGAGAGAGGAGATCAGCATCCCCCCCTCCACTGCCCCCCCTTGAGGATGTTGTAGACTGCGATGAGGTCACCCCTCAGCCTTCTCTTCTCCAAGCTGAACAAGCCAAGTGACCTCAGCTGCTCCTTATAATTCTTGCCCTCGAGACCTTTCACCATCTTGGTCACCTTCCTCTGGACACACTCTAATAGTTTGATGTCCTTCTTACATGGAGGCACCCAAAACTACACACAGTACTTGAGGTGGGGCCACACCAGTGCAGCGTAGATTGGGAAGGAAGGGGAGGAAGATGACACTGTAACTACAGTTCATGAATCAGAGAAGAATGTTACAGATCCTTCCTTGCTTCCATAAAAAAAAAATCCAGACTGGATTACATTTTACATTCTGATCTATCGTGTTGTCTCAGTCAGACGAGATAGAACAGGCTACCCACCCGCTCTCAGTCTCCCAGCACCAAAGATACTTTTTGTCTATCTTCACTATGAACCAAAGCCTTGCTGAAACTACCCAATGCAATTTGTATGTTTGACATATGCAATGATGAAAGGAATAGCATGAGAGCTATTCCACAGATTACTCTCAGAATGAATAGCTTGTGCAACATCTGCAATTTTATGTCTGAGATGTCACTTTTTTAAAACTATGCTAAGGATCTAGTTTAAGTATCTGTTCAAGGGTGGTGGGTACAGGTATCAATGTTGTAGTTAGGCTTCATAAAATCATACACGAGGCATACCTCCAGATGAGTATGGAAAGAATTTCTTCCTTGGTTACAAGAGGATTACATTGTTGATGTGTTTCCCTTGGAAGAGGCATTTAAATTCATAAGCAGTGATGCCATCTGCCAAATGCATGTTAATGTTGTCATTTAAAATTGTTTATTTTCATGAATCGTGTGCATTGCTGTGATTTTTTTATCATGAACTACTGACAAGAGAAAACGTGCTGGTTTTCTTACATTAGTATCAGACTGGGATTAGAATAGCCTTCAGAGAACAAGACTGATTACCCCATTGCATCCCACAATTCTCTTGGCTTTTGTATATGATAAAATAAACTAAGCATAATACTGCTCATCCAGTGATAATCTAATAATTCCTTATACCTGCTCTTCCATTTCCTAAATATAGGTGTGTCTCAGTTTAGCTGGGACATTCAGGCTCTTTGTAAGAATCTCAGTGTTTCTACTGGAGGACAGGTAATTCAGGAGACAGTAAATACTGATACTGAGATTCTAGGAGGCATAAGGATATTCATTTTCCAACTGTGGATGGCTAGAGGGTACCATGTTACAACATAGTATCTGAGATATGATTCTCCTGTATAAATCAAGAGAGAAAAATGATTGATTTTTTTTTTTTAAATTCAGATCTGCAGATGTTTAGTGTTCAAAAAGCCTAGCAGATGTTGAAGCCTTGCTTAAAATGCTTTAGGATAACTGGATGATGCTATGAAGTGTGCATTCATCACAGAGCTATCAGGACTGTGTGTTTCTGTATGCACTTTTTGCAAATTATTGACCTGAAATGTGGAAATGTTCCCTGCTGTAGACTTCTGCCTCATGATTCCTGATTTATGAATGGCGGTCATAGAATCATAGAATCATAGAATGGTTTGGGTTGGAAGGGACCTTAAAGATCATCTAGTTCCAACCCCCCTGCCATGGGCAGGGACACCTTCCACTAGACCAGGTTGCTCAAAGCCCCATCCAGCCTGGCCTTGAACACTTCCAGGCATGGGGCATCCACAGCTTCTCTGGGCAACCTCTTCCAGTGCCTCACCACCCTCATTGTAAGGAATTTCTTCCTTATACCCAATCTAAATCTACCCTCTTTCAGTTTAAAGCCATTACCCCTTGTCCTATCACTAGATGCCCTTGTAAAAAGTCCCTCTCCAGCTTTCTTGTAGAGTCAAGAGTCTGGTCTTGTCATGAGTATTAAAGTTAAAACACGAAGGAAAAATGGCTACTTGTATCTTCTATGGAGAGAGGGCAAAACTTTAAAGGGCAGCCTCAAGGCTTTCCTAACTTTTTGGACTCTAGTTTGTTTCTAACATTTATGTCCAGTACACATTCCTGATTATATCTCCATTGATTTTTGGCCTTCAATAACGTGTCTCTAATCAAGCAAATTTTGCCAAGCCTTTTGACATATGATACCACAGCAGTAAGGCTGAGAATATAAAATATCCATTTGTTTTTGTTTGCCCGCAACAGAGTTTTTAGCTTGTAATATAGTAATAAAAAGCAAAAAAACAATTGTCAATGATAAATGGTGACTTATACATATTGCTACCACCATGAAGCCTGAAGTGAGACAGAAAAACAATGCATCACTGCTAGATTTTTATGTGGGACGCAGACATTAGGGATTAAACTACTTGTATTAAACAAAACTGTACAGGCTGTGTCAGAACTGTACAGATTCAGTCAGGGAAGAAGGATGACACAGAGAGCAGCTGCAACAGAAGTAATAAAAGAAAAGCTGAGCAAGGGAACGCTCCTGCTTGGAAACACTCTGTCTTCTAATTAATAAGAGAATCAAATACCAGTTCCTTTCCACTGTAATTCTATGGAATATCAACTTTAGAAGAGTTGTTTGAACTCTTGGGGAAAAAGGCTGTGAATAATCAATACAAAATACTTTTTTTTTTTTTTTACTATTGTGTGAAATGGAAATACCAGTCTCTTCATTCTAATATTGTACACTGATCTAGTGACACAAAAGCATCCAGCAGAGAAATGTGTCTGTAGTTTCTAAAGGCTCAGATATAGCTCACATCATTGCCCATGATGAGTGGTCATGTCTGAGGTACCAAAGGTAGCTAATTCCAACCAGCATTATTGCCAGAGCTACAGGTGATCTGAGCAGAGATTCCAGAGAACTGGAACTAACAAAGGGAATATTATTATCTGAGACGATTGCTACCATAAAGAGCCAGACAAAAAGTATACAGGTTAAAAAGAACAAATGCACTTACATATTTTCCCTGATTTTCTTTACAGAATCACGGAATGGTTGAGGTTGGAAGGGACCTCTGGAGATCACCAGGTCCAACCCCCCTGCTCAAGCAGGGACACATAGAGCCGGTTGCCCAGGACCATGTCCAGACAGCTTTTCAGTATCTCCAAGAATGAAGACTCCACAACCTTCCTGGGCAGCCTATGCCAGTGCTTGGTCACCCTCACAGTGAAAAAGTCTTTCCTGATGTTCAGGGGGAACCTCCTGTGTTTCAGTTTGTGCCCGTCGCCTCTGGTCCTGCCACTGGGCACCACTGAAAACAGCCTGGCTCTGTCCTCTTTGCACCTTCTCTTTAGGTATTTCTACACATTGATAAGATCCCCCTGAGCCTTCTCTGCTCCAGGCTGAACAGTCCCAGCTCTCTCAGCCTTTCCTGATAGGAGAGATGTTCCAGTCCCTTCATCATCTTACTGGCCCTTCACTGGGCTCAATCCAGTCAGACTGTATATCTCTTGTACTGGGGAGCCCAGAACTGGACACAGTTCTCCAGGTGTGGCCTCGCCAGTGCTGAGTAGAGGGAAAATATTATTTTATTAAAGTAATAAAATCATTTTACAATGAAATTTACAGTAAAAAAAATTCAACTGATAACAGAAAATTGATATAATTATGTATATCCATGAATATGCATTTTATCCTGATTTTTTTTTTTCTTCTGCCATTTCAGCAGTGTCCAGTCATAGGAGACTGTCACCTTATATTTGATTATATCTTATTATACTTGAATCTAAAGCAATATATTTGTTAGTTTGAATCGTTGAGATGCAACCTCATAGCAACATCAACTCCCACCTGGAAGATGTAGCAATAGTGAAGACATCCACGGATTTAATGAAATCATTGTTTCTTTTCCCTGTTATAGGACAAAACTGTGACTAGAAATGTTCATTTGTTAATGATGTAGGGGCGGGAGGTTGCTGTTGTTATTATTATTACCAGGAGAGTGATTAAACAGGGCCTTCAATACAGTAGTCATTCTTGGCTTATTTTTTTACATCTTCCCAATCCTGTTGATGTTTATGATGTTGTCCTGGTTTCGGCTGGGACAGAGTTAACTTTCTTTTTAGTAGCTGGTACAGTGCTGTGTTTTGGATTTAGTGTGGGAATAATGTCGATAACACTCTGATGTTTTAGTTGTTGCTAAGTAGCGCTTATCTTAAGCCAAGGACTTTTCAGTTTCCCCTGCTCTGCCAGCAAGCAGGTGTGCAAGAAGCTGGGAGGGAGCATAGCCGGGGCAGCTGACCTGAACTAGCCAAAGGGGTATTCCATACCATGGAACGTCATGCCCAGTATATAAACAGGGAGGAGTTGGCTGGGAGGCGTGGATCGCGGCTCGGGAACTAACTGGGCATCGGTCGGCGGGTGGTGAGCAATTGCATTGTGCATCACTGTTTTTTTTTCTTCCCCCCCTTCCTTTTTTGTTATATTCCGTTTCATTACTATTATTATTATTATATTTCATTATTACTATTGTTAGTATTATATTTTACTTTAGTTATTAAACTGTTCTTATCTCAACCCATGAGTTTTACTTTTTTTTTCCTCTTTCCTCCTCCTCACCCCACTGGGAGGGGGAAGGGGGAAGCGGCTGCGTGGTGCTTAGTTGCTGACTGGGGTTAAATCACGACAGATGTTACCTAAACTCTTTTCTACTCTTTTCTTATTTTAATTTCAAAGTTTAAACTTTTAAGAGATTTCCATCAATAACAACATATGTTTGTTGGACATCAGAGCTCTGTTGCTCTTTCTATTTTTAATAAAATGCTTCCATCAATAGGTCTGCATGCCTCTTCAATAACAGAATTTTAATTTTAATACAGTCTTACTTTCTTGCTGAAGTGTATATTTCATATAAAATGTAAACTTTTGATCTGAGTATACTTGACAAAATCAATAGCAGGATTCTGCAAGACAAGGCATTCCTTCAAAGCATTTCCTTTACTAAGTCTGGATGACAATACGTCCTGGGTTTGGCTGGGATGGAGTTAACTCTTTTCTTAGTAGCTGGTACAGTGCTGTGTTTTGGATATAGTGTGAGAATAATGTTGATAACACTCTGATGTTTTAGTTGTCACTAAGTAGTGCTTATCCTAAGTTAAGGACTTTTCAGTTTCCCCTGCTCTGCCAGCAAGCAGGTGTGCAAGAAGCTGGGAGGGAGCACAGCCAGGGCAGCTGGCCTGAACTAGCTAAAGGGATATTCCATACCATAGAACGTCATGCTCAGTATATAAATGGGGGTGAGTTGGCTGGGAGGGGCAGATCACTGCTTGGGCATCGGTCAGCGGGTGGTGAGCAATTTCATTGTGCATCACTGGGGTTTTTTCCTCTTTTTTTTTCCCTCTCCTTTTTTTTGTTATATTCCTTTTCGTTACTATTATTATTATATTTCATTATTATTGTTAGTATTATGTTTTACTTTTGTTATTAAACTGTTCTTATCTCAACTGATGAGTTTTACCCTCTTTCCTGATTGTCCTCCCCATCCCACTGGGAGCTGGGGGGAGTGAGGGAGTGGCTGTGTGGTGCTTAGCTGCTGGCTGGCGTTAAACCACAACACAATACAATACAGATCAACAGGCTTCCCAGCCTTTGGGTTCCATGGCATTAATAATGTCATTCAACTAGCAAGAGAGATTTTTGACACTATTCACGCATCGGGAGAAAGTACATAGCTTGATAAATAAATAAAGTTTTGGGTTGTTGTTTTCCTTGATGTGCAAAGTTCACAGATGTTAATTTCAAACAGAGAACTGGCATCATGATTAAAGCACAATGTATGCTATATTATTTGGCTAGAGGTAGAAATGCAGGTGAATGATATCACACAAAGACATCAATATTGAACAAATAAGTTATCTCTGAATTCTTTAGAAGGCTGATGTTATGTGTGTATTGGGGATTTTTGAAAGAAATATGAGTTGGAAAAAACATTTGTTGATGTTTCTCAATCTGCTCCCATTATTGTCTCGGTGAAACTCTCCCTGGCTGACTCAGAAGTGCAGTAAAGAAAAACAAAGAATCTTGTTTTATCAGAGCAAATTGAAGGAAGAACTTTAATTTTCACTTCCAAAGTCTCCAGGACGGGTCCCTCAGACCCCAATGGTCCCACAAGAGGGCAGAATTATTGAGACAGAGATTGTCAAATGACAAGTTTTATGTGGGAGGCTAGAGTATAGCATTGAGTGGATACTAAGGTGTTCTAAGATACTTTTCATTTAGAGCAAGTATAATTTTTACAGAATTTAATTGTTGGCCACAGTAGATACATATATTTTCCCAAAGCCAGTACACCTTCTAGAGATCAAAGCAAAGTATGCAAAGAACATACAAGAAAATAAGCTTCGTTAGCTAACGAAGGTCTTAAAATATCTCTTAGAAACTCATGTTTGTGGATAAATGCCAATGGCAGGGAGTAATCTTCACTGCAAGGTAAAAAGAAAGCTGAGTTAAAGATGCATAAATGTATTATGAGGTCCCTATGTTTACCTGAACTTGATTCAATAACCGTGTATTCACCACCTGGATGGGGCTATTGCAATATGATCATGATACTTTACAGAACCAAAACATCAGTTTTGCCAGTAATATAATACCTGCATTGCTGACCTAACTTTTATAGTCTTACCTTTGATCAATAAGATACGGTATCATTGCTGCAGAGAAACACAAGCATCACCTGCTTTTGAAACTGGATCTTACGCTACATAGCTCATCTAATCTGCAGCTAAGGCTCAGATACTCACAGATGTTCAGGCACATGACGTAGGAGTGAGTCTGCCTGAATCTTGAGTCCCACTGTATTTGTGTTTCCTGTCAGATACCTGGAAGTGTATCCCTGTTCCTCTTGTGTATCATCTGGATCGCCCCTCTGATGAGCCAGTTCTCCCAGGGTACTGTCTAGAGAAGGTAGCAGGCCTGGAGCTTTGAGGGTTTCCTCTGACTGGCTCATAAGGTATTTACTGAATCAACAGATTTAAACATGAAACCTATCAGTGGCACTTCTACTCTGCCTTCCTTCCATCTTTCTTTTCAAATCCTGTCATATTCATGGGGTTTTCAAATAGGAAAATGAAATCTCAAGAGAGCTTGGTAATAATTTCATATTGGCTGGGGCTGGCTCTTATTCTGTTTGACAATCCAGGAGAAACTATTTGTCGTATAATCCATGAATAAAAGACTCCTTTTAAAAATCACTAATATTTATGGCTTTTTATCTGAGGCATTAGATGCAAGATTTACCTGTGATATCAGAATGCTAGTGAATTAGTATGGAAATAAGACTGCTGTGGTGTTTCCATACTGTATCTGGTCACTTCTTGTTTAAGAAGAAATAGAAACATCACATGTGACAATCTGACTGCTTTGGCAGACACTCTCTAAAACTACTCGAACTCTGACAGGGCATGAAAACTGTCAAAGTATTGTTTGTGTTTACTGTTAAACTAGAAATGACTTAAAATACAGTTTCATCTTTAGAACCAGTTATCTAGTTGGCAGCTCAGAAAGTTCTTTGAAAATTGGTATATTTATTAAGATCAGACCCTTTTGAATCTCAGCATTTCTGCCATATCAGTCAAGATTTAGATGGCCCATATTTATTGCTCTCTTTGAGATACAGCATAGAGAGCTTTAACATCCTGCTGTTGGTTTTTCATTAAAGCACAAAGCACTATAGCTCTCGGCCTTCTTTCTGATGTTATTTAGCTTGTAGGGTTGTCTTGCATTCACCTAGCTGATCTTTTCAAAACCCTCCTTCCATCAGAGTGAATGGAAGTAACCTTTTCTATAATTGGCTTTTCTTGGAAAAGAGGGGCCCATTTCTCAGTGGATAATAAATGATGTTAATCTTCTGATTCCTCCCATAATACATAGCACCCTCTTTTAAGACAAGCGAAAAATAATAATTCAGGAAAAATAATTAGAAGTGAAATTGCTTCTGAGCATTTCTGTTTCCATGAAAACCTCTCTCACCCTTAGTTTTCTATTGGACATATCTGATCTAATCATCAGCTGTCACTAAGTAATTGAATACCCTTGAGTTTGAACTGTTACAGAGTCAATGATTCATGTCTGCTCCTGTTATTTTTGGCTTCAGAAAGAGATGGCATATATGTAATTGCTCTAGGTGGTTCGATATTCAAACTTACTTTGCTTGCCAGCTATATATACGTGCATATGTGTGTATATATATACACACACATTAATACAGTGAAATCAATATCAGAGCATACTGCAGTATTTTCTATTCCGTTTAGACATGCATTCATGTCTTTTGAATAACTCATTTATATCATAAAGCCAAAAACTCTAGTCTGATGGTGCCTGAAGGGTGCGTTTTCATTCCCTTGTTTGCCCTCCTGATGCTTCATTGCTTATCATCATTCAAAGCTTTGATGTCGAAACCCTTATTAAGCTTGCAACCTTGTTGAAACCCTCAAAACACTTCACTACTGATTTCCAATTGTCTCCATAACCAAGTTCCTCTTCTCTTGTTATGACATCCATAATTTACTTTATATCTATTTTTTCCTCTTCTCGTACCTCTTTGAATGATCTTAAGATTTAGGAACACAGAACTCAAAGGGACCTCCCTGTCCATAAGTACAGTCTCTGACCCTGCAGTTGATAAGATCAGATGACAACTGACTGAGTTTCCCTTTTCCTTTTCAACAAGCCTCTTCATAGAGATCTGTCCTCCTTTACAGTATCTTCAGGTCCCTTATCACAGTTTCCTTTAAAAGAAACAGGCACGTAAAAAACATCTATATATACATACAAACACACATGTGCGCGCAAGGTTGTGTAAGAAGAAAATATATAGTGTAACTCTCAAAATGCATTGCATCACACTGACAAATAGCTGCAGATTTCTCCTGACACTTCCATTTCTGCTCAGGTTCAGACATAAAATCTAACAATGTTGCTGAAGCTTAAGAGGCTAGAGATTTCAGGTTTTCTGGGAAAAAATAAACCTCCGAATTTCATGACTGGCAAGCAGGGCAGAAACAAGAGTGTCTGCTGGTTTGGGGACCAGCAGGAGGAGTAGGTTTCTGACTCCTAATTTCCTCACAATTTGTGCTGCTCTCCCACCCTCCTGCCAGTCACATTTTACCCTTTTACTGGTAGAATTTCAAGAGATACTTCTAAGTGTTAAATACATAACAATGTAAAACAAAACCTCTGCAAGCCTCTTAATTGGTATGGAAGAAAATCCCTGATCCAGAAGAGCTGCAGATGTTTGTGGGGTCAAGATTGTTCTCTTAGATTTTTTTTTTTTGAGTTCTTCTGTATCAGGATTGTCTGAGTTCAGTCTCTGATACAGGAAAGCAGTTGGAAACTTCACGAGTAAAATTGCATCATGAATTAAATTTCACTGAAATAACTAATGCGGGATTAAGTAGTTAAGGGCCGGCAGTGAAACAGGACACTTGCTCAGAACGATGTTAAGACTTTATTCTTGTATATTAATATCTTTATATATCTTATAGAGTGCATTAGGAAACCATTAAAATAAATAGTGTTATCATGACTTGAAGAACAGAGCACCTGCTCAGAGTGGTCTTGATTCAAATATACCATCAGCACTGGGATTATCTCCACAGGTTTCAATAGGCTGTAGAGGTCTGTGAGGTTTCATTGTTTTACAGTCATCCACATGGAAGAATTTAGCAGGTTATGATTAAAGAAATGATACACTGATTCCCACCACCTCCCACAGAAATTTAGCAAGGAGTCAGATTTGGGCAGAGTTTAAGTAATTAAAACCGTCCTCCACATCTTGACTTCTCAGCTGCCACATGTCCTGGAGTTATGAGGAGACTCCTTCTCTGATCTTTACATTCCCTGGGTACCTGTTGCTGTTCCTTGGCCCTTGCCCAGAACTGCACCTCAGAACTGAATTCCTCTAGGTGGTGGTAGGTAGTCCTCTGACTTCCCAGAAGTCCTACATGGCTTTAACAGACATGCTGAAAAAATCTGCTGCACAGGTATAAGATCACATAACACAGTGGTAGTTACTTCTTTATTTTAAAGGTCAAAACCTCAGCCTTTAACTGTAGTGGTAGAAGAAAGGGCAGAGAAAAGGCAAAAGGAAGTGGGAGAGGAGTGTTTAGGGGTTAAACACCAATACAAAAAAGAAAACGTTTGGGCTCTGGGCTTCGTTCTCAGAACTGCTTATTAATTTTATATTAAACTTTCTCTTCCTTTCTCTTTGTCTTTCTCTATCCCAGTTAAGCATGAGTTCCTTTCTACAAAAGGGAGAGACTTCAGCAGGAGAATTTGAATGTCTGGGAATGTTTCTCCACCATCTCAATCACCGAATAAATTGCAACTTTGTGGTTAAGCCACTCCTTTGACACACTGTGGAGGTATTGGATAAAAAGTGGGAAAAGCACCTCACCTCCCACCTCCTGGCATTTTGGCAACATGGTAATCGTGCTTTGAAATAAACAAGTGATCTCAATTTGTTCTTAGGCATAAGACCATTGGAGTCTATTTTCAGTATTAGGCTTGAAGTCTTCCACCCCAAGAAGAAAGAAATGTCTTTCTGGAACACCAAGCAAGAGCTAAAATCCACAGAAGTGTAAGGTTTGAGAAAACAGTAGTTGTGAGGCTATTCTTACTAGTTAGCTCTAGGCACAGATGCACTCAGCATATCGGTTGTTTTGAGGTGCTTCTCTCTCTCTAAGCATTTTGTGTTTAATCCAGACACATGAATCAAGTGTACTGGATTTCTCACTGACACAATTAAAAGTTATAGGGATGAGAGGACATTCTTCCTGACATCTATTTCTTAGTGCTAAAAAGCATCATAGCATTTAATTGACCTAATGACCTTAGCCACAGAGCTAATATGCTTCCACGTGTAAACTTCATGTGCCAAAGTTCATGCTATTACAGCTCCTACATTAAAAGGACAAAAATTAACATGGTGACAAAGAGACAATCTAGATTTGCAAATTTAGGCATTGCAGTGATAGCATGACAATATGTGTGCAATATTTGCCCAACAGTATACCAGAAAGAAGTGTCCCTCTGCGTGGTACCCACGACTAGGTAGGATAGTAGAGGCACAATGCCGGAAGGCAAGGAAGAAACTAGCCAGATGAAAGCATAAAGTTGGCTGTGGAAGAAGACCCCTGTGATACAAGAATACTTTGGTTCACCTAGTTAGTCTAATCACTGTACTGCAATGACTAGCAATCTAGATCTCCTATTTCCAAACACTAACCCTTAATTTTTAAATTCTCTAAGCTGCTGCACAAAAATGTGGACACAGAGAGTTGCAGATAAAGAAGAAAAGCACCTTGGCAGATTGTTCAAAGACAGGCAGAGAATAAATTGCTTAATAGAGTCCTCCTGAATCTGTTCATTGACAGATACCAAGTTTTAGACACCTAGGAAACAAGCCAGACTAGTCATGGCCTCACTCATGAGCAATGTTATCTTCTGTTGCTGCTCACATTTTATATAATATCTTGGTGACTTTAAACACCAGTGAGTTAAATAGATCACTATCTTCTGTGGTCTGGAACTTAGGCACAAATGTTCCATCTATGCCTTGTGTTTATAAATGTCTCCTTTATTGGATATCTCCCCTGCAGACGTAGGTGATTTTCTATCTTATCAGTATTTTTTTCACGCAATTTTGCTTTAACACCAACACAGTAAACCTTATTTTGCTTTTTTTCCCCCTGCCTTTTTGATTTTGCAAGGTTGTTTTTACTAGCTTGTGCTGACAGTCTTTAAATTGTTGATGCTTTTCATTAAATCAGAAAGATTTCCATGACGCAAGGCAAGATGCTGGGTCAAATTATCACCTGATATGCCTATTTTTCCTGGAAAATTATGTGGTTTATTAGGCAAAAAAAAAAAACATTTTCTCTTTTCCTCTGATGTTGTTATTCTATTGATGCCCTGGTCATTGAAGTAACTCTTTGGTATAAAGACCCCATGTAGACCAAAGCAGGTGTTATTAGCAGTAGTGCCATCTGCCAGATACTGTAATCCACTGAAATTATTGAGGACACTTACATGCTGAAACTAATCTAGATGAACAACTGCAGGACCAAAGTTAAAATTTTACCCATGAGTCAACAAATGGAAAATAGCAGAATGCTAAAAGTCGATGTGCATGAAGTTAGTTATATTTACACTGTGAGGTCAGATGGGTCCTTCTACGCTGTTATTTTGGCTCCTTTCCCTCTATGAATTTAGCTGTTCAATAAACATATGCACAATGTAACTGCCTGTGGTAATTCCTGAAATAAGAAATTTGATCTTTAGATATATTTGCATACAATGAAACATATTTTGAAAATCATGTATGCTGTATGCAGACACAGACAGGAATTGCAGAAGAACTTTGGGCACTACGTATTGAAGTCAAGCAAGTCTACTTGTACAAGTGTGCAAAGTTTGGCCAATCAGTAAAGCCTATTCCAGGAAGTCCCCTGAAAAATCAGAGTCTGGGCGCTTTATAAGTTTTTGAAAGATGTGATTCCACATGCTTTTTTTGCTCACTAAGTTGAGGAATTAAGTAAGTTTTTGTTTATAAGTATGTTTAATCACACTGCAATATATGCCTTCAGGATTTGGAACAAAATACTGGAGTTATTATTACTTGATTTAGTTCTGTATTTATAAGATATGATGAGTTGTTTGAAAAGCTGCTGCAACAAGAAAAAGGAAGTCATAAAGCAAGGAATTTGGCATAGTTTCAGACAACTGAAGAGTAACTGTCTTATGGTACATAGAATATGGTAAGGAGATGCCTCAACTCTGCTTTTAGTTACGACTTTACACAGCAAAACTCAGCAGTGATAGAATTCTTCCGCATTTTTTTTTAAACAGTTGGGGTATGTTCTTTTCTATAATTATCCAAAATGTGTATTTTATTCCCAGGTGAGCATACCTTAGTGTTGAAAGACAAGGGATTAAATTGCCCTCAAGGTTTTCCTTTCATCCACAGAGGCATAAGGGAGTATCAGACCTACCCCTTTAATCCCCAAATCTTTCTTGCACGTAATGGAAGTAGCATATGAAAGTAACTAGCTGAAGCCCATTCACAGCTTTATTAGGAAAGAGGAATTTCAATAAGACAAGCCTTGTTACCTGTATTGAAGACTTAAGCTCATATTGCCTTTATTGTTGAGCATCAGACTGAGCAGCTGTGTATGAATCTGCAAAATACTTCTTATAGGAAGGTCCTGTATACTTGATAGAATAGATGCATTGTATTAAAGCAATCAAATTTAGTGTTTACTAAATAATCACTCTCCCGTGGTGGCAGCTTTAATTTATAATAATGCTAAATGTCTTTCCTCATACTATGGAAGCTTCAATTACAAATACATATTATGTTCCTCGATCTCATCTAAAACTGTAATCAACAGTACTGATTTCTGTACAAATAAAAAGACATAACTGTATTTAAAAAAAAAACAAAACCAAACCTGAATCAAGTTTCAGTTGCAGCTCTGCAATAAGTTTTCATGTATTAATTTAAAAGATCATAATACATATTCGTACTGGAAGTTTAAATTATACCACTAACTGTTGTGATGCTTTCTCTTAAGGCTGGACTAGAGCAGAAGACAAATACAGCTACTGAAGAATGGAGTGACTGATGTATAACAGAAGTGATACGAGGTGGAAGGCCTAAATAAAAAATGTAGGACAGAGTCTGACCTTGACCTTGATGGTTTTGACCATCCTCAGCTGAATCAGCATTTGCTCAATGATCTCCAGTTGTGTGATGCCTTTTGATTCTGGCTGAATCTTTCAAAAATTCCTTGCATATTGAGGAGTTAATTGAGAAAGCTTAACTTAAGCAGTGAAAACATTTAATGCACTAATGAAGTAGGTTATCAACTGATATCCTAATTGTCTGAAGTATTCATCTACCTGAACACCATGTAAAAGTTCTGTTCATTCCCACAATTGTTCAGTTTTTTTCCAAATCATGCTGTCTTAGCCACAGTAATAATTCATTTGGAAGAACTCTGAGACAAACATTATTTAAATCACTTGATCCGTTTACTAAGTTGTTGAAAAATCAACAAAAGCATTGTTTGGTATATCATTTTTTTTTACTAGCATGAGTTGAGTTAGAGAATTTTTATAGAAGCCCGACTACCTAAGGACATTGAGAAATAAATTCTACAGTAGAAGGAGCAAAAACAATAAGGAATGTGGTCTGTGTGAATAATTATTTCTCTGGTGAGTTGGCTGAAAGAAAAATCGGATCAGATAAGCCAAAATTATTTCCCCTCCCCCCCTTAAAATAAAAACTGAAGGGAAAAAAATGGGTAAAAATTAAAAACTGGAATATGTCTTTGAGTGATTCTAAAACGAAACATTTCAATTTAATTTCAGGTAACTTTGGCAAAGAAAAGAAATGGAGATGAAGAGATAGACTTACTTAGCAAACATCCACAAAACCAGAGAGGAGAAGAAACAGCCCCTCACTTTTTACTCAAGGACACTCATCTGTAGCATGCATAGCTCAAGTTTAATTTTCTCCTCTGCCTCAGGGGATATAACTTTCCAAGCAGTATGCCTCAGCTGCTAACAAACTTGCTGAGCTGAGTAGGCTACTCTCCATCTTTTACTTTCAGGCTGGTCAATTTGGTCTAAAATATTTACAAGTTATTTTGATCAGTGACTGGAAGCTAAGTGTTCTCTCTTGCTATCTCTTCACTTAAATCCCTCGAATGGCATCCCACACAGCTCTTCTGATTCTCTTTCTCTCTCTAACTTAATTAATCTTTAATTTTTCCATGCAAGGTGGAACAGTTCAAGAATCAGGAATGAATCAGCCATGGCTTCATGGCTCAGTCACTAGTATGTGAGAATTTAATTCAAATGCAATATATGTGTATTTTTACACAAATTATGAAATAATTTTAATTCAAATTTATGAGAGCCTTCTAGTGCTGGCTTAGAAGATATTCAAAGGAAGAGAGACTCCCTTAATCTCTCCTGTTGAGTGCCCTATAACATGAGAGAGGCAGGTTCGTATTCCTTTTGGGAGAAGAAAAAAATGAAGCAGGATTTCTCATAAGTATTCAAAGGATTCAACAATCGGGGGGAGGGGGGTGTCCTACACACTCCATGTTGGTCATAGATATGCAATCTTGAAAAAAGAAAACTATATAAATAGTGAGCATGCAAATAGATTGAGGCGGCCAGGCCAAACAACTCGTATTTTTCAAGGAATAGTCTGTTTGTGATAGAGACTCAAAATAATATAGCTTATTTCAGTATACATTTTCCTCAATATTTAGCATTCCACTCGTGTTCTAAATTTTTCTTCTCAAGGTCAATATTTTATTTGTATAAACATCTGAGATATAACCATTTCACATAGAGAAGTCTCAAATGGGTATTTTGAAAGTGAAATGGCTCAAAGACACCTTATGAGATAGTGACTCCCAACCAAGTGATATGGAGTCAAAGCGAACTTTCCATAAATGTCAGGAGAATTTTGAATGAGGTCATATTCATTTTAAGGTAAGGAAATTCATGAAAATGACTACATTTTAAAGTGGTTTTGTGATCAATATTTATTAAGTGTCCTGTAATATTAATAGCTTCCATGCTTGTATGTAATATAAATATACACAGATTCTTACAGAAGCTTGCAGTTTATTTAATTCAAAATATGCTTGTAGAGGTAAAAGCTCAATAAATCAAGAAAAAAAGGCATATATTAGCAAAGTGGTAAAGGGAGAAAATAAACTCTCAACATTACATAATTAAAGAGGCTTCACTCAGAAAAAGGTGGATGTCTTGTGTGGTTGTATACACTGTCCCTAGTGCTGGGTAACACTATACTTTTTACAAAACTGTTCCATGAAAACTGATATTAGTGTCTATTAATCCGAACCTGTACAGCTAGGCCGTATTCCCTACAGACTTGCCCCAGAATAAAAGTAATTACATTAACTTCCTGGAAAGTTGCAATAGCAGCTTGATACCTATTCTAGCCCCTATTGTTTATTTCCACCTGTTCTCACAGTGAATCAATATTTAATTTTCAATTTACTAAATTCACACATTAAAAACCTATATATTTTTCATCAGGAAGACTGAAGAAAACCCCAAACCCTCCTCCCACAAAGAAAAAAATTATTGGCAAGTGCTTTATCAGAAAATGTTATTCCCATTAAAAGAAAAATTAAAAAATGCCTCCGCTTCATATAACAGGACACTAGCAAATTACAGTGTTTCCAGTTTGTTAGAGGTAGACTACAGTTGCAAGATAATTTCACACTGGATTATTAATTTGGCATTTTTTTCCCAAAAGGGTTCACAACCGTCTTGCTCTTTAAAACATACTAACAAGACAGATTTTATAAAGCTGTCCATAGGAAAAAGTATCAACAGAGTGCAGATGGAAGATGGATTTTTCTCTCTGGCATGCAAACTTTTATGATTTATGTGAAAGAAGCAGGACAAAGGCCATTTCCAACATGGAGATATATATCTATATTTACACATTTCTGTATTTTTGCTTTTATATTCCTTGAGTACCTATACCCGGAAGCAAACATATCGGATTCAGTGAAAGGCCAATCAGTCTAAAACACAGTTTTCCTATTTAAAGCAGAGCCACCTCTTAACATGATTTACAATAATATAAAATAATGTCAGTTTAAGGAAATGACAGCTGTAGCAGCCGGGGCTTGTCTCGTTCTTTCATTTTAAGCAGGGCAACCAGAATGTCTCTCATCATGGTACATTCGTTCATACAAGCCTCTGAATAATTGAGTGAATTTTCTTTTGACTCTTGGTGACACTATATTAAGTCCTCCTGATAGTGCCTCCATCTCTGAGGCACCTTGTCCTGATTTTCTGAAAATTTAGGACAGGAATATAGACTGTAAACAGCTGAGTCTAAGTTGAAATGTCATTTTGTCACACACAGCTTAAAAGACCCTGTTTGAAGAAATTGCACTACAGGAAGGCAAGCTCTCTAGGCCAGCAATAAAACAGAAAACTGCTGTTTCTACATATACTTAATATATCACATCCCTCATGGGATACTGTAAGCATAGGGATTTAGTTTTGTTTGTGGGTGAGTTTGTTGGAGAGTGTGGATCTTGGCTCGTCAGATCTCTAACACCAATAAAATGGCTTGCCCCAAGTTAGGGATTTCAGGCTGAAATGACTCAGCTCCTTTGAAAAAAAAGAAAAAAAAAAAGAAAAAAAAAAAAGAAAATGAAAGGACATGTCTCTTTCCCCTAGGCTTTCAGCAAACATCCCTGAGAAACTCTCTGTTGTCAAAAATAAGGCCTTGAGCACAATAAACTTTCCCTTTTCTTTATTTGTAACTTTAGCTTGCACTGCCAGGAACAGTACCTTTCTCTCCCTTCCAAGGCAATCACAAGGGCAGATTAATTATTCTAGCTCTGGGCTTCAGATTTTTAACATTCAATAGTGCAGCATAATTAATGCAGGTGGTATTTACACATCATTAGATTTTATAAAGGTTTTACCTCTCTCCTCAAGCTACCATCCAGCTTATTTGTATGAATGATATCCCTTGCTCCCCCGCTTCGGTTCTGAGTATACTAATTCTGTTTAGCCCTGTAAAACCACTCTCTGCAGAGCACTTACTGTCATTTATTAACACTCACTTTCAGTCTTTCTCCGCTGCCTGGAGTTTAACTTTGAAATCTCATGCAGGGCTCGGTGGTCTCCTCTCACCTTCCTTCCTTGTCTTTTTGTACTCCACCCCCACACATATTTTCCAGAGAAACTTTGGAACTAAATATGCCCAAAGTCCCTGCAGGGACTGGAAACACTGGTGAAGAACACTCTCTGTTAAAAGCAGCAATAAAATAGGCTGTCCCCCAGAAGAAGCCTAGAAGGAACAGCTCCTTTCCCATGACGTTTGGCCTTCTGATGGATAGGTTGTTTTCCCAGCCCACCACACCAGCTCTGTCACTCCTCTTGATACACCATTCTTTTTCTGTTTTCTACCAAAGATAAGCTGAATGCCTTCACCATCAAGGCCCTTTGCAGGTATCATCTCCACTTTACCTATGAAGCCTTCACTCATTGCTGAAATGTCAGCTCTCACTTCCAGTTGGCCTGAGAAGTCAGCTTCTCTCTACTATTTGTTAAATTGGGGGGAAAAAAAAAAAAAGAAATTTGATCCTTTTATCCAAACTCATATTTCAGATTAACTTCTCATCTGCAAAGCTGTTTAATATCCTCTTTTGTCACAGTGACTGTAAGCTTGACAATATTTAAACTACAGGTATCTTGGTACAGATACTGGCCTTGACTTTGAGAGCAAAGCTTGTACGATGAGTTATTTTTTAACTCCTCTTTCTTGTTGCCCTGGCCTTATACATACTCAGAAAAATTTTGAAGGTAGCGACTGTACCTTTCTGTTCTACAATGCCTAGGCACAATAACAGTCATGATCCATGACTACTTCTGGTTTATCGAGCTCTTGTAAAGTCTAGAGCAGAATCTGGCTATAGATCCATCTATTTATATCTGTCTAGGTATCTGTTTATATATGTCTATTCACATATCTAACTAGTCTATGTTAATATTATTCTTAATACTTACAATTAATAGGAAACACAAGCAAGGTGATAGGGCTTTCAAATTCCACAGGAGATTGGAATCTGAGCTGAGGTCATTTAATCAGTAAGATCAGGATTAATATTGAAGAAAAATTCAGATGGGTCACTTTCTTCATACCTCAATTAGAGCACTGAAAATACAAGTTAAAAAGAAAAATGAAAGCCTCACCTTGATTTATTTGATAACTCTAAGTCTATATTCCTACTACAAACATCAGAGGGTGGAAACTTCTGCAGTAGAAACTTAACTCTCTAATTTCTTCTATTTAGCATATTATCGATTAACTGAAAACTTTTAAATCTACACTTCACAATGTTTCCAATGCTTTTACAGTGCTGCTTGCAAGGGTTCCAAAATACCCAAAGGTATCTACTGGATTGGGCAGGTTTTCCAGTCTTAGGCGTGTCTGGGGCAGTCAAATGAAACAGCTCCTGGGAAATATCTGTAGACTGGAGGGATATTCTTCAGGTGGAAAGCTAGCCAACCAAAGGAAACCTAAGTAGTCCTCACTCTGCTTAGTCAAACAGGGACATAAAGCTCTTCAAGAGAATGACATAACATCTTCTTGGGTCTTGGCTCACAAGATCAGAAATAGAGAAATTATTACAGCTTATCCGATATTTTCTTCTAACCTTAAGTAAGAGTCAAAAGAAGGGGAACATTTTGACTGACCTGTGTCTTTAAAAAAAAGAGTTATATAAGCTGATAAATTGATGCACACTTCTTCCCTTAAGGCAGACAAAGGAATCATGTCCTAGAAGATACCGTGAAGTCACAGTTCCTCTCAGTCAATGACCTGAAAAGGTAACTGATCCTGGAAGCGCAGCCTAGCACTGTTTGTGACAGACAATGGATCTATATACGTTGTTCCTTTTCAGATATCAGTACAGGTATTGTACACAATATATTTTGTTTAAAATATTGTGAGAATAGGAAGCTGAGAGGAAGACTGTGCATTTATACCTAGGTCCTAGCCTCTGAGTCACACCGTACTGCCTTTTGGATTGAAATGACCCAGCTTGCAAAGATATATTGTGAAGGAGCTGGTGGTTTCTTTCTTTTTTTTCCAAAGATTTTCTTTAATCTGTCTCAGATAGTGGTTGCAAGCCCTTTCCCTGTATGAAAGAGTTATTCTGTCCCAGCCTATTATTTTGTGTTTTAATAAAATATAGCATGGGAGATTGAAAGCCTTTGGGTTCTTTTGATAGTCTCACTAACAAGACAAAAATATGGAGGCATTTCCACCTCATAGGTCTGGTTAATTTAAGGCCTTCCACACAAATACATTTAAAAAAAGACAAGGCTTTAGAAAGTATCTCATGTGCAAAATATTTTTTAGTTACATGTGGCCATGTTGTACAATCAATGTGAAGGAGAAATCCCTACTGAAGTCACTGAAAAGTTCAGCCTAAAAATCAATCAATCAATCACATGTGATTGCTTTAAAATATTAATGTGCAACAACTAAAGTTTTCTTTTAAGCTAAAAATATCTTTGATTCTTAGATAAAGGAGAAGAAAAAAACACCAATGGAAATTAAGTGTTGATTTAACAGAAACAGGCAGTTAATCCTTTATATACCACTTTTCATTCATAGAGCCACCATCATTTTACAAGCAAAATAATTAGCACAAAACATGATTTTACAGCCAAACCTCTCCTCCTGAACCTTGTAAGGAAGGCTCAGGACTGCACCTAACCCAGCTCTCCATCCAGAGCCTAGCCTCACAGCCAGATGCAGGCACGGTTGGCAGGGGCAGCAGAGCAACTTACTCATCTGTCTCTCCTGGGTACAACTGAGCATCCACACAAATCAATCTTCTTTGCAGTTTATCCTACTGAGCCAGGCACTGGCATAGCTGAAGTATTGACATACTTTGTGATAGACTTTGTTACAGGGTTGGAGACAGCCAGCCGAGGCTGGTGACTTCTTAAATCACCCCATCAAAATTCAGTAGAAGTCATTTGCCTGAGCCCTGAAACACTGAAGTGAAATGTTTTGGCCAGCATCCCATTACAGATCATTTGAGGAGCTGAGAAGAAAATTATGATCTCCTCACTCTCAAACTTACATTCTGCGGCATAAAATATCCTCTATAAACTGAATGCTTCTTTCATTAGACTCAGCTGAGAAAATCCACACATCCCAGCCTCCATCAATTAAACTAATTGAAGCAGCAGGTTTAGCCTAGTTCCCCATTCATGACTGCTGAGCAATTGTTGGAAAAAATCAGCCCTCAAGCCTGAAAAACCTTACTTAATTTAAAAAAAAAGGAGACGTTAAAGAAAGCCATTAGAGACATCTGAAGGTAAATCTCTGAAAAGAATAAAATAGGCTATAGTTGCAGAGTCACCATGCTGTCAGGCAGACTAAATGACATGCTGGAAGAAGCTTACAGGAGGTCCAGGAATCCTTTGTGATAAATTCTGTCCCCTAATTGAAGATGGATTTGGGGTGGTTTTCTTGTCTCTGAAGGAATTCAGCCAAAACTGTTTATTATTACATTTTCTCTGCCTGAGAGGGCTGATCCTCAAGATGAAGAGTAGTACTATAAGGGGTAATGTTTAGAGTTATTTCCCCCCTTGGAGCAAAGCATATCATGTCAAGTGACAGGGGTGCAGGTTCCTAGGTAAAGTATACCTATAACCATTTCTTCTTTGCTGTCTTAATATTACCTAAATTGAAAACTATTCAGATTATTTTTTCTGAAACTGTGACTATGTATGTCACACAACTGCACAGTTCTTCACTGTGTTTGGATTAGTTTTGAGGAAAGTCTCTCTTTCTCAAGGATACCACAAATTAATGCATCTTTTTGTTTTTTCTATTCTCAGATCTGTGTGTTCTGTCAGATAGCATGTGTGCTGATATATGGACCTTTTAGGAGCTCTTTGTAAAATAATCAGAAGAGGTTTCAGGCCAGGTCCCCAAAGCAGAGAAACAGCTGTATTGCTTTGGCACACAGTCCTGTTTTTCTGATGCAGTAAACTTATTAATTGGTTTGTCTTTCAGATTTATTAAATGATTGTATAATCCATCCTACCAAATTATTTGAACAATATTTTTTCATTTTAGTACAAGTTTTAGTTTTATACTCTGTTCATTTGATCGTTTCAACAGAGTACAAAGTTGTGCCTTCAGGCACAGCCTGCTGTGAGAAGCCGTGTGAAGATGCACTGCCTCGTGGGGCTGAAAAAGATGCTTCCTTCCTTACTGCATCATCTCTCAAAGCAGCCTGGCTGCACTAAGAGGAAAATAATTGATACTCTTTTTTAGATGGCTGCAGTACCTTCACATTTTACTGTTAAGCCAATTCATGGGCAATTGAGGGGTATAGAGAGAGGTTTGTTTCTGACCCTTAATTGGCAGGCTTCTTACAGGATGGCAATCAACTGCGCTTTCCCAAGAACAAGGGTTTCTGCTCTGATTGGCCCTGATATATGAACTGTGTGAAGTTGCTAGGTCTTTACTTGCAAAAGTATCACTGAGTCCTCACAGGAGACTAAAAGACAAACTCACATCAGTTTTCCAGATCTTAAGCAGAGAGTTAATTTACTTTGGGTTCTACTTGAACAAGTCAGAGTAGCTGTCCATTCAGTTTTCAAGTTTAAGAAAACTCATAAAGACTCTCTAATGATTCCTGAAAAAGTCTTCCTCAGTCAAGATCATATTATTTTCGGCTCAATTAATTAGCCAATATTGGGTCCTGCAGCTTGCTATCGTTAGAAAGGAAGATTAGACATCCTACTTCTGATCATGGTCGAGATCAACCAGCAACCGCCTTTGCTCGATGTTCCAGGTGTCTTCCTCTCCAGCACTTTACACCAAAAATTCCCTTTGCCTCCACCATTGCTTTCCCTCTTCCCTCTTCCTTCTTCCTCCACTGGCTGTCTATGATCTCTGTATCAAATAAAGATTTTGTATATGAGAACCACCCATCTCAGTGTAACAACAACAACAATTCTCATTAGCGTCTGAAAACATTTATTTTTTGGTGGTGAATAGAGATACTTGACAAGGCCATCCGGTTCTTATTTCCTATGTTTGATAAATTAACCGAGAACAACTTATTGTGAAATCAAAACAGTGGTCTTTAAATGATCCAACGCTGTTATTCACCAAACTAAAATGTCTCCTATGGCCCTACAAAGGTCACCTTGAAATTTAGAGAAGCAGTTGCGTGGCCAGCTGAAATTGGCAGTTAGAAAATTAATTCCACAGTCAAGATACCAGACTAAATTAGCATGTTATTGAAGATCCATTTAAGATTCCATTTACTACTCTGAGAAATAATTTGTCATTCCCATTGCTAACCACTGCACAGAGCTTATTCCTGACATAGCAGAACTCTTTCTGCTCCCCACCAGCAATATTAGCTGTGACTACCCTGCTTCCACCAAGCCTTTACCTCAAAGGTACCTCATTTTCAGAGCTTTCTTAAATAAGTTCTTGAATGAGATACCAAATCTTGCTTATTAATCTTGCTCAGTAACATAAATGTAGCTTTATGGATTTTGATGGAGCTACTTGTGTTTAAGGTAGTAACTTTGTTAAATGTTTCTGAAGTCCAGTCCGGTTGGATTGTATGTATTTCCCTTAAGTATAACAGAAATAAATAGTTCATAAGGGCTGAAATGTTAAAATCATATCTGTTTCTATGTTAGTTACCTACCACAGTCCTAATATACAAGCTGGCGATTATAAAGTTTCACTTAATTTGCAGATAGACAACCTGCCCTGCTGAAGGAATTACTTGAATTATATTGAGTTTTTAGGAAAAGAGACACAGTTTCTTTCTGAAGTACATGTGAAACTCTGAAGCTACAATAATTGAAAAGGAACTGGGAGCTTTGTCATCAGCTTCAGTGGGAGCAAGCAGGATATCATTGCAAAACCGTAGGTACTTTCTGGAGATTTTCTAATCTAGTCTGACAGAGAAGATGACATTTCATTTCTGGCCTGTTTTGGGATTTTTTTTAAAATTGTTCTCTTATACTCTATATTGTAGTTTTATGTTCCTAAATGTATTTTTCCCAAATTCTAACTCTGTTCAAAGACATCATCTGTAAGTATTTTATGTGAAATACATATTGTCCAAGTATATACACATACTGACCAACAGTTGCACATAATGCATGGTGGGACTGAAGCAAGACTGAGATTTCTCTTTACTTGGTTTCCTTCCTGGCTTGCACATGTTGCATAAAGGATAACTTTTCAAAAGCAGCTACTTGGCTTAGGAGTTTAAGTTCCATTTTCAAAAACTACTTATGCACTTAAGAAGCCTTAGGCTCAGTGACTTATAATGTGACTTGGGCTCTAAGTCCATTTGGAAAAATGCATCTGAGTGCTTTCGAAAATCACAGCTAAAGCCAATTATCTCAGCAAAAACGGAGATTCAGACAGGGAGAAAAAATAAGGTATTCTACAAAGAGATGAATGAGAATATTATAGCAGATAAAAGAAAACATATAAGCTGAAAATTAGGTATAAAAAAAATCTCAGTCAATTAGAGAAACTAAATGCAGGGTAACTGAACGGAGGAAAAAATGCTATGTTGCTGCTACGGATTGGAACTGGCACTAATTTTTTTCAGATTCTTTTTTTCTTTTTTTTCAAATCCTAATTTTCTCTTCACACTGACAAATTGAACTTGGAGATACTGGGTCAGACAGTTGCTCCATAACTGCAGACATGGTAAGTAGCCCTCTTTAGAAATGCAGTATGTATGTTTCCCTCACTTGCTAGGCCTGTGCACAGACGTGGATATTCTTGAAGACCCGTTTCAAGGGAGAGGCTGGACTAGATGACCTCCAGAGGTCCCTTCAAATTGAAGTTTCTGTGATTGTGTTGCTGTTAACAAGTTGTTAGCATGGGGTATTGAGGCACTCTCAACACTCCATCTCTCATAACGTACCTTAATTTCACCAAGATTATGGGGAGAAAAGGATAGTAGACTGTGTTGTATGTATCTGCAGCTACAATAAAGTTGTGCACATTAGAAAATGTATTGATTCCTTTTAATATAAGTAAGAGAAGAATAACAGGTTGCACACACCCTACTGGAGGTGTTTGATCCAGGGAAGTTACATCCTCTTTTCAGGAAAAAAAAAGCCAAGGATCTTGAAGGACAACAGGAAATAACATGACAGAATGATGAACAATATCTGTCTCGCACATCACCTCAGGGGGAAGGGAAGCAGCACGTCTGTCACTCAGACCTGGAAGAACAGGAAAAAGAAATGGCATCTTCTCCCTCCAGAAACACACTGCACTTCTGAAATGTGCAGTACTGCCTGTGAACTTTGTTGTAGCATTTTTGGTTGGTGTTGTAGCATGGTACTTGCTAGGAAAGGTCAACAAAGGAAAAAGGCAGTGTGTGTAAATTGATGAAAGAGAAATGACAACAATTTGCAGGTAAAAAATACAGAAAATCAATTGGGCATGCATGTCTAGGCATGAAATTAAGAATCAGAGCCATCTCTATCATATTTCTATGAAAGTGTTACCAGATATTACACTAGGGATTGGCATAGTTACAAGTTTCTTAAATTGATCCAGGAAAAAAAAAATTTACTTGAGCCACATCCGTTTGCTCAATTCAGCTTGTACTTTGTACATCTGGAAGCTCTTAGGTCTTAAATTTAAAATGAACTCTGTACAAATAGGGAAGCAGGCTGGAGCTTGTGGATTTTTTTTCCCTGGTTAATGTGAAAAAACATTTATGTCTTGAAGCCCCACTATTCTACAAGTGTTATACAGCCTGTTTATTTGTCTTTCATTTAACCCAGAATTCTGGTGACCCATAACTGAGCCATGAAACATTGAGAGCACACATCAAAGATTGTCCTGTTTGAATGAGGATACTTGGTACCTCCTAATCCCTTCACAGAAAATCAGGTGAGTTCTATGTTACTGGTGTTGGCTTTCATAGAGTTAATTGGGGATGACTATTCACTGGTGACACATCATTTTTTTCCCCCCTCTTTCTTAAACCACTCCCCCTCCCTTCTTTTCTCAGAATACCATCCAGTAAAATTTATTTTATCCCTTTAATAGCTTCATTTTTCTTTCACTTGTGTAGAGGAAGGCAGCTATAAAAGCTGATTGGTTCCCAGTTAGCATAGCCTGTAAGTTAGTGGGGAGATAAGAATCCTTCCTATCTTTGTAGGTTTGGCAGAAACAGGAAATTTTCATTTAAAAAGAAAATGCACTTCAGATAAAAAGACTGAAATGTTTTAAGGGTTATTAACTGTGTTTACTTCCCTGTCAGTCCCGTTACAAGTGATAAAAACTCTTTCTGTTCCAAAATCCCGAAGGAGAATAATTCAACCATCAGTCTGTATGTATGCTGGGGTGGGTATATATGTGTATATGTTTACACTGACTTTTTTCCTGCAGGTTAGACCGCAGCTTTGGGGGTGCCTGCATGCTTCCCCCTCGGCAGCCGATAAGGAGGGAGCTGCCCGAGGGGGCGCTTGTGCCGGCGGCGGCCGCCCCCCTCCCCGGGCCGGGCAGCGCAGCCCGGCGGGCACCGGCAGCAGCCCACGCCCGGACAGGGACCGGGCGGCCACGGGGACACGCGCGGGGACCCACGCCGGAGGGGTGTGCTTGTGACCCACGGGCCGGGGGCAGAGGCGGCACTGCCTGGGAGCTGGGGGGTGCCGGGGGGGTGTGCTCCTGGGGATTAGTTACTGGGGGCTGGGAAATGTGTAGCCGTTTATTAATGCTCTGTAAGTGTCTGGTATCATCATTTATCTGTTGTATTGCGAATATTGACCCTGAATATATAGTACACTGATTGCCAGTTCTTTATGTGTCGTTAATAAGTCAATAAACTGCTTTGATCATGATTTGAACTAAACCACGTGAACTGAGATGTTTTTCTCCCTGTAGCGACAGCCATTGCAAGAGGTGCTCTGCCGAGGCAGCAGCTGCAGAAGAAACTCAGCTCAGACAGCAGTGAGTTACAAGTAGAATGCCTTTGGCTCTGCTCTGGCGTGCTGCAGAAGCCAGAACACGCGCTGCCCCCAGGACAGGAGCAGCCCAGCCCCTGCAGGAATGTGGCTTCTCCAAAAATGCCAAATTGCCCTTTCCCCCCACATTTCCTTCTCGCTTCTCTTGCACCAGCATCCTTCTGCATGAGGAGCTGAGAGGTGTACACATTTCCTATTTCCCTTCGGTGAACTGATTTGCATCACTCCAAGCCTGTCTGTAGTGGAGTTCCTAATCCCCAGCCAGATGTCTCTTTGATGTGTGATGTGGCTAGGGGAAGATTTCAGTAGCCAATTGCAACTTTATTAGCTTACCAAATCTGATTTTTGAGAGACACTGATGTGTAGATCATAGGAAACAGCATAAATCATAATCTAAGAGCAGCTGCTGTTCAGCCAAGGTTTGGGTTTAAGGTCAGTCAGAGTTCTTTGAAAACTCTCTAGCCTATAAAGATTTTTGAGGCTAGCAAAGGATTAGCAGCTTGTAAGGACATCACATATCCATTTTTACTACAATCACAGGTCTACCAAGAACGCTGTGGTCATCTTTGTTGCTGGAAATTAAACCTATGGCCGTTTATCCTGCTTGACTAGAAGCTGTAGGTTGTGATAAGCCAGCAGTCCTATAAATCAGGGGACTCTTTTCTAAGCCCAGCTCTTATTTAACCGAACTTTGAGCCCTTGCTTTTGTGAGAAATGGTGTAAAATCCTAACTGATACTTTGATTCCAAGGAAGAAAAATCCATGTTGACTACCCTCTGCCCCCAAAAGTTATACAGCAGATCCCCAGCATCCTATGGTGTAACTCCTGCATTATATGTAAAGACACAGTCAAAAACCAAGATAACAGACTTCTAAGGTCTCAAGTGGAAAATTAAAAGAATGGGAAAAAGAATAAGTCCTTCCTTATCTCTCACTGCTCTTAAACTGAGCAATGTTTAGGCAAATCCCCTTTAAAAAAATGGTGGGGTTTACTTCTGCTTTCTCCAATGTGTGCCCTTCTGTTCCTCGGGGACAGCTCAGCATCTTTCAGCCTGTTCAGGACTGTCTCCCCATCACTGTGAGATGTCCTTGCTACTATCTTCATTGATTCAGTCCCTAAAAAGGTGTCAATAAGTTGAATATTAATGTAAAGGGTATGGCAGTGTCTGCTGCAGCTTTAATTGTTGTGTCATTTAACCCCCATACAGAGAAAATGAAATGAGATGGGCCTGAATTCTAACAGCTTTAAAATGCATTGGCACTTTCAAATAAAATAAACTGATGCCACTAATCTACAGAAGAGTTGATCATGATGATAAAGACTTGGTTTTGAAGCATGATGTTTCAATTTCTTTTGCTACTACAAATTGCTGTTCATGAATATTTGACTATTCACTGAGCAGTAAAGGCTTATAAGTAAATACTGACACAAAATTATATCAGTAGCATATTATTCACTATTTTTCCTTTAGAAAAAAGTCAGTCACCTCTTCAGGGACTGGAAAGGAAGCTATGTACTAATTTCTAAACTTGAATGCAGAATATTAGCAAAGGATAATTTGCCAAACGGCTGAAGAATATCAGCTGATCACTGGGGATGATGTGAAAGTACAGAATATTTCCCAATTCTACAATAGCAGGACAAACAATAAAAGAGGATATTTAAAGTCAAATTGTCAATTTTCAGCCAATATCTTTGGACTAGCAATGCTTTATTTGTTTGCCTTGTTGGTGCTCCTGCTTGGTCTGTGTTTGTTTCTAGTTCCTCCACTTCTCTCCATGAAAGCACTCTGAAAAAACTCCACTGAAAGACACAAATCAGGCTCAATATCTTCCAATGAAAAATTAGCACATCCTAAAACTCCAGACTGCTTCAAGCCCAGCAGTCTGGTTTGCATACCCTGCCTTATAAAGTAAAAAGGACGATTAACTTCATCCCACGCAAGAGTAATGAGCATTTTCAGCATAAATTTAAGTTATAGAAAATCCCATTTCTTTTGAATCTCTGTGGTGTAATAAATTTTCAGCAATGATGTTTGTAAATCTTTCTTTCTTCCAATATAGGATTCCTGCCAATATGTCTTATAAATTGAGAGGTTTTATATACTGGAGGAGACGGATATAAGCTATATAGTTTTATAACAGTTCTCAACAATTTGTTAGGGGAAAAAATGCAAGCATGACAGAAAATGCATACTTAAAAAAGTAAGAATGTTCAGAGATATTTAAATATGACTCAGTATGTAAGGAAAAATTCTTTCAGTTTAGTATGAATTGACCTTTCATACTGAGAGTGTCATTAGTTCAAAATTGCCATTAAAAATACTTAAAGAATTGCCTGTTACTTTCAATTTATTCATCACTGCTTAAAAGCAGAACTTGTACACGCAATTAATATTAATTGTACAGGAAAGAAATGTCATGGGAGATTTCAGGGACTGCAACTTTTTCCTCCTCAAAGAGGGAGCTCTGAGGTCATTAGCAATCTCGCTATACAGAATATCTTCACACCACTGTCTGCTCAGAGAAGAGGATGTGCCATGTACAGCCATCAGCAGCTGCCAAGGGCAGTGAAGACAAGAGACATCGCAGTGAGCGCTTGGGTCTGGAATTTGTCCTTTTCCTTCCTGAATGCAGCTTTTTAAGATGTATGCAGTCATGTTTGACAGAATTATGGCCAGCAATGACCTTGTGCCTTAAACTCACCCATTCTCGGAAATTCATGGCCTGATCTAGGAGGCGTGAACTTGGATAGGATGATACATAAAGCATAAATTATCACTCATAGCACAGATGAACAGTGCTGGTTGTGTTGCTTTCATCAGATCAGAGACATGAGTACACAGGAGTCTGTTCACAAAAGCAGCAAATCATTGCATTGGAGGCCTGTGTTATTCACCTGTACACAGGTGAAAGCACAGAAGCTCAGTAACACTTTGGTAAGCCAGAGCTGGAAAGATTGAGTGCTGTCCTTGGAAAATAACAGCTCCTGGAAGGTCTAAACGGAGTAACATAGCAGGCAAGGGGACAACTTTAACAGTGTCATGCTTTTGTCAATCCTTACTGACAAAGCAAGGTGAAATCTTAGCCATAACTTTCAACATGATGGAGAGGCGGAAAAGTCACTCTGTGGGGTACAGAAAAGTGAAAGAGTGTTGATATAACAAACAAATACTGAAACATCTTCACCTGTCTTTCAGTATATAACATACCCTGTGCTCTTATATACTCTGTCCTAGCTGGCGTTGTTACTGGCTGAATCACAAGGGGAAAATCAGTAATTTTTTATGCTCTTGGTATCTCATTTTTCAGATCCTTCTGTTGTATCCAAACATTTCAGCCATTCTCATTTCTGTGGATAACGATTTCAAGAGTGATAGTAATTCACTGTGGGATGGATTTTTTTCCTCTTCACTGAAAAATCAAAACAAACCCAGTGTGATCCCAACATTTTCTTCTTCATTGCTCTGGGAGACAGCCAAACCTTACCTACGGATGCTATTGATGAGATTCATATATCATAATCAAAAAGGGAAAAAAATCTCTGTGTTCTTAGTAAAACACTGTAAAATACCAGGATAAACAAACAGCCTAAAGACCTATTAAATCATTTGTACCACCAATAAAAAGCAAAGACCATTTAACCTTCCTCTGACACAGAAAGCTGTTCTGTCTGTTGTGTTTGGCAGAAGGTTACTACGGGTAACGAACTACACAAAATGCTGGTCTAGCTGTTCAGAATGCAATTTTATAATAGTACCAATAGCACAAACTTTATGTTCCTTTTAGATGCAAGTTTCTCCCAGATGAAGGATATAGGCTAGATTCAAATAAGGGCAGAGGACTTCTGCATATTGCAGGCACTTGAATCCAAAACTACAGACTTTTGTTCTATTCCCCTTGCTCCATTCCCCAACTGACCTGAAAATTCCCTTTTTATGTCTCAAGTTTCTGCAGCTGCTCCTTTTGCTACCCATACTTCATGGCTAGGAATGAGGCATTACATTAGGTGAGTCAATAAGTGAAAGCAATGGTACGTTCTCTCTTTTTAGGAAGAATTCCTACTCTTTAGGAATAAGAGGTAATAGGTATAAAGCAAGTTATTGCCACAGTTGATGATGTTCTGTGCCTTCCTCAGCCTCAAGGGATTCAGGGACTTACACAATACATCTGTGTGCCCCTGAACACAAAGCTGGTTAGGAGACACCAAGCCCATGTCGTTAGTCTTTCCCATTTTTAACAGCACAGCGGTAGCAGCACCTCCGGGCAGCAAGCAATGCATGGAGAGGCTCCATTTGAGGTTAAGATTCTTAGATTTAGATGTCCACATACAGATGTCCATATATATCAGATGCTTACATTTCCACTGCTGTCAGTGGAGTTGGAGAGCAGTTGAGCTGGCCTGTCTCTGACTACCTACTTTAGGGCGAGCTTAACTTCTCCAGGTTTCCTTAGCTGTTGGGAGCAGATCTGACTTCATGGGAGGTTTGGCACCTTGGGCACCAGAAGAAAAGACCGCAGGAGCCTCATGGTTACAGCATTTGGCTGGGAAGGTGGAGTTCCCACTCCTTTGACTTTTCCGTTTTTGTAGCAAGCACTTTTCAATGTGAGAAACAGGGATCCCTGCACTTAGAAGGATGCTCTCAGATGAAAGAAACCAGGCTCCTTTTTTCTCTTCTTTCATGCCAGTTTTCTCCGCTGTTGTGTCTGATCACTTTCTAGGTGGTTATTAACTGGTATGACTAGGACTCATCTTACACAGCTCTTTTATTCTGCATTTCTTCCCTGGAATAGATTTATAAGCAATCAAATGTCTCCTATCTGGTAAAAGCAAAATACTTTTCACTTTAAGTGAAAGTTGCAGACATTTATGAACAGGTCATGGTCTCTAAATCAATTCATTTCAGTACTGGAACAGCCCCTGAGAAAGCTCTGTCTCCTGCAGACAGAACTGTAACTTCATAGTGGTAACTCCATTGTGAAAATAGAGTTTTCCAGAGTGAAACTGTTGAATTCAGTCTTTGTTTTAGACCACAAGGATCCTATTTCATTCATTAAGTGCCAAGGAGCTCAATTATTTATTACTTTATAGATTAAACTGGAAAATTTCCCAGATTACTTATCTATTCTCAAATACTTGAACAAATGAGGAAAGCAGGGGAAGTTTATTAGAATGAGTAAATAACCAGTGAATGGAGAGTTCGTTCTCAAAAAAGCGTGGTCAATATCTTAGATCACTCTGATTCCTTGGCTGGTACATATTATATCTCACATAGCCGTGTCAGCTAGAAATATGACAAGGATACTTCTCTGTTTGCTATTGTGTAGCTCACTGCTGTACTCTTGTTAATTTGGACTGAAGAAGTGAAGAGAACACAAAACCAGAGAGGCTTGGGAAAAAAAAGTTCTCAGCTAGCATTGGTAATTTGAACATTTGTTAGTTTCAGAAGAGTGAATAAAAATTCAGTCCATGTTATAGCTTAATCTAGTCAACCCTTGGAAAATTGAACAGTTTTGCAGTCATTGTCTGTTTTTGCACAAAGATAATTGTTTGTATGTTCTTTTTTCTTTGCCAAGAATGTTGATAAAAAGGAAAGGCTTCTCTGAAGAAACAGTAATACTAACTTGCATTAAGGAAATGATTTTTAAAAACACCTCTCATTCAAATTACAGAAAAGAAGAGGTAGTTTAGCTAACACAAAAACATGTAAAATATAGCTCCTGCTGGGGGAATATCAGCTTATTTTGGTATGTTCAGGATTCATACAAGAAGCTATTTTAATTCATAACGTGTGTCTACAAAAACCTGGCTGTGAGAGCAGTGCTGACTCATTGTACATAGCTTATGGCCAATCTGGGCAGACATATCTGCTTTCTGAGGGGCACAAATGTCGAGTTTAAAAGAGACTGGGGTTGTTTCCAACCAGGACCAACTCTTATTATCGGTAGGCTTTTTCTTTGCCTTTCATCCACAAAGATTTTTACTGTCTGCAAACCTGCAGCTGCCTGTCTCAGGGCATTCTCCATCTAGCTGCTCCTCTATTCTAACTGCTTCTTCTGATTATAAAATAATGATGTTTCAGACTTTATCCAGAGACCCAAATGGAAGCTCATATTGAGCCTAAGTTTGCAAAATCCTTACAGACCAAAGGACTTCCTTCTTTTACAGACAGATACTGCGTATTAGGTGATGTAGATAGATAGATTAAATCTCTTCAGCCTCTCTTCCAGAATGCTTTCAGCTGTTAGAAAACTTAGCTACAATGGTAAATACCTGTGTATAGCTGTTTGATGAGACTTTTTATATCAAAACACAAGAAATGAAAGCTAATGATTCAGAAAATGACCAGTATGGTTTTAGGAATTATAATAATCAAAAGTAATTAGACTGATAGATTCACTGTCATGAATTGATTGGCCTCTTTCAGTGACCATTTATGGCAGAAATACCAATGGTATCTACTGTATAACAGAGAAAGATTAGACAAAAAGTTACTGCTTTAGAAGACTTCAAAGAAATCCTTTATCCTCTGTTCACTGAGAATGATATTAGGGTCATGGTGATTACAAATAGTCCATCCACCTGCCTTTGAAGAACCAAGTCCTTGGAGCATTTGATTCCCCAAAAGTGCGAGGACATTTGTGCCTGATTGAACGAATGCAGTGTTGCCTATTATTCAAAGATTATTTCCCTTTCCCATAGAAAGGACATAATAGCTAGACAGTCGACAATGATTTACAAAGTCACTAGTAACAGCACAAAGTCTCCCTGACCTACAGATGGGCAAACAATTCAGTTTTCACCCGCATACTAACAATATAAAGTGTTTCCAACACCTGCAAAGCTGGCCCAGCCTGTACACATTCCCCTTTCTGGTATTTCTTGGGACTCCCTCTCACCCTAGTATTTCATCTCCCTGCCAGCCCCAAGATTTCTTTATTTTAATTAGGTTTGCCTTCTTACTAAATTATGCCATGGTCTTTTATCTCATAGGCTGATCCAAATTCCCTTTTTCCCTTGATTCCAGACAGCATAGTGAAGGGAAAGACAAATTCCCTTACATCAGGTTTTGTTGCTTTGTTATGTGACATAGTGCTTTGTTGGGAGCGGTGCCTCAGGAGCCTAAGGACACTGAGTAAGGATACGATGGAGCTCATCTAACTGCTGGCAGGGGTGCAGGCGAGTCTGCCTGTCCTTCTCCTTGGCCTTTAGCTCCCACCCAGAAACCGATCTTTTTGTGACTCCACTATGAGCTGGTTCGCCAACAAATTGGAAAACAACCTAACAAAAACACTGAATATTTTTCTGCAGTTTAGCGCTCTAAACTGGCTCATTATGAGGTTGCACAGGAGCTGAGAAAAAGGAGATGGTGGGAGTCTGCTGCCAGGGACAGCCCAGGAGTGGGAGCACTTCACCATTGGACGGGCTCAACCAACTTTGCACTTGGAACACGATGCCCAATCCTTTTGGCTTTAGAATAATAAAACCTCGTGTATTAATAAAGTATGTATTAACAGGGATTTTACAACAGATTTGATATGTGATTAAACTATTTCAGTGAACTATTGCACTAGGCTATTTTACAATGCTCAGGTTTCATTTGAAACTATGGCATCTTGTTACATCTTATATATAATGCCTGTAAGATAACTTTCATAGGAGTTTATATAAGTTGCTAGACTTTATCACAAAACTCAGTGCCTCACAGAGATACTCAGAAGTTCCCTGGATCAGCTTCATAATGCTCATTTATTAACCAAAAGCATGGAAAATACCATCTACTTTCAAATACGAATTATGTCTTCTCCCCACTGCAAAATATCAAATTCTTAAAATGGCATAAGCATGTCAAGCACAAAATTAAATTTTGATTTACATATTTTTCAGGGAGCATCAGTCTTCATTAATGAAAACCAATATGGCTAAATCCTCCTTCCTTTTCTTATATAACTAATCTTATTATGGACTTGCTCTAACATACCTGGAAAGATTTACCATGATCTTCAGAGGATCTTCTGCAAGATCTTTTGGATTGAGCAAGTAGTTAGAGCTTTCAATCATAAAGAATAAGGGACATATATTTTTAATTGGTTCATCATTTGATATTTACCCCCAAACAAAATCAACCCTCAGCCCAACCTTAAGGAACAGGCCAGAGAACACTACAGAGTATTTGGCAATGTATAATGTCTGACTGTAAAAAATATTCATATTGCTTTCCAAGTTGTTTGAGTATGCAAAATGCAGTAACAAAGCAAGCAACTCTTCCCATGAAATTTCTAATGTTTCTGCTCCTAGGCTGGTCAGGGACTGAAAGAGGCACCTTTATATTCACAAGCTTTCCAAACAGCAACTTGAGACTTTAGGCTTGTTCTCACTGCAGTTATTAATAATGAAATTACTCTTGATTTCCACGTGTTCCAAAGCTGAGTTTGCCTTACTAATTTCAGAAAGTTTGTTCCTGACTTCTGCTTTTGTGACTGACGCAAACAAACACCATCAATTTTATTGTCTTTTACTCTTCTTGCTACATACAGTCTACACTTTTTCTTTCTTCTTGTGTACAGAAGTCTAGAGAGCTGTTCAAAGACAGAAAATGTTTCCAGACAAGTCTGAGGCAGAGAAGGGAATAATAAACATCAAAAACTATACAATGTCAGTATGATCATTTCATACCATCACTCCAGACTTCACTGCACTTCCAGACACTTTTACAACTGTGCCGACTGACAGCATTTCAATGCAGTTACAGATTGTTTATTGGACCTCCAGCTGTTCTGTCAGAGAGTTAGTAGGAAGAGAATGATAAAATTGTATCCAATTCTTTATATATTAAATATTAATTCTTTTTTGCAGTTAGTATTCTTTTAAGATCTCATCTTACCAAGGGAGAAGTATTTTATTTCCAAGGGAGCCGCTGTGTGCAGAATGCAACTATTGAAACACTTTTGTCCTTTAAGTCCTACAGTGGATGTGCTTATGCATTTTGCTGCATACAGGTGACGGTGTATAAGATAAGATTTGGCGGTAATTCTTCCTAAAACACAAGTCATGCACTTCTACATTTTGCTGAATTGTTATGCCCTTAAGGAGGCACTGGCAGCTACACAGGTTGTAGGCACGGATCTAAAGGTCACAGATGACAGCTGGATACTTACTACTTTCATCCTTAACTGCAAATTATTGCTTAACTGCCATTTGTGCCTTTGAAAATATACCCCTTAAGTGTTTTGCTGAATCAGAGCCTATGTGTGGTCTAGCTCACTTCATACTGTACAGGGTGAAGTCTACAGCTAAAGGCTTTGCAGGATTAAGAAAACAACTGTTTCCTGATACACAAGCTCTTTTTCTTTGTTGTCTGTAACTTCAGTGAAGATACTAAAATGTACTCTTTTCCAAGAGATAACAGAGACTAAAAATGGTATAATATAAGAAAAACCTTGCAGGACAGTGCGGGGATACATGCGATCACACCACTGATGGGGAATCTCAGGGAACAGAAATAGTTTACCAGAATCAAAGGAGTCTTACTGTTTTGATAATCTTGTTAGAGAAAGAAAACAGAGTCATATTAGTCAGTTGTCAGTGACTGATCTTTGTCAATTACAAAAATGACGAGAGGTACAACATTACTGCAATGAGCAACAGTTGAGGTCGTGACATTCCTGCAGCCCGTGTTTGTTACTTCTACCTACTTTATCACCTCCTGCAAGCTGGTGGGTCAGGAAGCCCTGAGGACTCCTGACCACTTTCAAAGTTCAGATATTGAATAGATGTGAATAGAATATCTGAATAATTTTTTCACAGATGAAGATCTGGTAACAATATTTGTAATAGGGAAATATATTTGGTGAAAAAAGGACAAGACTGAAAAATTATTTCTGTGGCAATAAACAAAAATGTTCCCTGCTTTTGAAGGCAGTCTTTTAGATGTACTTTCCCCAGTGCTGAATTCATCTTCACTGATGCCTATTAGCACTTTCTTATCTATTGTTGCCATTATTCTTTTCCTGATCATACGCTGACAATTTCATCTCCTTCTCTTTCTCCACATCCTACTGTGAGGACCATTTGGCATTTTAGACCCCTTGCAGTTGTCAAAGCCATCAAATAGTCACAAATAGCTTGTCTCTGTTTCATATTAATTATTTATCATGCACAAACATCATCCCACACTTGAGATTTTCATGACCAAAACATCCATATTCTACTCATCTTTTAGTTTAACCTGTAGACTGTGTTCATATAAGCACGACAAACTACATCTTGCTGTTCTGACTTGCAGATCCAGAGTTGAATGTGAGATTTTTTTTCTTTTTTCTCCAGCCAAAAAAAAGCTTATATTCATTGGGTTTTGTCATATTTTGACAAATAGTTTTGAGCTCCAATTTTTGTTACTCAGCTCCAGTTTGGGGTATTTCTGCTTGCTGGGTCTAGCAGACAATTTACTTCTTGCCGTTGGTACAACTATCATTCTTTCATCATTCATTCAAATTTACCTGATCTTATTAGGATATCAAAATAAGTTTCTGAGTAAAACTGGATAGCAAATGTTCAAAGCAGTAAAATATCAGCAATGTCTTCTCCTCCTCTTGTTACATTACTGGCAACCATAATAATACAAAATATTATCCTATCAGTGGTCAGTTTTGTGGACATTCCCAGCAGAAATGTAAAACACTATCTATTATAATTTTTATTTTTATTATATGAACACAAAGTAGTATGTAGTATAAATGCATTATTAAATAAATGTATTGTTTTAAAAATAATTATTATAATGCTGAGTGTGTCATACATCAAATGGAAAAAGGGAAAGAACCATCCTGTACTCATTAATAATAGTTGCTTCAAGACAGAAAGCTCAAGATTAGTTTTTTCTAATATTGTTTTTCAAGGTATTCTACAGCCCTCTTTGCACATTGGCTGTTTGGAATCAGTGTTTTAAGGCAAGGACTCTAAGCCTAAATCTCCTCTGCCTAGTGCTAAGCCAAGTACTACTTAGAGCAGTGAACAATTAGTGGGCACAAAATGCAACTAGATCAGCACAACAACATTTTAGACTCCAGTTTTGCAAGAGATGGAGTAGTTTGCAGGTCAAAGAATTGCAGAAAATCATTCTTTCTATATACCTCAAAAGCCTAAGGACATTGTTGGTAACTAAAATTAATGACAATAACAAATATCTTCTAAAGGTAACATACTATTTTTCTTCACTTCAATGAATGTTACTAGCCTACTTCATTGTGTTCCTAATGGGGATTTTTGGTATCTGAACATTGTTGGTGTGCTCCAGACCGTGCATCAGCAAAGGGCTCAAAAAAATTGCAAGATTTTAAGAAAGGGAGGATAGTTCAGCCTACCAAACATGCAGTTTGAAAATTTGCTAAAATTCTACTTGCAAGATTTATCACAGTGGCACTTAGGTTTATTCAACCAGGAGGGGGTGTGTGGCATCTCTGCCACAGTGCTGCTAATTTTCCCTGACCTCATCCTGGAGAGACCACTTCAAAGTGTGAGAGTCAGTAAATCTGCCCCTCCTGCAGAGCCTGCTAAGCCAGTGCCACTTGTGATGCAGTACTACACTGTACGGCTGGATTATAGTCCTAGTTTCAGCTTCAAGGAAACTGGCTGGAATTACCAAGTTACATGTAGATCTCCAAATAAAGTCCAGAGGTAATAAAGTCGAACACAGAGAAGCATATTTATTCAGATATTGCCATATCCTGAATGTCTCTATACCCCTTATGTTGCCCTGCTCTTTCACTTTTAGGTATCCCAAGCACCACTGGATATGACTTTGTACAGGTTTACTCCACCTCAGCTTGAAAAACTCAGCCACTGCCATAGGTCAAGCCATAGCAGAACTAACAAGCTTTGTGGATTTGTCCTCATAAGGTTTCTTTGGGAATGGCTGTTAGCTTGAGCTCCTCAAGCAAGATAGCAGACACACTGTGAATGTCAAACTTTCTGGGATCTCAAATTTCCTGTCGAAATGTCTGCATCTTGTAATTCCGCAATGCAGAACTATGGTTTCCCTCTGGCAGATACATCTGTTAAACAAGAGAGGTAATGCAGCTTTTCACTGTGTTTCTGCTACCCAGCATGATCTCATGCAATTTTCCAAGCAAACAACCTATGGCAACACCTCCTCCCATGTCATACTCATGCCAAAGACCTGCCTTTTGCAGGTATGTCCATACCCACACAGTGGAACCAGCTGCTGTCAGAGTCCAGCTGCAGCAGATGCTCATCCCGGTGAGTGAGCATCAAGGTAAACATGCCTATTTTGTAAATCTTGCTGGGATTTACGCACAGGGATAACATAGTACTAAGTTCTTCCGCACTGTTAAGACTGGGCATGCCTAAAGACACACCAAAAAAAGCCAAATGGTAAATAAGCAGGAAATTTCTATGTAAAAAATTAAGCACCTTCCAGACAAAGCACTACTGTATTAAGGTGTGAATTTTCTATGTTTTGGATTTAGGCATACAATGTTTGTCTGCTTTCTATACAGCAAAGTCTGTTGTGGAGCTACTTCTTTGTCGCTTTTAAAGCCTTAATATAGAAAATATTCTCTTTGTAATGAAGCCAGTACCTGGAGAAGCAAAAGTTACCCTCTCTATACAGCATTAAACGAGGACAGAAACGTCCATATCTCACCTTCCATTTTCTTTGCAGTCTGAGCCTATGGCCTTATAAAATGAACATCCTGTGTGGAGCAAAGTCGATGGGTTTATCTGAATCTCAAATATCCTCTTTCTAGGGCAAGATGATAAACTACTATTAGGAGTTCAGATAGACTCCTATGCTATCATTTCCTATTGTTTATCAGTAATGTTGTTGAACTTAATGCTTCAAAGATTTTAATCTTGTTAGTATTACACAGTATCCTTGCCTGGTCTGCAGAGACATTAACTCTTTCAGGAATACGCCTGCACAATTTAGTCCTTATTTTGTACAAACCAGAGTATATAGGTCGTAAAGAATGAATAGCCAACAGCTGAACAACATTTTGCACATTTATGCCCATTCTTGTACTTCAAAGTGTTTGTAATTATGTCTTTTCAAACTCAAGAAAGCGGTGGAGAAGGTAATAGGAAACTGTATCGCTGTAGTTCCTCTTTGTATAAGAATCAAGGACATAAAAAGAAAGATCAGGTAATTGCCCCAAAATGATTGTCTCATCAATGCCTCAAATATGAAAACTTTCAGTTAAAGTGATGAAAATAACACAAAATTATGCACATAAGAAGGTAATGGCATGTAGCAGGGGGAAAAGTACTCTTTCACAACCATAACTATAGCAGCATCTTGCAGCAAAATTGCTATTTTATAGGTATAAAAAGCCAAGAATGTGGTTCTGTCTGTGTCACTAACTTGAACCTAAGTGCCAGGAGGAGATTCAGCTTCAGATAAAGACATTGTCATCAAGGTATCTTTATGTGGGTATCTGCATATGAGCTAAATGTTTCAGCCCCCCGCTGGCAGAGATCTAGTCAAAAGGAATCAGAGTGACTCAACTAATGCTCTAATAGACACCAGCATTCGATCAACTGAATTGCTGCCTCAACTGCATTGACAAAGAACTACATTTAGTTGCCTAAACATAACTATCTCATACTGGTTTGGGTGCACTGCAACATCCCCCTGGCTTCTGCTTACCCCTCCAAAGGCCACAGGTCTTTGCTCATCCCATGCAGAAGGCTCAGATACTACAGGGTACTTCAAATGGCACAAGGTGCCCATATTTAGAGAACTGCATTTGTTTCTTATATCTTTATTAACTGAAATAAGAATAATGTTTTATTCAGTTTAATGTTTGTGCTTCAGTTTGTTCAGACAGATCTTTCTCCACTAATCATATGAGGGACTTTGCCAGTTAGTTAGGTTTTTCCTTAGGCACCAAACATTTAGGCATAAGTATCTTCACTGAGAATAAAAGAAGAAACGATAAAATCACAGAAATATGTCCACCAGATTTTATACTTATAAGGGTTTATCTTCATGCAATAAGCATTAAAATAAGAGTCATTTATTTTATACTACTTCTTGCTAATGCAAGTACATGAATACGTAATAGATATAAGACCAACGGGGATATTCCTTAAAGAAAAGCACAATGTGAAATTCATATTTCATATTGGAAGAACAAAAAATCATGAATCATACAGTAGAAATATATTATGACTCCTCTGAAGGGTATGGACATTACATTTATTGTACACATTCACTTCCTCTCCTTTGTTTTATTCATCACACCTTTTAGTCAGAGACAAATTACAAATGATATCGAATCAGTGCTGACATCTGGCCATTAAGAGGTCTGCATCAGTAATAAAGGACAAATTCTCATCTGGGATAACTCCATGAATGTCTAGCAGAAAAGATGTATTGAACTTGATTTTAGATTGCAATATTAGTAACAGGTATATTCAGTTCAGAACTTGATTCCCCCTAACCTGACGATGCAGCCAAGGCCTCTCCAGGACTCTGGCTCACTTTCATAGTACAGTTCCCACTTGCACTACAAGCTGGACAGATTCAGAAACCAGCTGGAGGAACAATGGTACTGCCACTTATTTTCCTTGCAGTAGCTGTGACCCCACGGGCTGATCACACTGATAATTAAGATACTTCTTGAGTTGCCTTGAACTACCCATGTGAGCTGCCCTTCCCTACCGTGTCATACCCTGAGACCTGCACAGAGGCCAGCCACCTTGTGTTTCTTAGTTTTTAAGCAGGAACTTGTTAGAAGTCAGTCTACTGGTCTCCATCCTTTCTGAGTTGTTTGCAGGGGCCACACTGGAAGGACGTGTGTCGGAGAAGGGCTAAAAGTCAGGAAAAAAGAACTATGGGATAGCTGCACAGCTTAATATATTTTGAGCATCCTAAATGTACCTGAAAGGTAAATAGAAACACAGTAATTCCTACATGCTTTGTCTGTTAGAGTTTGAATAATTACCTGTAACAACACTTTTACTGTTGAGCTGCTAGATACCATTAGGCATCTATTGCATTTCTTTAGATGCTCAGATATGAGTGTGGCTTTAAAAAAACTTAAGGTTTTTTTTCAGATTCTCTGTGCTTTCTAATGAATAGAAATATTGCAGTATAATCACAACTCTGTTATCAGTTACAATATTAACCTTGGCCAAGGAAATACCTTTAAAAAAAAATGTTTTCATGTTTCTGATACCATTCTGTCATATTCTAATTAGGCAAACAAATGAAATTTCAATTATGAAATCTCTGACAAAGCTATAACAAACATGACGTATTGTGGAGATGACTCTTCTCCTCTGACAATAGTCCACAATGAACTCCCTCCCTTTTTCAAAAGCCTGTCAGACTCTTAGATAAGAAATATTCATACAATGAGTCTCTTCTTTATTACATTTCCATTTTATCACCGAATAGTCTATCTTTCCCATTTTCATAATTGTCTTAACAACACTGTTACAACAGCTGTGATTGCATGTATGGCAAAGTGACATTAGAAAAGTGATTTGTGTGTTTCTAGAATGTTTTAGGGAAATTAAAGTGTTGGAAAGAAGAAAAATGAGCTACGAAGAGCTGATGTCAAGGCCTCAAGAGCACTGGTAGGATTTAATTGCTCTGACCAATTGTATACTCAGTAAAAAATACTGAGTCGTGGTTTTCTTTTTTGATATTCAGGCATTTCTGGATTACAATAGTTAGTAACATATATACATGTACTTTTTTTTTAGACTAAATAACAGTCTTCTCCCTTGAAATATTTTTGCTGGTCTGGCACCACAGTGAATTCCTGTTGATGCCTTCTCTAATCCTGATTTTTTTATTCTTTCTAATGAGGAAAATTGTTTTGCCCTATTTCACATTGTTTGTCATTTCTCCATTACACAGTGCCAGTTACACAATAGCATTTTTTCATGCCAATATATTTTTCGGATGCAAATAGGTAGATTACAGATGAGAGGCAGAAAGGATGCCTTTTGTGAAATGTACAGACTTCTCACTGCCTTCTCTTTTCATCAAAGCTATTACGCTTCCAATTAGCCCAAGAGTGACAATTTCTGTGCATGATACTCATTTTCTATTCTTTTGCATTTCTACTTTTCATTTTTATTTCACTTCAACTCACTTAACATTTGTACAGTCTTAGGGTTTTTTCTTAAAGTCAATGCATACGCTACACTTCTTGGTTTTTTGCTTGAAGCTTTCTCAATCCACGGTAACTGTTTTACAAGCAAAAGAGTCAAAGATATTGACATTACCTTAGCTTACCATGCCTATGTATTCACCAGAAATTCCACAGCAGAGTTTTGCAGATTTCTCTCTGTATGGGAATTGTGAATCCCCCAATTCAAAAGCACATGCAGCATTTCTTTTCTCATCTAAAAATGTATAACGTCTCTGGGGCAACTCTACCAAACTGTAGAGATAGAAAATAGAATAAGGATAGTATACCATGTTTTCAGTTTCTTTTACTTCAGTGTAGCAGATAAAAATAACGAGGAGCCAATGATTTACAGCCTCATAGTTGTAGCACTGCTTCCCTATGCTTCATATTGACTGTATTCAAGGCCTGGTTGGTGGTAGGAATGGCAAGCATTTGTTTGAAAATGAAAAGTGATTGCATTACTCACTCATGTCCATTTGTCTTGCTTCATATACATTCAACTGTTGTTATCCTGTATCAATCACCGTATTATTCTGGTACATGTTAAGCCTGAAGACTACATATGTGCCACTTGCTCTTCAGTCAGAAGTCTAGAGCAGAATTAGATGCCCTACCTGACCAGCTTTTCTGCAGAAAAATGTTAAAATATGTATGTTGGTATTTTAGAAAGGGGGACGTCCAAAAAGTCTGGTGTGCACTTATAGCGGAGTATGATCATGTTTGAAATCCTGTTAGTTCTCAGGTGAGATTATTAGTTTGTGATTAGTTTGTGTGATGATCTGTGGACAGGAACATTATGTTGTACAGGATTTATGTTGTGTCTTTTGCTGCATACAAGGAATGACGGAATTGGGGAATATTTCCCCCCTTATTTTGTCATATATCTTTCATCTTAGGAGACAGTAGTGCTGTCAGCTCTATTAATAACATCACAAATCTTGCTGACATGTGCATTAAAAAAATTCTCATGGTCTCCTGTTACAATGTTCTGACATTTTCAAAAGGGAAGTTTTCCATTTCCCTTAAAATTTAGCGGGATGAAGCCTAATTGACAACAACTGTTTATCCTTTTGTGTCTACTGGTGCCCAAGAGAATGAAGACCAGTAAATAAAGAAAATTAAATAATAGTGATGGAAATATAAACAAAGTGTTATAACAGGAACAAGAAGGAATACTTCAGGGTAAGGAAAGAAGAAAAAGAGAAAAGAGGAACAGGAAAATGCTAGAGGTAGGATAGGTGATTCAAGAGAAAAACTTAAGGGAGACGGGAAGAATTTGAGTTAGAAGATAGTGCAGGGAAGGTCTGGAAAGACAAAGAAGAGTGTTAGGACAAATCTCCAAGCAGTGGAGAAGGTGTCTATGTTGAACACACAGTCAAATATGCAGTGACCACTTCATTATCAATGCAATGTAATCAAAAGCAATGGTTCAAAACAAAATTAATAGGAACATCCTCAGTGACTATACTTTGCCAGCTAACATAAGCCATGGTTGTATAATCAGAGGAACTGGGGTAGGAGTAGACAGAATCAAGGCTGTATCTGAAAAATATATCATCTAAACAGACAGAAAAAGAGCATCTTCATTCCTCTATTACAAATCAGGATCTGAAATGCCGTGAGATTAGATAGCTTGCCTACATTCATTTTAATTTATTTATTATGGCAAATCTTTATTAAGCATTTTGATCAGCCTTACCAAAATCCCAGTGTTCTGTCTCTTTCTTGAGCTAAATCCACTAAATTCAAGAAAATAGGAGAAATGAGAAGAAAATGAGAAGAGCAAAAAGAAATTGAAAATGAAGATAGAAGCCACATAGGAAAGAGAAGGGATCATTAGGCAAGAACTCAGATATTAAATACACATTCTCTTTTATATGAGAATGGGATGTTGTCACTTCCAGCCAGTCACACACTTGCACAGGGCACAACCTTTCCCTGCACACTCTGGTGATAACTGTAGTGCATGCGGGACGACGCTATCAATGCCAAAACTGCAGCTACTGCTTTTAGTGAGGAACCTTGAAAAACTGCTTCCAAAATTGCATGGCAGGAGCTCACAAACAATAGGAATTGAAAAAGAGTGAAAAGAGCATCACTATACTTTTTGTATCCCACCTAGCAGAAATTCCATATGGAGAAAAAGCGGAGAATAGCAAACTGGGCAAATCTGTCTAGCAAGCTGGTAGATAGAAATGCTGGAGTGTCTGTGTGAGTTTGGAAGCCCTCTTTAGTTGACTGCCAGGCATTTTCTTTTTGCCAGATTGTGGGTAGCAAAAACCAATTATATATTGCTGGGAGTATCTTCTGCAAACAAAAGGGGCTGATTACCTTTCTAAGAAACTTCAAATCTCTTGAAAACTTATAACAGAGTTTCGTATTTTAAATCATAAAATACAGACTCTAAGAGTCATGGTCTAGCTTGATCAATATAATTCACAGACTTTCTCCATTCTCTGTTCCATTTTCCATGTAGCCTTTTTTAGAAGGCTGAATAGCATTTTCATACCAGCTTTCACTGGTGACCCATGTAATTGCCTTTAGTCTTTTATGTTACATGAAAATCCATCTTCTGAGCTGTGTGATGACAGAAAGGCAGCTTTGTTTCCCATCATTTCAAACAATCTTTACTAGAAAGAAATCACTAACAGGTATTCTGCAGATTACTGATTTACTCAGCCAAAAAAGAAATGAGAAACACCAACTTTAAACTGCCTCTTTTCCCATAAAACAGCTTTATTATCAGCTCTGAAATGGATGTGTCTGCACTCGTAATAAAGTTTGATAAAATACAGTCTTATTGACCTGAACAAAGCTTTTGCTGTTTTTCCTGTTCATCATTCATAGTGATATCTGTAGAGAGCATAAGGCTTTTACATTTTTAAATGAAAGCTCTTTCTACAGATAACCTATCAACACTCCAGCTATCTGCATGACTTGTCCATATAGTCACATTATTTTAACATATTCAAGCTATTTGCATATTGACTTATTTGCTATGAAAGATGAGATCTTTAATCATTTGCTCTGAGCAATCTCTTCAGCTCTTTGCAGGTAGGAAAACATCCACGAAGAAGAGCATGCTTAGAGACAGGCAACAGCATGAATTCAGTGCATTGGGGTCCTTGGAAGAGGTATCCTGGAACAACTTTGCCTATCAATTTTCTGAGGATTTACTAGATACCAGGAGAGCTGTTATATTTAGTTGCTTATCTGCTTTTGTCTGCAGTGCAGGACTTGCAAAGATGTCTTTCATTCTGAGGCTTAACATATTAAATATCGCCTGATCTGAAGATGTTTGAGGGTGTAGAGCCTCTTGCATAGAATAAATGTCTTATCTAAAAATAGCATTACATTTCTGCATAGTCCTTCATTTTGTGTTGCTCTACTTTGTACATAAATTAAGGCACAAAGAAAAGCTAAAGGTCTGTCTTCACACTGACAGAGGGAAGAAAACTCAAAGCTTAAAAAGAAAATCCTCTGACATTCCTACTCCAAATCACCCCAGTATGTCCAAATATTGCATTGAATAGAAGGTGGCAGAAGGTATCCTTCAAAGACTCAAGTGGAAAACAGAAAAAATGAAAGCTGGAATGTCATGCTGAATAACAGATATAACAGCATAGATTAAAGCTGCAGTATCTCATTGAATATTCACTTTCATTCTGTGGGTTTTAAATAAGGCCTTTAACCCAAGATTCCTCTATGATTAAATCTCCTTTAGTGTATATTCACTGAATCTCTTAAATTACTACTCCCTAAAATTTTTGGAAACTAATGGATTGCTAAAATAAAATTATTAGTCTAGTAAATTAAAGGAGAAGTACCAAGTACTACCATGGGCTGTATTGAATACCGCTGTGGATTAACAATGACAAAGCACTGGACAACAGCCTGCTTGCCTGTATTATATGAATATCTCGACAATGAGGAAGTGTGTCATTTAAATGTCTATCCACTGCAGTCCTTTTCAAGTCGCAAAAGCTTTGTGTTACCCATATCTGAAAATAGTCCCCAACAACATACACTTTTTAACACCAAGCTTTTGAGCTGGGTCCTCACACATAAGCAATACCTAATACTGTACTATGAAGTCATCATTTGCAAGTTGTCCGTAGCTACCATTCTAGTTCTCCTAAAGCACGCTCTAGCAAGGAGCCTTTTCCCTGCATACCTGCAATTCTCTCTTTTTTCATGGTGATGCTTCTCTCCATTTTATTTACAGCTAAATTTATATCTTAAAGTTGTGCCCATTTAACAGTAGAAGAGGAGAACATCTAGCAAGGCCATAATGCACTGAAGCTGTAGGATGGACTTCTGACTGGCTTGCTGAAGTTGACTGGGAAATTTTCTGGGCCATCAAAGCAATGCAGAAATGTAGGGTTAAGGTGAAGTACCTTTCTTTAAGATATAGTGCTGATGTCTTACCATCACTGTTAAAGAAATGAGGACTTACTTCCTTTCCAGTCTATTATTTGTTTTGTCCTCTGATAGAACTGGAGCTATTGACAATGCTAATAAGGTTTTTTTCACTCCACCATGAGGAGAGGAGAGTATTAAAAATATTTAGGAGCTTCATTCCTATGATTTCAATGGTTTGCTGTACTGAGAGCAGCCAGACTTTGAGAGAGAAGAAGAGAAAGGAAGGGAAGGGAAAGAAGAATATAGGGAAATTTCTGTGCTTTTGAGGAACTGTAGAAAAGACAATTACTTCCTCCAGATGCTGTTTATAAAGATGCTGTTTATAAAATTTGGGACAAAATAATACTGCAAAAATCTTACATACAGAACAATCTTGCAGTTCCAGGATGTGTGGTCTTTCCAAATAAATGCCTTGGTGAATTATAAATTAATTGAAAAGATGAAACTGGCAACACATTCCTAAAAATTACAGTTATATTGCAGACATCCCCAGCCAGGGAGAAAGAAGGTGATTTAATGAATTGCCATTATCTTACCCACTTTCTTCTTCAATATTGCTGTTTGCAGTAGTGGATAGGATTAAGGTAGCGTTTACTTTTCGAATCACCTTCTTTTTATTTTTTTCCAGATTTGTGACATCTGTGTCCTTGGCCCATTCATAATGAAAACCATGAACATTTCCCTCTCCAGCATGTATATTTTTCATTGATTTGTGGAACCAGAATGTACATCTCAAGGTATGTTTCTCATAATGAAATTACTAACATGGTGAGGGGGAAGCAGGCTTTTTGTTGTTGTTGTTGGCTTTTCTTTCCTTGAAGTCAGACCTAATTTCTTCCAGATGTTTGTTATACTAATGGAGAAAAGGAAAAGTTCAGTAAAAGAAAATAAAACCAATTTAAATTTTACCTGTCATTGCTTTAAAACAATTTCAACAACTGCTATGTTCTTTATGAAGGCTGTAAATTCCATTTTAGCACTTTTATAATCGCTTAAGCCACAGGCAAAGTGTATGCAAAATGTGATGAAATTATGCTGTGAAACAATCTGACAGGACTGCAAAGATACTTTGGCCATTCTACTGCTACTTTTCTGTAATTTCTGTCCCCTTTTCCATCCTCCATCCTCTATCTCAACAGGTAAACTGCATCGAATAAAAAAGAACGTATGCTACCGATACTGGCTAAAATTTTCAGCAAGGAGTTACAAAATAAAAGTTGATTTCCAAGGGAGGATATAAAGGTTACCTTTAATAAGCCTAAAATGAACATGTAATTCAAATACTATTTTGTAATATGGTGGAAAATGCATTGTATATACACTTCTACAATGAAACACAGAAGACAAATTTTGTAGGGACAGACTAATTTTGTAGTAACCATGATATACTGTGATTAATCAGTTCTTGGTTCTCTAAGTGTCAAAACTGTACCATTGATTTGAATGGTGCTACTCGTAATTGACAGGGGAGTGTATGAAAAGATAAAAGTGACATCCAGCAATACCTAATCTTTATGTTGCACTGAATTGCATCAGTGTTTATGAGCCTTTACAACTCTAGAGACTTATTTTATTTTATTATTTTAATGTAAAATGCTTGAACAATTCCAGTAGGGTGTCCATATGCAGTGCTTTCACATTTTCTACAGGTTCCTAAATCTGGCCAAGACTTTACCTCTACAATATCCATCAATCTATTTAATTAGGAAGCAAAGAAATCACATCTGTAGTATGCAATGATAAGTGTCTTTATGGACGAAAAACTTTTAAGAATTAGAATAATGATGAGAGGAATGTCCTCACATTAAAGCTTAGAGTACCTCAGGGCAAGTGAAATACATTAAGTAGGTACTTATGGCAATTATGTTTAAAATAAACTTTTGATATAAATCAGCAGTGGTCTATCAGATCGTTCTCTTGGATAAGCCTTTGTGATAACTAGAATGATGCCTCTAGAGTCTATTGCAAACCATAATGCAAAGCACTGCAGTGCTACAATTAACCTATAGTGGTAAACAGAAGTTTTTATCAGTCAATAATTTGATGATGTGAGGGATATTACAGATATCCACATTTCACAGAACAAATGTTTATTTACTATTTAATATACTTACTGGTTAGACTTGTTTAACTACAAACAATTTTACTGAACTCTGCAAGAAAAGCAATAGGTAGGACCGTAAGACATCAACATGTGCTTGAGCAGAATCATTAGCTAATGTCTTGCAAAAAAAAATGAAAATATGTGTAGATGCTAAACACCGAAAGATGAGTTTATAGTGAAAACACTAGAAAAGACGACTTCCAAGTTTTTGGTGGGTTTTGGATTTTCACTTCAGAGCCTGATGATAATTTGCTGCATTCTGTAATGCAAGTTACCCCACACAGAAGAGCAGATACAAAAGTGTAAGCAAGGCCTCCCTGGACATAAGTTAAAACTGCTTAAAACTCACTTCTCAAACCCACGTGTTAAAACCCGTCTCTCAAAAACTCATTTAAAACAGGGAGCTAAAGGTGGACAAATGTGAACCAAGTATACCGTATACTTAATGATACCAGCCTTTCTTGATGGACCAGACAGGCTCTGGTTAGCTTTTCGATTCATTTGTGGATGAAACCTTTTGTGAGATGAAACCGTTTTAGTGGAATAACTAGTGTTGAGTACTAGTCATCCCGGGGAGAAAAGGAGAACAGACAGAATCTATCCCAAGACTACCAAGTTTCCAACTCATGCCCTGTGGTGGGTTGACCCTGGCTAGATGCCAGGTGCCCACCAAAGCTGCTCTATCACTCCCCGTCCTCAACTGGACAGGGGAGAAAAAAATAAAACGAAAGGCTCATGGGTCGAGATAAGGACAGGGAGATCACTCACTAATTACCGTCACGGGCAAAACAGACTCGACTTGGGGAAAAATTAGTTTAATTTATTACTAGTCAAATCAGAGCAGGATAATGAGAAATAAAACCAAATCTTAAAACACCTTCTCCCCACCCCTCCCTTCTTCCCAGGCTTAACTTTATTCCTGATTTTCTCTACCTCCTCCCCCCCGAGCGGCACAGGGGGACAGGGAATGGGGGTTGCGGTCAGTTCATCACACGTTGTCTCTGCCGCTCCTTCCTCCTCAGGGGGAGGAGGACTCACACTCTTCCCCTGCTCCAGCATGGGGTCCCTCCCACGGGAGACAGTCCTCCATGAACTTCTCCAACGTGAGTCCTTCCCACGGGCTGCAGTTCTTCATGAACTGCTCCAGCGTGGGTCCCATCCATGGGGTGCAGTCCTTCAGGAATAGACTGCTCCAGCCTGGGTCCCCCACAGGGTCACAAGTCCTGCCAGCAAACCTCCTCCAGCGTGGGCTCCTCTCTCCACGAGGCCATGGGTCCGCTGGTCCTGCCAGGAGCCTGCTCCAGCACGGGCTTCCCACAGGGTCACAGCCTCCTTCGGGCATCCACCTGCTCTGGCGTGGGGTCCTCCAGGGGCTGCAGGTGGATATCTGCTCCACCGTGGACCTCCATGGGCTGCAGGGGGACAGCCTGCCTCACCATGGTCTTCACCACAGGCTGCAGGGGAATTTCTCTGCTCCGGCGCCTGGAGCACCTCCTCCCCCTCCTTCTTCACTGACCTTGGTGTCTGCAGAGTTGTTTCTCTCACATCTCACTCCGCTCTCTCTGGCTGCAACTGCAACTCCCCTGTAACTTCTTTTCCCTTTCTTAAATATGTTATCCCAGAGGCGCTACCACTATTGCTGATGGGCTCGGCCTTGGCTAGCGGCGGGTCCATCTTGGAACCCGCTGGCATTAACTTTATCGGACATAGGGGAAGCTTCTAGCAGCTTCTCTCAGAAGCCACCCCTATAGCCCCCCCCGCCACCAAAACCTTGCCACGCAAACCCAATACATGCCCTGAGGTAAGAAACTTGGTTTCATACTGGAATGCTAAAAATCAGCACTTCTGAGACACCCAATGCCCATCTGAAGCACACAAATATATTAATCTAAGAGTCACAATAGGGGAACAATAGTTCTGTAACCGAAGCAATGATATTTGAAACCTGCCTTTCCCTATCTGAATCTTCAACTTCAATTGAAGATAGATACAGATATAGATGGAAACTCTCAGTTGGGCTATACCAATGCAAAAACCTGTGTGCGACGACCAAAGCACTTACAAACTCTGAAGTACCACTACATGCTATATACAAAGCACAGGATACAAAATATTCACTATATTGGATTTCTAGGGGATTGCAAAAGAAATGTATGAGATAAGGCTTAATCTACAAGGCATTTCATGTCCTGAAAGAGCTGTTCCACTGCCTGGGAAAGTAAAGAGACTGTGAAATGTCTAAGGAATGAGCTAAGCAGTCATGGCATTGGTAGTGTCAAAAGAGGTTATACCAGTCTGAGTCCTAGTGGAACTCCTCCTTGAAGCTGATCTTGTTTAAATGTGTATTAATGATGCAATTAGGTTTTAATGGTGTTAAGTAGGAGTGGGCTGTGAAGTTTGCTGATGATATAAGACTGAGAGTGCTCACGAATAAAAGAAAATTTCAGGATACCATGCAGAAAGAACTGGGTGTTCTTGTAGAATGGAGAAATAGGAAAGGGAATAAACGTGAGAACTGATAATAAGCACTTCTGCTATATGTTAAGAATTGGAAATGACTGAAGAGTCATGACTGTTGAAGTATTAATATAGTATAACACTAAAATATGCAAATATGATCTTTGAATGGATCAGGAAGGTCTTTTCCAGCAGATATGAAGCAAATGTTTGACCCGTTCTCTTCCTCCTCCCTCCCACCACTTTATTCTGGTCTTTCATATTTAAAAACGATGGATTCAAACTGAAACAAGTTCAAAGAGTGCTATATGAAAAGTCCATCATTCAAAGGGAGAAGAGAGGTTACATTTTTTTAGTATAGTAAAACAAAGGCTGCAAGGGAATACACCTAATGTCTATAGTAAATCCTAATATTAAACATTAAAGTGATAAAGAAGCCCTTTAAAAGATAGCATTGTCACAGAGATATATATATATGTCAATTGATTATGCACACATGTAGGCTGGAAATCAGAAGAATGTGCCTTAAAGCAGAAGGTTCTTAAACAGTTTTCATAAACAAGCAGTGGAATCAGATACCTAATCACTTCTAAAGTTTATAAAGGAGATTATAACTTTTGGCCGCTTGTCATACCAAGAGATTGGACTCAATGACCTGCGAAGTGCCTTCTTACCCCACTGTGTTTGTACAGTATCTAAACTACAGACTTAAACATTAGGGTTAAAGTTGCAATGATTAGCTATATTCTTCTAGCATAAACGCACTGTACAATAAGAGTAAAGGTCAGCTTTCTCAGAATAAGTAGTTCCTTGGCATGAACAGTCAATGGTATAATGAATTTCCCCAAGATCTACAACCTGAATCAATTCTCCTAAATTCTTAGCCATTGGGTATTTTGGATAAGATTGTCTCACCTGCTCAAAAAAAAAAAAAAAAAAAAAAAAAAAAAGAGTTCTCAGAGGTTCAGTGTCTACACAGCCATACAATATAGCCACTGCACTCCAGAAAGTCTTAGTCCTGCACTGTGAAGACAAAAGTCAGACCACAGCTCTGGGAGAGTGTTTCACCTTAGCACAAACAGAAGCAGAATTTCTGCAATGCTGTTTATTTGCAACAGAAGCAGCTTTTATTTGCTCAATAGCTTCGGATCAGACTGGCTCTGTTTACAACTAAACATGTTGCCTTTTTCCCTCTGGCTAATGATTTTTCATCTTTGCCATTAAAAATGAAACTCAAATGTTTATTTCTCCTGGGCTGCTACTGATATGACTCTATCTTAGAGAAAATCATTCTTCATTTACATCTACAGTCCCAATGGAATTTTGCCTTTTAATACAAATAGGAAGGGTTATGTTTCAAAGATCTCTGTCCACTTTACTCCAGCTGAAGTCAACTGGTGGTTGTTTGAAGGCTTTGGCAAATCAAGCCCTTACACAGCAGCTCTGTTAATGATAGTGAGTCAGAAGGGAATCCATACCACACTCCCATATCTGCCTCAGCTCCCCGCTTCTATCAGCAGGATGTAGAACACATTTATTTTTTGTCAATGAATTCAAATGTGACTGAATATAGAGCAGATCTGCTGAATAAGAAGGTGCATTTTTACATAATACCTTTTCAGAACTGAATAAAGGTCAAAATCTGTTTGACTTACATTGCATGAAATTAATTCAAAGGAGATCATTTAGGACAGAATTCAGCCCCAAGCTTCTGTAAGACTACAATTACAGATGGCTTTTTCAGAAACAAAAGGACACGCTACAATGTCCTTCACATACATCTTATAAAACTGTTCTAAACTGAACCCAAATGTAATTAATGTTGGATATTAAATAGTTATTGCCGAGGAATCGCAAAATCATTATGCCATCATAACGGGGCTAAAATAAATTAACTTCAGATGAGATTGAAAGCTACATATACAGCTGGGTACCTTTCATGGACTACTCCCAATTATAGAGAGCTTCATGAATACAATCAATGAGGCATTGTATAAAAATCATACTGAAGACGTATGATGGTCAACAAATACCTAGCATAAACCTCAGGATTTTCTCATTTAAACTGATTGGTTTCAGCCTGAATGGACCATTCCAAAACCTGTTGATTACTGAGACATAAAGAACTGGTATGCTCCTCATTTCCTGAGAACTGTCTCCATTCCCAGCACACACACACATGAACATTCACATTGCGGTGGCTTGAATCCAGGCTGTGAATGATGTATAACAGAAGGAGCAATCAAATTCCTCTAAAACCATTAAAGTCACATTTTCATTGTCAGTTTGCGGCACGATACCCCTATGACCAATAATTCTGACTGCCGTGAACACATAACAGTAATACAGTGAGATTGGTTCAAAATTAATTTATACTGGGTTACTTCAGTTAGTCAGTGCAATGCTAGAACTAACAGATGTTCCATACTGTAATGCAATATTACAGAATAAGAGTATGACACAGCTACACTGATTTTATCTTCACTACCTTTTCTATGTAGCACCAGACTACATGCAGTATATAAGACCAAATGCAATTATGAGTCTTTAGTGTTAGCAGCTGGACATGGCAGAAAGTATTAGTAAGCTCTCTTGCCCTTAGGAGACCACCATGTCAAAGAAAATCTATTATTATAAAGTTTTGGATGGTTTCCCAGATACACTGCAAAAATTGATAAACATTTAAGAATTTTTCAACCAAAAGAGGACAGGTGTCAGAGGAAAGAGGAGACCTATTATGGCGCTTATACCATATTTTACAGAAGTGCATCGTCACAGCGGTGGCTTAACCCAAAAACATGTGTATTCAGTGTCTGCTGCCATATATAAATTCATTAATTCCAAGGTCAGGAGCAACCTCTGTGAACACAGAGTCTGACCTCCTGTTGAACACAAGACATAGGACGCCTTGGATGCAGTCTGACCTGTTCAATAATACCAGCTATAGAGAACCCAGTATTAACCTTTGCAAATTTTTCCTAGCTTTCTTCTGATCTGAGTTTGTCTCATTTTAACATCTTGCCCTCAGACCTTGCCAATAATTTTGTTTTAGTTTCAAGCTTGCACTTTCCATGTAAGTGCCTTTAGATTGCGAACAAGTCACATTTTAATCTTGATAAACAATTAATTACTTGATAAATTTAAATAGATTAAATGAGATTAAGCTGCTAGAGTTATGCACTGTATGCATTTCTTTCCCAATAGGATAATCCCAAGGATTATCATGTAACCTCTCTAAACTATTCACGTGTCTGTAGCACCAGATCTAAGCATGGTACTCTAAAGCAGTAATATTCAAAGGTGACATAACTTCCTTATTTCTATACAAATACTCCTAGCAATAACATCACAGTTCATGCTCATCTGAGCTTTACAGTCAAAGCTTCTCGGAATAGAAAAGTTTTCCTCCTTTGTTGGAAATAACATCCTTTCATGCTAGACCTATGGCTTTATGCTTGGCCATATGTAAATTCAGCTGTTTGTTTGCACCTAGTTTGCCAGACAGTCTTGATCACCTTGCATCAAAGACTTCCCTTTTTATTATTCACTACACTCACAACATTTTTCATCTGCAACTTTATCAGTATTATTGTGTATTTTCTTCCAAGCATTGAAAAAGAATATTAAATATAATAGAGTCAAATACTGATCCCTGTGGAGCTCATAGACAAGCATCTGAAGAATGATGATTTTTCATTTACAGTAATATTTTAAGACCTTTCAGTTGCCCAGGTTTTAATCAATTCAGTATACGCCATGTTGATTTTATTTCTTAATCAACATGTCATGTGCTACCAAATGAAATGCCTTATAGAAGACTAAGTGCGTTCCATCAATTTTATTACTGTTATAAACAAAACAGGATTGCTGTATCATCTGTTTCATTATTCTGCCTGAGATCATTATCAGGCTGACAAATCTATAATTATGCTTTTTTGTTGTTTATATTGGTACAGAATTGGATCTCCTGTTTACTTCTGGACTACCAAAATGCTTCGAGTGTTGAAACTTAGTGTTGAAAATCAAGCCTGACAATTCAAGGAGATCATCAGCCAGCTCTGTTAAAAGTCTTGGATGCAAATTACCTGGACTTGCTTATTTTAAAATGTTTGCTTTTATTAGTCTTTGTTTAACATATACCTACATTTTTTGAACTGAAAGATTTTTATCCTTATACCATACTAGATTCAAGGCTACAAACAACTGCAGTGTTGATATGAGACTGTACAGTACTGCAACCTCTTCCTTATCACAAGATACAGAACATGTCCCAGATGTGGTCTTGAAGGGCAAATATCCCTTCTCATAGCCATCAGTATGCTCTAATATGCCATATCATCTGCCTTTTTCCTAAAGCAGCAACTGTAGTATTTTATTTAATAAATATGCTGCCTCTGTTATTATTGATATGTTCCTATTTCCATCTGGCTTTAGACCAGTTCTAGACCAGAAATCTCTTGTCATAATCTACATCAAAACCTCTTTCTTACTGTGTTGACATTTCCAAGCCTTTTTTTGTCCTTCAGCTTCTCCCACTATTCCTCTGTATCTCAGTTTTCTTTGTAACATATGGTATGAACTGACCAAATCCATCTTTTTTAAGTACACCTTTGAAAGGCAGTGATGAGTGAGGTAGGCTTCCTGTTCAGTTTAGTCTAATCTAAAACTCATCAGAAAATATCGTATTGACTGAGATAGAAGTTGGTTGTTCTCACTAAAATAACCATATAATCTCTGATCTATACGTGCATTAACTGTGGGTAGCACTTAATTATAAGCCAATATGCAAAACATTCATTTTTCTTTAAAATATCAGGAAGTGAGTATATTAATACAACACTTACAATAATTTTCAGTTTTAAATGTTAACATTTGCAATGAAAAGTTTCAGTTTTGCCTTCCAAAAATTATTTTTATATGGAAATTAAAAAAAAAAGTCAAAAAGTCAAAATACGGACAAAAACTTTCAATTATGCTGAAAAAATACCTTTATAACCTGAAATTAATATTCAGAAAGTGGTGGGTGTTTTTTTCACCTAAAATACACATACATACACTCACACAGACAGGACCAAGCATATATTCATTGAGAAAAATTAGTCTTAAATCCAGACCTTGCAACAGACTTGAAGACTTTGATTCTCGTGGCTCATTGCTCAAAATAGCTGGACTCTGTAGGAATGGAAGGATCTGCCAACAGAGAACTTACTACAGAATCAAAACCATCATTTGCAATCTTAAACCTTTATTAACAATTCATCATCATTACTGCTGTCATTTTCTTCATACTCTCTTTCTTTATAAAGAGAGTACAGTTCTTTGTACAATTCTTTATCAGTTCTGTTTGTCAAAGGCCCTGAGGCATCTACGAGAAGTTTCTTCAAACAGAGCTTTAAAACTTCATGATTACTTAGAGATTGTAAAATAATCTAACTTGTTCGATATTAATATTTATTTTGTGCCGTTTGTAGTCTTTTTGTCTCCTGCTCTCTGAATACCCACTGTGAACCACACATGAAACTGGATATTGTTTACACTGTAAGCTGGCTATCAGCCAGATCTGCATCCATTTTCTGTAAGTACAAATTTTGCTCCATATCCCGCTACACCAAGATCACAGGGCTTAGTGGTGGGGGTGGGGATGGGGAGAAGGCAGAATAGTGGCCTGTTGTTGCATTACTTGTCTTATCCATCAGGAAAGGTAACTGTATTTTCGTTATTGCTCAAGCATGATACACCTCCTTCTTCAGCTCTGCATTACTGTTCAACATATTTGATTTATAATAGGAAATAATGTTTATTTTTCAAGTCACCTAGGAACCGATGTGGCAGGGTACAGCTGAATGAAAAAAGAAATACCACAGGGTTCCCTTCAACTGACTAAACAGGCGATATATATGAAATAACAGCCATAGGTCTGTATTTTGCTCATGGGAACCTAACACAGTAGTGGAGGCCAATGTAACCCTGACCAACCTGCGTAAGGCAACACTCTGCCAAGTGTAATCTTAAAACCTCAAAGCTGATATTCTTCATTTATGGTGTATTTATTGGCATAAATAAGAGCGGAAAATTTCAACTCAATATGTATTCTCAGCATGACCATACCAGATATGCAGAGTCATGGCCAAAACATTGTGAAATTGGTGTTAAGTTGGAGAATGGAGTTTTTTTGTTGTTGTTTGTTTGATTGTTTGTTTTAATGCAGTCCTGTGTAGTTTCTTCATGGGATGTGTAATGCAGTTAAATGTGCAGTAAGGCAGCTGAGGTTTGAGCCTGTGGCCCATCCTACCACCCCTGGTATAGGACTATACCTTCATGCACATGTAGGTTCATGCAGCAGCAGACAGCACCACTGACATGGTACAGAACTTAACCCTACTCATCCCAAGTAGTTGCTGTAGGACCAGATTGTTGCTCTTGGCATGGCTGTGAGTAAGTAAGGTCATCCCTGCATCCGCCACCAGCGTCTTCCCCCTAACCTCATGGTAATAAACAGTTCCGGGAGAAGCCGCCACTGAGCAGCATCATTCCCACTCCTCTGAGCTGCATGCATGCAACCACGCTCACCCGCTGACTCCAGGAGAGTGGAAAGTGATTCCCCTCAATTTTGGCAGAACTGTAGAAAACTCTCCTCTGCTTCCCTGCCAGTGTTCCCAGGCCCTCACAACTCCAGAAAAGAAATGACAGGGAGGGATGAGTGTAACCGAGTTATACGCAAGCCCTGCTTCTTCCTGTTCAATCTTGCTCATAAGTGAAAAGGACAGCACTGTGGCGGCCGTCAGGGCTGGGACGTAACGCAGCTGAAGTCAAGTTATACCTAGCTTTCCTTTTTTCCTTCATTGGCTGACTATACCTCTGTTTTAGAGAACACAAACATATAATCCCTGCAAATATGTAACCAATCTTTACTGAGGAATCAGTAATGGTAAATGCAGCTCCAGCAATGCAGACATTATCAATTATCATGATCGACACGATGAATGTAACAGCACAAGACAACAACAAAAAAGGGAACACTAGGCTTCTGTAAAAGTTCAATAGAAAATAAAGGTTCCCCAAATTTTAACTAAACCTTTATTAGATAGTTATGTTTTGGAACAGCATTTAAAAAGAAACTAAAGGCATATTTCAAATTTCCAGCTTGTAATCACCTAGTTATCATAAAAGTAGAGAGAAATACGTTTTAAATCTGATATACCAATGTGTTACAAAATACTCTTCAGTCCTTTATTAGAAATGTGTATGTTTAATATATATGCATTACTTTACAACTGCATACATGCGTATTTATTGATTTATGTGATGTCATAGATAAAACTTCTTTAATCTAAAGAAGCAAATAGAAGAAAATCTTAAAAGTGCGGAAAGTACAAAACAATTTCTTTATCTCAAATTAGAAATTGAGTTGATACTGGCAGCTACCTTTGAAACTATTACTCTTGGCAAGTTGGTTTTTGCGTTTGTTTTCTTTAAATGGTGACTGGAGATAAAAACACTAAATCATCATGCGGAATTTGGTTGCAATCTGCTACTGTTAAATTTTTATACATGGTTTTATTTGTTGTAACTCATTCAGAGCTCTTTAAAACTTGTATCTTTTAAAGATATTTTATTTTTGCTTGGGTTTTGGGGTTTTTTTCCTCCCAAGGTGTTTTCACTATGTAATTCTGAACAGAAGTAACATATTAATGTTTAAGTGAGGAGGAAAAGCCTATCTCTTCCCTTATCATTATTTTTGCCATTTTGAAAAAAAACCCAAACTAAAAGAACAACAGAATAACACTACTTTTGGAGACAAAAATGAGTGGGGTTAAAATTCCAAAGTAGCTGGAAATATCCTTAATGAATAACAGTCTACCTCTCTTCTCTGAAGCAATTAGTTTTGACTGGGTAGGGTTATTTGTACTTGAAAATTTCATAGCAGGCCGTGTCTTTTAAAAACATTACTTACAGTTGTATACCAAAGGAAAATTTGCAGCAACAGGAATACATTCGAAGTGATTTTTCTGAGAGACACTATTTTAAGGAGATAAAGTCTGGGTCTAGCATGAGTTATTTGTATGTGAATTATTCTGTGACTCCTGCCATCCTTCCTTTAAGTACACATTCTGATACCCTTATTCATTATGAGTACTATATTTTCATGTAGTAGTCAATATAAGTTGGAAACTGTAACATATGACCATACTTACATGTCACCCATGTACCTCACTACCAATACCATTAATGACTAGCGCCGTGCCTCTCCCTCATTAACTGCTATCCTCGGATGTCTGGTGGACAAGTTAAATGGGAGAGCAGACGATCACAAGTTTCTCTTAATTCTTCCCCAAAGATGCACAGGTTGCCTGCTGGCTAATCACATTATTTTGAAATGGAAAGGTAGAAACCTGAGATTTTGTTACTGAAAGTGTTTTGAAGGAATTTTCAGAGAAATTAGAGGAAGAAATGTCCCTCTCTCCACCTCAGGAAGGAAAACTGAAATAATGAACTTCAAAGAGCATAATGGAAGTAAGCAATAGTTTCTCCTTATGTATCCTTTTATTCTTCCATCTGTCTATAACACCCTTCTTTTTACAAGTCCACAAGCACACCCAACAATTCACCCAGCCACCTCATTCACCATCTGACTCCATCACTCCAGCATTTCACCCTTGCAATTCAACTTTTCACTCTTTTATCTCACGTTTTGTTCTGCTTCATCTATTAGAAATCTTACCCTGCTAACACATCTGTTTCAGAATGGAAAAAACCCCTTCGTGTCTATCCCATCAGAGATCACAGTCATCCTGCTAAAAATCTGAATCTCTCCTGGCTAAGAGAGAGAGAATTAGAACAAAAGCACCTTCTCTTTACAGCCCTGTTTCTCTCCACATCCTTAAAATTATGTTTCCCTCCTACTCAACACTTAAAACTATACCTCTGTGTTTTATCTGGGAGCATGGGCAGGTGCAATTGTAATACAGTTTTACTACTATGGTGTATTTTTCATTACCCTTTCACCTTTGAGGACAGGTCTCTTTTACACTTCAAAACCAGCTTAGGAAATACGGGTCATAGACTTATAGGCATAGAAAAAGGAGTGAAAGAAAGAATGGAGTTAAGAGTCTATTATATATCAAAAGCAAGAGATTTCACAGTCCCATTAATTTAACTTTTAAAACTGTGGTGGGAAGGTCATATGAGACAGTACTGCCTTCATAAAATCATTTTCAAAGGACAAGACAGTGTATGACTGAAATCCTTGAACAGAGCTCTGTGTAGTATTAAATCCTGCCTCAGACCAGACCCGTAGGAGCTGGAGATGGTTGCCCCCAGCCCGAGGGTGACTCCTGGCACCTTTGCTGGACTCTTAAGCTCCAGGCGCATGAAGTGGGAGTACCTACAGGCGTGACTTACAGCACCTGGCTGGTATAACCACAGGGAAGATGCTGGCCACCGTCAGCCCCTCGTGTCTGTTGGGGCAATATTCAGGGATCCCCCTGGATGCTACTCCAACTGAACTGAGCCCTTTTTTCACCTCTCCTCCAGATGAGTTCCTCAAGCCACAGGACTCTTCTGGGGCACAGAGAATGACTTCAGTGTCTTTGGAGAAGTTTCAGTGTTGTCTGAATTAATCACCACCCGAAAGATTTGGGCACTGGCTGGGGGGACAGGAGTGTTTCAGGCTGAATTTCTTGAACACTTCAGTGTTTACATATAAAAATCCAGTGGAAGAGGATCATCTCATCATAGCACGGTATTAAACCTGGAGCAGATTCAACAAGAAGGTTGATGAGCATGCTGACTACCACCACCAGCTCCAGCCAGATTATGTTCTACTAATTAGAATTTTCCTTTGAGACCATTGTAAGAAGACAGAGGAATTAAAATCCAGGCATGACACAGGTTCAAGCAGCTGACTTGTTGGACAAAAGCAAGCTAGCACATCTATCCCCTCTACTGCTCATGTTTGTCATATTATTCAAATTGGATAATCATGCTGTACAAGTGCTGCCAAATTGGGCTCCTCACCCAGCAAACGTGGAGGGAGAGCACTTCTGCAGGTAATGTGGATCGTGTCCATGGGAGACAGCTAAGTCCAGTGTTGTCAAAACTAAGCACTTTGAGCATGGCCAGAAGCCCAACTCAGGCATCAGGGTACTTAACATAAAATACCTGGGCAGATTTTATGTCCATTCCCTATAGACAGCAGCTTGTGTGGGGCATTTGAGGATCACAATTTTCAAGTCTGGTATTTTGAATTATGATTTGCTTAGGTTCGGACAGCTAATACTTCTGTGTCTCTAATTCACCTCAAACAAGCTGTCAGTGCTTTACAGTTCCAGCCTCCACAATGGGTTGATGTTGCCAACAGCCTTTCCCAATTCTTGATGATTCTATTAACTCTCTATAAAGATTTGAGGTCCGGAATATTAATTCGATACGAAAAATCATCTTTATTGGCCTGAGAGTAGAAGGTTACACCACAAACATCCAGCAGTGAAGATGAAAAAGGAAGCAAAGTGTCTGGTTAAAAACAAGAAGCTCGTGGAGTTGCAATACTGTGTCTTGCCAAACTTCATTCCTAACACCAGAGGGAGCTGTGCAAAGGTATAAATTCTGAAAATACACTCATTGAGAAGCCCAGTCTTCGCTGGCCAAACTGGCCCCAGCAGCAAATACTGCTGTCTATGCGGATTCAGAACAAAAGAAAAAAAATATTACAAATATTGCCATAAGGTGATGTCCTGGTTTCGGCTGGGACAGAGTTAACTCTCTTCTTAGTAGCTGGTACAGTGCTGGGTTTTGGATTTAGTGTGAGAATGATGTTGATAACACTCTGATGTTTTAGTTGTTGCTAAGTAGCGCTTATCTTAAGCCAAGGACTTTTCAGTCTCCCGTGCTCTGCCAGCAAGCAGGTGTGCAAGAAGCTGGGAGGGAGCAGAGCCGGGGCAGCTGACCTGAACTAGCCAAAGGGGTATTCCATACCATGGAACGTCATGCTCAGTATATAAACAGGGGGGAGTTGGCCAGGAGGGGTGGATCGCAGCTCTGGCATCAGTCAGCGGGTGGTGAGCAATTGCATTGTGCATCACTGGTTTCTTTCCTCCCCCCCCCTTTTTGTTTTTTTGTTATATTCCTTTTCATTACTATTATTATTATTATTATATTTCATTATTATTATTGTTAGTGTTATATTTTACTTTAGTTATTAAACTGTTCTTATCTCAACCCACGAGTTTTACTTTTTTTTCCTTTCCTCCTCCTCACCCCACTGGGAAGGGGGAGGGGGAAGCGACTGTGTGGTGCTTAGTTGCTGGCTGGGGTTAAACCACGACAGGTGAGCATCCATTACCTCCTGTCTGAGGAGGAGTGAAAAAATAGCTTTGCAGTGTGTGCACAAAAGTTTTAAGCTTTTCTATCCTCTCACTGAGAATTTAATCAAATTCATCATAACTTTTTAATGTAGCATCCTTTTTTTAACACTAAAGCTTTCATACATCTATTCCTTGGGTAACATTGGTAGTCTGTAACTTATATCTATTTCATATACTTATATTTTGACCAATCTAAATTGCCACTTTTATAGGGAGTGATAAGCTTTTCCTTTTACTTCTTCAGCTATTCACAATTTTACTCTATGGAGATCTTTATAAGTTTAATATCATTATCTTGCTTATCAACAAAGGTTTGAGCTCTTCTGCAGTAAATGGAGTTTGGGTTTTGGGTTGGGTTTTTTGCATTTTTATGTTTTCCCCATAGTTTTAAATACATATACATATATGTATTATATATATAATAAATACATATACATATATGTATTATACATATACAGCAATATAAAAAACTTCCTGATCAGTGTCACAAATGTCTTGAACTACAAATTTCTTAAGATAAAAAACCCCCTTGTCCTTCGTGCAGCATTGTCCTAAGTTTTGCTTTAATTCTTAAAGAAAAACAGATGATCCACTGATCTATCAAGCTTGCGCATACACAGTCTATAATTATTTCTGTGTTTCTCACTGGCATAAACGCTGCCACTGGGTATCTCTACCAGCAGATGACAAGACTCAACCCTTCCCAGGCATCCAAGAACTGACTGCAAAAAATGTACAGCCTCCCACTGTATGCAGAGCATGTTCAACACACAGTGTTTGAGCCAGTAGTTGGGTACTAGCTTTCAACTTCAAGAGAACTTTAACATCTGGTAATTTGTTTTTGTTGCGGCTTTTTAGTCAAAACTCTCTTTTTTATTTTTTAGTTTTTCCTATTGATCTGAGCACTCTGTCATTGTTCACTGCAGTGGCCTGCTGGGTAGAAGACTTGCCATTTTTGGCTTAACTTGTGATTACTATGCTGCAATAACTTTCCTAATGCGTTTACCTGCATCACCCCTCATTTGCTGCCCAGGAGTCCAATTAATTTTTAAAAGTCCAGTTTTGTCTTCATTCATCTGTTGCTTATCATTTCTGTGCAATAAGTTCAGGTCTGTACGAAATAGCACGTCCTTGATTTTAAACAAGTTAAGCATGCAGTTATAATTACTGATGTGCACGCTGCATTTCTGAATGTGAAAATTATCATCATCCATTTGCATGTGCAATTATCCATTCTGCATATACCATCTGCAGGTGAAGGTTTCACAGGCCACAGCGGTAATTTCACATGCAAATTAGACATGTGGCAACACTTGTACATTCCACATGCAATTACTCGCCTAAGACACCTAAAAATCAAGACCTAAAATAACTATTTATAATAAAGGTGACAATCAAATGCATCAGTCTGAGGAAATTCTAATAATGATATAACATTGTGAAATCTCATGGCATATTATTATTGCATTTAGCAGTTATGCTATAGCTGCTGCAGTACAAGTGCTTTGTAGCAAATCTGTGGATGGATTAGCGCATTTGGAGAAATAGTAGCTGATAAAAGGAAGGCTTTGATGCAAAGTTTGACTTTGTAAAAGCAGTTGAGGTTACGTCATGTGAAAGGTGCAAGATGAGAGCACAGGTTCAGTTTTAGGGGAGGGAGCTTTGTTGCTGAGTCGTGGAAGAGCTGAAGATGGTGTGTTAATCCACTGCAAAAGATGTTGATGGGCTTGGGCTAGACTTAAACATGTGTCTGCGCGTTGGGTTTGTGTAGCGGGGGAGGGGCTACAGGGGTGGCTCCTGTGAGAAGCTGCTAGAAGCTTCCACGGCTCCAACCCGGACCCACCTCTGGCCAAGGCCGAGCCCATCAGCAATGGTGGTAGCGCCTCTGTGATAGCGTACTTAAGAAGGGGAACAGACTGCTAAAAGAGAGCTGCAGCAAAGAGAGGAGTGGGATGTGAGAGAAACAACCATGCAGACAGCGAGGTCAGTGAAGAAGGCAAGGGAGGAGGTGCACTGGAGCAGAGAATCCCCTGCAGCCCGTGGTGAAGACCATGGTGAGGCAGGCTGTCCCCCTGCAGCCCATGGAGGTTAACGGTGGAGCAGAGATTCCCCTGCAGCCAGTGGAGGACCCCATGGTGGAGCATGTGGCTGGGCCTAGAGAAGGCTGTGACTGTGTGGGAAAGCCCATGCTGGAGCAGTTTGTGGAGGACTGTGGCCCATGGAAAGGACTCGCGCTGGAGAAGCTCATGGAGTGCTGACGCCTGTGAGAGGGAAGGAACCCCACACTGGAGCAGGGGAAGAGCAGCAACAGCGTGTGATGAACTGACCGCAACCCCCATTCCCGTCCCCCTGCGCCGCTGGGGGGGAGGAGGTAGAGGAATCAGGAGCAAAGCTGAGCCTGGGAAGAAGGGAGGGGTGGGGGGAAGGTGTATTTTTAAGATATGGTTCTATTTCTCATTATCCTACTCTGATTTGAGTGGTAACAAATTAAATCGATTTCTTTTTCCCCAAATCGAGTCTGTTTTGCCTGTGACCATAACTGGTGAGTGATCCCTCCCTGTCCTTGTTTCAACCCACGAGCCTTTTGTTGTATTTTCTCCTCCCCATCCCACCGGGGGGGGGAGGCGTGAGTGAGCGGCTGCATCGTGCTTTGTTGCCGGCTGGGCCTAAAGCATGACAGGCTGTTAGGTTACTGACTCTTCACTGTTCAAAATGTCTATAAGGCAAGTTTAAGTCTCACACAAAGATCAATGACATGGATGCTAAAATCCAGAAGTGGGTGAGGTGAAATAATGGTTTTCATCCTCACTCAGAAGAATTACTTGAATTTCTATTCAGAAAAGAATGTCTTCATCAGGACCTGCAAAAGCAGCAAGTGTGAAGAGAAAGGATTAACGGAGATGCATTTGTGCTTTGCTGAAGGAATGGGAGTTCCTCCCAGGTGAACCCAGCAGAGAACTTACTGTCTTTCATTAAAATCCAGGGCTAATTTGGAATTTGGGATATGTTTGGTTCCATTCATTTGAAACAACCTGATGAAATTGTTATCCCATTTGTGAGTGTGAGAATTCCTGCTTTACAGATAAGTTTCTTGTAAAGCATTTCACATTGAGCATTTGTATTTCAGTCAAATTATAACGTGCATTTCAACATCTTCTTTTCCATAATAACAGTCAATGACTTTCTAGAATTTCGTGACTCTTCTTTTGTTAGAGGACAGTATGGTGTATGTTTTTGCTGACACCAGCTTTATCCTTATTAGAATGTTTTAATTTTTTTGTGGCAAAAGGACATCCCTCTGGCTCATTTTTGGAATATTGAGATGCATATTGTGAAGATGGTTATTTTCATTCACTATCACTTTAATTATACGACTATAAAAATTTCTTATGTTTTATGTAAGATGCAAAGAAATACAATTGTTTAGAGGATAAGGTATGCAAAAAGTATCTGCTGCCAGTGACATTGCATTAGCAGCTTAGAAACAAATATGTTTATGAAAGTTCAGCAGTGCAAGGGAATGTGTCAGGGCATCAGAAATTAATCTTCTGTACTCTTCAGTTGTTAAAATAGTCCCTGGCACAGTTTTGGCTCAGACTAACTATAATAGTGCTAAGCAGCTCTTAGACATAACTTGGAGCAAGCAGAGTCCAGAGACCATTTGCTTTGTTTTGGTAGTGTGGGTGCTGACCACCCACAGATAGCCTCTGAGCTAGCCAGCAAGCCTCACTAACACAGACATAGCCTAAGTGGCTGGGTCTCTTGAAAATTGAATTATTCTCTTAAGTTACTGAGTAGTAGTGCTTTTCTAGCAGTCTAAGAGTATGAGAGAGACAAGGTTTATAAGGAGAGGCAGTATTTTCTAACAGACTAATTCAAGCAATGGTGAAAAAAAGGGAAACATTTGGGGCTCAGAATGCCTTAAAATAGGCATTTTTGAATGACCAGTAATGAAGAACAAAAGAAAAACAAATAAAAGAGAAAACAATAAAAACAATAACAGTGCTTAAGAAGAAATACAGAAAAAAAAAAAGAAAGCTAACATGATTTCATCTATTGATAGTCTGTCCTTGTCTATTCTGCTCCCTTACACTGTACTCATCTTTGTGATATATGAAAGCCTGTTTTTAGTTTGTCAAGAAATATGACTACAAAATAGAGGCATGGAACTAGATCAGCCCAGGTCACCAAGTCCAGTCATCATTTTGTCAGGTAATCCCTTTCTTAAATGTATCCTGCTTAAAACTTATTATGCTTCTTGCTTCCCCTTTTCCTGTCACAAAAGAGTGTTTCAGAAATTCGCTGCCCTGAAGCTTAGAAACTTGCTCCTAAATTCTACCCCAAATAGATTGATTAACCATTTTTGACTCATTTGTCTTGTGCTGGCATAGTCTAAAATGCTTTTACCTTCCCCAAATTGGTGGCTGACCTTCTTATGTACTTGTAGAGAGCAATCATATCTGGTAGTATTTTGCTCACCTAAATAATCCAGATTTTTATAATTTTCCTTCTTGCAAGAAATAAATTAATTTCCCTGATTATCTCACAGCCTGTTGCTGTGTCTGCTGTTGTTTAAAATAATCTTTGTTAAACATGGGACCAGAATTGTGTACGCTATATCTGAGGAAGTCCTACTGCTGTCTCTATTGGTGTCTTACCTGTCTGTCCTGACCTGCTGCATCTTAAAACTTCAGTTGTCTTTTTTTTTTTCATGACCACGTCACGTCAATGACTCATAGTCATCTTGTGATTACTAGTACACTCAGTGTATTATACATCTGTCATGTGTTGTTTGTTCATTCTCTGAGTCTTTTCCCAGGAGAAGCAGCATGTCCAGAGATGTGTCAGGCTTTAGTGGCGCTTTCCTTTTTTGTTTCACCCTTTGTTCTATGATACGCGTCACTGCATGTTTTTATAATTGCTGTCTTAATTTTTCCATTTGGATGAAAAGGTGATGACATTGGTGATTGTTGGTAGTTCCTGGGCAGTTAAATCCAAAGTATCAGACCAACCACTAAGTTTTGTCCTTCACATAGAAAAGTTTTGTCCCTAGTGCAAAGTGTTGAAGAAGCACACCTCTTGACCATAGTCTTGTCCTAATATTCTGTGTTGGCCATTTAGGTACTTTGGCAACAAATGAAGAATTTGGCACCAAATTCTTGAAGATATAGACAGAGATCTAGCATCAAATAAATACTGTATAGGCCACACAACAACTATGAGCTGCTCACAGAAGCCTTTGTTAGGACGGAAAATAATCTGCAGTATTTCATACCACCTGTGATTAGCACTGAAGACTTCATACCTTGTACCCCAATACACTTATACTTGATACGGTCAAGAGGAGAGGAATGCATAAATAACTACAGTTAAATCATTCTGAAACAAAGGTCTTCAGTCTCTTTGGTCAGAGCTGATATGGTTGGTCATGCTTAAACAGGTAGCTCACTGATTTCAGCATGCGTGAGGGTTACAGAAAGAGGACCCTGATATCCACAGAAGAAGGATGCCAGTTCCTGTGTTAACAGACAGAAGAGCCAAATGCTCTGAGCTCCTGGAACTTTAACTGAGAAGGGAAAAAAGGTTAGTTTGACTTTTTTTTAAACAAAACCCCTCTTTTCAAGGAATATAAAGGAAAGTCGGATTTTCAGATGACTATCAATTTTGGGAAAAAACATGAACTTTGATATTGGTAATGAGGGTATCTAAGCACAGAGTTCTCAACATATTTTTAACTGATGATTTTTAAGTTGTTTCTTGCCAGAAAGAAGAAATGCACTCAGAAATTCAAAACAAGTGAAAAATATTCATAATATTAAAAAAATACAATGATATGCAAACATGAGAAGACATTATTTTAAAAGTAATGAGTAAGGAAAAAAAACCCTATGTAAAATACCTTGATAGGTTTATTTTAAATATTGGGTGAATTATGCAGCTTGTTTTCTTGTTTTGTTAATGAAGCATCAGGACCTAAAATATATTTAGTGTTTCATGAATATGCAATGAAATGTTAAATACTTGCAATGAGGTTTGGCAGTGTGAACTTTCCTGAAAACTTACGAACCTGAACACTTAAAAATACTTTGGATCCACCAAGAAGTCAAACACAGGTGTTGATCAGCGGCTCCCTCTGCTTTGAGGCAGGATTTCTAGTGGCTTTTGTTCTTTCGGTCAGGCAATGCAGAAGAGCAGCCACTATGGATGAAAGAGTTCATGACCTCAGTCAAATAATGTCTTGACCAAATAGCAGATAGAGGCGTTCAAAGGATCCCCAAATAGGCTGATAGGCTGGTAGAACTGAATTGGAGTAATTATTATTATAAAACACAATTGCTTATTTTGCAGCTGCCACCCAAAACAGGGCCTTTAGTGTGCTCAGTGAGTTTGAAAATGTTTTTCAGCTCTGTTAAACACCAATTGATTTATAAAAGATCAGTCATAAGTAGAATCAGACTGTGAAACACTGTAAAATGGAAGCAGTTTTGCCAGACAGAAAAAAGGGGAAAAAAAAAATCAACCTGCTTCATCATCTTGGAGATCTTCCTTCACTTGGAAATAAGATCAACCCAAAGAATGGACATAGGAGCAGATTTTTGCCCCCATCGCTGGATCAGCTCAATGCAGCAGTGGGTCCATCCCACACTTGCTTTCAAGAATGGTCAGAAAATGATCTAGCCTCACCCTCTCTCGTTAGTAAAACTGTAATCAAATCCTTTCGACAGTAAGTATTTTTAAGTCATAGCAACTGTATTTCAAACTGCTGCTGGTAGCAGTGTTTTAATTAGGGCTCTGAGTCATATCAGGGCTCTGTGCGGCCCCACTCCAGGAAAGATGCAGGCATAGCTGCACAGGGTGCACTTCTGCTGCTGAAGTGTGCATACTACCTCGTTATTCCACACTCCTGTCAATTGCTGTTCACACCAAAATCACAGGCTGTAAATTGCAAGAACTAAAAGGCAGATATTCCTCCTACTTTGTTACGCTGCTGGAAGGGAGGCACAGCTTTTTAAGGAGAGCTGGAATGGGGAGCAGTAATCCTATCATGTGTCTCAGCCAAATTCCTCTGGGCACGTACATCAGGGCTGGAGATGTGATGCTATGCAAGACAGTGTGATTACTTAGATGACTTGGTTGCAGGTAGAAAGCTGCCAGAAGAAGCTGCTCAAATGGCTTCAGACTGTGCACTCCAACTCCAAGTCCAGTGTCCACCATTAGACAAGCTGTAGTGTGCCCTGTTTTTCTTGTTGGTGACGCCAAGTATTTCATCTGACTTGGGAAGATCTCAGGGTTTTTCCTCTAGTGGCCAAGTGAAAAAGAGCAAATTGCATGGGTTTTGGCAAATTTCTAATTTTTAAACTTTTTTTTACTTTCAGATTTTAAGATTCTCCAGGTCAGCAAAAATGAAGATATTAAGAGTAAACAAAAAAGATGGAGGCAGTATGTTTAAGCCCCAGCCTGTGAAAACATACACTTGTACTTGTCACTTCCTTCATTCAAAATAAAAAAGGACTTACAACTTAAAAAAAGAAACCAGCCTGAAGCCACAGTTACCCACTCTGTCTCAAACCTAACTAATGTTTCCAAGCACATATTAAAAGTATGGAGACTGCAGCCTGAGATGAATACCAAGCATATCCAAGGGATTATTGCAAAACCTGCCGAGTGTCAGGGTTCATGCCTGAACCTTATCTTTGGTAGCCAACTGAGGTTTGTACTGCTGAATTAGACCAGTTTTTATAGCAAATGGCAAACAGATGGGGAAATGTGACTAGCATTCAGCAAAGATCATTACTAACATTCAGCATACAGTGTCACCAGTAATTATTTATAACACCAAAAGTTTAACTTTTTTTGTTCTTTAGTGTGCTGTGGTAGCTCTAGAGCTCTCAGTCAGGTATTAGAGTACTCATGTACCAGTAGCTGCACAACCTATAATCAAAGGATATTCTTTGATGTATAGAGAAAATACAACAAGCTGACTGGATAACAGTCAGAAAATGATGATGGCATTGTAATCTGTGGTTGCAGCTTTTCACAAATTGTATTACGTCTTATCAGACAAGCATAATTTCTAATAGCAAAAAATGTATCATCTCATCCAAATCCTGTTAGAAGACGATAGATGAAAAATAGTTAGCTGGTTTCTCTTGCATTCAAGGAGAATTTCAGGTTGTTCCTGTTTGCGTTATTGAAAGTTAGGTTTCTTGACAAATACGAAATCCTGGCAGAAGCTGGTATTAAAGGTATTGGAGTGAAACCTTTAGTGCTTTCTGTTTCTAAACAGCCAGGGCAAATGATCCTCTTTGTATTTCTTGAAACCATTTTAATTGAATTTAGAGCCAACTCAGGTCTCCCAAATTCAGAGTCTGAAGATCCAGTGGAGGAGAAAATGCCAAACAGCACTTGTAGACTGAATGAGTTATCAGCAAAGAGCCTGATCCCGTAAAATGTTTGGTGACTTTGATTCCTGTTTAAATCACAGTAAGCTCTGATTGTTCAGTGTAATTGGCCCCAGGTGTCTAAGGCACAAGATTGCCCTTTAGTATGAAATATTCCCATCCTTGTTAGAACTAGTGCAATGCTAGAAAGCTGTGTAATTCCGTAACAGCTTGATTTTATGTACAACAGGAAGAAGAGAATGCTAAATCTTAGAAATTTATAGAGATTCAGGAACTGTGGAAGTGGCTTTGGAAAAAGAGTACATTTCAGATTGATAATATTTGCAGGAAGTATCTATTTTCAATCTTCTTCCTTTAGGCCAGTCCACCAGCATAAATTGCTGTGTCACTAGATTCATCCAGTTTATACGCTAGTCACCTAGAGGAATGTGGGAAAGATTGTGCTTGCTGTTCCCAAAGCTGTGAGCAAGTAGGAAATATTAGATCCCTGTTTTTAATAGCATGCTACAAAATACTCTTCAAATTCTGAAATGCCTTATGTAACTTTAAAATATTCTCATGTATGAATCCCTAAAGACTATAAATATTTCAATTAGCATTCCAAGTGTAAAAACACCATGATTTCCTCTGGTTAAGTAATGTTAATTTGCAAGTCTGAGGGTCAGTGGTTGATGAACAGAGTATCAAAGGATTTACTTGAAAAATGGCATGTGACTATATGCAGATTTCCCTGAATAATAGGAATAAATACAGTAACTTAACCAAATCACAGGAACACTCCCTTCTCATTTTCAGATATGTCATAAATCTTGCTATGGTACAGAACCTCATTAATAAGGAAAAAAAATAATAACTTCTATGAGCATAGCCACTCCACCTTGAATATCTGAGTTCAGATGCGATCAACAGTAAAATGAATAGGCTTTCCTTAGGAAGAATGATGTACTAAAATAAGCAAGAGAACAGCAGGGTGCTATGATGATGGCATGCTTGTAAGATGCTGTTTATACCAATCACACCTGAGATTTAATTGCTTCCATTTAAAGATATGAGGAATCTCACTGTCACTGAGGATGAAAAACATAGTAATCACCAGCTGATGGCAGATCCTCAGCAGACGTCTGCTGTCATAGCGCTGCAGCACTCATTGGGGCATGTATTCAACTGGAAAATCTTCCGTTTGTTGTTCTATTTCACTGTTTCTGATTATGCTCTCCCTTAAATCGTGTTTTGGGGTAAAGCAGGTACTAAAAGCAATACAGCTGGGCTAGAATCTGTTCTGCCTGGGCTCAACGGACCTGAGTCTTCAGTATTGCTAACACGGTCATGCAAGTCCAGTGTCTGAGGCAGCTTGTTTTGTGATTGATTGCCCAATGCACTGGGCTCCAGCGTGCCGTACTGGCAGAGCTTCCCGTTACAGCTGAGATGCAATGACTAGGACTGGAGATATGGGACAGGAGTTTTGGAAACTACTTCTGTGCCAAACTCAGATGTGACTTCAGACTCTTTGAAGAGTATGATGAACTGCTGCAGTTTTTTCCAGGTTCCTGGTGTATCCTGGTGCCATTTGTCAACTTTCCCTTTGTCCTTTGACAATGGAGTCTATATTTTTCCACTGTAAGTTAGCACTTCCGCAGGACTCCATCTACACAAACATGATTTCTTCTTATAGTGTGGTATATCATAGTAGTTAATTATATTGCAGCATTCAGGGACTATTAGGAAAGACACATGTCCCTCTCATGTCTAATTCAATGCTTTGCTTTCCAAAAGATGCCAAAAGCCTGCTTCATATAGGGAAATTATAAGAGCTATGACCTGCAGAAAAAAAAATGAGTAGAGAAAAGAAATGAAGAAATTTAGGGGAAACAGAAAACCAAGTGAAACGTGAAAAGGAAATTATACATTAGGTTTTCCACACAGTCTAAGCAGGGAAAATATACATAATGGATTATTGTGGTTCATTAAAAGCATCTTATAAGAATGGCATGTATCAAACAAAGTAAGAAAAATGCATACAAACATGCCTAAAAATAAAACTGCTAGACTGAGTGAATCAGTGAGGAAGAAAAATTCAAAATAATCAGCAAACATGGCATTTTGATCTGAAGGTGATATAGTGTATTTTATCAAGCATAAAGAATACATCCGAAAGAATGTGGAGACCAGTAAGCTTTCTGTCTAATCAGGAAAAATTGTCTGAGCATGAACAGGATAGATCTGCATGAAATACTTGTAACTATTTAATGTTATCAGTCAACAAAACCAGAGCAATAAAAATGACTGCTTCCCAGCAGGTGGCAGTGAAGTTAATGTACTCCAATTCACCTCAGCATCTTTCTGCAATCTTCATAAAGAATGGTAGTTTTCCATATTGGAAGGCTTCCTCCTTCTCTTTCCAGAAGGTCCCTACCCAAGATCTCAAGGAATGATAGAACAAAATAGGAGCCAACAGAAGAAATTCAAGTATCACACAATGCTGCCACCTGACACTGTCTGGCTAAAAAGAAGGACCCTTTTCTCTCATAAATACCGGGGAAGGAAATCGTGCAACATTATAGAAACTTGGCTGTATCATCGTTGCTTCAGAAGTCATACCTCATGTTTTGCTGCTTAAAACTCCTGAGAAGTTGAGGGGTTTTTCCCTAGTTAGTCCCTTTAATCTACTTTTCTTGAAAAGCTTTGTGATTCAGACTAATATCCACCCTTTATATTTTCATAATCATAGGCAAAATATTATTAACATGACTGCTGACAAAGCCTCTTTAATATGGTTAGTGTGAGATATATGGTGCAGGCCTGTGAAAGCACAGTGTGATAGATGGATGCTGTACAGGCTTACCAGCCATCCTGATTTGTATGCAACGATTCTGTCCTCATTCTGAAACTCCCGCATTATGCCAGGGATTATGATTGTTCTGAGATTCCTGATCCCTAGGAGAGGCATGCAGAAAAATATCTGAAAGTGCTACAGTGAGGCAAAGTTGTAAAGGAACAGCTGGAGGGACCTGACATCAACAACAAAACAGGGAAAAGACAATCCCATAGGCCTTAGAGGGATAATTGAATGACATCCTCTGTCCCTAGCATTCCTGATATTCTACCATTCTTTCTGCCTTGTCTATTACTATGTCGCTGCAAATAATAAACCTCTCTTTAATAATACAGAAGAGATGCGTACTTGACTATTATAATGTTGTCTAAATTACTCTACCTTCAACATTTGTCTGCTGCATCCTTGTAAATACACCGGATACTGAAAAATCCTGTTAGCTGACATGATCCATTGTAAAGAAACCTTGTTTTTTCCTTTGTGTTTGTTTAAATTTTAAAGTATTTGTTTTTAAAAGTGATCTGTATGGCTGTCCCGTAAATGAAATTGTATAAATTTTAAAAGCAATTTACAAATTACTCTTCTGTACTGTATGTATTAGTTCATTAATAATGGATTTCCATGTGATGCTTTCTTATTGCTTTTTTAATGGAAGAAATTTAGCCAGTTGCTTTTCTAATTGTGACTTGATTATATTCCAGTTTTTACAATAGACTTTCCTAAGCTGAAATTAAACACAATTATCTCTCTTCAGTGTCAGATCCCCTGAAAATGTGTATCTAACCGGTACAGCAGGACTGCTGCTTGTGCGTTCACACAAGAAGCTGAAAGCAGCCCAGCAGAGAAATTATGAATTTGGGAGGCTATGTTTATTAGAACTGAATGTTGTGGAAAGTAACCAGGCATACTGGCAAGGAATAATATTTCAATCACAAAATAAGTCAGTGAAAAATGTCTTTTTTCAAGGTAGTTTGCTGGGGAGAAAAAAAAATTAAAAAGCACACAGAATTAGTTTAATTGATAGAGGAGTCTAAAATTCAGCTGTTTGGAAAAAATAGCTAAGGCTAGCTTCAAAGAAAATGCAGGTAGTCGCACAGATATACATATATTCTGACCAAAATTCTCTGCTAAAAAAATATTAAAATTGCAAATCAGAGTTTCTCAAAAGCTAGGAAATGATAGAAATAAGGTTTCCTGTGGAAGCCTGTGTATATATTATTCCAAGGGTTTTCCTGAAGGACCCTGCCTCATGAGCCTCTTCTTCATAGGATCAAGCAGGGATTCAGATATGCAGCACAGTGCACTCTAACACTTAAAAGAAAAGATTAGGCAGTCACTGCAGAAGGTTGTTCTCTTCTGTATGGGTCAGCATGCAGAGAGGGACAGAAACATGCAGTTGGCAGTGTGGCAGCGATTTGTTACATGGCGAAGGAATATCCAGTGGTGTGATCAAAGAACTGCTCAGCTTCTGAAGGAGAGTGGGTTTGAGCTATTCTCAGCTCTTCTCTTTAGCTTATCTTTATTCCCCTCCCCTGTTTTTTCTGTCTCTTCCTTTCCTGCTCCTTTTCTAATCTCCTCCTTTCCCTTTTTATTAATCTCTCTTATCCCTTCCCACCTTCCCTGTCTCCAGTCAGTTAAACCTCTTTTCTACATTTTTTCCTCATTACTCAGAGCTGATCATAACATGGGAACTCAGTCACAGAGACTGGAGCCACAGCACCACTGAAAAGGCAGGAGCAACAACGGGCACAGGAACATTCTCATAAACAGGAATATCCTCCTAAGCTTCTAGGTCCCGTTTGGGTTCGGGGTGGCAGGGACAGGGCCATAGCTCAGGAGACAACTAAGAAGCAGACTGAAGCAAGAGCATCTTCAGAGGACAGAAACAATGAGTTCTATCAAGTCATACATAATTAAGTTAATAATATTTCAAAAGCTTTATAGTTTATTCAAATTTGGAGAAGTTTTCATAAAATCAGCAAAAAATTTCATATTCTTATTACCTCAGAAATCATCCTGCCAAATGTCAAGTCCTTGCTCCATAGCACAGAGACCTAATGAGATACCTTTAAGAAGACTTTTAAAATGTGCAAAATAATATTAGTCTTGTCCTCTGAAAATTTCCAAACTATTTCAGCTGAAACTACCCTAAATAAAGAAACATACAAACCAGCCCACCTATAACATGAACACAAATGTTTAAAGTTTGCTGATATTTTCAGCAACTAGAAGGAGTCCTAGGCCAGAAATTACTGGGAAACTTTAATCATTACCAGGTGTATAACCTCGTCAATAATGCTGAACGGGGAAATGATCCATTACTAAAATCGATGAATGCAAAAATTACAAAAACTGTATCTGTAACATCTGCCTGTCCTGCAGGTCCTGCAGGACAACGCCTAACCTGCACCTGTACAAGTACAAAATAGCATCTTTTGTTAGCTAAGGTATTTTTAAATATTGATTGATAAAGATCTTTCTGCTGTTGATGGTAAATTTTCAGTTACACTCTGATGATTCCCAAGCTCTAGCACAAAAAAGTTAGTAGGGCTTTGTATGGTCAAAACGACAAAAAAAGTACAAATGATAAAATATCAATGTATGTTTAAATTGTGTGCAGCCTTTGCAGAGACCACTCTCATTTTTTGATAAGTATCAAACGGATGATAATTTTTTTCTGCAGATTTGCCTCATAACAAGAAAGATATATTACTCAACGCAAGAAAAATATGCTTTGGTTTACCCAAACTGCTGGAACACCCCAGCAGAGGTTGGTAACACATATGTTATGGTTTTGATTGGCTGTGGTCTCACAGCTCTGATCAATAAACTAATTGAGCTGTGTCAAATTGGTCTTCTGGGCTTTTACTCCTATTAGAAACAATTCACGCTCAAATTTGGAATAAACACGTAGAGGAAACAGGCAGGGTGATGTCTCCTCTGTGAATAGCCTCGATATGATATACAGTCTCTCTCTCATCTCCCCTCATAGCTCATTCTGGAAGGATAAAGGCAAATTCTTTTCACAGTTTCCACTACCCTGATGCTGCTTAAACACTTACCTGATTGTAGAGCAACTCTCTTTTTACCCTGCAACAGTTTTACACGTGCTGTCCTGCTCTACTAGTATCCTCACCTATTTTTCTGTGCTGAATCTTTCATTGCCTTCCTGACGTTTTTTTCTTCAGTGCCACATTTTTCACTTTCATTTATGAGGCCTTGCAAAACCTCAGTCCTGTACTGCTTTCATTGTATGTTATTGTGTATTACTATGCATGTGAAATTCAAATGTGAGGATCAATAATCCTTGCATTTTGATAAAAAGGACTAGGGGAGATGATCATGTACATGACTTTTTTTTTTTTATTTCTTTTTCTGGTTGGCATTGAGATATCTCTGAACTGCATTTAGAAGATTTTACAGGAGTCTCTGCTCCAGGACTAATGGGACCTTTTCTTTTCAGCTTCATTGTTGATTTAACAGTGTCTCCAGAGCTTTATTTCAAAGCAAATTCCAGCAGGCATGCGCAGATTGTCAACTTCCAGTAACATTAAAAGTAAATGCAACAACTTTAAATGTGGATTTCAGGGAAGGAATTCCTATATACAAGGTTGTACCTTCAGTTAGTTCAGCATCTGTCTAGGTCCGTTTTCATCCCACGTACAGGTCCTGCTCACATTATCACTTCTTATAACCATGTAGAGTAAGTTTCTCTGGAGATACGCAGTCCTGTATGTACCACTGAGGAGCTCCCTTGAGAACTCTGTTAGGCACAAGTGTCAGGATCTGGGTTTGTTCTTCTCTTTCATCTGGTCCCAACTCATTAGTTTCTTGTTTGGAGAGTCTTCTGCTGTTTTGCATCAGATGTACACAGATTTTCATTCCAAAGAACCTTGTGCAGTAGCGCAATAAAGAGATACGGGCAGGTCCTCCTTAAGGAATCAAAATAACATCAAGATGAAACTAAAGTTTAGGAAGTGCCCCATTAGCATTTATTCTATTAACATCAAGAGATTTTGTCCTTATCCTCAGCTAAGGCTTTACAAGAGGTTAATTTTAATAATTATGCAGTAACACTAAACTTTTTATGCTGTCATAATGAAAGGAGGTATATGTTGTACTGCTGCAAGTTGTGTAAACCTTTGAGTATAATATCATTAACACGTCAGTTATTAGAGATACAGGTTTTAAGGAAAGCAATTTTATTTGTGTTTGCAAGGGTTCCTAGGATTTGGTGGTTGAAAAAAATATGGAATGCTGTGAGTTCCCTGGTAGCAAGAACAGTTCTTCAAATTGTAAACTTTTTTTGGAGAAGGGAGAGCATCTTTTGCACTTTGCATGCTTGGGTTATGAACTTACTAGAAGTTCCTTTTAAGGTCACAGGTGGGAGGTAAAACTACTTTAACGACCACTCTTTTTTTCTCTCTGCTGCACTTTTCAGGTGAGATAAATGTACCATTTAGCAAATGCACCCTGGCATTTACTGTCCTGCCCACACTTAGTGATTCCTTCACTAAAGAGTTAACTGGGGCTTTCAACAGTCAGTACTACTACATTTCCTATCAACAAATAATAACCTTTAATCTGCTTTTAGAAGTGATTTAAACCTGCACTAACTGAAACTCTGACTACCTAGAAAGACTGTGATGGGAAGGCCCCTGAGTTATGCTCTGACAGAAGCACATTTACCATGAACTAAGGACATGGAGAAAATCAATCAGCTGTCGTTACTTCTCGAGAAACATCCCATAATTCTTGCAAAGAACAGATGAGTTGTCCTGTAATTGACCCAATTGATGGGAAAGGGTTCCTACGACATTTAACACAAAAAACATTAGAATTGACCATCGAGGCATGTAAGCAGAAGCAATAAGAACATGGAAAGTATTTGCTGAGGAAATGTTTAAACCTGTAGTAAACTAAGCCATGTGGGTGCCACTCACCCAGTTTACTCTGCATAGGATATAGTCTTGTGGACTGGCTGGCTGAGCTACACTTTTTAGTATGTAAGCATTTTAGCAAGTATTTGCCAACACTTATCAGACTTTTCTCTTTGAGCATCTGGCAGCAGCTGATTAAAATGACTGAAGACCAGCATCTTAAAGTCAAAGTAGCATGTAATTGCCAAATAGGACATAAGATTTAGGAGTATATTAACACAACAAAGAGACCCAATGCATCTTTTTCTGTATGAGCTCAGAGGACCTATCTATTGCTCTAGTATGGTCCAGCCTGTTTCTTTCCCTGGGTTGGGAGAGCTAGGGTGCTTGCTGGAGATAGCAGCCAGGTAGGATTCGGTTGTGAATGTTTTGTTATATATTAAACACTGAAATCAACTGATAACTTAACTAATATGTCAAAGAATTTTTAAGTAGTAAAATGTATATTCAATAATTCTTGGAAGAATTAAATAAAAATATGACAAAAACATTTAGATTGTTAAATATTATGTATCTAAAAAATCATGCTATATTTTCCTAGAGAACATGGTGTTTCAAAATCAATATAGGTGGTAATTTCTCCCATAAGTTTAGGATTAGGAGCAGTCTCCATTCTTGCGCTCAATAAGTCTGTAATCAAAACCGGAGTAATGCCCAACATATTAGTAAAGCCATACTTCTATCCCTTCTACTTGTGTTCTTTATTAATGCATCAAAACTTTTCCCCTACAAACTGTTAAAAGACCAATAATGAATAAACCGTTCAAATAAGCCATGCAGCAGAGCTCTATGTTAACGATAATAATCAATACCTGAATTTCCCTCAGGAAGAAATTCAGTCTATAAATTTATTTGCTTTAGGAAGCATTTGGGCAACAGGCATTCTTGTTGCTTCAAAATGACAGCAGGGAGTCTGAAGCATACTGTTAACACCCTTTTGAGTAGATGTGACTACAGTTTCAACCTACTGAAATTCCTGCTGCGTTGCTTTGTATTTAATCACAATCTTTATTAGCATTTATTCATTGTAACTGTACTTTATTCATTTATTCACTTAAATGTTTATACAAAATTGAATATATAAAACTGTGGCAACATCTTTTATGAGCAACAAATAAAAATTAAGCCTGCTTGCATTGCATGTGCATGTCTATTCAACAGATGCCCCGTTATAGTTTGATGGATGTCTGTGCCAGAAAAAGAGCTAGAAGCATATTCTGTTTAGTTTAGAAATAATTGGTCCTTAAAAGATTTTCAGTTTTCTGTTCATCAGATACACACACATATGTATATGCATACACTCATTTTATAGTAAACGTGTCATTTGTATTTGCCACAGTCAGAAGTCTGATTAAAAGGAATCACGATGGGTCAGAGTCTCTGTTGCTAAAAGTCAGTCTATTTTCACTGCTGCCAGTCATAGCAACAGAGTAGTGTCAGTACAGGCTGACTGAGAGTATGGCCAGTGTTTCTCGTAATTCTGTCAAAAAAAGAGTAAGTTCTTAACTTTAACTTACTTTTTTTTTTTCCCCTTGTAATTTTTCCCATGTCAGTCTAGGATATAGGTTTCCATTTTCTGCCAGGGAATAGAAACAGAAAAGTTTTCAAGTTCACACTCTTTATTATTCTATTGTACTAAATTCTGCAGTAAAGTTCCCAGAATTGGTGCCGGCGAGATGAGAATAAGGCACCAAATTCTACTTGATGGGCCAGAGTCTAGTTTCCCATGTGTGTTCTCAAAGAATCAGAAGTCACAGATATACTATCCCTTTTTGAAAATATGTATATATAAGCAGTCAGAATGATACTTGTTCTCAACTGAGAGGGACTCGGCCTACTACTAGCATCACTAAACATTCCCAAAAGGCATGGCTGGTTGCACCAACAGCAGGATGCCTTTTGTTCTGCCAGCCAATGTTTCAAACTGGCCACTGGAGAAAGAGAGCATGTTATATCTCCAACAATGAGACCCATGAATCATTTCTCTGCATGCAACTGCAGAGCCTTGTCTCTTACTTCTGCCCTCTGGAAGGATGTGTCTGGGAATTGTTTCTAGTGCAATGCCTCTTTGTACCTGCAGCACTCTGGCCCCTCATCAGAACAGAGATGGTACAGGTGCAGTGTTTATCTCAGGTTTTAAATGCTGAACTTAAAAGAGAATTTCTGGGAGGGAAAAAAAAATCAGGAATCAAGAACAGGGTTTTTGGTAAAATAGCTGCCTCTTCAGGCACTTAATTTTGAAACTGCCTCGTGGGGATCGCTTAAAGACCCTTCTTTTTGTCAGTAAAACCCCTATGGCACTTAATTACTTAGTTCTTGGCCTCAATGAACAGTTCTGTGTCTGTTTTGTGCCTAAAACGCAGTGGGACACACAAGTACCTTTACTCTTCCTTAGCTGTGGGGTTCTGATCTAGACCATGTGCTCTAACCACATGGCATAAACCCACAGGAGATATCCCTGGCCACTCAAGAGTCAACATATTCACTTTGCACTGACCTTGAGCCAGGGACAGTATGCATGAATTAGTAGACCATAAATTTGAGCATTGGCTTGGAATAAATATTTAAAGTATTTATATAAATAAGAATGACATAATCACCAGAGACTAATATTAGTATGTCTCATCATATCCTATAGCTTTATAACAAAGATGGGATGGCAAATGGGGGACTGAAACTTCCACCTGCTCTGTGAGTGGTTTAGCCCTTTACAAAAAGGTACTGACTTCAGTACCTAAACCCAGGAAAGAGTTAACGAGTGCACAAAAGTGTGTCTACCCAGCTTGGATTTAGACATCTCTGTCTCACAAAGAAGGGGGCTTTAAGCCAAGTTCTTCCCTTCAGCAACTCCTCCTAATTGCCTTAGAAGTTCTGTAGTGGGTACAGAACTGGGTTTTGTGAATCCTGTTCTGAGGTACCTTCCCAGTCATTAAAGTGTTTCTCTAATCATCGTGTGGAAAATGTACTTACCTAACTTGTGGCTGGGGATCCTGCTAAGTAGAACTAAAGAGGTAGTTTGGCTCACTGCTGCACTGAGCCAAAATTCCCAGTGTGAGTCCAGGCCTCTGGCATTAGCATTAAGTGGGAAAAAAATCCTCTTTAAGATAGTATTTCATGCAGTAATTTCAGACTGATGGAACTAATTCTGAGAATTATAAATTACTCAGAGTAATGGTGATAAGGACTTAAGTGGCAACTAGAAGCAAGCTACAGACTCATGTTTTAGGGCCACTAGGGACCACTAAGCTCAACTAGTCTGACCTGCTGCCTAGTGCAGGCCAAACAATTTCATCTAATAGTTCCTGCAACGAACAGAAATATTCTTCCCTATGCTGCAAGTCAGCATTACTCAGTCCCTTAACTTGTAGCTGAGCAAGAATGTAGCCCTTAAGAAGACATCCAGTTTTGATTTAAATACTTCAAGCTTGAATAAACCCTTTTCCAAATATAAAGAAAAAACAAAGAAATACAAAGAAAACCGAGTCTCCACATTGCTACTCGCTGGAAGGTAAAGAAACAGTAAGGACTGTAGTTTTCTGAATTACGAAATTGTGAGTTGCAGAAGAAGCTGTAAGAGTCCACTGTCAGCCAAAGATGTATTTCTTTGTTTATTTCCTTTATTCTTCTATACATCACTGAGGTTTTAAAGTAGGTTAATTCTCGAGGCTGAAAGGGTGATTCCAGTCAATATAGCTTTGAACATATTCCAAAACCACTGCAACTAACAGAAATTTTTCGTTGTCTTAGACATGTTTTGGAGCCAACTCAATGCCTAAAACATGTTCTAAAATTTTGACCCACACAATAAGTTATAAGATGAACCCTTTATGACTAATTTTACACTTACCAATAACTAAGTATTAAAGCTAAGTGGCATCTTGAAACTCAATTTATATCCTACAAAAAATAAAGGAGAAAACCTTAACCTTAGTAAATGGTACCTAACTTTGCAAAAAGAAGCTTCCTTCTGCTGCCACTTATACTGAAAGAAATAAGTAAAGAAAAGAAAATACTAAGATAATCAAAGACTGATCACAAAATGGATGAAAATCATATTGCAAATATATATATGTAATACATATAGTAGCTGGATCTGAACTAATAATGGAGTGCATTTTATGTTAGCACTTCAGTGTCTCTCAGAAGATACAGTGGATAGGCCTTTGTCACAAAGAGACAGTCCTGAGACTGTTTCAGAGGAGAATTTGGTCTATTGAACTGATGTGATATGAGGTTATATGTCCAAAGGATCAAAAATAACTGTCAGAGAAAATTGCCAAGGTCATTTGATTCCCTCCTGGAATTTGTTCCAATAAGCTGAGAATAAATGGAGTATCAAAAGCTTGGAGATAGCCTAACAAAATCTAATTACATTCAAGAAACTGTTGACCTCTCTGTTACCAAAGCTTAAGGCTCAATTCTCAACTACCATATTATGCCACTGTGCAACCTCCCTCATCAACGGTCTGTGGTAGGGTAGAAGGAAACTTCTACCGAGTGACTCCTCTGTCACTCTAGTTTCAGCCCAGCATGAATAATCCAACATAGAAGGAAAAATAATTGATATTAGGCACAGGGCCATCTATCCCTGATTACCTTCTCCATGGAGTGGTTTAGGAACTAAATCACAAATGTTTGAGTCTCAAAATAACCTCTGGTCTCCCTGATCAGCAAAAATACCACCCTCCCCCATCACAATCCTTGGCTTTTGATACGTCCTAACTGGTAATGGCAGTTCAAAAGCTGTCATGGGAGTATATTTATGGTAATCCCAAACCAAGCAAAAAGTTATTTGCATGGCTATATCCTGAGTTGAGAGATATCCAATCAGCTAGTAGCAAATGCTGAGGAGAGAGCATCAAACTTTAGACAAGCTTGAAAAACTTTAAGCCTGACAATATTTTGTATCAGAAATGCCTCATGGTTTGGCTGTTAAGCAGAGTAGAGCAGACCTAAATTGTTTCAGTGTGGAGCAATGTAGTTCTGAGTAAAGCGAACCTTCATTTAGTGCACCATTGTTCTGTGGTAAAAATGATGATCTTCCGTTGAGCAAAGGGATTTGATTGGTAACAGAAAACAGTACAATGAGCAGAAGATCCAGAGGAGAGCTCACAAAGAAACGATAATGTTAGATGAATGTAGATAACAGCCTTCTTTCTTTGACAAAAACACCAGTTTGCATTTCTTAAATGTGCCAGAAAGCACTCTTTCACTATCATCAGCCAGGAACCTAGGCTATTTTCATTAAGGCTTCATTTATGGTATGAATATTTTTTGTTAAAATATGTTAAATGAAGAGAAGAAAATGTTACTTTCAATCCTCAAAAAACCCTGAGAAATTCCAAAGATGTGCCTCCAGCCCCTCCTATGAACAGATTTAGGAGATGCGCACTGAATAGTTGTCTCATACTTCCCAATCTGTACTTTGTTTTGCAATCTATTCATAAGGAATTAAAATATAATAGTTTCTTAATGATCACTGCTTACTTTAAATCATGTTTTGTTACTACCATGTATACCAAAATATTATTTTGCAGTTGCATGCCTTTAAAGATATCTTTCTGTTACTCAGGTGGAAAGTGTAAAAAGTAAGTACTTTTTAACATTCCTGTGTGCCTTCTGCAATATCTGTTCATTACTCAAAAGCAGCACACATTACATGCATTGTATGTTGTTACAGCATAAGATGGCTTACAGTCAACGCCATCAGCTGAAAAGTGTTTGATCCCAGCTCAATAGTTTGCTAGGGATTGTGTGATCCTCAGGTTTTGCAGGCTCGCAAGATTTGAAATATATAGACATTTTATAAAGTGCTTTGTGGTGCCTGCTGAGTGGTTTCCCGCACGTTGCATCAATTCACCACACTAATCAATTGATGGCAATAAACAAGAGTCATTTAATTACTATTAAAGACCACTTTTTGCCTCTGGATATAGATAGGTAACTGCCAGTGACTTTAAAAGGAGGCACTGATGTGAGCCTGAGCCTAGAATCTAATTCTATGCAGTTTGGTTTTACTCTCTTGCTTAATGGTTTGGCTGGAAGTCCAAAGACCTAGATCATGTTTTTAGGTGTCTTTCTTTGGCTGCAGCAAAACTGCTTTATCAAAATGCCCCATCAGCATCCTCATGGCCTTATCTCCCAAATGCAGACATTTTCCTGTACTGGAGTACCCTCAGCATACTGGAGGTGAACATCAAAAAAGAAAACTACTCCATTCCACGTGCAGCCTAGACAAGACTACACCTGGAAACATCGATGCTGCAGATCCACCAAATCATGGTCTGCAAGGTAGGGTAGAGGCAACACCCTAGAGCACTGCACATGTTGCTTGGTTTTCCTCTTCTAAAATTTTGCAGTGCTGGCAGAGGTCACTGTTACTATTATACACTACTACTATGGTCCACATGCAAATATGGAGCCGGAGTCTGCCCACACCATGCCAAACAGGGAACCACCCAGATGTACTGGCATGGCTTACACTCCCCCAGGCAAGTTGCCTAGCAAAGACCCTCCTTCTCTCAGCCTCATGGTCCAACCTGCATTTATCTATTAATTTATAGCAGAGCTGGGGCCATCGTTAGCCAATCAACAGAGTCATTCCTTTCAGTAGTGAATTTAGACTAAGACTAAAAAAAAAAAAAGTCAGTCTAGTTGATGAGATATCAATTCCACCTTGCAACTTCTACAGCAGGAATTTAACTCTTGGAAATTCACAGGAAATTATTCACCATTAGAAATTAAAATGTTGGAAAGCTCATTATACTTTTAGGATTTCAAACTATATTGGATTTGATGACCGGTACAACCCAAAAAGCTCTGAAGCTGTATCTTTACCATGATTAGTACAGCAGGCTGAGGAACACGCATTTTTGCTCCTCATCATTGGTAGTAGTCTGGTTGTAGCTTGGTCTCCAAAGACTAGATTCACCTCATCTAATTTTAGATTCCCAAATGAGGTAACTAGTGTGTCCCTGTAGCCAAGTAAAAGCAGTATCACCGTGGCTAGTAACAGGCTACAGGCTTTTTAATAACTGCAAGGACTCAGGATCAGGCTTTTCAGACTCTCCTTGTTTGATCTTGTCTTTGTCAGTCACAAGGTTTGTTTCAGCTTGCTTAGTTGAAACTGCAATTGCCTAATGACCAGGTGGACATTACCTAATTTATTTTAGCCTTGCTTGGCTTTGTATAATTTTATGCTGCAGCACCTATTGCTGTTGTAATGTTCATATATTTCCTGTAAGTAACAGATATTGGTTACAGGTAGCTATTCTGGTAGTTAAGCTATGTAGAATGAATTATCTATGACTCCAGAATAACAACATGGTGTAGTACAATTCAAGTGCAGGATGCCAGCAGGGGCCATGGAAGCGTGGGCCCAAGCCCAGAGGCTTCAGGGCTGTACACAACTTGCCCATTATCAATTACTGAGCACTAAAGGAATGCAGCTCCTGAGGCTCAGTGAAACTGATTTTAGGAGTCATCAAAAGAACAAGGGAACAAGTATCTGACATATGTAATACACGTCATATAGAATAAATTCAAAAGTAATTTGAAATTGCAAGTCAATGAAGAAAAAGCTAGGTGTAGGCTTTGTTAGAAAGCCAAAATAGCCACAAATTTACACCCGATTGAGGAGGAAGAAACCGTCAACATCACTCTCCTCCTGGCAAAAGGCTTGAGATGCTGAGTGTTGAAGTAACCGGACTATTGAAGTAAAGGGGAAAAGTAAAGAAAGGCATACAATGACTGGAGAAAAAATGAGTTAGTGAGTGAAAGATAAGTAAGAAGAAAGAATTTTTGTAAACATTCAACCCAAGACATATGGGGACTGATTTATAAAAGTGCTGAGTGCTCACATCTGCAAGCGAAGTGTACTTGAGCTGTGTTCTGGAAATACAAAGTGCTATAGCAATCCTAAGTATTCTGAAAATAAGGCTGCCAAGGGCCATATTTTTAAATATATTTAGGCATCAAAAATTGCAAAAATCATGCCTACAGGGATTTTCAAAAGGATCTGAGAAGTTAGATGTCTAACACCCATGAGGAGTTTAGCATCTCCTTAGGCTAATGATCTCCTTGGACTAATTTGCCTACCTGCATTTTTAAGGTTTCAAAAAAATCTGTCTCTGAGTATCTGAAAGTTGGCAACCTAAATGAACTGATATTTTTGACAGCATTTGTCTAAGTCACTCTGTGCCTCAGTTCCTTTTGTTTAAAAAGGGTAATAATACTATCTTGTGTCACAGGGCTGTCAGGAAGATACATTGAACTAAAGGCTTTGAAGCATTCAGAAACAAGAGTGAGAAAGCTATTGAAACATCTTAGCATCTGATCATGTGTAGATTTGCCCTACAGTGCAGTGTTTGGATAATGTAGACAAAATACAGCTCAAGCTATAGCTAGTCAGGAGAATCAGGCCTGTGAAGAGGATTTTGAGGGATGGGATCTGTGCTTTTCTTTTTCTTTTCTTTTTTTTTAAGAAAGTGTGATTACAATTAAAACAAATTATTAAAAAATATACAGACATCCTTAAGAAATTCTTCCAAATGTCACACCATTATCTGAGCCAGAGTGACTTCAGCACCTTGAGAGATTCATCATCAGGTCTGCTATCCTGATTCACAACCTTCATAGTGTATCAAACAGAAGTTTAAAAGGCAACTTGATCATGGTTCATAAGGACCCAGAGGAGAAGACTTCCTATATTTGGGACACTTTAATCTGACAGACAACGGCATAACAAGATTCAGCTTCTGGATAAGCTGGAGACAGAAAAGTACAAATCAGGAAGAAGAAACAAATTTTAGCAAGGAGTGTAATTAATCATTGGTGCAGCTTACCAAGGGAAGTGGCAAATTTATCATAACTCTTTAATTCAACATTGAATGACTTTCCAAAGGATGGGATGCAAACAATAAATTTTGGTGCTAGATAGCAAAAGGGAGGAATAATTCCTACCTGTAGAGGAACATTGTCTGTCCTGCGATAGGCAGGCATCCAGACTAAGTCAGTGTCATCTCCTCTGGGCTTAAAACGAGTGTATCCATATTTGGCTGCCTTTCACGATGAACCAAAGATGGGCACATACCGTAAGATGTACAGCACGCAGTCACTGAACTAAACATGCAGCAGCTGTCTTTGGGGTACGTAGTGTGCCTTTTTTTTTTTTCAGGAAAATTAATTACAGTTAATTATTATGTATCATTTTTTTAACATCATATATCTGCACTGCTCCTTAATGAATATAAATTAAAACACTATCCTGGACTTCTACTCTATCATAAATTAAATAATAAACAGATCAAAGAAGAAGGAAAGAGTAAACTACATCATAGTGTGAAAATTGTTTACATTCAGGCATATGCAATGGCATTTCTGTTTTTTGCTTTGTTGTCATTTGCTTGCATTTGCTTTCAATGTCATTATTTCAAAATAAGTGAAGGTTTTAGATGTTCCAGAGACTATATTCCTCATCAAGGGTAACACAGATGATAAGAATAGATTTTGTAACTGTTTTTTTTCCCAGCATTAATCATAAATACATATATAAATAAATATATGCCATTAGTTTTGAAGGGGTTGTATCCCTTTGTATCAACCATGAATTTACATTCTAATTTGTATGTTCCTACAATCCAATGCAGCTTAAAAGATAGTTAGGAAACCTTGACAGAGAACAAGCCACTTCATATTGGACACTCTGTCTGGGACATTTTAGCCAATTAAGAGTGATCATAATTGAGATGGTAGCAACTGAAAAAAGGGGAAGAGCAATTTCTTGTGCTAGCCACTTTGAAACTCTTGCATTTCAGAAAATCACATATCCATTGGGTTTCCTCTGAATAGAATTCCAGAGGGGGATTTAGAGTTCATATAAATTCAGGCAGTGGCATCTAGACTCTGATTTGTAATAGGTTATTCAGTTAGGCATTTAGAAGGAACATGACAGGACCTAATCTTGCCGCTTGTTATTCATGCTGCAAATAGTCCTGTTGCAGTCACATGACTCAGATTCATCAGACACAGTATTTATATATTCAGTATTATTCAAATAAAGGGGAGGTAATAAACTGGAGGTGGGATGGGAGTACTGCTTCTTTTCCAAATCCATCAGCTGGTTTTGCAAGAGAGATTTCCTCTCTCCACAGACCTTGCCTTTCTTATGTCCCTAGACCATCATAGCCACAACAGTAATTATGCAAATTAGTACTTTTTGATTTTAATATTATGATTAATCTTCTGGTTTGGGGTTTAGTAATAGCTGCTAGGTTTCTGGAAAATGGTTCCTCAGGAGAGTGAATTAAACTGGACTTTGTGAATATTGACATCCAGTGTGATTGATCATGTTCTGAATGCACCAATGGAGTTCTGGAGTTTGTCTGTACTCAAAATATATTAATTACTGTATGGATTTTACTCAAGTGGAACTTTGTGGCAAAAATTGTAATCAGTCTGACTTGTTCTTCAATCTTACGCCCTTACCAAAACGCTGAAACTTTTCCAAATGTACTTTCTTAGAAGTTGCAATCTGTTAGATGCAAGTGGATTTTGTGACTATTGTTTCTTTAATGATTCATAAGGTACACGAATGATTTTATGTATTTAACTTCTGCTAGCATAAACAATTCGAAATGTTCTCCTACTTGCTCTGCAAATTTGCAAAGAAGATTTGAACATTAACTTATCATTAACTGGAGTGAAAACCTTTGACTGTATACATACTTGAGGTGGAAGTTTCCAAAGCACCAAGTGTTTTTTTTCACCACACCTCCTGCAGTCAGCATGAAGGCAGTTTCTCAAATCCCTCTGTGGGCTACTAACTTTGTCTTGTCTGCATACACAAACTTTTCACGGCTGCTTGCCATTCTGTTGCGTATTTTTCTAACATCAAAGTAGTTTGAGACTTTTCACATCTCCCAGCTGTCTAGCCTATGTGAATACAGGATTTGGAGCCGATAGATTATCATTATTACTAGCTGTTATTTGGAACCGTACTGATGCACCATGACTCTGTTGTCCTACATACTGTAAAATGTGAGAACAAAAAGACGGTTTGTAACTCCAAACAGCTTATGGTCCTTCCAGACAACTGAATGAAGCCAGGAATGTTAGAGAAGAGCTCAAAACAAAGAGACAGATCTATAATTAATCATTAAGAGTTGTAATGGATACTGAAGAAAAACACTGAGAGAACAGAGGATTAACCCTCACATGGGTGAAAAGACTTTTAAAGCTTAGTATGTCCCTGCAAGGACACTGTAAAAAGGGCTACTATGGTGTTTAATGCTTTGCTTGTCTCCATTAGTTTGATCTCATATATACAGAACCATGTTTCAAACAGAAAACATGTTCATTTTTCTAACTGTAGGCTCTGCCCAACCAGACTGGGCTCTAACATGAAAAGGGTGTATTTCTATTCCCCTCAGTGTTAGCAGTAAAAATTGCCAGACAAGCTGGGACCTCAGATATTTTCTTCCAGTAATGCACTCAATAACATTTCCAATATTCTGCCGTCTGTATCAACCTGAAATTAAACTATGCCTACATTGTGGACTTCTGCTGGCATAGGTTTGTGAGCCACTGATATGAAAATGTCTTCCAGAAGCTCCTGTTATAAGCCCACTTGCATTTAAAAAAAACCAAAACACAAAAACACCAGGCTTTTAGCTGTTTAACTTGTTTAGCTGTTCAGCTTGTTTAACTCTGAGTTAATCAGTTAATCAGATATGCAATATATAGCTTTCACAAGATAAGCTGCATCCTTACTAGGAAAGAGTTGCTGCTATGGTACACTACTGTAGGAATACCTTTAAATCACTCCCAGTGAAGCCATGGCCCTTAGTGAACAATTCTGTTGATGATACACAGAACACACTAGAGTTTGCAGCGTAGCTGTATTAACTTGGTAGCACTAGCTAACGTTCGAAGAAACTGGTACATTCTTTGTTTCCAAAATCACCAGATTTAATATTGAATTATTAAGGAAACAAATCTGTTGATGTGTTTATACTCCTTTTTTCCTGAATTAAGCTTCATTTTAGTACACCACTGTGGAATATATGTATGAAGTATCAACGATATAATACTGGTGCACAAGATAGGAGTCAAGGCAAGAGAAATCCATAATTAGATTTTTCTCAGTACATCCATCTTCATTTATCCAAGAGGCCAAAGTCATTATTATTTACTCAAGAATCTCCTTGGAGAGTAGAACTGTAAAGATTTACTGCATATTATGGGAATCTATAAGTATATTGAAGTTCCCTAGTTCAATTATTTGTCCTTCTTACATTTGATTAAAAAAAGAAGAAAGTTATACCAGTGCCTATATGTTTGATTTCTGATGATATCTTCCCTCTCCTAAATTGTTCCTGTAATGGAAAAGGGGTAATTATATTTCATTTCTTCTCTCACACTTTGTTTATTTTTTCACCAGCTGATATAAGCTTACCTGTAAAGTTCTTTGTGTTTGGTATGAGAAGACAATCAAATTTGTTAAGAAATTCGTGACAGAAAGTCTTAACTAGAGAAGTTGTACTTTTTAAAGCCATCCTTTGTGCTCAGTGGAGATTGAGGCTTGGATGCAGCAAACCACATCTCTTTATAGATAGTGGTACCCCAGACCAGTTTGGATACATAAATGAAGTCCTTGCTTTATCTTGGCCTGTTAGAGCAAAACACTTTTTTGGGATCAGCCCTATGAGCCATAGTGCAAAGACATTTAATTTTAAATTTTAAATCTGATTGTCCTCTATAATGTGAAACTGCTGTTTAGCAAAGAGCCTTACTCAATAAAAATGGCACTATGCACACACACACACACACAAAAAACCCAAAACCAGAACTACCCTAGTTTACCATAGATTACTTAATCTCACCTAATCTTTGTTTTTCCTTGATAAAACATATGGAGCAAACAAAACATTCTGTGAATAAATGAGAGCTATAATAAAGCCCACTAGCTACATTTCCATATAGAAGATATTTTAATAAGGGGTTTATTTTATTTTCTCTAAAATAAAGGCATTAGCAGATGCTACAAATGTGCCTAAGAATGGAGACTTAAACTACTCAGATATCAGAGTTAAATGTGTTCAACCTGCCGTAAAGTCAAAACTGAGAACATACCGTTCTTTCTCAGATTCAAATATTAGTAATATTTTGTGTTATTTTTTTTCTTAACGATATCTAAAGCCTCAGCCTGGGTTCAGCTCTCACTGTACAACACAGTTCCTGTCCGGATCTAGGATCCTACTCCTCGTCCCACAACCGTGCAAACTACAACAGGCCACTGTGCTCATCAAGGTCATTAAGGCTGATGATTGCACAGCACCGAGTACTGGCATTAGTCAAGCCAGCTGTAGAATCAGGGCCGAGTTTAAGGCAAGCCATAACTAATGAACGTCAAGAACAGTAAGCCAAAGGATGATAGATTTTTAAAGGATGCAGGTAACCCCCAAGCCAACAATCAATTACAAATAGGAAAATGCACACGGGACTTCCATGAGCACAGGTTCTGGGTCCTCCAAAATGAATGCAGATGAAAAGAGAAGCCCTGGCCCTGCAAACACTGGTGGGACTAACTGTATGGAAACAACATCAGTGGAAGAGCACATGTTTCAGTACTGTATGTAGGTTTTTAGTAAGTGCTTAAATGTTCTTACTTTAAAAACATGCCTCACATAACTGTTCAGACCATGTTAGGTAAAAAATAAATCCTCATCTTTTTTTACATGTTTTTGATAAATATCTACTTTTGGGGTTGGGGAGGTGTTTGGGGAGGGGATTGTTTCATTTTGGTTTATTTTTGTAATTTTGTTCTCTTTCTATTGACCTTTACAATATCCTGCTTAAAAAAATCAGTCTCTAAATACATTTTTTTACTTTTAAAACATCTATTAATATCCACATGTATTCCATTACGTGAATGAAACCTTTTATCAAACTGTGCTCTCAGAAAATATTTTGGAACCTTCAGAAAACAACATAAGCACATTTCCAGTCTAAGGTGGCAAGCTCAGCAGCCAGCTTTTGCAAAGGCAATTTATGTAGCAATGGTATAATCACAAAAGGCTTACATTTTCTCTCCAATGAGAAAAAAATGTTTACTGCTCTCACACAAAGGTTTTATAGGAGAGATGCAACCTCATATCCAAGAATAAACCAGTTCACTACAATGACTCTGAAATGTAAGGGTTAATGTTTGTATTCTTCATAAACAAAATGCTGCTATAATTTAAAAACAGAAAATATTGATAAATCCTTGTACATAAACATAAATTCTTGTACATATATACAAAAAGCATGCAAGAATCTGAAGCAAGGCCTGTAATTTCCTGAAGAGCTGACAAATTTCCAACAAAATAATTTTGGTGAAAAAAAAATTTCTGTGGGCATATATGTGCTTGCTCTGATGCAGACTAAATTTGTAGTCAAAGCTAGGAGAGAGCTAAAGTCATTCATTTGAGAACAGACAGGACGCTTCCTATTCTGAATCTCAGAGAAAAATGCGTTAACACTCAGTCTCCCATTTCTCAGGCATCACTCTAACCACCAGGCTACTATTACACTGGGCTCGGCTGTCCCTACAGCAGCCGTTCATCAGCAACTACAGAGCAAGAGAGGAAAAAAAAAATTAACTATATTAAAAACTGCATTAAATATACTAAAACCCTGTATTAACTGTTAAAAAATATAAGCTGATTTCTGTGCCACTGATGCTAGGTAAGTTCTTGCTCAAAGATGTCACTGTCTATGCAGAGCCCAGATCTTTCCCACTGCCCAGTTTCCCTTCCCTTCCCTGTCTGCTTCCATCTCTCTTAATAGCCTAGGGCCCTTGCTGGAGAAGGCAGAAGAGGGATGGTAGGGACAACAAATACAGGGCAAATAACAGAAATCTGCAAGTTAAAGGGGTGCTTAGATCTAATCCCAGGACCGAGACCAGAAAAGAGAAAAACACTGAAAGATTAATTTGTTGAGAATTTTCTTGTGAGCAGCAATGACTCAAAAAGAAACATTGAGTCCTGCTCCTACTAGCTTTACAGATGCCCCAAATTGGACCTAATAATTTTACAATGTCTCCTCTTTCCCTCCCTTTGCCTACTGTATTTGGTGCCTTGGTTGAGCCTACGGAGACCAGAGGACATCCTCTAGCCAGGCGCTGTAACCTGCCTTCTAGTACATATTTTTGCCAATAGCTGCAGGGGAGCAGAAGCAGGTCCCTGACCTTCTCTCAACAATTTTATGAAAAAGATGCACATCTTAGTAATCTTTCTTTTTCCCAGGGAGTTCTTACTAGTTCTTACTAGCTCTTACTAGAATAGTGGCACTCAGAAATACCTTCAAGCCAACAGTGTGCTCACAGTGGTTTGAACCAATTCCCACTATGGTTATAGAAATATTCGTAATGTCTTTAGTGAACTTTGGGTCAGGCCTCTCTTTTGGAATAAACCTGTTAGAAGACCAGACCAATTCTCTAAGTGACTGTAGCCCTTACAGCAAATCAGCAGTTTGAAATGTGGAGCTACGTGGAAATCTACCCAGTCTCTCTTTTCCCTGGCTTCACAAGTGGGAGCTGTTGATACCTGCACGGCTCTTGGTACAAGGCAGAGCAGAAGAGCATAGTAAGTTGATAATCCACAAGCCATTCAGAAACGTCTAGGACAGAGACACTGACACCAGGGAATCATATGTCTGCATTGAGCATTTAGTGAATTGTTTACTTGGAGGGCTGATGAGAAATGCACAGATGAACCTCTGAAACAACTACTTGGCAGGTAAGGCTACTAACGTACTCTAATAAATAGCGCTGTGTTCTCATCATCGCTATATCTTTCCCCCAAACGTACTCGCAGCAGTTTATTAGCATTATATAATGCAGGGAGAGTTCAGAGCAAGGATAAAGAGTTGGTAGCCAGCTTTTGGTGTGCTTGTTTATTTGATATACTTGATTTACAGGTCTTCTGTTTATACAATGCACTTTGAGCTGTTGTTTCTTTTAATTTTAATGTTAAAATAATTACTCTTGATCCTAAATAAACATCCGGGAAGTCCTTTAGGTTTCAGAAGCAGGTTTGAAAGACTGCTTTTCAGAACTACTCCAGTGTATGGTTTATTTCTCATACAGTCAATGATTATCGTACTGTATATGTTTTCCTCTTGTTTACCGCCTTTTTTCCCTACCATAGCACGGTTTTGTTTCCTCCTGCCGGGTGGGAAAAAAGAAAGAAAAAAGGAAGAGCAGGATAGGCAAGCGCTAGCAGTGCTTTTCCCCTCGGGGTTGGGGGGGGCAGCGAGGAAGCGGGTCTGGGGACCTCCTGCCCTTCAGAGGAGCAGGTCGCCCTTCCCGGGGCGGAGGGGGGGGGGGCCGCGGGGCCGCGCCGGCGGGGCAGCAGCACGCCCGCGCCCACCGGCGCTGCCTGCGCGCCCGCCGCGGCCCCGGGGGGCTCCGGGGCCACCCTGCGGCGGAGGGCGGGCGGGGGGCGGGGGGGACCACGACACATCGCGGGGGGTACCGCGGCTCCGCGGCCGGGGGAGCGGAGGGACGGAGGAATGGCGGGATGGATGGATGTGGGATGGAGGGATAACGGGTGGAGGGATGGAGGGGTGAGGGATGGACGGATGGAAAGATGGAGGGGTGAAGGATGGAGGGATGGGAGGACGTGGGATGGAGGGAGGAGGGATGGAGGAAGGAGGGATGGAAGGATGAGAAAATGAGGGCTGAGGGACGAAGGGATGAAGGGCCGGGGAACGGAGGGCTGCAGGAGCGAGCGCCCGCGCTTCCCAGCTGCTCCCCCTCCGCTGCGCGCCTCCGCGCCGCTCCCCGTGTCCCCCCCCCCCGCTCCGCCGCTGCGCGTGCCCGCGCCCGGGGCTGACTCTCCCTCGCATCCTCCTCCGGCGGCGGCGGCGGCGGCGGCGGCAGCGCCGGGGATGGGCAGCGAGAGCGCGCCCAGGAGCAGCCCGGGCCCCGCCGCTCCCCCCTGCTCCCGCGCCCGCTGCTGCTCCTGCCCCGCCGCCCCCCGCGCCCCGGGGGCAGCGCCGCCGCCGCGCTACCCGCAGCCCCCGCCTCGGACGGGTGAGTCACCGGGCCCTGCCCCCCCCCCCCAAACACCTGCCGTGCATCCCCCCCCCCTTCCTTCCCCCGCGCCTCCCATCCCGGAGCGGCCCCGGGGATGAGCGCTGGGGGAGTGGGGGGGTCGCGGGGGGAGGCACCGCGCTCACGCCTGCCCCCGCCCCCGGGGGAATGGAGGGTCCCGGCCCGGGCTTGCGTCCTCCCCGCGGGGGCCGGAAGGTCCGCGGGGCAGCAGGGGTGTCCCCGTGGCTCCGCGGGGGCTGCGGGGGAAGGGGCTCCCGCCCTGCTGCCCCTCCCGGGCACCGCTGCCCGTTCCCACGGGGGTCTCGCACACGCACAGACGCACACACAAGACACCCCGACAGCCCCGCTCCCCAACGGGGGCCAGGAGCCCCCTGACCCCGCCACCGTCCACAGCTCGCCCCCCCCCCCCCCCTCACCCCCGCCCGGGGCGGCTCGGGGGAGGGGGCAGCGCCTTAACTTTTGCAAGGGACCATTTGAAGGTGGGGTGGACCCGGCTCAGCAGAGTTGGCTGCTTCCCCGGTGTCGCCCCCCGGGAGGCAGCAGAGGGTCCCCGTCCCCGTCCCCCTCCCGGGGCCGCCGGGTGCAGCGGAGCGCGGCCCTTCCCGCGGGGGACGGGGGTCGGCTTCGGGCAGGACTCGGCGCTCAAATGGACTTTTCTGATGCTCCCCCCTCCCCCCCAATAAATAATTAATTAAATAAAGCTTGGGGGGTGTGGGTATGGGGGAAGAAGTCTGTGCTTGGTTTGCTTTCGCTGCCCAGAGCCGAGAGTGCCAACGATGGGATGCTGTGGCTGAAAAGCGTTTTCTGGTTTTCAAGTGTCATGATGCACACGGCTGGTTGTAGGTAGTGTAGTAACTGTCTGTATCCCAATAGTTCCCTGTCGAAGGGTTGTTATGGCAGCAGCACTTCCCCCTTCTTTTATTTAGCATCTCTGGCTCCAAGTAATGTTAAAGACCTGGAAACTGCCTTTAAAAAAAAAAAAAAATAAAAAAGAGCAACCTCTTGCCTCTTTGCCAAATAGCCAACAAGTATGAATATAAGATTCACACTAAATCTTCACTCCCTTCTCCAGAAGCTGGTGCTGTGATAACACTTAAGACTGAAGGAGGCTGGGGGAAAACATCTTTTTTTTTTCCAAAATTCCTGCTTTTTTGTTAAATTTTTTTGAGTTTTTGCTTGGTTTTGTGTTGGATTTTTTTCATGCGTTTCACTTATACTTTTTCATAGTATTCTTTCTCACTTACAGAGAACTTCTTAGTCCTGTATTACACTGGGTAAAGGGATTGAAGCGGTGCTACATACAAGTAATGCACAACATTTGTGGGAAGGGAAAGCTTGTAATTCTGTGGATTTAGCTTTTCTGTACAATTTATGGGAAGACGAGTTTTCTTCTTGCGATACAGAGAGGAGTCTGTATGAGACTCATCAGAACGGTTTCTTCACATCTTAACTGCCATGGCTGGTGGCAGTCTGAAACAATAAGATTTAAAGGTTATTATGGAAATAAGTTTCTCTGTCACCTGTAATGGTCAGGCTGTTCTCAGTCAAACCACAAATAGTTGTAAGGGAAACACTCTGATTCTGATTTCAGTTTAGTCAGTAGTGTTTTTTGGAAACAGTGTTTAAACCATGAAGGCTTTGATGAGGATGGATGTTAAAACCACATGAAATTGGTAAAGGGCTATATTATTTTGCAGTTTTTACTCTGCACTTGTATAGGTACCATTTGTTGTCTTCAACTGGAGTTTGCTTGAGTAGAGGTTGAGCAGTAAATGATAAGGACAGAAGGATTTTATCCTGGAAGCTCCCGCATTTTTATTTCCGGCAGAATATTTGCAGGCTGATATTGATATTGCAGGATGAAATGTTATTGAATTGTGATATCTTGTTTCCAATTGTACATTTTGAAATAAGTTTGGCTTATCAGTAGGAAAGCAACATGAGTGTGTAACTGTTCATTTAAGAATAAAAAACTACTGTCCCAGGATGATTCATGTGTTGACACAGGCTAGATTCAGGTTAAATAGGTGAACTAAAATAATATAGTGTAAGTGATCCGTAACTAGTTTTCATTGCTTATAATGAAAACAGGCACTTTGTCATCTTTGAATTGGAATAGAGGGATGTTGGAAGAGAGACGAAGAACAGTAAAATGTATATTTTAAAGACAAACTAAGCTCTTGAATAAACCTCAGATATTTCTGAGGGAATACAAGCACATTTCTTGGTATAACTGTGATCACGATTCTGATCCCAGCTAAATCAGTATGAGGTCCTCCCCAGGCACTGCTGTGAGCAGAATCAAAGACATCTCTGCTAACCATTTTTGAGGAACTAGGACATGAGAAGATCATTTGTATTTTTCCCCGTTGCCGTAGCTGGAAGGATTTATTTTGTCTCTCGTATGGAATATTCCACGCTTTACCCTTCTGAGCTGTACTCAAGCCTATAGTTCTTACCTGCTCAGACAGCTCAGCTGAGATAATTCTTGTGAGAAAGAATAATGTATGTATAGCTAGGGGCAGTTTTATTGGGACCAACTAGTTAAATAATAGTCATGTTTACTGGAAAAAAGAGTTTGACTTTGAATCATATTTTCACATCTGATACCACTAATATTTCATTTTAGGTGATGGGAATAGCATGTTTCTTAAAATGGCATTACTTGTTTTATGGTTCTGATATGAAAGGACTAGCTGAATTTAATCAAGCTGGAGAGCAGATGTTTCCAACTTTAGTGATTTAAAAATATCCTTAGTGATTTAAAAATAACCTTAAACTGTAATGAAGAAAAGACAAATTTGGTCACTCTGAAAAAGGTTACAGCTGAAGTTATTTGATACAAAAGAACCAACAGATTGCACTTATTTAACGTTAGACAGAGGTAAAATGGAACAAAAAAGAAAGCTGGCAGAACCCAGTCATCGTAGGAAAATACACAGTATAAACCCTGAAAGACTATTGCAAAAATTACTTTAAGGGTCCAAATTTAAGGGTCTGACTCCCTTATGGGAGTCAAATGGAAAAAGCCCCTTTGACTTCAGTAAGCATTAATAGCTGGAGCATATTCTAAGGGAAGGGATGAGTAAAGCTAATTTAATTAAGTATCACAAGAATTCTGACAGATAGTTACTAAAACCAGATTGGAAATGTACGGGTTTTCTTCAGTTAGGAGGAAGTCCTGGCTCCACCAAAACTGAATTGGAGTCTTGCCATCGATTTCACTGGGGCCAAAATGTCACCCTGAGAATTATGTTTCAAGTGACTTTTGAAATACGTTGCATGTTATATTTAATCTGGTTTTAATTTGTGTGATATTCTATTAAAATGAGGTTACCTTTGCCAAGCTTGAGTTATTAATTAGTTATTAGCAATAATTTCCCCTTTCCTTTTACATTTTTTTAAATGTCAGTTTTTCAGAAATGGCAAGAAATACAAAACAGTCTTCCTGTAAGAGTGCACTCATAAGCCGAATAATTCAAAGCCTGTACTGTCATTGTGCAATCAAATTTTTAATATGATGCTGTCAAAGTCATAAAAAAAGAAAATCAAATGTGACATCATAGAAGACAACGTATATAGCTGACATGACATCCAAATGTTTTAATTTCCCCACTTTATATTTAGTGGTTAATGCAGACAGACTTTTCTTTCTTTCCTCTGAGGAAGCTCCTAATACAATATATTAAATGTTCAGAAAAAATGATGAGTATATTTTCTTAAAAAGAGATATACCTCTTGTGAAGAAAAGCCCCTAACGTAAAGGAAATGAAATCGTAAAGGAGACAATTTAAAGCCTTCACTGGGAAACATAGAACTGAGATAATTTGTAGCTAATGAGAAAAACTATTGTCAGATAGGTTTTCTAGAATATAGTAGGTACAATTTTGACAAAGGGCAATTTATTAACTATTCCTAACTAGGTATGTACCTCTGTGTAAAAAAAGAGACTAACACACTTTCGCCCATCATTTCTGTGGTGTCTTTCTGCTGTCTTTCCTCCTAAATTAAGTATATTTAATGCTAATGAAAAGTACCAGACTGGCAGAAATGGAAAATGAAACTCTGTTTTTACCCAGCATTTGTGGAGCGTAGAAAGCAGCAATGCAATGCCATGACCCCACACTGAGCTGCCATTTCAGCCCGGCTCAGCTGGGTACTCGACATGGAGAAAATGTTTGCCCACCAAGATCTTCCAGGTAGCTAAAGACCTCTTTGCTCCAAGTGGTCAACGTACTGAGGAAATTTGTCTGGAATGGGATTTTATTTGTTAGCCTCGGCCTCTGCCATCCTCAAAGAAACCAGCCCCAGTTGTGGCTCCGCGGGGACCTGGCCGGATCCTGCGAGGAGCCCAGTATTCTCAGCACCGGTGCTTTCGAAAGTGCCGAGTGTGTTTTCAAGATCCTCTAAGAAATGGAGTGAAATAACCAGTTCATTTCACACAGGCCACAAACCAGCTTTCAAATCGCAATGATTTTCCGTCACTACTGCATGTTGCCTGTATTTGAATCAGTGAACTAGAGGTGAAAGGCTCCAAAAATGTGATTACCACTCCCCTGAGACATTTAGTCCTTCAAGGATATCTCACTGGAAATACATGTTCGTATTTCACAAACTGGAGCAGAGAGAAATGAATTAATAACACACAAATATTTTTCTTTTGTTTTAAAGAAAGCTTTCACACTTTTTTTTTTTTTTTAAATTTTGTAGAGAGACTCTTAATTCCATGTTGTCAGGTATTTGGTTCTGGAATACATATATAATCCATGAGCAAACAGCCTCTTACTTGTTTGCATTTCATTACCACACAATGCTACATTTTTGATCTGACAGTAGGCAATGATTTAACCATGCACTCCCATACCTGGCTGAATTAAAACATTCCAATACTAATGTTTGGGGATGTTGGTTTTTTCCCCCTAATATCTGCCACTCAACAGCTGAAAATGTCAGAAAACAATGAAAAGAATAACAAATAAAAATCTATTATTTATAATGGATTTTTATGTATAATGGCTTATTTTGTATAGATTAAGCCTACTACTCTTTTGGGGAAAAAATCAACTTAAAACTATTGGAATTGTTTTATACTACAATCTAAACCTACTATGGAAGTAAAGCTACTGAACTAAGGGAAACCGCCAACTGAACACTGAAAATGAATATTTAAGTGATAATCCAGCTGTTCAAAGGTCTCTTGTCTTTTCTGCAGATGTCTTCTTCCTTTTAGTTTATCCAGGGCAGCAACTACAGCAGTTTCAAACTGAGCAAATGTGTTAGAACTGAAACTGCAGGAAAGCCTGTTTTCCCATTTCAGTGTTAGAATGGAAGTGAGAGACAGAGATCTATAAGGTCTCAACTTCGAAGGACACAATGACATAAAACATATACTTCCATCAAAACTGTTTTTTTCATTTAGGATATTAGTGTGGGTTTTTTTAAAATATGGAATGTATTTTTTCAATTTTGTATTTATCTAGCACCTTTATTATTGTTTTATTTACCTAATAAAATAATCCTAGAAAATATTTTCTGAACTTTAATTGTATATCAACTTCCATCCCAAAGCATCCAGCTAACATTAAAACATTAATCATAATTTTTCATATTAAAATGCACAAATTAAAAATCTGAAAAAATGACAGATGCAGACTTCTTTGTGATTAGCAAAAAATGGTATCAAATTCTGTATAATGCTTATACTTGACTGTTGATTAGCGTGCTTTACTGATTAAGAGTGAGTGATACTCAAATATTCTTTAAGAAAATAACTAAAAAGTATAAATATAATCCACGATTAAATAGAGTCATTTAATACATGGTGTCTTTCTTACTGATCTGAACTACGATTCAAGTTGGAGATTTCAACTACTTTGATTGAAAACTGCCCATACTTACGATAAAGTAATTATTAAACATCTTGTTTACATTTTTGTCTTTACACTTCCCCACAGTTCCTCCTGAAGCTTTTTTCACCCATTTTTTTCACCTGAGATGGAGACACTGGGTAGGAGTTCAAAATATTTTTAAATAGCTTCTAAATAATTAAGCAGCATTAAGTCCCTGTATGTTTAAAGACTTTCTTCAGATGAGTCACCACATCTTAGGAAGTCAGGTACCAACAGCGGTACCCAGAGCGGATTACTAACCAAGGACAGATGGATGCAGGTGGCAAGCAGACCATGCCAGACACCACGGGGTGAAGCAGGCTCATAAAGCAACAAAACCAGTTTTCTGTACTTATCGGGGTGACATTTCAGAAGTTTCTGAAATTACAAATGTCTCCTTTTGAAACAAAAGAGACAAATTTAGAAGTCCTCAAAAAACAAAGTTTCTTCCCCAAACTGTTTTGGGTAGACCAAAATGTAAAATATTGTAATACACATCCCAACATATCAGAAACAATTTTAATATTTTTTTTCGAGGTTTTTCTTTCAAACCAAGACTTCAGCAAAATTAATTCAATTTCGTGGAGCATTGTGATTTCAGTGCAACTGCATATTGCAACAGAATAGGATTTCAGTGAAGTTTCTTCAGTGGCTTAAACTACAGAAGAAGAAAGACCTTCCTTATAATTAAGGTTATGCTGAATGAAGACATCAATCCTGAAACCATTTGTGTATATGCAGAGCTTTAGGAATGTGTGTATTCCAATAAATTGGCTGATTGTGTACATCAAGTTACTCATGTGACAAGTATTCTGACTTTACCAGAATAGAGTCCTCGCTATTCTTTGGCAAAGCGGTGGAAGTCTTGGCTTAGAGGGAGAGTGTAGAACTGATGGTAGATCTTGATTTGGAATTCTCCATCAACAATATTTTTCAATAGAAATAATTCATGCTTTGAAATCAGAAGTGGCATTAGTACGGGTCAATAGTAGAAGATCCTCAATTTAATTTGAAAAATGGAAAATCATAAACTTTTGAAATTAAGGATTTGAAATGGGAAATATTTTATGGTCACTACTGCTGAATATTGCATTTAAATGGAATGGGAGGACGTTCATCTACACTTAGAAAGCAATCAAGTTATTATTATTGCCTGTATTGTTATGTTTGGAACAAAATTTATCAGCTAAATAGCCAAGGCTATCAACCTAGGCTATACGGATTTTACGATTTATTTAAGCCGGCAATACAAGATTTTCACAAACTAACTGCTTAAGACTGTTATTCAGCAGTTCTAAATACCCATAGTTTAAAGGCCAATGTTTAAGTATAACAAAGTAAGCTTGCTCTGACACAAATGCTAATTAATTTTTTGCAACTACCAGACTTAAAAAAAAAGTTTTTAAGCAACACTGTTTAGCTGAATGGAGAAAGAAAATGCAATAATATCCAACAAATGCTATTTTGGACCATAACAAACTTGCTACTTCTAGAACTTGCAATTAGGAGAATTTTAAGTGAGAATGCTTGCCGCAAACAACATTCACCTCAACCAGCTATGCTGAGAGACAAATGATGTCCTACATTAAGTATTAGCACTGATATTAGAGTTGCAAGGGAGGAGTTCAGGGAAGGAATCAAACTTCGCTTCCCGGACAGTCTCCATGACTCCCCTACAGCTGCTTACCGGCCACCCTTGCTGCACAGCATGCGTGGGGAGCAAAGGAATGACCAGCTGCCTCCCTAGCAAAGCTTCCTGGGTGACACAGCCAAAATTCCCCATTACTTGACCTCGCTGAGCCCGGATGCTCTGTACATGCCTTCCTGACCTGCTGGACCTCCAGCACTGGCCTGTGTGCCCACTTGCAGCAAGCTGATAATGTTTGAGATTCTAACTAAAGAATATTTAAGGAGAAAGCAATGACAAGATTTCAAATTAATATTTAAAATATTTTGGCAGTTAGAATGCACATAGCTAGACAAAGTGTGTTTCCTTAAGGCCCCACTGAAATTAAGAGCCTTCTTTCCACAGGTATCCTAGGGCAGGCAAGTGCAAGCAGCTGAGAGCATCCGTGTTGTTAAAGCAATCATAATGAAAAAAACATTAACAACAGTAATTACATCTGGTTTTTAGATCTTTCCAGACCAAAGAAGTTTAAACGTTGCATGACAAGTGGTACCAATAGTCGGTGGGAAGGAATTCCAAACTGATTGCACGTTGGAACGAAACACAGCAGTATTGCTATGAAACTCTGGGCTGGGAATTTTTACACAGTTGATAATATCCAGCATGAGCTTAAGAGTAATTTAATTTCATGTAATCAATGAAATAAATAGGAAAATGGTTGGTGTGTGTGTACATATAAACTACAGTATGAATGAATCAACTCAACTCAGTAAAAGGAAAGAAGTAGTTGACCAAAACCTATGAACTACATCAGTGGGTAACCAAAGAAGATACAAGCAGTCACATTTTTTTCACATTTATAAGATGTGATTACAAAATGTGGAGACAAATGCCAGTCTTAGAAGTACAACTTGAAACTGGGAGACTACCTGTTATTAAAATAGGTTGCTTCATCCCACATCATCTTGACACTTTCAAATAAGTCTAAATTTAATTAGGTTTCACATCACCACATTCCTCTCAATCTTGTTATGAGGCAAAACAAACTAGCTGTGGAGACAACTCACTTTCTCAAATAATGATTTTGCGACCATATTATGCACAGTGTTCATTGCTGAGGAACAAATTCTGTTTTCCTTAACACTTAAGATACACAGGGAAAAACAATGTTATGAGTCTGTTGTTTAGTTAGTAATGAAGCACTCAGTCATATGAAAATATCATTTTGTTTATGGGAAATTGTACCACCAGTTTCCTATTCTGAAAAGAACAAAAACATAAGTTGAATGTGTCTACAGATTAAGAAGTTATTTTTTTCAGTCAGCAATTCTGCTTGTAGGACAATCTAGTTGTAGATAAATTTAGAAGATTGATTATGATAAAACAAAATAATCTGTTATTTTGTATGACAAAAAACCACTGCAGTGGAAAGCTATTTCAGAATAGAAACTTGAAAAATATACCTTTTTCACTTTTTCAAAACAATTTTTTCTTGAAATTTGCACAATTCTAAGAGATGTTTTGACGTAAAAACATCAAATTGTCTTTCATTCTCCTCTGAAAAAATTTCATGCAGCTCGAAATCTGCAGGAAAGAATACGATATCCCATTGGATGTTACCGGGAAAATCTGCAACTTTCTGTGTTAAGGTATATAAAGCTAGTAGTCTAATCTGCTGAACAGAATCATTGTGTCTTAACCATATAATTTTTAAAGTATATATATATACACTTATATAGGAATATACATACATGTATACACATACATACATATATACTCCTATTCCTCCTGGTCCACAATAGCAGCTGAGCTGCTCAGGCACCCTACCTGGTTAAAATCCTCCTACCTGAAAGTCAGAGTATTTTTTTTCCCCTAATAGAGCAATTTCCTGTGTTGGATTTATGAATTTATCTCTTTCCTTGAACTTTGCTGGATTGGCCTAATTTGTAATTCTTTTTGCTCACATTACTATGCAAATAATTGTTCCTTTCACTGCATTGTTATAGAATAAGCCATTTTGATGTTTGTGCCCCATTTTTGTAAGTGCTTAATGCTGTGTAATGGTTATGGATTATCTGTAGTTTTCAGGTAAGTAGAAAAAATGACTCCAGAATTATGCCTCTCTGAAGGTCAGAGACGCACAGCTAGAAATGGAAGCCAAGGCACTAGGTTCCCAGTCCCCAGCTTCAGCCGTGCCTCCTCCTACAGTACAAAATTGTTTTAGCACAGATTTTCCCCAAAATATGGAGAACAATTTTGATGCCATGAAGGGAAGGTAATATGTGATAATCATAGACTATTTCAGCAGCAATGAGAAAAGGCTGGTATAGAGTTGAGAGAATAGTCACTGATCAGTCTAGATGGTAAACTACGCTATCTACTGATATGTATATTTTTTAAGCTTTCTACAAAGTATTGCTTCAAAATTTATTGCCTCCTGCTTCATTACCACCTGTTTTCCTTTCTAGTCTCTTCTCTCGTAGTCATGACTGATCTTTCCTTAGCTAGTGTGACACTTTCTTCCTGCCTTTGTTTCTTTTATTCCTCAGATTCATTTTATTTCAGTTCTTAATTCCCATCCTTTCCTTTATGTCGTTTCCCAAATTGTCACTTCTTACTTAATTATTGAAAAGTTATTTTATTTGCCCCAGGAAAAAAAGAGGGAATTTGAAGCTTTCACTAACAATTATCTGTGATGATTGAGGGCAAAATCCACACAAAGACTTGCAGCTAAATATATTAAGGGTTTTAGGCAGCAGAAATGTGACTTGGATGTATTTGTCTGTATTAGCAAGAAATTCAGCACCATAGGAGCTGAAGATCAAAGCAGCTGGTGCTGAGGTCCTTATATTTAAGGTATGTGATCGATGTGTTTTACCATGGACTAGACTTAGTTTGGTGTCTTGGACTAAATGTTATTACCCTGCATGTAGTCTGAGGCTGTTCAAAGGACTAATTAGTTCAGATCCTTTTGTCCCCACTGCAGGTTATAGTACATTTGGTACAGACTGTAAGCAGAGCCTCCAACTTTGCTTCAAAAGAAATCTAATTCACACACACTTTGCAACCCAAACCAATGTATGGTAATTGGGATTCACTGCAAACCCACACTATTTCTCCCAGTCAAATGGCAGTCTCCTAGACTCTGAACAGCAAACTTCACCACCACCTTGCCCTGGAGTTGCCCATTCCTAACTGAGTTTTTAGTCTTAAAATTTCTATTTGTATATGTCCCCAGAAGAACCTTAAGTCTTCTGAAGACTGAACAGGTTCAAGGACGGTGTAAATCTTTCATCATGCCAGCTCATGGACTAAGTACTGCAACCAGGTACCCATTCCTTGGGCAGCTCTGTCAGGCACTAGGCTAGAGTCATTCATCTCTTCTGTGTGGGCAAATAAATATTTAATTCCCCCATTCCGACCATGTAGTGACAAGGTTCCTACAGGTGTGGCCAATGTTTTATCTCAGAACAGTCTCTGGGAGTAGCAGGTTGCAGTTCCACAGCCAGAGCAGAGAATCAGCAGAACTGAAGCCAGACTGCCAACATTTTGGACAACAAATCTAATCACAGTGTTATTAGGGGAGTACCAGCACATCTCTTTTCTTTTTATTTTAAAAGAAAAGCTTTATTCCGTTTCTTTTTGTCTTCCATCCAGTTTCTGGGGAAAAAAAAAAAAAAAATCTACTTTGCTAACATGATCTGAAGCCTGGATGGATAGATGCACATCCTTCAAATCCTAAGCAGGGTGCTTAACTTCTGGCTGGGTGAAATTTAAAACAGCCTTTGTGATTAGCATTCCCCTCAGTATCAAACTGCCTGTTCAGTGTCGTGACTTTATGTAGCTCTCTGCTGTGTGTGCACGTTGCCCACTACCCAGTCTGTACCGCTTACCTTCCTTGGGGATTGTGTCCAGCTCATAAACACTTAAATATGGATGCTTCATCTAATGTAGGGACAAGACACCAAAAGTGAAGTAATGAATTGCTCTGCCTTTTAGTACCCAAACTTCTTTTTGGATGCAGCGGTCAAGCATTGCAATGTCTAACTGACAGGTACTTTGTTTATAAAGACTTGTTCTCTATCCTGAGTTAGGTTTCCCTTGCAAAGCATGGGAGATAGATGAGTAAGAGTGGGCAGAAATCCACAGAAATCAGCAAGCAGAAGGAGCGATAGCTTCGAGGAAATATGGTGGGACAGTAATACGTGTAGAACCTGTACCTTGAAGGCATCTACTTTCAGCACTGGGGAAGTGTCTACAGTTCCCTGAAAGTAAGCATACAAGCTAGACCTGCCTTTTCTCCAAAATAATTAGAACATGCTGCTAATTGATGCCCAAATATCCAGTAATTAGAGCACTTACCATTTAGGTGGATGACCTTTTAAAAACATACCCACACTTCTGAGTTGGAGAAAAAATTTCACTCACAGGCACTTTCCGGTCAGAAATGTGCCCTAACTACTGACTGAATTGTTATTTTGGGATGAAGTTAGTGACTTTCTTGTCTTGAAACTTTGCCAATTTGGGTAATTGTTTAAATAGCTAATGGAGGAGGAACTTAAACCTGCCCCCCTTTCTTCACAGAAGAGTGGGCTAACATTGGTCTGTGGAGCCAATTGCTTGCTATTTGGCTGAATAAATATTTAAAAGCAAACTGAACAGTTCCAAGAGGGGACAACGAAAAAGTTGTCTTGTCAAATAACAAGTACTTTCTGGTTAATGGGAGCCTCCTGGGAGGCAGACAGTCTCAAATCTAATACTCTCTATAGATCAGATGAAGTGGGGTTGTCTGTATCCCAAGAGAGAAATTCATTTACTGCAGTTTCAGAAAGTCTTGCTTCCTGCCTTTTTTTTTTCTTTTTTTTTTTTTCTTTGACATCTGCTCTGGCAAGCAAGTTCTCAGAAAATATATTGGTGCTCTGTGTGGGGTGAGACTGCTGCCTCTTGCGAGCGAGTTCACACTCCAAGAACCTTGGCAGGGTCAGGGCTCGAGGGACCTGGCACGTGAGCACCACAAGCTTGGACATGCTGGGCTGCACTTGCGTGAGGGCTGGAAAGTGTTAGTGGTGTCTGAATGCTCAACTTAGCATTGTCCAAAGTGGCAACTAAACCCCTTGATAGACTTTATACTTCATTTTAGGGCGTTAAAAAACAACGCTTAGGAGCCTTTAGAAGTACAGAGAGGTATTAATAATGGAAACCTTCAGCAAATTTAATGTTTTATAGAAAGTGCTTAGTATCCAGTTTAGGAAACTGAAGATCTCTCTCCTTTCACATAATAGATGCAGGGAGCAATAATATAGCTTTCCCACACTACTTCACCACTTTGTCTCCATTTGTTGTTAGAAGGTATTCAAGTCTGCGGCAAAGGCATAAAATAAGTTAATGTCCAAGGGAGTAGAAGAATGTGTTAGTTCAGGGAATTATGCTTCGGACAAAAGTAAATATCTATCACTTTCCCATAGATACTCATTTTTGACAGACTATTTACTCAAAAAGATCTTTACCAGTCCTTTGTTGCTCTTCCTATTTAAGACTTTTAAGTCTTTGTGGCAGAGACTTTTATCATGTTTGCTCCTGTATCTTTGAAAGCAACTATATACTAACATGATAACTCAATCTAATCTAGCTTTTACATCTTATTTTACAAAGCAAACCCTTACGTAGGTTTCTGTAGCACTAAAAAAGCTTTGCCAAAGTCCTTAAAAATCTGATTTATTCAAGTTGAATTGGGCATTCATACTTTCTAATGCTCCTTGAGCCGTAATCAAATCGTAGATATGATTTCAGTGAAAGCCCTAATGTTTGTGGTAAGTCTTCTCTGGTATGGATAATGGAAGAGAACAAACCTTTGAAATTTATTACTCCCTGTTTAGACTGAAACCTTTCTGAAGCAGGAGTAAGCTGACAAGAGCATTAGAATTTCCCAGATAATTATTTTGTCAATGGCTGCAAACCTGTTGGTGGCAGGCAAGCAGTAGGCTGCCTTTCCCTATTAACATTTTATGACCTCCTCCAACCCAAAGAAAAGTGTTTTCGTGCAAAAATTCTATCTAAATTGTAACAAGTTGGAAAAGATTATTTTTCTAATTGTAATGTGTAGTTTCATAGTTGCATGTATAATTCCTTTTGGATGCATAGCCTGCAATTCTTTGATAGACCAATTTTGACTTGGATTCTTCCTAGACTTACAGTCCAGTGACTAGGATATATCTATTCCACAATATCTTAATCTTACAAATTATTCTTGGGTTTATGTCTCTTTCTGAGTTCTGGAAAGGCTGGCTTTTCTTTCTGAAGCATAGATATGCCAGAATGGTCATTGTTTCCTGTTAGAGTCAAATCCTCAGCTACCGATCGGTTGCACATTAATACGCCTGGGAAAGCCAACTTTAAATATTTTCATTTTGAAATCCCTGAGTTTTCTTTAAAGGCAGTGAGTGAAGCTAGAGATGTGCCTCTTACCATGAAGAGTTTAACTCATTTAAAAGACAGCCTAACCCTCCATGTAAAGCCACCTAAAATTTTAGGTTTAAGTACAGATATGTCAATGTATTTTAATTTCTGTATTTTTTTCTCTTTTTTTGTCACTAATAATCTGCATCTTTGCCTCTCATCTTCTTCTGTATTTTCCCATCTTCTTTAGCAGTGTTTTATCACTCAGGGTCATGATCCTACTTGTAATACTATAATTGACCCAAAGTTGTGAGCCTGGAGAGGTTCAAAATGTACTTGTGGGTGGCTTTCCTCTCACCTAATTTTAGCCACCAAAAACCAAGCTAACCTTCTAGGCTTCCTCTGTAGTTAGGAGAGAGAAAGACATCTCCAGAGGGCAATTCATTGCACTTTCTGGACCTCTGTCTTAGAGTTTCTCCCTCTATATAAGAGTCTGTATAGGACTGTAAAGGAGCTTCAGTGAGTACCATGGAGAATATGTCTAACTTTTAAAAAAATATGACGGTATTATTTAAGACTATAAATTATATTTATATAAGACTTTCAGTTTCCAATGTCATCACTTGTGGTTGACTTGGGCTATGTGTAGAGAGCAGGAAAGGAGCCAGGTGAGCTTGCTGTGCCACCCCTGCAGCTGGGAAAGCAAAGGAGTATGGTACAGAGGTATTTGAGCTGGCAGCACAGCAGCCATTGTAGGACTAGGAGCAGCACAGCTGTGTTCATACAACACTGCACACTGAGTTAAGAAACACTGCTGAAACCAGTTTAATTCACTGGCACAATACCTGAGTTCACATGAAATCTGTTTATAGCAAATAGACCAGTAGAATAGTCTATATATTTAGCAAGTTTCTTCCAGTTTACCACTTTCTTCCAGTTTCTTACTTGGTTTTGAACAAATCATCACAAAAATTCAGCAAGCTTAGCAACATCTTGTACAAGCCATTTTCTGTTACAGAATAGATGCTCTCCTGAGAAGCAGTGCAATTGTTTCTTTTGTCCTGCCATTTCTATATGTATGCACATCTATATTAAGGAATATGCCAATCAGGGAAAAGTGAGAACATCCCGATATTCAGTTCTGGAGGAGTAGTAGTAATACAACTTAATTTAATTACAGAAAAGTCCTTTCATTAATTTCTGTGAATGAATACAAGCTGAATGCTAATAGATGAGTGCATACCGTTAATTACTACTAAAACGAAAGGATACACAACCTAAATTTTGCAATAAATGCTCACAGCACTATTCCAAAGAAGATTTTCTGAAGCTGTTCATGACATATCAATACTTCTTTTTAGAACTGCAAGGCTATGGAGGATAAAACTGCAATCTTCTCTGAAAGCCTGCAAAGCAAGTCTGACTTTCCATGCAGTTATTATCATTTTTGCCAGCTGAATGGATGTCATTTAAATTAGACCCTGTAATATTAGTGCTACATACTGTTTTGTAAGAGGAAATATTTTGACTGGGTAGAATCAAATTTGTCTTTGCCAAAGGAAATGTCTTTTATGTTGGGATGGAGACTGCTCCCCATTTTGGTTTACTACTCTTTTTCACAAGGATTGCTCTATGTTGTTTCACCTAAAAGTCCTTCTAGTTTGCAAAATTAAAATCTATGTGTAAGGAAATCCTAAACCAATTAAACGTAGGGCTCAACCAATTTTATCACTGTTATTCTCAGCAGAGATGAGTTGGGAGTTGATCTGCTGAGAGGGAATCATGAGTGCCCCTTCCCATTAACTGTCAGGACAGCCTGACATGTCAGGACATGAGCATTTGAACTTTTTCTACTTCCCTAAATTGGCTTTGCTCCAGGAGAAGACCATGGAGACAGCAAGTTTGAGATCCTGCTCTGTCTTCTTGGAGTAGAAAGTTGACTTCAATTCTTTCGTATATACCCAAGTGCCTTACTGGACTTTTGAGTTAAATGTAACAAGACACACAAAAAAAGGAACTAAAATTGGTTTTATAGCAGCAATATCTTTACATTCACTTTTCTCTTACAAATTCACTGTGTAATTTCCCTGCTGCTTATGGGCACATGAAAGGGCTGGTGATACCTAATCTCATTATTTTATGATATGTGCTGGGAATTTTTTCTCTTAATGCTCCAACTTAGAAAATTAGAGCATTGCATAAAAATCTCAAATGTCATTAGACAGAAAAAAAAGAGAAAGCCAGGAATGTACACAGTACATTTCCTATGCAAAATCCTTTCCAGCTTCTAAGCCTACTAAATATTATTGTCTTCTCAGTTCTGTTAGCAAGCAGATACTATTTAAAGTATTTAGGTTAGACTAGATGTTTTAGCCTGAAACAAATTATGGGCAAGTTATGTGGATGACAGAAGTTACAACTTTCAGTTGACGGGGTGATGAGGGTAGGTGGAAGTTAATCAAGTTAATCATACCTGTAACCAGAGGATGATGTAGGATGATGTGTTTCCAAATCCTGGGTTTCTAGATATCGTGAGTGTAGATAATAGCTTCAAAATACATCCCATAACAAAACAAAAAAAAGGAAAGTGTATTTTAAAAGTGTCCACATATCTTTCTTTTTTAATCACATAATTTTTGAGCCCATATCATAGTCTTATATGGCTTCAGTTACCATTTATGAGCTCTTTTGGCAGTTCTACAAAACAATCTGTACCACCGGGGCAGTTAAGATGGAGCCTGGAGAGTGATAATGATTTTGAGTTAATCCACTGAAGTCAGATAAATTTGTGCTTCAGAAATGGGGCAGGAGACTTTCTTACTTTACACATAATCTTTATATAATTTGACAAATCTCCAAGTAAATTTTTTTCTCACCCCTTTTGAGAACTATGAAGTTGTACAGAAATAAAGGCATCTTTTTTGGCTTATAGAAATTTTAATTCTTGTGATAAAAAAACAAGGCCAGTAGGAATAAAACCACTCCACTTCTACACAGAATAGTTTTCATGGGCAAGCTGTTAAGAAATTATCTTTTTGAGATATAACTTGAACTATCTTAACCTTGGTGAATCTTAATCCCAGTTTACCTCCCATACTTTGATGATGACATACTTAGGCAGGTAGTACTATAGACATCAGTGTGACTACTCACCAGTAGGAATATAAATCAGGGTGAGTAATCAGATGGAAACCTCTAATGCTATAATTATAATCTTTTACAAAGTAGTACTCCCCTTGACTGCTCATCTTCTTGCTTCATACATAAAGTTAAGCCTTACACTTGAATCTTTGGTTAGTCTGTGTGTCTTTCTGTTATGGGATAGGGTGTGGGGAGTTGGTGATGTTGACTTATTATGATTTGATGCCATGAGCTGCAGCTTTCCCAGAGCAGCTGCTTTTTCTGACAAACATAATGCTCTACACTAGGCCTTTGATTTTCTGCACATTTGACCTGCTTATCAGGTCTTGCTCTTTGTATTTTACTGTTTCATTCATTGTACTTATTCTACTGTATTCTACTGATGGTCAAGTATTTTCATCTGTGTTTTCTATTTTGCTTTTGCAGAAGTTGCTGAAAGTTTTGATAAGCATGAGTGGATGCAGGTTTAAATTATAATTTAAGAAAATAATGGGAGAAAGGGATCTGAGTCACTGGGTGCTCAACTGTAACTAAAATAGCGGGGGGGGGGCAGAATACTAGAGGTATACCCTTTTCTACTGCAGTTTTGAGAGCTAAATTGGTATTATGAAGAGCTAAAGGTCTGTACATGAGCACATGCCACTTGCTGGAAATTGTTCCTCTGACTATCGCTTTCACTTGGAAAATACTCAAGTCCTTGGCAGTGTACTGCCAACATTCGTTCTGAGCCCTCCATATGGACAGAGAAGGTATTGTTGAATATCTTGTGTATCTGATGATTTCCCACTTTCACAGGAGAGGTTCTTGTTTGAGTTTTGCCTAAGAAAAAAAGTAGTAGTATTTCTGTCACTTACGCTTCATGTTTACTAAGTAATTTCTTTTATCATTAATCACAATGGATTGTATCTGAGTTTTAGCTTTGTGTGTTTTTTACTGTTTTAGGAACTTGTCACTCCATAAGCATCTGTATATTCTTAATTTATTATCAACACTGTGCTGTACCAGGTTAAATATATTATCTACTTGATATTTTTAGAAATTAATGATATTTTCATATTTTTCCTGGTAATAATACCCACAAGCAATAGTATTTTCCATTTTGAATTTTATTCCCATACTACATTCTAGACCATGGTATCCTAAAGACTTATAAAAACAGTGATTTCATGGCAATATGAAATACAAGAATTTGTTTCTTTCTAATATTTTCAGGAAAACTTTTGATTTGTTGTATTTTATTCAGATTATTGAATTTTAGCTCACACTGATTTTTTTTATGGTTTTTGTTACAGTCTGATTAAAATGGGGTCTGGTTCACAGGCTCTTTTTTTTTTTTTTCTTTTGGCAAATGGATTTTGAAAATAGAAAACCTCAACTCATTTGATGTGTTACCTAACTAGTTTGTAGCCCAACAGTGTATCCTCTACATGACTCAAGGATCACTGTGCTCTTGTCCTATTATATCTATTGAAGGATCATCAACTGACTATGCAGATAAAAATAGATTTTTAGATAGATTTCACACTTTTACTTCTGCTACAAGACTGAGAAAGTCCTTGAAGAATTTTGAGCATTGAGTTACCATCCTTTTGTGAGCCAGTTCTTATAAGATGCCACTGGATGAGGTTCAGAAGACTAATGCTGGAGACCAGACTTCAGAGTAACTGAGAGAATATTCAGTTTCAATGTGTATTTTGAAAGATTTTATCTTCTTGAATGCTAGTTGTGGTTTGCAGTTAACGTAAGTTTGCTCCGGACATTGGCAAATAGTATCAAAGGAAGTGTATTTTGCTTCGTACTCTTCCTGTTATTTCAGTTTAGTAGTCTTCCATTTAGGGAGCCTTGCAAATACACAGAATAAGTGCCAGGCTTCTGCGAAACACCTTCACAGTATCATTCCCATTGCTCTGTATGACCCAATTGCCTTGTGGCAAGTCAGAGCATCACAGATGTGTTGGAGTATCCAGGGAAAGAAACAATCCTTGATGTTCTGAAGATTTGCTACTCCTTGCTGCTCTGAAGCTGGTAATGCTGTGTCACAGCAGCCAGCAGCAGCCAGCACAACTCCCCAAGGTGCTCTCCGGGGCTTCTCTGCAAACACCCATCAGCTGGGGAGCTGTCAGGAACTCACCACAGAGATGAAGGCAGAAGTTTTAACCTCACAGTCCTTCACTAACACCATGCCAGGCTCCCAAAATAGCCTTGGAAGGTCTGGGATAATACATGTGCTTCTTCACAGGGACTGCAGAACCAACATGGTGTATATGAGTGAAAAGGCCCCTGTAACACCTGTCCTCCAAGAAATCCTGATCATCTACTGTTCACATCTGTTGAATAAAATTGCTTTCTAAACTGTCTTCTAATTAAGGAAATGCATTTTTTCCCAAAACCAAAAGAAACCCCATCCCCAAATTCCTAGCCAAAATATTCCACAACTGGCATTTGTCATCTTTGTTATACACTGTTTAAGGGGACTTAACTGTTGCATTCAATGTCGTTTGATTTCTGTGTATTATAGCCATAGTACAGTTATCAGTCCGTTCTTCAGAACTTGCCAAATCTTGGTAAAAGCAAAAAATTTCAGTCCTTGGAAACGAAGATTATTTTTATGACTGTGTCAAGATGTGTTCATCGGATAAAAAAAGTAGTTTCTCTTCATATAGATGCATAGTGAGTGCTAAATGAAACTGAATTATGCTGAATATACATATATTTACTTTAAATAATGTGAAACTTTGCACACATATAATTAGATCTTTAATGCTAATTTTAGAAAATTACTTGGGTATGGTCAGCATAATCTATTTTTTATCAGCACTTCAAATTTATTCTGGCTTTGATTCTTACTATCTCTTTACAGCAACAATCATTTTTATTTATTTAAGAAAGTAATTACACTCAGTTCAGCATATATTTTTGGAGGTAGTAGAAAAAGCTGTTGCTGTGATACTAAATGTATGACGTCTGTTTTCTGGGTGAAATTATTGCACTAATGATTAAGAATCTATTTTTTAACTCTAAATTTAGAACTTTCTTATTTACACAAATAGGGTCATTAAAAAAAAAGTTTCTTACAGAGTTCCTTTTGAATGGAGATAGTTTATGCTGCTATTCACACACGCTGTTTTCCAAGACCTTTGAACTCCACTGACTGATACAGAAGAAAAGCAAATACAGCTTCAATGATTAAAAGAATAGAAGTTTTCTTACTCTTCATCTGTCCTGAATAGATTTGGGGGGGGGCTTTTTCTTGGGGTTTTTTTTGCAAGGAACAGACTTTGTAGCGAATAAAGACAAGTTTAAGAAGTGACTTTTCATTTTTCAGATCTCTGTAGTTTAACCTGGACTCCTAAAATTTTACTGCAGTTGAACGATTATGAACATGCCCACTCTGCCATTTTCTCAGGGAGGTAGCATTTCCCTATGAACCCAGCCTGATGAAGGTTTGGTTTGGTTTGTCTGCTTTTTAAGAAGATTGAGAGAAACTTGGTTAGTGAATGACAAGTTTATGTCCAAGAGGATTTGTCCTTTTATGATTAAAGATTTTTGTCAGTAAGAAATTACAGTGAACTTACCATGCATAGTGGGATTTAATGATCTTTCAATGTTGTGCTAAGATGTAGGGATAAAAACATTTTTTTACTGACTAGAAATAATGGCGGCATGTACCAGAGCGAGAATGTTCATCCAGAGAAGGGTCTTAAAGGAAACAATTAAAGGCAGAAAAAATGAAATAAAACAGTTTTATACTTAGCAAAGAGAGAGAGGAATAAGAAATATTGAAGACTGCAACAGTCACTGCAGGTAAATTGTTGAAAACACAATGGCTGAATTACCAAAATAATTTCTAAATGTGTTTCCAGTTAGAGAAATAGAAATTGCCTTTAAAATTAGTAAGAAAGGAAAGCAAATCTATTAAAATATCCATATGTTAGCATAAATTCTAAAAGGGACAAATGATTTATGAAGACATAGGTGCCACATACCTAGCTTATACAGCCTGGTTTCTGAAGTATACAAGTGTAAATGTCCCCCAAATTCCAGCCAAAATCTCCTTCTGAGGGTAGACACATATTAAGCACTTGAAAAGACTGAGCTGGACTTTGCTTAAAAAAAAAAAGAAAACCAGTGTGACTGGCAGCAAAAGTGGTTATGTCCATGTCCATGTCATTTATGGCAGATTCTAAGGCTACGTCATTCTAAGAGGGAAATTCACTTTCCCTTTGCCCTTCCGACTTCTGAGAACAGGATCATAACCTACAGGATAGTCTCATTTGTTCCCCCAAGATATGCATGAGATGACACTTATTTCAAATATTAAACAATGAATGGACGCTAGTTACCTCACTCTATATGCATTGCTCGTTTCTCTTTTCCAATGGGAAAAATTAAATCTGTTTTACGCCAAACGTAGGTTGTTGTTCTTTAGGAAAACAAGGAAGTGGGCACTGTCAGGGGATGGGACCAGATATAATTTCCAGTGAGATGCCTATCTTTCCTGTCTATAGATACAGACCAATGCCAGCTTGAAGTGAAGGCTGTTCTCTATGCATGTACAGAGTTTGATGAGCTAAAAATTCCACACCAAACTTCTGTGGGGACCTGCAGTGTGTGAAGCCTAGTCGCGGGGCTAGAAAGACCTTCCAAATTCAGGGATCCCATCACAGGACTCAACATATTTCTCTGTTCCAGAAAAGCTAAGAAATCTTTTATATTCAAATATATTTAAAAAGATCATACATAATAAATCCAAAATTAATTTGGTAAACATCTGAAAGTAGTCAAAGACATCACTTTCTCTATTAAGGGAATTAACCAAATTTTTAGATTCTATGCTAAACTGTTGCTGAAGTATTACATTACATAAAAATATAATTTTTGTTTATTTGTTTCATTTTGATGACATTAACAGTCAGTGGAATTCAAATTGCACAGATAAAATTAAGTAACAGGAAGAGACAGTCCCCTCTCTAGAGAATCTACAGGATCTGTTAGAATCTGCTTATGCTTTGATTTAGGGATCACCATTCTCAGACAGGAGGTAGCTGATACCGAGAGTTGTAATTCTTGTGTCCCGGTCATGAGCATGAGGAAAATGTTAGACTGGCTGAAGAAAGGGGCGTGGGAGGGAAATCTCCAAACAAAGGGATCGTGTTTGACCCTGTGAGATTTTATCCTTTAGCTCCTTGCAACAGCATCTAACTCTGTAGGACTAAAGCTGGCCAAACAAATTAATGAATAATAAAAATAATTTCCACTAGTTCTATTTAAAGCTAAATATAGCAGGTGGAGAATTGTTTCTTTTTAATCCTAAATGAGCAGCCAAATTAGCTCGAGGCGGGGGCTGTGTTTGGATACCAAATTAGGCAAAATAGTAATTTCTAAGTCTTGATTTATCAGCAAAGACACATAATTTTTTTCATCCCAATTTGAGTCTTGCTGATGTTCTTACTAGCAGGGAACAATCTGTTTAATGTCTCTTCTGCAGTTATGACATTTTCAGTCTTCCTTTTTCTGTACCTTTTTTAATGATCATAGCATTAAAAGCTGGGAAGAGGAAATATCACATCGTCTAGCCTGACCCACCTTCTTTTATTGTTTGATATTCAGCTTCATTATCTCCTGCCTTTAAAGGGTCAATGCTAGAGCCTGTAACTGATCACTCTTGCTTTCAGCTTGGGAAATCTGAGGCGCCGTTACTGCATTCACTTTTGCTCTGTTTTGCTGCCCTTAGTTGTCACTAGGTAAAGCTTTTCCCATTCCCAAGAAACGAAGTGCCTCCTGTGAATAGTTCCCTTATACAAGCTCCCTTTGTCTGAGGTCTTCTCACTCAGCAGAATCAGCAGTATAATAAAAATGTCAGTCTAATTTTTAGTAGGAAATGCTTGACTTTTTTAACAAGAGAGGAGCACTCAATGTTGAAGCAGTCACGAAAGAAAAACTCTTTTCATGACCACTGGAATTAGTGGACAGGGACAGTGAGGGAGAGACCAAAGGATGGGAAACTGGCTTTCTTCCAAAACAAGAAAAAGCTACATTTAAGAACATAATTGAATGATTTGGCATTACTTTGAAGAATTAACACAGCATAACCTTTTTAAATGAATAAAACCTAAGTGTATAATAATCCCATGTGAAAAATATATAAATGAATGTTTGAAGTATTAATGGATGAATTTACAAATATTTTAAACTGGGAAAACAAGTGACAACACAATTGCCGTCTGGGTTTGAAACTACAAACACATGCACGCAAGGCCAATTATCTACAATGAAGTAGTATTAGAAAAAGGAAATGAGAAAACTTTAAAAAAATTAACTTCTTGTCAGCACACTGACTTCATTGCTTGCTTAATAGAAAAGGGTGTTATCAGTTTTATTTCCTTTGAGGATAGGGAAGAAGCTATTATAGTGCAGAATCCCTTGTGCCTATGAGAAAAGAGCTGAAAATAGATTGAAAAATGTGTGGGAAAAGCAGGCATAATCAAAACCAGTTACTCTACAGAAACATTTCTCTTTTTTTTATATCCCAGCTAATGATACATTTTACACATTTTTCTGTTTACTTAAAGAAGCTGCTAATAGTATTTTATGTAAGCACAGAAAGGAGAGAAACTGAATTATGGCTATTTTGCAGAGAACTCAAATTCAATAATTGCTACATAAAGCATGCTTAAGCAAAGATATTCAAATCCAATAAAAAGGGGCATTCCCATAAATACTAACAGTGTCTAATTAACAAAGAATCATAGCTGAATCTATGACATACCCCGAAGGTTAAATATTGTTTTGTGAGCCTAGAAACAGGCGTGGGAGGCAAAAAATAAGAGCTATTCATCACCGAGGCACAGTGAAACTTGTCAATAACAACCTTGCAAAGGCCACAACTTTCATCATCTTTATAACCGATGCCTGCATAACGTAGGATGATTAATGTAAAGCATGTCTCCTGGGAACGGAGGTTTGTAGTTAGGACAGGTAGAAGTGACTATCAAGTGACTGGCAATATTTATCTCATTCTAAGACACTATTTTTCCCTTTTCACAAGCAGGCCTGGCATAGCTCTGTGCTTCCAAGTATTGAAAGCCTGTGCAGTGCCCAGACTGGAGAAGGACAAGGCCAAAACACATTTCGAGGGGTGGTCAGCACCGAAACGGGAATTTGGGTCTACACCACCAGGGAGGCAGAGGTTTCTCTCCTGGTGGTTAGGGCTTTTTACAGCAAGAATAAGACTGGAGTGTTGAAGAGGTATTTAGCAAGGAATGACAAGGGGAAGGATTTGGGACATAACCGAAAGGCACACATAGCGATAATGCCAAACACATAGTACCCAACTAAGCCTTCTCACTTCTTACTCCTCCATGGCTTTTTACATGAGGAAGTCAAACAGAACAGCTGGCTTTATCTTGATTTGTTGTGTTACTGCATAAGCTGCTTCCTTGTGGCTGCTTTCTCCTTCTCTTAGATTACAAAGTATTTTCACTGCACAGTTCATGATACAACAGGAAACATAGCACAGAAGAATGTATGACATGGAAAAGTGATTGAAGAGCTATTGGCAATGAAGAAGGGAACAAGTCAAAGTAGCATTGGGAAGAGAATAAGCAGGGAAAATGATCCAGACAGCTGATATCTGTCTTATCTACTGCTGCTGAATAAATATCTTATTTTGATTGGAAGTGGCCAGGAAACCAACACAACCCCTCAGAGAAGTCCCACTTCAGTTGCTCTTTTCCAAAGAACAAAGACAAAGTATCAAAATGACACAAATTATTTCCACTTCTTAGCTTTTATTATTGCTTTTCAAGTGCTCGTAATATGTTGTATGTTTTTCAAGTTAACACATAGTGGCTTTTTGCTTTAGCCTGTTGTAGTAGTATTGCAGCACACTCCCCTTGCTACCAAGTACAATATAAGCTGAATACGGCATCTTTGACCCAAATTACAATTGCTCTGATTCTCTGAACAGATGGAAACACTGTTGTATATCATCTTTTTGTGAAGAGAAGCTCTTCAAATAAACCAATACAATTGCAAACTTAATCTAATAAATGTAAAAAGACCAAATAAACTGTTTTCTTTAACAAACTGCCATCCTCTCCAAAATGCCCTGAATTTTTCCTGTTCCATACTTCGTAGAAGTCATCCAAAATTCACTGGAAATGGAAGCAATCACATCTTATACAAAATGTTGTAAGATATATTCCCATTCATAAATATCTCTGTACTATATTGCCAAACTTTTGGTGATTAGCATATATTTTTAAGGTTATAAACGATAGCCCTATTTGATTATAGCATAAAGATCAACAAAAGCTAACACAAAAAATGGCATCTTTATTACTCAGTTTTCAGTGTCTTCTCCAGTAGAATGTTGCTGAAGGTCCTGCTTTGCTGCTGGAGAGACAGAGAGCAAGTGGTGTAGCTCCCATGGATTTCAATGGAGTAAGAGTTCATTTTTAGAAGAACTCAAATTCCATGTCAGGTATGTGACGTAAGAGAGGCTCTTCAAAACCTGCAGAGCCTATTGTCTGAGATTGAACGTAAAAAGCCTACCACTTCCCAACAATCTTTTTCTCCTTCTAAGTTTTGCAAGATGAATTTTCTGACAGATACATCTCTACTGCTTGCCTAATAATAGCAATTGTCTGTGTAATTGGGAGCATAAAAAGAGGTGGGTAAGCCTTTGAGGAAAGCCAGCTAAGCATGCAAACACTGCTTGTAACTGGTACATGAATTTAGGTGATCTAGTTGCATATGTATTTCCTGCTTAATGATGATATTTAGAATCTCGGTACTTGCTCTGCTTCCCAACTTCCCAGGCTCTAAGCAGTGATCCTTCGATGCATTTGATTTTACATAGCTTTTACAAGGCCCTACACCCCAAATTGATTGTTATAAATGAAACACGTTATTTCATCCATCTGCCTTTTTCCATAAATAATAAAAAAGAGGACAGTATGGAACAATAGTTTGTAGATAATTCACACTGTTTTCTCTTGTGTTGTTTCAAGTTTAGGCTTGAGCTCCACAGATCAAGCTTTGTCTGGGTTGTCTTCTGCATAAAATGGTTTTGAGGACAGACTTCAGTTGACTGCTCATATAGAACAGATCGCTTTTCTTCTTCAAAATTCAAGTTCAAGGTCACTTTCTCCCATAATTTTCCTTCATCCTCAACACAAAGCAAGCTTAAGTGGTTCATATACTCTGATTTCAAGTTTTTTCAGGATTCTATTTTCATCAATTAAATATATTTCATCAGTCCCTGTTGAACTCATCAACAACTTCTTCCAACTACAGCTCATTTTATTCTAATGCTAACTTTATTTAGTTCTAACTTTCTGGAATTCTCCTTCTCCTTCCATCCCATTTTTCCATTAAATTAATTAATTTATTCTGCTCTGTCCTTCTTATCTGTCAGTTCTTCTTTTCTCTGCTTCACATCATGTAGCTTCCATGCTCTTTCGTGTTACTTCTAATCCCTCAGATCGTGGTCGTATTGACTATCTGCTTCTGTCGTTACTGTTTCCAGCTTATCCAGGTCATCAAATTCTGGTATATCCCAAAATAGAAATGATAGTGAATCCTAGTCCACTGATCACTGGTCACATACTCACAAGGGTTAATAATGGTAACATGATTTCTGAGGCAGTGACTGCAGGTCTGGCTCCTTTTCTGGGCTGCAGGGGTAAATCACTTTCTGTAGCACTTTGAAGCACGTGCAAGGAACAGCAATGCTTTGATAAAGCTGAACCCAAAAAAGAGATGGCTGGCTGTTAGCCAGCAATCTAAAATTGTGTTCACACCCTTTCTTATTGAAACTGAAGCCCATACACACCATAGGAGATTTGCAAGGCAAATAATAAATTAGGATGCAATCAACATGTATGGTGACAGTGCTGATGACCACTTTTTATTACTATTTTTTTACAGGTAGCAGCAGTTACAGATTTAGTCCCCATCGTTATAACTCTTGACAGTAATTGTCCCATTTAGTTGGTGCAGGTTTTAAATTGAGACATTATCAGTTGATGAATAAATGTTCCACTAACTTCTCAATTATATCAATTGTCACCACATGCAATCATGAATATAATCGTATGCACAAATAGTTGCATTGCCATTAAAACGTGTGAAAACTGGATAACTTAGAAAAATAGCAGAATGCCTGTTGTTTTATTTTACTACTTTTCACAGCTAACGTTATTCTAGGAGTTTGCACTCTGCAAGGATTCGCAGGAGTTTGTTGTTTGTAGCATATCATGGCTGTACCATTCTATATGGGTTCCATTTGATTTGAAAAATACCTTCATAGTACTTGATTGTGGCATACATTTTAATTTTCTGAGTGAATAACATATATCCATGGCCTTTCTGAGTCATTTTAATATTGAGAAATGTGTAGGAGGAACAAGACACATATGCAGGAATAATAATACAACTTTTTATTCATAAACTTAATAACAAAATAAAACACAAAATATGTTATAATTAATAATATTTGACTGAGTCCTTGCAAGACCTTTTTTACAGCAAGAGGTCATGACTCAGGTCTGAAGTTATAGCCCAATTCCCAGCTGAACTGAGAAGAAGTTTGGAACCTCAATTAACAGAAAAGTAGAATTTTTCCTGCTTGAATTATGGATATGATAGGTACTTAGTGGAGTTCGTTAACTAAATTATCAATATGTCTATCATCCTTCAGCTTAAGTATTTCTTTTATCTTCCATTGTTACTCCGATATATTTATAAAAGTAACCACAAGCCCTCTCACTCTCATCTGTATTAGGTCTTTTAACTTTTCCTAAAGAACAACCAACCCTCTTCAGATCATCATCGTAAGGTCCTTTTCACATCCTTTTCCTGACTGAATAAATTTTACCTAAATGGGAGGGATCAAAATTTCTACCAGATTTCAAAATGTGTGTGGAGAACTTTACCAGGGAGAATTTTATTTCCTGAGATAGAAACATTGCCTGATATAAACAGGAAAAAAACTAATTAATTGTTTTTCAAACTGGGATAAATATGATGGCAAGTTTCCCCTGGAAAGGATCAAACCCCAAAATGACCGACAAATAAACACAGGAGGTTTAGGTGATCATCAATTCCAGTTTTTCAAGTTCCTAGAAAGGGAAAATGAAGCAGTGTCAGATGTTATATAGATGTTACAAAAGCTGCTATTACAAGGAAGCTTTTGAAGGTGTGTGTTACAAAACAGACCCCAGTACAGATAGATTTTTTCTGGGATTAGTCCTCTGAGACTGATGTTGCTGCAACTGATAAGGATCAGCTAAGAAATAGGAGAAAACTGAAATAAACTTATTTTCATTCATCCAGCTAAGAATGCAGTTAAGTATAAAGGAATATCAGAGAAGAGGATAGTCAGGTAAGATAAAGAACAGCAGTAGATTTCCAGTAGATTTCTTTGTTGAAGGTAGAGTACAGAGTAATTTTGACTTTTCCTCCTACATTTTTTCCCAAGTACCCTTTTTTGCAATTTGTTTTTTGGCAGCAAATTCTGTAGCACTGAAGTTGCAGTAAACTTGTTTCAACACTTCTGTTCAGTCCTACGGCCCATAGCAACATTATTTAATTAAACCATGGGACCTGTCTGCTCTACTGTAGTAAATGATGGGTCACTCAGTGTCACAAACGGGATCAGGGTCAGATTTCTTATCCGTGTTTGATTTACTTGTAACTAACTGGTGAGATCACAAAAACTGCAATCTTAGAGAGATATGTTTACCAACATCAAATTATATTTGATGGTATAAGAAGATGCAAAAAGGAATCTTAATCTGCCTACATATATCCCATTGATGTTGTTTTTAAACACAGGACGTAAAAAGAGAACACATTTTTTTTCTGTAATAGAGTATAGTAGACAAAAGGTTTATTTTTATATTGTTTCAGAAAAACAGGTATTTCAGGTACGGTTTTGACAAACTATAATTAATATCTATTAAAATATAAAGGGAAAACAGAGAAGAAAAGAATGTTAATCTCTTAGATTTGAGAGGGCAAAGATCACTTTTTGCCCCGGAAAATGCTTGTAAAAATAGGTCTGACTCGTTACTCTTTTTTGCGTTTTAAAGATTATTGCAAGTTGCAAAGAAAAAAACATGAGAACCTGTTTGCCGTATGAAAAGGAAGACAAATAAGTGACGTGTATTAACAAAGAAACACTGATCCACTCATTGCTGCAAGCAGGTAGCCTTTTTTCGTGAATTTTCTAACATCTGCTCAAACCCTTTATTTTCAGTTTCACCAATATGCAAATCCTGAGCCTCGTGGCCATTCCAGATGTCCTAGGCTGGGCACATGGTCCTGATTGCTGCAAAGCTGATCTCCAGAAGTTATGCCATACCTTCAAGGGCCTTTATGATACTGCCTGTTACTGGGAAATACATTGCTATTGCTCTGAGAAACACTATATTCTCTGAAATATAAAATACACAGTAATGACAGTGATACAACTAAAGTATAAAAATACCATAAAGCATGAAGTAAGAATTTTATGACAAAATTCTACTATTTATAGAGAACATGTAAAATAAAGATAAAACTGAAATCAATATCTCTTTTATACTTTCCTTTTACAAAATTGCCTGCAGCTCACTACAAACTTAGCAGAGCAAAGGTTTAAAATCAGAATCTAGTGGCTTATGGTTCATGGCATTAATTAATTATTAAATAATTCTACATTGTGTTGAAAAATTAGTAAAAAAGATCATTTAGAGAAGGTACGTCTTTCAGAATTTTTCTGCTTTAACAATATATCAAAACAAACAGGACCACAAATCCTTTCTTTTCCTTCCCAGCTGTTATTTTCTCCAGGAATCTGATTTTCATATGGAGGTCTAGGTGCTGTCAATCCTTATATTTTTCATATTCAGAAGCTTCCTGCACAAATAAGCATTACTCCCAAAGCACATGCCATCAGAAACCCACTTTTGATAGAAGTCATTCCTGGTTGCAGGTCACAGCAATGTTATGTGGCAAGAGGAACAGTCTTTCTGCTAGGAAAATGGTGAGCTGTGGGGAATTTTGAACTCCTCCAGCTGACAAGCAGCTGCTGTAGTTTACAGAGTGTTATTTCCAGTCTCATCAGCTACTGAATTGGATTTAAAGTTGCATGGTTTTTCTGAGTCTTTTTGTGGCCAGGGCCCAGCGTATCTAAACTGAAGTCCCAGAATGAAAACAGTGATTGATGATTTTGTTCTACTAGCAAAGGGAAACCTTTGCAAGGACGGTAAATCTTATTAAATAGAAAACAGTGCTTTTGCTGGGGCCAGTCTGAGACTGAGAAATTGACTCCTCCAGGAGGCAAGGACCAGCACAAGTTTGAGTGCCACCTTTCTTTCCAAGTGCAAATTGGATTTTCTTAACCTTTCCTTCTGTAACATAAACATTTAGACAAACAGTCAGACTAGCATTATATGTTGTAAAACAAAACATTGCACAGTAGACACATCTTCCCCTGGGGAGAGGAATGAAAGAATAAACATGTAACAAGCATTAGTCACATTGCTTAATGCACTACTGGAAGACACTCAAATATTCATTGTGAGTATGCTATAAAGAGATATATAAAGTATAATAAATGTACTATATAACTGTCAAATAATCTACTGCATTCTGAATCAGCCTGAGTTAGAATGAATTTTAAGAGTAGTTCCATGTACAGTTGAGGAAGGCAGCAAAATCTTGTCAGAAACTCAATTTTGTATTTGTCTTGCTAAGCACAGGTACAAAAAGCATTCCTGATCTTTTTCTAATAGAATTCCTTAGCAGCACCTGTAATTGGCAAATCATCAAAGGCAATCTTGATTGACAAACAGTAGAGAAATATCCTGAAGAAAAGAGACCAGGATACTGTCCTGCTCCTCCTCATCATCATCTGGCTGTTTCCTAGCAACCTTTTAGTATCATCTCAGTTTTATTTCCATTTCCATAGGGACTGAGGCAGGAGCAGTTAACAACTGCAGCACATCATAGACACAATCCACCTAGGAACAGAGAGCAGCCAGTGGAAGCTGAACTGAAGGAAATCAGAAGTTACTTCTGTGCTCACCAGAAAGTTCTTGGAAATACTTGCTGCTACACAGGTGAAGCTTCCATCTCTGATTGAAAGTTCATATCTACAGTCAGTCACTTGCAGTCTGTAGTTTATAAGCACTACTTTGTTAGAATAGAATAGACTGTTTCAGTTGGAAGGGACCTACGACGTCATCATCTTGTCCAACTGCCTGACCAATTCTGGGCTGACCAAATTAAAGGCATTGTTATTAAGGGCATTGTCCAAATGCCTCTTAAACACTGACAGGCTTGGGTCATCAACCACCTCTCTAGGAAGCCTGTTCCACTGTTTGACCACCCTCTCGGTAAAGAAATGCTTCCTAATGTCCAATCTAAACCTCCCCTGGTGCAGCTTTGAACCATTCCCACACGTCCTGTCACTGGATACCAGGGAGAAGAGCTCAGCATCTCGCTCTCCACTTCGCCTCCTCAGAAAGCTGTAGAGAGCAATGAGGTCGCCCCTCAGCCTCCTTTTCTCCAAACTAGACAAGCCCAAAGTCCTTAGCCGCTCCTCACAGGACATTCCTTCCAGCCCTTTCATCAGTTTTGTTGCCCTCCTCTGGATGCATTCAAGGACCTTCACATCCTTCTTAAACTGTCGGGCCCAGACCTGCACACAGTAGTCAAGGTGAGGCCACACCAATGCTGAATACAGCAGGATAATCATCTCTTTTGACCAGCTGGTTATACTGTGTTTGATGCACCCCAGGATGCAGTTTGCCCTCTTGGCTGCTGGGACACACTGCTGACTCATATTAGGCCTGCTGTCGACCAGCACCCCCAAATCCCTTTCTGCAGGGCTACTCTCCAGCCACTCCTCTCCCAATTTATACTTGTGCCCAGCATTACTCCGTCCCAGGTGCAGGATCCAGCATTTCGACTTGTTAAATTTCATCCCATTAATCATAACCCAATGCTCTAATTGATCCAGATCCCTCTGCAAGGTCTCTTGTCCCTCAAGAGAGTCAACAGCACCTCCCAGGCTGGCATCATCAGCAAACTTGCTAATGGTGCATTCAACTCCTGCATCCAGATCGTTGATAAATATATTGAACGGGACTGGCCCTAGAATTCAAGCCTGAGGAACACTTGCTCATGACACTTAATTATTCTTTAGATACAACCACTAATAAAACCTTTACTCTCTCCAGTTGTCCTGGGGAGTACCCTTCCAACCTTGTACATAATGGGCATCAGCCCATTACACAAGTGTTTCATACCTCATGTTAATTAGACAGTACAGTAGGTATGGTGAGCATCAGTCTTTCAGAAACACAGATTAGTTCTTCAGCCATATGAATTGGAGAGAGTAAATAAACCCCTCACTACCCTGAGTTCCTATGTCACACCAAGGCAAATTAATGGACTCAGGTATGTAGTAGTCAAGACTAGGATATTGAAAATTCATCAGTGGTTACAGATAGACACTGTGGTCTATAACTGTGCTCTGCTGTCAGAATTAAATTTTCTGACATAATGGTAAAGTTTGTTTGTGCTGAAAACAGCAGGTTTGCAGTAACTAGGTTCTATAATAGAGATAGTTTTTATAAATGTTTTGATTTTGTATGTTTTTTTGTTCATTTGCGTATTTATTTCGCTTACTTGGAATATTTCTCTGTTTCTCATCACTCTTTACCCTCTGGCATGGGATTTTCAAACTGCATTAGAAGGAAATCGGCTCTCACAATTCCTTCTTTAGACCAGTGAGTGGTGAAAGGTGAAGCATGTCACATCTTGCCGAGAGTGAATCGGATGTGTCACAGTTTTCTACTTTTCCTAACACTTGCTCATGTGGTGTCATCTTTAATAAAATTTAACTTCTGATGTGGGTTCCACTACAGTCACTGGAAGTTGTTCGGTATCTTATTGTCGTAATGTGTAGGGACAAACAGAGACCATGAGCTGTCCCTAGAACTGGACAGCAGGGCTGTGCGGACAAGTTGGCAGCATGCAGCTGAGCATGCTTCTCTAAGCATTCCTGCACACTCATGCAGCATACTGGGGATACAGACCTAATTTTTTGACTGCACAGTTTAGGGGTCCTCCTGTGTTTCATAGATCAGAATTGCAGAATTTTATGCGGGGTCTCCAATGCCCATTGATTCCGCTCATTTGACTTTGTTGAGTGGTTGAGGAGTCTTGGCAGAGTTATTGCCATAGTATGAGGAAGAATTCAGATGTATCATGCAGCTGCAGTGCTTCATTTCAGTGCTGAGTTCTATAGGCTGTGTGTTCAGTAAATTACTCAGTATTGTGGTGCTAAGGGTGCTATAGTGGTGACACAGGAGTCTGTACAGACTAGGCCAGAGCTTTCCTGAGGCTATGGAAAAGCCAGAGTAGATCAGCAAGCGTACTCTCCACCAGGGAAGATTCACACCCTAGTAAGACAACTTAAAAATGGAGGGGAATGGGAGGAATAAATTCATTATAATATTTACAGGTGCACTATAGGAATTTCAACATATATGTGTAATGACTCTTACTAGAGATTAAATTATGCAAAACTCTGCCAGTCAGTAGCAAACCTTCCATAGATTTCAGTGGTTCCAGGATTTAATCAAGTCATCTCAAGCACCACAGAATTAATGCTTCTCTTTGAAAAGCGGTAATTCAAGCTTTGAGTAGGTAAAATGTTATACCTCTCGCTTGTAATGCATGAAGTGAGTCACAAACTTTAGGCTTAAGTTTACCTTTCAAGTAGTGTTATATCACTTTTTATTTGTATACATTATTTCTATCAAAGGTGCAAATTCTGAGAGTGAGGTTTTTTAGAAAACTGTAGGCCACGGTAAAGAGCCTTGGACTTCTCTTGCTCCTTTGCCAGTTGTGTTTTTATTACTCTCTTTGGCTTTGCAGCACACCTTTGAATTGCCTCTTGTACAGAATCACTGAATCGTTTAGATTGGAAGGGACCTCTGGAGAACACCTAGTTCAACTCCCCGGCTCAAGTTCATCTTCCTTTACCACAACTGTGGTCACTTTCTATCCTCTTCTCTGAGCATTGTGAGCATATCATCCATACCCATCTCTTCTGAGCCTTCTTCTATTGTAAGGGTTTGTGGCTCGATCACAGGCAGCCATTGCCTCCATACACGAGGTGACACAGTTTAGGGCCTTTCCTGAGAGTCAGGAGTGAATGGTGCTGAGGCGCTGATGCCTGTTGTCCCCTGGGTAAAGCAGGGAGTATTAACCACATCTGATGGAGAAACCCTCATACCCTTGCTCAGTCAGCGTGGAAGGGTTGAGGGCGGTGTGGGGCAAGGGCAGCTCTTGAGTGCAGAGTTGGAGTCTGGAGGACAGCAGGGGCTATGGGACCACCATGGGGGCCAGTCTCCATGGTGCCCAGCTCAGGGCTCAAGAGGGTCTGATTTCACTGCCAGGGTGCTGTGCAGGCCAGCGGCTTCCTCAGGGCTGGGGTGCTGGGGGCCAAGGGTAGGCATGGTGCGGGGGGGCAGTGCCCACACTGATGGGTTGCAGCCCCATAGCACCTGAGCCACGTGAGCCAAGCAGGGTGGTGATGGCAAGAGGCCTTGCTGACAGGCTGATGAACATAAGCCAAAAACAAGGTAACCATCCAGCGCCAAGGACAAGCCAGGAAATCCAAATAACTGTTCAGGAACAGGGCTGAAGACCCTGCAGCATCTCTGGAGGGTGCTAAAATGGGGTTCTGGGTTGTAGGCAGGGTGGGCATAGCCCTGGAGGAGCTGAGCAGGGACAGTCAGGTCCACCAATGCTCTCACAGCCCTGAGAAGGACTCTCTTTGTCACACAGCCCACTTTGGGATGTGTCGTGAATAAATAATGATAATTGGCTGGTGCAAAGTAAAATAGCGTTCACTCAAGCTGAGAAAAATTGAGCAATACCATTTCATTTTTGTTAAGCAAAATAAACAGTTGAGAAAAAATAAATTATACGAGAATGGCTTGTACTGGCAAAATGAGTAAGTGATGTCAATGTAACTGCAAGGTGGTCTCATTAGCAGCATGATTTTGTACAAGCTTTGCACAATAATTGTTGAAAGACTTCCAATATTATTTAGAAAGTTCAAACATACCTCTCTTAAAGTCTACTGTATTTTGGTTTAATAGTTTATTCCCTAGGGAGCTGAATTATTTATTGATTTGTTAAGGAGAACAATGATCTAAATGCAAGAACTGAAGTGTATGTAATTGAGATCCAATTGGAGAGACATTAACCTGCTCACTAAATTTAAGTGCAGACACTTAAATTGGCCCCAAGATTAAAAGAAATTCTTTTTCAGCTGGGTTCTTTCACTGCCAGAAGGTACATTTTAAGAATGAAAAGGCATAACTTTTTCCTTTTTTTTTTAATATCTCATTCTAAAAATGGCAGAGCAACAGAATGTATTTTTAAAATGACCCAATACTTGCTTACTTAAGACTATAACCTCAGACTGTATTGTAAGTACTGCTATAGCTAATATGGTTCACTAATGTAGCTTTCCCAGCATGTCACATTAGAGCAGAAGTTCTAGGAGAGTAAAGTGATGAAGGAATTTCAAGACCTGGGAAAAAAATTTTGAATCAGTATGCTTTTTAGTCTGAGCATTGGGAGAGTTCAGCACATTTTGCTACTGTCAAGAAAAGAAATTTATTGTAAATGATATGCCATTAACCTTTAAAAGTAACTTTCCTTTAGCAGGAGTGGTGTTCTACCGGCATCTTATTATACTATCAGTTCCTCTGAGTAATTGAGGCTGTTAAACTACCTCTTAAAAATTAATTTCTCTCGCTGATAATGGGAGCATCATTGGTCCCTGAAAGAATAAACTATACTTGAATTGACTCAGCCTGGAAGTACTGCCTTCTTCCAGTGCTGTGTTTTATGAGTAAATAGTGAAAAAGCATTTGAGCTTTTTAAAAGAAAAGTGTTCTCATCTGTTTGACTTCCACAAGATATAATTAACTGAATTCCCAATTGGGCAGTTTGAGCAGTTTCCTTTCTTCGAATTAAACACTGTCAGTAGGTTGGTATCCCTCTAAATAGCTTGTGAGCCCTACAATCGTGCTTGCTTTGATGCTGCTTCCAAAGCTACTAGAATGCATCCAAAGTGGTACCGTGTATGATTAGTTAGGCTTTACCTGTTGCGCAGGGTCATTTATCTGGAACCATATGACTTTGCACTGGTAAATGATAGGCTCATATTAATGTCTTCAGCCCCACTGAAAGAAAAGTCACACCATGGAAGACATTAAGTGTGGGCTTAGATATACTGTGCTAAACTTAATTCTGCTCTGTATTTTCATCTGCAATTCCGTATATACTCAAGATAGAATCTGACATCAATTTCTCTTACACAGTGCCCTATATATCTATTGGATTGTGCAAATAATAATAAAAGTTATAAAATTTCCTTGAAAAAATAGAATGATTCTTCTCCATGTGAGGTCATACTTTTAAATCCCTTATGAGCAAAAAGCAAGAACAAATTCAAGCTCAGGGAATAGTGTTATTAAAAGCTTCCCTGTTTCTAACACATATTCATTCTCCCTCCATCTTCCTCCTTTCTCTCTTTCCCTCTCCAATTCTACCCCTTACTTCCTTTGTGCTCTTATGTCCTCTTTTTTTTCTTTTCTCTCCATATGTTGTTTTCTCTGTCCTTTGCCTTTGTTCATTTTCTTTGTTTCTCCCCAGGGTATCTGGTGCGAAAATTTATTAGCAGTATAATTTGGACCTACTCAGCTAATTTTGCCGTAAGGTTGCCAGAGATACGTGGAAATGCTCTTGTGCATGATCACAGAAATGGTCATACTTTGTTGTTGTAGTTCTAGCTGTTGTTTTTAAAGTATCGATCTCCTGTTTGTTTGAGGCAAAAATGAGAGTTAATTAGAAGCTTGGGATTCTCACAGTCCGAACCCAAATTTAAAGCACACTTGTGTGTAATGTGTTGTAGTTAACAGAGATTTATTTCTGTTTTGTCTCCCATTTATGATGGATTGGTTCCATGTTGTAGGACTTCTTGTCTTTAGTAAAGGATAAAGTAACTTTATATTCTGCAGGTTACAGCTTTGTTTGACCAGTCAAACACTGTAAGTGTGAAAACTCCTGCGGTCTTAAATCTGGTTACAGAGCTTGGCTGAGAAGATTTAGATTACACTTAGATTACAAGGCAATGGCTGTAGTCCTGTGTTGGATAATGACATTCTTAATTTTAAAAACCAATGGATAAAGGCTAATTAAAGCAAAAATGACGTGACTTTGCATGTCCAGTATACAGTATAGTATTTTTGATTTTGAGTGAGCGTGGAATTCAGCCTCAGGAACAATCCTAAAGCAGCTTGCTATCTGCCACACTTTGACCTTAGAAACACCTACACCTACCTTAAAGATGATATCAGAGCCTAGGAGCAGAACTGCAATCATTGTATCCATGCCTGGAAGATATATGCTTTCCTTCAAACACTGAACTGTATTAAAGTTAGTTGATTTGATCAGCTTTCAAAAAGTGAGTCCCCTTCTCTTTTGGTCTCCTCCATTCTCTGCACTGCTTCTGCACAATTTCAGTACGGTAACAGAAAAAAAAAAAGTCCAAGTCAGAGCCCCTGACTCTTCTATAGAGCAGTTTGCTAACACTTACTGTCATACTCATTTTCATATAGGTAACAGCAAACACTGGGATTTTTGTCCTAAATAAAATATTATGAAGATAAGAATACAAAACTGCAAAGCACATAAGTGAACTGAGAATTTTTGTCATTTTTTACTTTACTTTTATCTCACTTACCAAGATTATAGATTCAAACAACCATGGCAGGGAATCAGGATTCAACAATAAGAATTATAATTTATTAGGAATATCTAAAAAAACATGAATTCCTGCAAAGATATGAAAAGCTTCCACCAAACTATAGACCAGCTGCAATGAAAACATATCTTACTTCTTTCCAGCTTAGTTTGCAAGCTGCTAGCGATTCCTTGTCATTCTCCATTCTAGAAGAACCACGCCTAAAAAAATTAATTCTTCTGGCCAAACCTGTGGAAAATGGAATATTTTCAGAAGGAAAAATTCAGATGGCTATGATTAATGAGGTCTCCTGATTCCTGGTAATATATTTTAAGAAATTACCATCCTTATTTATTTTTTCCACATTTTTTTCTGCCTTAGTAGCAGAAGTAAATGTATATTATCCTCTTGGTCATGACACACTGTGGCTCAGCATGTCATCCTAAACTGAAATGAATGTCTTTTAAGTTAATGTCATAGGTTGTGAACTGTGGCAACTCAGAAGACAATGCACTTTCACTTTTGTTAACAATAACAGCCAGCAGTAGGTCAATACATATAGGAAGACAATAACATCTTAAAAAGCCACTGTTAATCGGTTAGAGCCCTGCCTCCATACTGATATAATGAAATGAAAATAAGGCTCAAGCACCTGTTGCAATGGCTAATTATTAATACAGAGAAGTCAGTATGAGCAGGAAAGCAGTAAAAGACCCATCCCATGAACGATATTTTCATTAAGCAGAAGATATTGGGCATCTGGGAGCAAAATTGCCTGGAGAAGAAGTGATGGGTGTCTCATGCACAAAACCAAAACAAGAGAAAACTTAAGAAGGAGGAGAATCATCTTCCAGTCCATCCAGCAGTATGACAGCTCATGAACTCTGTTACATGTCAAGAACCTCAAGGAGTAAGACTGGGAGAGAGATGTGGAGAAAGAAGCAGCTTTCAGACATCTTTTGTCATCAGTGGGTTTCTTGAAATCCTTGAGCATCTCAGCTAAACTGCTATTTTAGAGGGTACTGTTGCCAACCGCTTCCATGAGCTATCATAGCACATATGTATATTAATTGCCAAAGGTGTCAAATAAATGCTCTGCATCTTGGCTTTCTTACACAAGACAGCCTACACAGAATGTGTTTTTTACTTTGTTATAGGCTGCTATACTTCAAGTGAAATAATATACTGGGTTTGTGCCGTTGACTTACACCCTGTGCATCCTACTTATGCCAGTAGATTTATGCATTACTGACAGTAGGCACAGACCATAATCATATATTTCCTCCTTTCATTTTAGTGGAGTAAAATTAATGTGTCTGATTAAAATATCTTCACAGACTGACAGGGACAGCAGTATCACTACAAGGGAGGTTCTCCTTGTGTTCGAAAATTACCTGAGGGGTTTCAGATGGTCTTTTAATTAATTTATAATAACTTCTGAGTATAAATGACAATACAAAATCAAGTTATTGAGACAAAATGCCCGCATGCCATTTGAATTTTATTCAGTAATTCGACAGGCCTACTGAATTGGGATTGCCTCAGCATGTGGCAGAGATTCAAGAAATTTCCAACATAGAATAGGTGACTGAGATGGCATTTTACACATTACACTACTTGAGACATTAATCTATTGGAACATATGTATTACTACAGGCCTAATTTTAAAGAATGTGTGTTTGCCCTTGTTTCATCATTACCTGTACATTTGAAAGATGATGCCAAAATTGCCTTTGTGAATACATTTACAGGCAGATCTTTACACCCATTTTGAACATACTGAAGGTGCCTGCACAGTGGTGCAAGTATAATTATACACGTAAAGCAAATAGGAAAAATGTTACATGTGCAAATTTATTTTAAAATTATATTTCTGGCAAGTACATGAAAAAGGATTGAGAGTATGTTAGAATATCTGAAAATAATTGCCACTAAATTTAATCAGTTATGTGGAATCTGAAGAAGTCAACCCAAGGTCAGCTTAAAAAGGAAATGAACGATTTAAGCAGCCATTGCACAGGACCAGATGGCATGACTGCGAGGTTAAAAACAAGAAAGGACAGAGTTCTTTAAAGTTGTGTTAATTTGTTAATGTATGTATACTAGAATCATGTAAATGAAAGGTTCACTGATTATTTACAAATTAAATTTACTAATTTCCTAATTGCTGAAGGGAAAGAATGGAGATAAGAGGCTTAAGACACACACAACCTTTTTTCTATTCCTGTGAACAAACAGTCCATATTTTTTCTTCAAAATTTTCATATTGTTCATAGACATCTCCAGCTTTCCAGGCTCCCTCTACTCATTTCAGAGTGTAAAGAAGAACAGGCAGACTGCATGTCTGCTCCTGTCACTTCCTGCTAGCCTCTTTACAGAGATCTTCAAGGTTATTTCCATCTTATCTCTATTTATCCTACATTTTAATAGAGATAGGAAAATACTCATCTGAGAATTAAACATGCATAATTTGTCCTTGTCTATCAGGTTTCTCTTCAGACTATCAGTTCCCCTTGTTGTGTTCATCTCATCATCTCACACCTGTACTCCAGACAATAACTTTATATTCCTTGAAACTATTCTTGACTTTGCTGTCACTTAAGACGTTTGTCTTTCTTGACACCAAAGGACACTGCATTTGTAATTTAACTACTCTTCTATTAATAAATTAATAGCTCATAGTTGTAAGGGGCCAGAAGTCAAATGCTAGTCAGAGACCTGTAAGAAAGAGCATTGTACCTGAAGCCAAGTACTGCTTTGGAAGCTAGCATATAAGATATGGGAGAAATAGGCACTGTTTGAATAACGCATGACCAGCAGCACCTTGGTTTTTGACTTTTTCATCTGATTATACTGTTATGTAGGATGATAATTTTCAAGGAAGACCATCTGATAAAGATGAAGGATAGTCCAGTGTCTATAGAAGTAGCCTAGAAACCAGGAGAGCAAGGCCCTTCTGTGTCTCATGTCCCCATCCATAAACAGGGAGTTATAGTAATCTCCTGCTCACTGAGGTAAGCAAAATAGGCGTAAATACAGTTCAGAAACTAGGGTGAAGTGCTGATACTGCTGCTGCACTGTTAATGTATGTGTGAATGTGTGGGTGAAGGAGGAAGATATATAAATACCTATGATAGGAATTTACAGAAAATGGCTTCTCCAAGGGAAAAGACTTTTGGTCACTATTATAAGGGTAAGATTGGAGAAGCGGCTTGTCATTTAAGAGTTCTTTTCTACGATTAGCATTATCACTCAGTCAGTTCGTTAGCTGCATTTACATTCCCTAATAGGATAACGTTCCTATTTAACATCAGCACCTTAAAAATCAGGCATCTTAACCCAAGCAAGGCTCTTTCCACAGCAGCTTAGGCACCTTGTGAGGGCAATTAGCTCTTACAAAGAGTTAAAATCATAGGATAATTCAGGATGGGAGGGGCCTCAGAACATCTCCAGTCCAACCTACTGTTTCTCAGGGTTTTATATAGTTGAGCCTGGGAAACCTCCAAGGGTGGAGACAGCACAACCTCTCCAGGCAACCCATTCCACTCTCTGGCTGTCCCTAGCAGAAAACATTTCTCCTTATATCTAGTCTGAACCTCTTTTGTTTCAACATATGCCCATTGTCTCTCGTCCTTCCACTGTTCATCACTGTGAAGAGACTAGCTCCACCTTCTCAATGACCTCCCCATAGCTACTAGTGGGCTACTGTTCGGCCCCCCAAAGCTGCCTCTTCTCCAGCGGAGTTCCCTCTACCTCTCCTCACAGGGCAAGTGCTCCAGCTCCCTGAGCATCTTGGTGGCCTTTGCTGGGGTCTCTCCAGTTATTGATGCCTTTCCTGGGCTGGGGGGTGGGGGATGAGGGGAGGAGAAGGAAGAGCCTCCAAAATGGACACGGTATCTAGATGTTTATTAAATATCGAGTAAAGGAAGGTAATCGCTTCCCTTGATCTCCTGGCTGAGCTCCTGTTAATACAGCCTCCGATGCTGTTGGCCTTTGCTGCCAGGGCACACTGCTGTCTCACGTTCAGCTTGCTGTCTTCCAGGATCCCCAGGTCCTTTTCCACAAAGCTATTTCCCAGTCAGTCAGTCTCCAGCCTGTATCATCATAAGAGGTTCTTCTCTCCCAGGTGCAGGACTTCACAGTTTCATTGAATTTCAAAGGTTCCTGCTGGCCCATTCCTCCAGCCTGTCTGAAATTCAGCCTCCAGAAATCCTGAAATTGGTCTTTCACAGTTCTAGAAATTTTTATTCATGTTGTCCTTTATAAACACAGGACTGTTTTCCTCACCCAGTGTTCGAACACTGTCTATCAGCTCTTACAGCAAATGAAATAAAGAGGTTTCAAGCGATGAAAGTGCGGCATTGCTTTCAAAAAAGAAGGGCTTCTGACAGACTGGTAATTGCAGCATCAGGTATCCTGCCAGTTCTAGGTTGGCTCCTCAATACAACTCAACTTGGCAGAGCTAGCATAGACACAAAAGCTGATTAGTTATGGTTAGAATTTTTTTCAAGTTTGCCATTTTATCTTCCATTAGAACAATTGATAAAGCTCCCATTGCCTTTTGTGGAAACTAGGTTATGCCATTAGAACAATTGAGAAAATCCAGCATGTCTCATTCGGTTTTGAGGTGCTTGAGAACAGTAGCTTAAACTGGAAATCAGGTTGTTCTGAAAGAAAAGAGAAAGCTTTACTCAGAAAAAGACTGTTCAAAATCTAGAAACTAATTTCCAAATCTAGAATAGAAAATGTATTGGCCCTTGTGAAATAGGACCTCTATAATACATTTGAGGAGAGTATAAGGACAGAAAATTAGCCAGTGCATTTATCTGAGGAGTTGCTAAGAACATTTCAAGCTTAGACCTAATTTCTAGCACTTAATAATACAAAAAAGTCCAGATTTTAAAGTGTTTACTAAATAAAAAGGAGATATTTTGCATTTCTAACAATGTTACATACAGACGAAGATAAGCTGCAATCAGAATGGTGTTGCCAGTGCCAATGCAGCAGGTATTATGGTCCAGAAAATATTACATATTTTGGTGCTCTCTAACCAATTCCCTCCTGGGAATCTCTGTTTCCACAGCCTGTTGGATAGTTCAGACTGGTAAGGAAACCTCTTTGGACTATATAACTTTAATATACTTTGTTTTCTTCATACTCAGCTATCTGTGAATTCTGTCCCATTTGACAGTCTGCAGGTGCTGTTTCCCTATTAAGACAAACATTGGCAAGGTCCGCAATCATCTTCATAACATCATTAGAACAGATATTGGGTTAAATTATTTGTGTATATACAGCTAAGTACCAAACAAGACTCAAAAGCTTATATTGTCTCTATACATCAAAGTTCTGTAGTTCAGAGTTCCAAGGAGTAGGCTGAAAACCCAACTTCTAGCTCTGTTACTCAAAAGAATGAATCATGGGGCTCAAGGCCTCCCTCACAAGGAAATATTTGAGGAAGTAATCTATCTATCAGGGGGAAAGTAAAGAGACTGACCTATAACATAATAATAGAACAGGAGTATGCAATAGGAGAGGGCTAATGGATGCCATGTTATTTATAACTACAACAAAAACCACTGCTTACAGTTTATGGATAGGCACATTCAAAGTGGAAATATGAGACACATTTATATCAGGGAGACAAAATAACCATTGGGTCAATTTATGAAGGAAAGTAGTAGATTTTCTGTCCATCATGCAACATTTTAAAATCAATATTGGTTTCTTTCTAAAAGGTGTACTGTATTCAACCATAAATTATTGGACTTCATGTCGATGTTATTGGGTGAGGTCTTACCGCCTGTGTCACATCACAGGTCAGACTAAATGACTGCAGTGTTCTCTTCTGGCCTTAAAATCTATGAAGCGATCAATGACTGTTACAGGATCGCAGCCGTGGAAAAAAGTAATGATTACTTGTGGTTGAAAGGAAAAGGAGACACCATGTGATCTGATAGGCCTGTTCAGTCAATACCCGCCTATGGAGACTTCCAGTACTCATAAGGCAAAAAGTGACCATATCTACCCACCCTGTGCTTTCTGCTTTTAGATTCAAATTCAGTATTTTATCATTTTCACTCTCCTGCATAGAATGCAATGGGTTCAGTTAAGATGTCATTTCATTTCATGGAAATAGACACAAGTACTAAAATAGGACTGGCATTTTAATATATATAAACAATGGGTGCTTTTCCTTCCTGTAGTTCGTGATCACTGCTCTATTTTACCAGCTTTCTGATCTGTCCCTTTCCCTCTGAATACCATTTCTCATTTTTTCCCACTCCCTCTCCAACCTTTGGACTAATGCATCATTAACAACTTTGCATTTATTTATGATTTAAGGAAAAGATAGCTGAAAAAATAGAAAAAAAGATTTATGATTGAATGACAGAACTCAGCACCTCTCGCAGTCATGAGTTCAGTATGTTCTCCTTTGCACTCTACACGATACCAATAGCTTCTCCAAGAAACAAATGAAAGAATTTTTTTTTTCTTTGAGGTTGCAATTAAAGTGCTTTTGAGATTCATTATTCTTTGCTTTCCTAAATCTTTTGCTTGTCTTGGGACACAGAGAAGTACTATTTATTTTAAGAATAAAATTATGAATTAGTGTCTTGTTCAGACAGAAAAACTCTGGAAAGACCACAGTCTGACCTTGTATATTATGTGCTATCTTAATTAATTTAGCTGTAAATTAGCCTTCAGGATTTCCATGCAGTCTGTCTAAAAGGTCATTAGAATACTAATAAATTCTCTTGTCTTCTTTAGCTATTCTACGTACAGTAGGCTGTGTAGTAAGAAGTGACTGAACTTCCTTTGAGACGTTTACTCCAAAACAATTTTTCTCATCAGAACTATGTGTCACATGGAGTTTAAGGAAAGTGCATGTTTTAAAAAATATGAATAAGTTCTGGATGCTACTTGTGAGAAACCTGCATTTTATTTTCATGATGAATATCAATTTCACCTATTGAGTGCAGAGCACTGTGACAGGATGCTAATGGAAGATGGATTTTTATATATATATATATATATATATATATATATATGTATATTTCCAGGATCCTGAGGGGAAAGGAGACAGGAGGATGGAAGGAATATCTCATGTCTCTCTGTGAGATGTTGCTGGATGGGAAAGACTGTCCCTGGTCCAATCTCATTCAAAAAATCTGTTTCAAAAATTGAGTACATGGGTTACCCCTCTGAGTTGATACCTTTTCATGTTTTGTACTTCACAAAAAAATTTCTCAAGCAGCTGTATAAAAGGATCTTGTACATGCATGGGAATTACTTTAAATGACATTCTTATCATGAAGTACAGTTATAACAATCACACCAAAATCCTGTCAGTCTTAAAAGAGCTGACAGTTCAGACATGATTTATAGAAGTGCAGGTAAAATGCTACAATCTTATTCTGTGGCATTGTATCAGCGGTGTGTAGATTAAATGATTCTTAATAATATGCTTTGCTATAGTACAAGATGACAGCTCTTCTTACAAGGATTACGAAGTATTGTATGAATCTATGCTGTTACTATCTACATAGAGTGACGTGCCGTTGAACTGCCAAAGTAAGATGTAGCTCATCTGCCTGGTCTCACACCAAAAGAATTCATAGAACTCCGTGAAAAGTTGGGCAGAATTGTTTGGCCTTCATTTAATTTTAAAACCTTTTTCTTTCCACAATATGTATTGCAAAAAAAAGAAAAGAGGCATGAAAAAGCTGTAAAAAAATGTTGTCTTTGTCCTTGTAGATTATGAACCCATATAGTTCAAATTCTGAAGGACTAAATTAAAAGAATAACCATGAGTGCATTATCTGATGAATTATCCAATATATCCTGTAAGTTTTGTTGGTAATTGTAAATTTACTTAGCATCTGTAATAATGATTTGGGGAAAAAAAATAGAATCAAAAGATATATTCATAGCTGTTGCTATCAAGGGTATCAAGAGAGAAATTTAAAACCTGAACCTTGTGAAACCTGATAAATGTGTAAAAAAGATCAACATAAATTCATCTTGGAAGAAAAAAATTATCTAAGAAAACCATCACAGATGAGATTACTTAGTAGAAAGGAAATACTTAAAAAGTTGTGCAATCAAAATAGATGTGTGGTCAATAATTTTAATATCTTATGATACCCATTTTTAAAAAGCAGCTTCAGACGTGGTCGTACATCTAGAAGTAGTACCTAAGACTAATTAGAACACATTGTCTCACTATAACCATGGTGTCCTGGTTTCGGCTGGGACAGAGTTAACTCTCTTCTTAGTAGCTGGTACAGTGCTGGGTTTTGGATTTAGTGTGAGAATGATGCTGATAACACTCTGATGTTTTAGTTGTTGCTAAGTAGCGCTTATCTTAAGCCAAGGACTTCTCAGTTTCCCATGCTCTGCCAGCAAGCAGGTGTGCAAGAAGCTGGGAGGGAGCATAGCCGGGGCAGCTGACCTGAACTAGCCAAAGGGGTATTCCATACCATGGAACGTCATGCCCAGTATATAAACAGGGGGGAGTTGGCCGGGAAGGGCGGATCGCGGCTCTGGCATCTGTCAGCAGGTGGTGAGCAATTGCATTGTGCATCACTGGTTTTTTTTTCCTTCCCCCTCCCTCCTTTTTTTTTGTTATATTCCTTTTCATTACTATTATTATTATTATATTTCATTATTATTATTGTTAGTATTATATTTTACTTTAGTTATTAAACTGTTCTTACCTCAACCCACGAGTTCTGCCTTCTTTCCCAATTCTCCGTCCCATCCCACTGGGAGCAGGGGGGGACGGGACGTGAGGGAGCGGCTGTGTCGTGCTTGGCTGCTGACTGGGGTTAAACCACAACACATGGGCAGTAGCATTAGCTTAAACCATTCTATAATGCTTTCAGTCCTGAGTGTTTGGTTACAAAGACACTGGTACTCAAAGGAGAAAACATATGCATCCTTATACACCATATAGCACTGTATGGTTGCCGTCTGTGTCACAGTGCTATTATTTCAACCAACACTGGGAAGGGTATGTCTGCAGCTCACTGCTGCATCATATAGAGGTTCCCAGCTCCAACAAGCAAGCTCCAGAACAGGAAGCATCAGAGCGGCGGCATCAGTTTAGCAAAGTGCCTGAGTAACTAGCACTGCAAATCAGAAGAGTAAAAACATCTAGGGATATTCTCTGCTATTGAAAGCATCATACTAAGACCACTAAATGAAGGAGAGAGGTGAGTCACATAGATGTTTGATGACTTGCCACAGATTTCTCTACAATAGCTGTTGAAAACTAGGCTAAGGCCTTTCTCAGTACTGACCGTACTTTGGTCAAAATGAACACCACCATTATTCTTCTCTCCTGCTTCATATGTTTTGTTGCCAATGCCTTTGTACTCAGGGATTCAGAAGTGACTGTACTGAAGTGTCTTGAGCTCATCTTCTCATGCCCTTTTCTGTTGAGAGGAAATATTTACATTTTGCTGAACTTTTAAAAATAATAACCCTGAAAATGAAGGGAAGACTGGAACACAGGAGACTAAGGCTACATCAGCACTAGTAAAACAAGCAAGTCACTAGCATCATCTTGCACTGCTCAGTTTTTAGCATGTTCCCTGGCTTGATTTTCTCTGGCGCTAAGAAATGCGGAAACATGGTTCAGGGTCTGGCAAAACACACAGAATCAGTTCAGCTGGCCGTGTTGATAAATCTGTCCCATTTTAGGAGAAATAGGTTTGTGCATAGCCATGTGGGCATAAGCCATCCTCAGGCTCTGGCTTGGTTTTTGTTCTATATGTGTGACCTTAGATTCATTGCCATCAGCTGTCTTTCTAGAATCAGATACTTGAATTGGGTCTTCAATATCTGACCTTAATCCTCCCATCCTGGGTTAAAGATCATTTAACAAGACAGGAGGAATCTGGTCATGCTCATGGTTTTGACCAGAGGTTTCATTCCAGATTGCAGAGCACTTCCCTAAAAAAAACATTTCATTGATCATGTTGTTTCACCAAACAGTTTTGGTTCTGAAAACTCATGATTTTCTTACAGAATAATATTGAATCCAAATCTGCTCCAAAGAGCTTCCTGTTTTGTTCCAAGAGCAAAACATCACTTACCTTTGAATTATAGGTTCTTCCTTCTCTCTGTCCATATTTACTCCGGTTTTATTGTGCACAGGAAGCAAAAACGTATTTTACACTATGTATCTATTTTTGAATCATGCACTACACACTTATTTCTAAGTATTATTGATCAGCCACAGCTCATAATTTTAAAAAAGGAAATAAAATACCTAAGATCTTCACTAACGCTATTTTATGATTGAGCATTTATACACACCCAACAGTCAGAAGCTGGCTTTCAGAGTTGTTGCAACACTACCATATCCTAATTTAAGACCTGGTTTGATGAAGCCATAGGTATATGCTTACATGTGCACTGCCAAATATGATTCTAATGTAAGAAATATGGAAAATACTAGTCCAGTCCATCAGCTCCTTCCATTAATCTGTTATATCAAAGTCAGAGCTCATTCCTCTACATACCCCTATTGCTGAGTTAACATCTAAGGACAACATGCTTATCTACCAGCATTAGCAATACATGGCATCCAAAACTAGAGTAGTGCATGCACTCTCTTCTAATGTCTCTCTTGTTCAGGTGACCCAGTATTTCATATCTCCTCCAGCAGTTCTCATTCCTACCTTTCTGTCTCTTTTATCTACTAGTTCTTTCCTCTTGCCTTACAAGACTTACTAGACTCTACTACTCATGGCAAGTCTTGTTAAAAGTAGTCTGGACATTACAAAAACTGCTACATTGTTTCTAAATCAAGTTCTACCCTTTGTAGTGAAGTCACTATACAGTTTAGCTCTAGATCTAGGGTAGATCTGCAGTGTATCTACAAGATCTACACTCTATATCTAGTTCCAGTCTAGATGCCTCAGAACTGAACTTAAACTTCCTAGGTTGCCAGCCAACATTGATCATGATGTTGGTTCTTAAGGAACACCTTTTGTCCTCCACTTCAGGAGATTCTCCTCATTCCTTCCCTAAATTTCCATGAGATTTAAAAAAAACTTATGGTTGGTTCTACTTGTACATGTTTTTCTCTATGGATCATCTCCACCAAGTAAATGGTACTTCCACCTTGGAGCAGTTCTTCCTTCATTCTCCAGATTCTGCCTCCTTCTGGCCAAGGTGAAACCTTTGTCCCTTAAGTCTCTTTATAGATAAAAGTAGTGTATTTAGGAATCCTGGTAAATAGATGCAGTTTGTCAGGAGTAGCATAGCATAGCATAGCATAGCATAGCTAGCATAGAAACGGAACCTTATGAACTTTCACATCTTTCATCAGCTTTAGCTCTGATACTTCCCAATCCAAAGTTCATGGAATTTATATTCACACAGGGCTCAAGGCTTCAGAAAATACCCAGAAATAGAGAACTATGGACACATCCTAGTATCTCACATTTAAACTCCAATCCCATCTTCATATTCAAATAATACACTTACCAGTACACATACCTTGGTTTCATATGCATGTTTTTTATCAGTACACACATTTACAGAGAATATATCTTAAGTGTAAAAGGGATCAGTTCAGAAATTGATGTTCCGAAACAAATTTATTATTTTAAGACTGCTAGAATTTACCCTGCACTACTGAAGCAAATGAAGTTTTGCCGTAGACTCTCCTGAGAGCAATTCTGTAGGCTGTGTCAGTTAGTAATTGGAGGAAAATGAGGAGAATTCAAGTTACATATCAGAACAGGCCAAATATTTCAATGAGACTGGGATGAAATAATAAATAATGCATTTTAGCACATCAGTCACGGCAGTAACTTAGTTCACATCACATTCGTACAACTAGAGTGTTCCACAGCCTCAGAAGTATTGATCTCAAAGTTTTACAGAAATAGAGCTTAAATTATATTTATTTAGAGCTTAAATTATATTTATTTCTCAGGCAGTCAGTTTGTTTGAAATTTACTGGTAACATTCCAGGAGAAAGTTGGAATTGATAATTATATGTTGATGGATTATTTGAATAAAAACCTTATTTGTCAAAATACATCCTATGAAATATGGTGTAAATTAATCCAGATCAGTTACACTAATAACTGTTGGCTCTGGACTGGAAGAGAACTTCAAGAACAGCAAAAAGAACAGCCCTGGCTATAGCATACACAGCACACACAGTGAGATTTAATTTTAAAGGGTGAGTGGTTTCTTTCTCTGTTGGTTACCCTTCGGCATGTTCAATTAAAGTGCTTCCCTCTCCGCCTGCCCCTTTCACTGTTCAAGATTTTTTCTCCTGATGCAGAATGAAAATTGCAAGGCTTTTTGAATAGTTAAGTGAGTCTATTTGACAACAAGTCTAAAATAATTTCCAATAATCCACGTTATAAATGAGTCTTATTTCTATCAAGTTAGAAACATATATTTTCTATTGTAAGCAAAATGGAATCAGTTTCTGAAATTTCATCCAAGAAACAGAATTTAGTAGGCATTTAGCTTGCTGGGTCTTAGGCACTTAGCTTCTCTGGATCATAACTTACAGGAATTCAGTTATGATCCATAATTAAACTCTGTCTAAACTGGGGAGGTCTGATTCTCTGTCTTCTGTCCCCCCTCACCTTTATCAGAACACGTGTTTACCAGTGCAAAGTAATTCCAGAATGGACATAGACCAGCACGGTTCTGATGTTGTAGGTTTTTACACCAACTTAGCAGAGTTGTGAGTGGTTACCTGAGATGTAATATAGTGAGAACAATCCTGAGATGATCGTGTTTGCATTATATCTTGTATCATTCAATAAAAAGGGAATAAAAAACAACACCTGCCATAATTATTACCATTACTACTTACAAACATTATGAAAAGTCCTGAGGCTTCATGTTTTGAGGCTTAAAGAAGTCTCTAGCTGTGAGATATGGAGAAAAGACCTAACTGAGGAAAGCACATATTTAGAAAAAACAATGGGAGTTTCTAAAATCTTTCTCTAAGTACTATAACATTGGTTACAAAAAGAGGCAACAGATTGCAGTAGAGAGCCTAGGAATCTCCTATAGAACAATAATTCCTATTTCATCCGAAAGTGCTTTAGAGTTGTAAAGGTCATTTTTGCAAACTGTTACTCTTATGACTGGATAGCCTAGATAAGTAAAGAATGTAGATGTGAATCAAATAAAGAGTACAGAAGTGAATTGAAGATGAAGGATCAGCCCCTTATTTAATGAACACTGAGTTAATTGAAGCCACAAAAAAAAAAAAATCAGTTTGGAGTTAAAATGCAGCATCAGATCAATGGCACATAGCAACAAAATAGAGAAGTTCAAAGGTGAAAAAGGAAGCATATCTTTTCCAGTTGGAATTGCAAAAGCAATATAGACAGGTATTACCCACATGAAAATTGGCTAAGGCACTGACATTAATTTCATAAAACTCAGCCTGTGTTGAACCTCTTTCTGGTTATTCTTTTGCTTGTTTTTGCTAAACTCATTAGCTAGGCACTTGAGAAAATTTGCACTCAATAATTAAGTGCTCAGTAAATTGCTCAGTCCCTGTGACGTGTTATGGCCCAGAACCAGAGTTAAAGAGGAAACAGGATTTTAGAGCTTTTGAACAAATGAAAACGTGGTCTTGAATCCTTTAACAATGTTGTTTCAATTAATAGAACTTACTTGCTGGAACCAAAGTTTTTAGGCAGGTGCACAGGTTAGACTTACCCTTCATACCTCCATACTAACAACTCAGAAAGGCTGGGACAGGGACCAGGTGTTGGCTCTGCACCTGGGATTCACTGAGCAGGCAAATAACTCCATGCTCATTAGCAGCAAAGCAAAGGTGATTGCAGAATCCAGGTGGGTATGAAGATGCTTGTTTTCATGCACAAGTTCAGGCTTTTGACCTGAATGAATACAAGACTCTGTCCCTTTGCTCATTATTTTTTCAGGAAGTAGCACAGCCCTCGATAAAGTCCCTTCTTTGCATACTTTTTAGGTTACTGTTCTCTGGTAAATTAACATAGAAAATGAAACTAAATTATCTGAAACTAAATATTACAGTTGTAAAGATTCCATAGGCTGAAACTACTCATACATGCCAGAATTATTGCATTACAAGATTTGTGTATTCTTGTAATGCTTTGCATTTGAATAACATTGCTCAAATTAAACATTATTTCAGGCACTATTTCCTCTTTATCCTATAGGCAGTCACTTGTGCATGTTCTTGGAGGACTGTATTTTATTCTGTGCCTAGTAAACCATTTCTGTGAAAAACCTCAATAATCAGTCTGTAACTGAAACACAGCTCCAAGTCACCATATAGACCTGTAATACAATATTTATATGACAGCACATTTTAACTACAGAGAGCAATGCATTTAGAAATAAATGGCAACGGTATCTTCTCCAGGAGCTATTTTCCTTGATACAACTTTCTTCCTAAACCCTGAAAATTAAATCATATTGTGTCTTTGCACCATTTATTTCTGTTTCTGTTTTTGTCATACAGATTAAAAATCCACAAGCGTTTGTCACGGTCTGTATTTACTGTTACTTCTTCAGTTCTTATTCCTCTTTGCCATTCCCAAGTTTTGTGCTCTTTTTCACTGCCATTAGGATTATACATATGTGTACACTCCCTCCATTTTACTAGCCCATCCTTCAGGTGCAGAATTTAGTGATAATCCTGTCTGCACACTCTGTGGGTACCTGAACTTCTTCAACATGGGTACCTCAATGTCAACTTCTTGTTCTCATTTCTCCCATGACCCTTTCTTTCCTCTATGTTTTGTCCATACATCATTCTAGAAATAGCTACAGATCTTCTACCCTTTCCTTTAAATCCCTTCTGAATAGCCTATTCTTCCGTGATGCCCACAAGAATCTCATCAGTCGTTTATCTACTTAGATATGTTTTATCCATTTACCTAGATAACATAATAAATAATCCTGACTTGGATCTATCTTGCAAAACATTAGCCAAGTTGTGACAAGGGTCTGATCCCAGTATGAAGGGAACTCCTGTATGTCTATTGTTCTGTCCTTCTGCCCTCATTCCTTATTTTCATATTCTTTATGTCACATGCAGAATAATTTGGCATATTTTCTTTGGGTAAGGATCCTTGTGTTTCAGCACAAATATTTGATCATTCTTGGGCATCATTAAATTACAATATTAATTAGTTTTTTGCAACAGGAAACGCAAACATATGTCAACTTGCAAAGACAAAAAAGCTCATTTTTCCCTGTATTTGTATTCCTCTAATTATAAATATGGTACTAAGTATATATTTTTAAATACTTTCCATTCATTACATAGTTTAATAATATTTTGAAGACCTATTCAGTACTTGGAGAAAGTAGTATCTACTGTTGTCAGTCTAAAGAATAGACAGCAAAGAAGCACAAAACAATTATACTCAGGCTTTGAGCTACACAAAAAAGAGGTATGAAATAGTATATGAATAGATTACAGGTCAGATAGGGATTTATCTGCAAAAGAGAAACATTTTCTGCTAATGGTGTAATAAATGTACACAGTGACAATTACTAAAACACATGCATCAGAACAAAGGGAAGATCACATAAAAGTGTGATCAATATAAATTGTAAAAAATGTGGTTCAATATAAAATGTATTTGGAATTATGAAATGTAGCGCTAGCTTAAAAACTGAAAAAAAAGGAACTAAGAAAAATAAATGACATAATTCGAAGATCGTCTGTGCAGGGTTGGAGATATAATAACATTTTATTTGGGAAATGGCATGTGATCTTACAAATGAAGACACCTATCATGGCACTTCAGGGAACACAGTGAGAATGTTAGCATCTAACTCCAAGAACCCATTCAGAATGTAAAACACTTTTGAAGCACTGCTTCATCTCATGGAGGTCTTTCCCTTTTGGGATCACAAAACCCTAATTAAAATGTCAGTGCCCACACATACTCCAAAATGTGTCAGGAATACAACTTTAAGAGGTAATTTTCCTGTTAGTAAAGTGTGTGCTGAGTCACACAACAAATGTGTCTTTTCTTCTTCTTTGCCCGCTTTTTATTAGTGTGGACTACCAGTGGGATGGCTCTTGCAGAATCTCTCTTAGTCAGCAGGACAGGACCTGTCCCTTCCTCCCCTGCATTGTCAAAAGTCTGTGTTATCCCTAGTGGCTATGAGGGAAGAAACACATGGAAAGAAAGGGAAACTGAGGTATTTTGGACCGTCACATAAGCAGCAGCTCTTGGCAGAATATCAAAACCCCGTGCACAAGCACAGGAAGCGAAGAAGCTGTTGAGAGTCTCAGATAATTTGTATATGATGGCACACATTGATGTCTCGTCTTCCTCCTCTATAAAGATGTTCATAGAATATGAATGAATGAAAAAAAATGGCTATTAGGGATCTTAAAAACAGGAGCTGAACAGCATATTTGATTAAGGTCTACTGTGCAGGGCAGTTGTTTGCAAACGTCTCTGTGGAGTTATGTTGTGTTTCTCCATTCTGAGCTGTAACTTCCTTATTATTCTGAGCATTTCATGCTTAAAAAGCTTTCTGTTCATGATATGTTATCCCACACCCACTCATTTTATTCATTTTTAAAACCAAATTACATTCCTCTTGTGAAATTTCAGTACCATATGGCCTACACAGTGTACCTGTAATGGGCAGTATTTCTTTCTTTTGGGTATGTGCTTGCCACCTTATTCTAATTTTGTTGAAGCATGATGCCAAATTCTCTTGGGAAGTCTGGCTAATATAACTCATCAGGCCTAGGGGTTTATGTTATACCCATGGCAGTAGGGTATGACCACCTATTCTATTAAACTGGCAAAAATGAGGATTCAAATCTTTGTGCCTTAATATCAAACTTGGAAGAAGACACTCCATGTTTTAAAATCACAGCAGGTCACTATGTTAAAAACCATCAGTTTGAGACAGAAATCACACACGTTGACTTATGCAGACCAATATAACCTGTTTTCCTCTAACTTGGTTTATTTCAATATTTTCATCAGAAAGTATGCAGTATTTCTGTAATAACTTGTGTATGATGTATAAGTACTTCAAGTCCTTATAAAAAGTATCTTTTTCTTTTCTCTCCCCAGTAAAAATCAGTTCTTCCTGTCCTGAATAAATCTTAGTAAATGTTTATATTTTGCAGTCAAAATATCCTCATTACTTGTGACAATGACTCATGTTATCCTTAATTACATGATGGATTTTTTTAAAAATCCTAAGATATATAGTTTGGAAACTAACCAACTTTAAAAAAATAGATGTCACCATCTTTAATGTGATATGAAATTAATTTCAATTTGAGAAAAGTGATACTTTCTGTCATTTTACAATGCAGGTGATTTCATATAGTAACTGTTTCATCAGAAGACTGAAATATCATACCTGTTCTGATAAAAAGTATATACCCTTATATTTGAATATAATTTCAGAAGCATGTTTCTAATATGGCTTCTGAATATAGCTGTAATAAATAGTTTGATACCTGGTTTTTCCGTGTAACTTGTACGTAATTACAGTCTTGTTCTTAGAATGAAAGTTAAGCATTGCCTTGACTTGTTTACTTTTATGTTTTCACATTCCAAGGGGATGAATTCCATAATTCAAAATTTTTATCGTCTTCCACAGACAATTTAATTTGCACGTTACTCATTATTTTAGGATAGTCACAATAGTCTCTTAATTATGCAGCCTGTGGTGAAAGCATGCACTTGATAACCGAAACAGTGTTTAAAAAGAGATCAATTCTGATATCAAAATATGCAGAAAGGAATATTAGAGATTTTCTAGCTCTGAAACCAGAAACACAAAGAAAGGAAATATAATAGCAGTGATGGTGTGTATATATATATGTGTAATATTTTTGTTATAATATGACACTACCTTCCTCCTGTTTGTCTTGAACAAGGCCATCACAACAGCTGCTCTCTGCTGATGTTTCATCATGCAGCTGTTCCATCTACCAGTCTTAGACTCCTGATATCTAAGGGACAGTGAGGACTGCCTGCGTGTTCTCTTCTCAGCTCAGCCACCCTCCCATACTGAATTTTTCTCCATTCCTCTTTTCAATTGGTTGCATGCTGCTTCTGCTGCATGCTATTATCGCTCATGCGATATTACAGATTTTGTGACATCCATTCCTAAGAGTAACAAATGTCAAGTCATGGATTGGAATAAAAGGGAGATGAATCTGTACCAAAGAAGGGAAAGGAAGGAGGGAGTTAGAGAATAAGCAGAAAAGAAATGTGCGGTTCAAATGTAGAGATAACTTGGATAACTTCCAGAAGGTAAAAGGAGGAAAAGAGAAAACACACATAATAAAGGAAGCATTCAAAAGGTAAAAGTAAAGTGAATACACAAAAAGATAATTTTAAACCATATTTATTATTGGTACAGAGATTCTTAACCCAGCACAGCAAACATAAATGAAAATCTGCATCCACTCTTACATCAAGTTAATCCAGGTCATAACAAATTTGCTTTTGTTTCACCTTTGTTAGAATAATAATGTATGTTAATATAGATGGTGTGTACAGATTTTAAATGTAAATTTTCCAGGTGTATTTTGAGTGCCTTTCATTTCAAATATAATATCTTTGGCAGCAGAGAAGATAACCAGAAAAAAAAAAAATCAGCAGCTTTTTGTTGGCAAAGCATAGGTATAAAATTGGCAACATTGACAAAAGTAATTACAGGATAAAATTGATGTCCTTCTACTTAAAATAATTTTGTGGAATGAAGTTAAATTTTATAGTTTCTGAAGTATGTACAGTTTCTTCCTCATGACATCTTTACTTAAACTAGAAAAGACTACCTTGCGTGCTGCATTGCTATGCTTGTTGGATTAAATAAATTAGATTCAAAATGAAGCCTGGGGAAAGTACTGCTGTATTGTCAGTCACTTGAGCATGATTAACTTGCTTTTTAAAATGGCTTGGTAACATAACAAGAGTTCTGTATTGCTTGATTAAATAATACATAGAATTAATGGGATGAATCTTGTTCTGGGGTGCAATCCATTAAAAAGTATACTTTTTTTTTCTTTCTGCTACGAGGTTTTTTTGTTTGTTTTTTAAAGATTTTATAAATCATACAGGTAAACCAGAAAAAAGTAATATCAATTTCATGTGCAGTTCGTTTTCCCTTGATTGCACACTAAATCATTATATTTTAGTTGCTACTGTTATAGGATATCAGTGAACGTATTCCTCTTTGCATATGCAAAAATGTGGAAAAGCAAGCACTTAAGTCAATGTAACTGTGAGCAGAAATTAGCTTACTCTTTTTTTTTTTTTTTAAATAAGGTGGAACTGAAGTCCTGCTGAAATTATTTAAGAAGCCTGTGATACATTTCAGCAGATTTGAGTATTAAATCTAGTGCTCTCGCAAAATCATTAGCTACAGTCCTCTCTGATTTCAGTTCAATGTAGTACTCTCATTTAAATCCTTCAGTAGATTCCAGTTGCCTAGACCATGCAAGATGACCCAACTGAACTGGCAATTTTATCTGAATGAAGACTACAGGAGTCAGCTTACAGACTATTTTCTGGTTTTACCATAAATATTCACCTAATCCTTCCTGTGTTTCATATACTTCTTCGATATTTATTGAGTAAGAACCCTAGGATAGTTGAGGTAGGAATGGACCTCACGACATTTCTAGTCCAATCTCCTGCTCAAAGCAGTCTCAGATCTGAGGTCAGGCTAGGTTGCTCAGGGTTATGTCCAGTTGGGTCTTGAAAACCTCCAAGGATAGAGACTGCATAACATCTCTGAGCAGCCTGCTCCATTGCTTGGCTGTCTTCAGGATGAAAAAGTTTCTCTTTATATCTAGTTTGAACCTCTCTTTTCAGTTTGTGCCCATTGTCTCTTGTTCTCTCACCATGTACCACTAGAGAGGATCATGGCTTAGTCTTCTCAATGACCTCCTCGTAGGTCTGGGGGGCTGCTAAGTGCCCCCAAAGCCACCTCTTCTCCAGGCTCAACAGGTACCAGTCCCTCAGCTTCTCCTCACAGGGCAAATGCTCCAGCCCCCTGAGCATCTTGGTGGTCCTTCACTGAACTGACTCCAGTTTACCAGTCTGTCTTGTACTGGGGGACCCAAAACCTAGCCACAGAATCTACGTGTCATCTGAGTGCCGAATAGTGGGGGATAATCACTTCCCCGGATCTACTGGCTATTCTCCCATGCAGCCCCAGATGCTGCTAGCCTTCTTTCCTGCCAGCGCACACTGATGGCTCACATTCAGCTTGCTGTCTGCCAAGATCCCCAGGTCCTTTTCGGCAGAGCTGTTCCCCAACCAAACAGTCCCCAGACTATATCATTGCAAGGGATCTTCTTGCCAGGTGCAGGACTTGGCATTTGTTGTTGAATTTCAAAACCTTCCTGCTGGCCCATTCCTCCAGCCTGTTTAGGTCCCTCTGAATTGCAGCCCTGCCCATTAGCACTTACTTGTTCCTCAGGGCAAAAAAATAAAATCTCGCCAAAACACCCCTCACCAAGAAACACCTTAGTCACCTGAAGACAGAAGTCTTTGAAAGTTTTTCCAGTTGAAGAGATGACAGAGAGTATCTTCTCATATGAATTTTGGTCAAGTGTCTGGCTTTTCTGATACACAGCTCATACAGATTCTGTGTGCTAAATGTGAAAATGTTCAGCACTGAAAGAACTTTATTTAGGTTATGGTCTGGGGCACAAATATAGCTTTATGGCTTTACAGGCACAAGAGACTCCTGGAGAAGGAGTTGTGTCCTGTGTGAAGTGCAGCAGCCTCATAGCTGGTGTAACTGGTGCAAGTGGGTAATGGTCATTCACGAGTCAAGCTAACAGTCAGAACCGGAGAGCTGATGAAGGCTAAGCCATTCTTAGTCCACTCTAACATGAATTTTTACTGAAAGAGCAATTTTTGGTGCCCTCACATGACCTTCACTGCTGATTTAGTGCAACTTTAGGGTTTGCTTTGCTTCTGAATAGGGCTGCTTCAGAAAAACATGGGATCTGAACCACCTTTGTTGAAAGCAGTATCAAGTTTGAATCTTCAGATAATACTTTTTCTGTCTTTCCTGATATGCTAAATCCCACTCATTGGTTTGTCAGTGCCAGAAATCCTGGAGCCAGGCTTGTCATTGGCAGACAGGCCCATACATATACATGCTGTGCATGTTAGAGTATCCAGGAAGTTTTATCTCATCCAAAAGAGAGAAAAGTGAACACCTTCCTCCTGGCTTTTTTCCCCTACAGATGTACCTGCCAAACTCTGTAATTCATATGATAAACTCAGGAGTGCCCTTTTGGAGGCTGGTATTAAGACCTTTCCATCAACTCACACACCAGAAAAGTCCTTCAGTATTTCATTTCAGGTCAACAACAGGGTTTTTTTCCAAATGGATGGCAGTACATCTGTGGTCACTACAGTGAGAGGTCATTCATCTGTCGTCATACAATGGCTGATTATGGCAGATGACTTCAGAAAATCAGGCACTAATTACAGTGAGCAGGGTTCAATTCTTTCCTCAGCCCCATGCACTGAATTTAGGCTGAAGGAAGGTTTTGTATCTTTCCTGCCTCACGAGCAGCTTGGCATCATAGGTATACATGATCCTTATGTTTTCTTTGCCCAGTGTGATAGAGATGATCACTGAAAAAAGGCAAGTGCTGTAGGCTGAGGCCAGCTGCTATAGCAGCCAGCACCACCAATTCTTTCTCCCAGCTCCAGTTTAACATTAATATGCTACAGAATTTGAAATTAAAAATCTAGTCCTGTTGTCTCTGTCATCTGTATCCAATCACTACCTTTTTTTTCTCCTATTGTTTTTCGAATGTTAGTCAGCCTACTGAGCTCTTCTACCTGCTCATCTTGGAATGAGTTCACAGGGCTACCATTCCGCAAAACCCCCATATTATTCCAGTAACGTTTCCCTGAATGGCTATAAAGCATGTCAACTTCTATTGCTCTTTTATCCTTAGTCATTGTTTAGCTATAGATTTGTTTTACCTTTTTGATCTTTCTCATAAATCAGTTCCTCCAGGACTCTTTATTGTTTTGTTTCCATTTCATGGTCTTGCTCCGTTTTCATCAATATCTTCTGAAGTCTTCATGTCCAGGACTGTGTCCTCCCCTGAGCGGTACAGAGAGGTATTGTCTCTTTTTCTTCTTTCATATGATACATCTTCAAAAGCAGCCGTTTGTTACATATTATTTTATTTGAGTTTATTTATGAATATCTTACCATGAAAAGAGGCTTTAACTACAAAAACAAAAACATCTAAAGAAGTCCTGAACTGGAGTGCATTTTCTTAGTTCTCTGGTAACCCTGAAAATTCTGACAACTTGTATTCTTTTCACCATGCACCACAGCCCCCTTCTTTTAAAAAATAAATACTTTGTTTGTTTGTTGGCTGGTGAAACATGTTAATAGCAATTCAGGAGAATGTTGCAAGAGTAAGCATAGTTATACTGACAGAGAACTGAGATAGCAGTGTTGACTTTGCATGACCATTCTAACCTGGATCTTGCATTAGCTCTATTCCAGATTCTAGAGGCACTAACTGAACATCTAATGCCAGGTCACAAAACCCAAACAAACTGAAAAAGAAACCTGAGACTTTTTTCCATTCAGGTTTGGAGGAGTGGCTGGGTTTTTTCTTGTCATTTCATAGAATTCCTATTAAAATTTTGAGAAAATCAAACAAAAAGCAAAAAACAAATGAACAAAAAAACCAGCCCAAATGAAAAAGATTCCAAGGGACTCAGTCATCTTTAAATGTTCAACTCCTGGCAGACTATCCAGGCTCAAATAAGTCTTCTCCATTATCAAAGAGGAAGACTGTGTCAAGGCTCTGAATAGACATCAAAACAGCTAGTTCTCTATTTTATTCAAAACACCATTCCTGTTAATCTGAATCTACTGGCCAGAACAATATTTTCTAAATCTACTTGCACCTGGTTCTTTTTTTTATTTCTAGAAGACATTTTATTGGAAAGTCAGAAATTGTTCCTGCTGCATCTTTGAATAGATGACAGTAAGAGCACCTCATTAGTTCTTAGTGAGGACTGGACAACCTCAGACACTCAAGTGAATACAGTAAAGCTAAAATTTATATGGTGTCTCACAAAATGAGATAAAAAGGTTATGTGTTAACCTGTGGTCAATTCTTCTTCCAAACCTAATGATTTTACAATAATTTCTTCCTAGTTTAAAGTGTCATCCATGTATTCCCTCCATCTCCTTTTTTAGAGCTGTTTGCTGCCATCCGTTTTATACACGACATCAGTACCTCATCATCTTTGTCACAAGCTCCAAACCTCACAGTCGCCTGAGCTCCACTCAGGCAGTGCAGTTTCTCCTAAAGCCAGCAGGGACCTCTGTGCAGTTGATCAGCAGTTCACCAAGAGCATACTTTCTAGCTTTTAAGTGTTTGAAATCACAATCTTAACATTGACTTTTTCTACGCATAGAATTATTAATTTTCAGTGAAAATGGAAAAAAGGTCAGATATCCTTTATCTCTTATTAACATTTGTTTTCTTCTGCTTGGTGCTCTATTTTTATCTTCTCCTTTGTGTTTCCTCACTGCTTCATGTTTTATAGCACATCAGACACAATAAAGGTCATGTGCCTCATACCTGATTATTTCTATGCTCAAATTTGCTGGAACATTTGCTGGAAACTTTCCAGGATTACAAGCGTAACAAATAATCTTCATAAAACAGAACAGATGGCAGGCACCTTTGTCTTTATTATGGCATTGTTGCTTTAGAAATCTACAGGTCCAGATGCTAAGAAAAGGATGGAGCTTTGTTCACTGAGACCAATATCTGCTGCTTGCTTCACACTGTGTTAAAATTATGGTAAATATGTCACCTTTTTATGACCCAGTAGCTTGGGTTTATATGTGCAATTGCCTGTGTGCTTTTATTTTCCCACTTAATTTTAATATGACAATTGCAGACTCAAATGTAATCTCAGAATAGGAGGAGTCAAAAAATCCCATCCTGTTGGAAGCTCTTCACAGCTAATGAACTCATATTCAATTAATAGTCATCAAGCTGCTGGGGTGAGTGATGAGAACTGAGCAAGGATTCCTTATCAGAAAAGGTCCCAGCTCCCTCAAGGCAGGAGAGATCCAATAGTGGAACTGAAAAAGAAATGGGAGATTATGTGTTTCTTAGGATCTAGCTTCCATAGATACTTTTAGGAGTATATATTTTACTTCAGAATGCAGCCAATTGCACCAAACAGGCTCTCTTCTACCAAAAACTAGCATAGCTGAGTAACAGCATATAAGAATCTCTCCAAAGTTGCTATTGCCCTGTCTTTAAAATACAAAGTTCAAATACTGATCTGCTGTAGACTAACTTGGAAATTCAATCAAGTCACTTCTTTAACCTGCAAGCTGAATATATAGCTAGCCATAGATAAACATACCTGAGAGGAAGATAAATAATTACATGCTATGATGAAGAGCAGAGGAGTTGCCTCAGAGGCACAAAAAGATATAGAGTAACATGATGATGTCAAGTCAATGCATTTTGAGAGCAAAGTAGGAGAAGTTGCTTAGTCTACGTGATGCACAATGAAATCACCTTCTTTGGGAAGCTGTGCAATATTTGAACTTAGTTCAGACTATGCCTTTCTTTATTTGAATCACACTACCTACAAATGTTCAATCACATAAATCAATTCTTCACCCACAAAAATTAGGTCAAAGGATGTTACTCAGGTTGGAAAGCCAAAACACTGTGAGCTAGGAAATGCCAGAATCAAGGCTGTTTGTCAGTCTTCAGTCTGCCCTCGTGTGAATGTACATATTAAATCTTTAATTATTTAATTATACTACTTTTCCCAAAGGACCTCCGACTCACTCAGCACAAAAGTTGAAAAGCGCTCAGTGAATGAGGAAAATAAAGGATCAGCTATTCAAAAGGCACTGTTATCCTGAAAGAAAGCTAAAGACTTTTTGGCCAATAGTACAAAACTGATATAAGAGAAACTGATTTTCACTTGACAGAGGTGAAGTGCGTGAATACTTAGGATTCACATCAAGGTGTCTAAATACTGATAAATATTTGACATGGAAGTTGATTGGAAGTATCCTGTTTTCCTAAACAATTTTTAGAGTATTTAAGTACTTAAATTCCAGCAAGCTTTAAAAGGATCAAGCTGTGTGACTTCTATTAATGTCAATAATAGTTGCACAACTAAATTCCTCTGCACCACCACAAAATTTCCTCCGTATTGTATTTGATAATAGAGATTATCATGCAGAATTTGAAACAAATGATAAGACAGCCCAGTTACACAGACAAATTATAAAGTAATTGTCTTTAGTTGTATTTAATTGCTAGTCGATAGAGCAGTGGGAGAAACAAAAGTGCTGCTAATTTCAGTGCTAGGAAGATAGAGCATGGCAACAGTAGTATAAGTATATTGTGGATGATCAGATAGTTCCGGTATATGGAGCATAGCTGGAAGATCATTAGACACAAGAAACCACACTCCTCCCATTCAGCCTCAGACTGCAGTATTTTTCTCTGATTATGATTTATTGTCTTACCTTATGAAGATTATTCTCCATCTGGAAGAGTCCATAGATCACCAAAACCAGGAGACAAGAGGCAGGATCTGAGAAAGAATGCCAAGTACTTTGTTCACTTACTCCAGAAGGAAACTTGGATAAATCAAAAGCAATCAGTGCCACCACCCAGGATTTTTGACAATGTCTTCTGAAGGCAAAAAAAGAGGTGAAGCAGTGGCCTAAAAGTCAGCTTCCAAAATCTCAAGGCCATGTCATTTATGATAGCAGAGTTAATACTTGATATATTCAGGTAAAAGATCCTTTTTTTCAGTTCCTTGCCACTTCTTTGTAAAATTTCAATCATTTGAACTGGGTTTTTCTGTGTTAGGTGTTTCACTTAACACATGCTCAATAGTGTAGCTACTAATTTCTCTGAAAAACCTAGCTAAACCGAGAATGTGACATGCCAGACCTGTGCAGACTGAAAGGGACTTTCCCTACAGTTTTTTCTCCCAGATTCTACAGGTCACTCCATCCTCTGACACCAGGGACAAAGAGCACAAAGACTGTCTCTCTTGTGCGTAATATTCTCCAAGCTAATAATCAAGTTGAAGGCTGATTGGAATAAAAAACAAGACAAGATTAATCCACCTTGGATTATTATAGCCATTTTGTAAACTGGAGAGTTTTTGGACATTTCTAAGCTATTAGATGCTATGCCAGCCAATAAAGCTCACTTCTATCTGTAACTAATCAGCAGTTTAACTTCCACCATAGAGAGCCGTGGTCAAATTGGTTGATGACTGCCTGACATAAAGTCTGACTACTCTCCCTTGTATCTACAAAGCAAAGCTCCCAAATCAGAAAGTCAGTTTTAAAGACACTGACTTTTCCACCTAGCAAACCAGTATGGTATGAATGCACAAAGTAGGTCTAAATGAAAGGAAGAAAAATCTTCTGAGGTGAGACAGTCGTGTGGTAAGGTTCCTGCAAATGATTTAAAATATGAGGCACATAAGTCTCATTGGATTGCCTGCACTTTCAGACTCTGTTAGAGGGAAACAAGGAAACTTTTTCACTGTGCATTACTCCTTTACTTATTTTATGTCCAGTTATGGAGCTATTTCAGGCTTTGAAAAATAGTTATGTTATGCTCTAAGTTGAAAGAGCTGGGCAATCTTTGCATTGTGCAATTCATAGGCACTTAATCTGGGGGAAAACAATTTTGTTTCTGTCTTTCCAGTTTCATTCTAAGATTTCTTATGTGCGTGTCTTTAAATAAGTCTCAAGTTTTCTCTATTGCTACCTGACCTGTTGGTTTGGTTTTATTTTGCCTGCAAAAATTTTGACCTGCTTTACTCATTCTGTGTTTTTCTGTCAAAACCAGTTACCCAGCATAGCTAACGTGAGTTTTATTTGAATAAATCGCTAAATAAGTACGAGTTTGAACTACAGTTTAATTATGTGAGGTAGGACAAATAATAGAGTACGTAGCAAAAACAACCACAGAAACAGATTGTTGAAACAGAAGAGAAGTTTGACCTAGGCATGTCATGTTATTATGGTTTGAAATTTGAAGCAGCTAAGCTTTGATCCTGCAAAGGCATGCTCAGAGGCTTAGCTTAACTCACTAAAATCAACGGGGCTCTTTGCAATGCAAAATGGCAAGCAGGTGCATACACCTTTCTCGTACTGTAGCCTAAATGTGCCTATAATCAAAACTTCACATGAAAGGCCACAGTGTCACTGTTTAACAGTTTTTAGAGAAAGCAATGGAAATCACATGTTAATCTGAACTCCATGTTGTTCTCAGCTCATTTTATTTGTTAAAGATAAAAAAAGGCCAAGTTTGAAGGAAAAAAAGGAATATGGTATTTAAGAGATCATCATCCTTCATGATGTACTTCCACACAAGAATTGTTCACCACAACATGGCTTTTGATTTTTTTGAACCATTAACTGTCATTCCACAGAAATTAATGCAAAATCAATTTAAGTCAGGCAAACCATTTACTCCTGTGGTCTTTGGATCATTGAGAGAAATGAACAGCTCTGCTTTCAAGAAAAGGAGTCTTTTTTACTGTAAAGAACTTTGGCGAAAATAAGGCAATGGTTGTCACAGCGTTGATCCTGACCATGCTTAGTCTCTGTAGTAATCTGCTTCCATCTGATCAGTTCTCAGTAGCTTAAAGGTAGAAGATAGGAAGGGTTTAGTAGCTAAGCCAAATGATTTTCTCACTCATGTCTGTGGGAAAATACACACTGGTGCTAGTGAAACTAGATTTTGGGGTTTGTTTTGTTTTTTGACTTTAACTTCTGGCAGAAGTGTAAAGTGATAATCTTGGTTTATGAAGATAATGAGACTTGAGTGGCAGGACTACAAAGAGGTCCAAACCAGCATTTCATGCAACCACTAAACACTTCAGGTTATTAATTTGCAGCTTAGTAGTGTATCATGAATACTGCTGAGTTTAAATCTATCAAGAGATGATCTACAAACTAACAGGATTTTTAAAAATTTATTTCATTCTTTTGTTTAAAACTAAGCATGCCCTCTCTGAAAGAGTTGGCAAATACAGAGAAGTGCTGCTTATAGGTGGAACTGTAAAGCTGAATCATAGAGATCGTTACTATTAGTTCTTGTAAGTGATGTCGTCGTTATTTTGTAATCTTAAAAGTGAATTGATGATTTTTCAAAACAATTATTTTTAACTTAAATATTAAATGTTTTATGTATTTATTTATTCTCCCTCACTACTCCCTTTCCCATCCTCCGCTGCCAGATTATAATAAAATACCAATGTATTTCTTCCCCCAAAAGATTAAGGAACACTTTGATTTTTTTTTAATTATGGATAATCTCCCTTACCCATTCCATTCATCTATTTGAATCTGGATTCTTCTATAAGGCAATAGTGTCTTCTTTGGTAGTGCAATAGTGTCAGGTAGGACAGTTGCACAGGTTCTTTGTCAGTTTTCATAGTGGTGGAATACTCTAATTCCTGTGCACACACAGAGAAAAGTATCCTTTTTGCAATGCAACTATTTTGTTTGGATAAGTAGTAAGGACTGTACTAGCTATATTATTCTTTTGGCGGCATAAATCACTTCTATGTGAAGGAGACACTAACAAAAGGACAAACATGAGCTGGTTGGAACTACCGATTTGCAACATTAAGAGCATTTCACTTTAGAGAAAAGTTTCATACAAGTGGATTTAAGCATTTTATAACTCTCTGCAAGAAAAGTCTTCTGCATATGAAATCTATGCTACATCACTTGATCTTCTTAGGTGGATGAGAGAGAAACGCAGCAAAAAGTTACTTATCTTGTGCTAGTTCTAATATTGCCAACTCAAGTGTGTCACGTGTCCGTGTTTTAAGGAAACAGTGAGCAGGGAATAGCTGTGAGGTATATAGTTTGCGCTAATATATACAGATGAAAATTCTAGGGCCAACACAGGTCAGGCTTGTAGTGTGTAGCACTGCAGAAATATAGCAGAAATATAATGTTGTTATATATCCCCGAGACAACAGTTCTCAAATTCTAAAAGAATATTTTCCATAAATCTCAGCCTGTCTTTATTGTTTGTGTAGAGTATTCTTTCCCTCTAAGGTCCTGTAGCCTTGGATAGTTGCCAGCCTGCTAGTAAATAACCTGATCATGCAATCCTTATTCAAACAAATCTGTTACTGATTCTTATTAAGCCTGTTCTGCTATCTATCATATTTACCTATACATAGCTGCAGTGTCTTCAAAGGACACAGGATACAAACATGTATGCGAGGGCCAATATTCTTATAAGCCTTGATTTGGGAATTGATCATGAATTCTTCATTCAAGCAGAACTTCCAGAAGGAAATCAAATATCATTTTTTAAATATATTATACAGACAAGCTACAATTATATTGTCCACATTACAGCTATCTAAGCCAACGCTCATTTTTTCTAGATGGAGGTGCCAAAAATTTTAAAACTCATATGCAGGTGTGAAGAAAGATGTGCATGTGTCTTAGTTTTGCCTTTCACAAACCAAAAATCTGGTACTTGAATCCAAATTGTTCCAGAAAAACATTCTCTAAATTTCTACACAAAGATGATTATTGTCTTAAAATTATTCCTGTGAAACGCTTTTGCATGTGCTTAACTCTACACATGAGTAACAGTTCAGTAGAATTACCAACATGCATTAATGTAAATGATTATTATAGTTCCTTTATAAACTTAGATAGTAAGGAAAACTAACATCTTTATAGTATTTTGAATTGCGGATAAACACAGTGATTCTAATTTATACGAAATGTTTGACTTATATTGCAAACTGTATTAAAATCTATTTTGTGTCTTGAAGTAAATCAATTAAGAAAGTATTGTTAAACTGGCCTTTTTGTGAGCTGAGTAGATTTACATCATAGCTAGTTAAATAAAAGCATATTAAATAGCATTAGAGAAAATATATTACAGGCTAAAAGCAATAGCAAAAAGATCAGTTCTAGGAAAAAAAAACAACAGAGGGATCAGAACAAATTGGGACAATGGAAAAGAAGCAGAAAACTGACAAAAAAAAAGTCAAATTAAGATAACGAGTAGATAACAAAGGCAAAAAAAAATCTTAGATATGGTGAATGCCATTTCAGCTAGAAAGGTAAAGGAAATTATTTGATCTTTTAAAAGTAAAAGAGAAGAACTTGTGGTAGAAATGGCGCGCTCCACTTTTCTGACGAACAATGTGGATTGACTGTCAACCAGCTTAATGATGCTGAAAGAGAAACTACCTGAGGTTGAAGCAGCAGATTTGTTTTATAAAAAGACTAGACGTTCACTTTAGTCACAAATTTCTTGTTTTTAAATGACTTAATTTTATATGCCAGCTGAATTTATAGGCAGCAAAAGGAGATAAAATGTTATACAGTTGTGAAATATTTTAGTTCTTAATAAAGACAATTATGTAGTATAGTGTACCTTTTTGTAATAGAACACTAGTAAGTCTTAACCATATTTGATGATATTTAGACCCTTACTGGAATTTACAGACATGCTTATTGGTATTTTTGTGCTTATCTGAACCAAGAAAGAAATGATCAACAACCAGCACTTTAATGTAGAAGGGCTTTCAGGTCTCAAGAGACTAGTCCCATTCTAGAAAGTGCCATGCACCCTGATTCCCATCAAGAGGATTTACATAGTGTCAAGATCAAAAACAAACACATTTTCTTGGATGAAGCTGGAGAAAGTTTAAAAAGGCTTACAAGACTTGCAAAGATCTTTCCCGAAGAGAAGGGCTTTCCCAGCAGACCAGAAGCAGCTAGGGGCCTCGTCATTTGGAGCCAAAGTAGCCATGCCAGTTGTATATATGAGTTAGAAGGTGAGGGAGACAAGTCTATACTAATCTGGTGTCATGGTTTAATCCCAGCCAGCAACTAAACACCACACAGCCGCTTCCCCCTCCCCCCTCCCAGTGGGGTGGGGAGGAGGAAAAAAAAAGTAAAACTCGTGGGTTGAGATAAGAACAGTTTAATAACTAAAGTAAAATAAAATACACTACTAACTAATAATAATAATATAATAATAATTGTAATGAAAAGGAATATAACAACAAAAAAAGAAATAACACCCAAGAAAAGACAAGTGATGCACAATGCAATTGCTCACCACCCACTGACTGATGCCAGAGCTGCAATCCACCCCTCCTGGCCAACTTCCCCCTGTTTATATACTGGGCATGACGTTCCATGGTATGGAATACCCCTTTGGCTAGTTTGGGTCAGCTGCCCCGGCTCTGCTCCCTCCCAGCTTCTTGCACACCTGCTTGCTGGCAGAGCATGGGAAACTGAAAAGTCCTTGGCTTAAGATAAGCGCTACTTAGTAACAACTGAAACATCAGAGTGTTATCAACATTATTCTCACACTAAATCCAAAACACAGCACTGTACCAGCTACTAAGAAGAAAATTAACTCTATCCCAGCCAAAACCAGGACACCTGGATAGGTGTTCTTGAAAATCCCATCTCTGTTACTGAGCATCACATATGTGACTTTGTGTCCGTGGCCATCCAAATACTTTGCATGTGCTCAGTGCTAAGTTCATGAGTAGTTCTGCTGAGTTTAAGTGTGAACATTCAGAAGGTTCAAATGGAAAAAATAAATATTTCCAAGTCTAAATTCAAGGTAGCATCCAAGCTTCACAGGCAGCTGCTTCTGTTTTGAAGATGAGTGTTTTAAGGCAACATAACTATGCTGGCTCTATGCCTCCTCAACACAGGGAGAATTTACTTCTTATCTTTTCAATTATCTCCAGGTCAAACAATATATTTGCTGAGTACCTACAATTGAGCACATTGGCAGGAGACCTCTAGCACGCTCTTTCTCAGGTGAATGTTGTAAACACAAAGCTCTGTGCTTCCAAGATATGCAAGATACGAGCCTTTCAGGCTTTGGTTTCGAACTGACTCCATGTCTTTCATATTCTTGGCTGACAAGTTGCAACAGGGAAAAAAGAGAAGTTCTCTCACCAATGTCTTTCCACAATGAGTTACTGCTTGTTGGCTTGGACGCTCTTCTGAGACTACTCGCTCCAGCTGAGTGCTGTACTCTACAGTCATGTGTCCACGTCATAGGAAGCAAAGATCAGTCAACACTCAATTTGATAGCCAAGTTCAGGAGCTGGGCTTCAAGGTCTATATTCTAATTTAAGAGATGTGACTACCTACCACCTTAAGATGTCTACTTGTAACAGAAATAAATTTGTAGATTCACCCTGCTCTGGCCAGGTTTAAGCATCAAAGTGTTTCACCTGCTGACAGGTGCAAATCCCTCTTGTAGGCTTCTAGACATCCCATTCATTCAAAGGAACAGGGACATCTGACTTTATATTGCAAACCCTACTCCAGGTGCTCCACTTCTCAGTAGCACAGTGCACTTTTCAGTGCAAACATTACACTTGGCTCTGAGTGTGTAAGTTTTAGGCATTGCAGCATTAAACTGTAGTTGCCTGAACCGTTTTCTAGTTCTTAAGACAAGTGACACTGAGCACTGTATTCTCCCATTCTCCAGTTTTCCCATTTGCTAGAAAAAAATTACAAAAATTGCCATGAGAGTTGGATTATAATCAACCTACTACAGAAACAAAAAGCATAATTCTGCTGAGAAAAGCCAGAAAAAAGTGGCCACTCTGCCACCTGCAGAAATGCATAGAATCATAGAATCATAGAATCATAGCATGGTTTGGGTTGGAAGGAACCTTAAAGATCATCTAGTTCCAACCCTCCCTGCCCTAAGCAGGGACACCTTCCACTAGACGAGGTTGCTCAAAGCCCCATCCAAACTGGCCTTGAACGCTTCCAGGGATGGGCCATCCACAACTTCTCTGGGCAACCTGTTCCAGTGCCTCACCACCCTCACAGTGAAGAACTTCTTCCTTACATCTAATCTAAACCTACCCTCTTTCAGTTTAAAGCCATTACCCCTTGTCCTATCACTAGATGCCCTTGTAAAAAGTCCCTCTCCGGCTTTCTTGTAGGCCCCCTTTAGGTACTGGAAGGCTGCTATAAGGTCTCCCCAGAGCCTTCTCTTCTCCAGGCTGCACAACCCCAACTCTCTCAGCCTGTCTTCATAGGAGAGTTTCTCCAGCCCCCTGATCATCTTCATGGCCCTCCTCTGGACTCACCCCAACAGGTCCATGTCCTTCTTATGTTGGGGGGCCCAGAGCTGAACGCAGTACTCCATGTGGGGTCTCACGAGAGCAGATGTATATCCGCTTGAGATGTATATGTATCACAAGAAGATGTATATGAGTTCAGAGCAGAGGAAATTACACTTAACTCCTGTGCAGGATTTATTTCAAAAAGTGTTTAAGACGATTTCACCTCGGAGATTAATGTTTAAAGTGAAGAGAAGTGAGTAGTTGCAGGATGGAAAGCTGATTTGTGAAATGTAATCTGGGATGGAAACTTTCAGTTTGGGAAAGGATTGTAGTACGCTAGGGTAATTTCAGGGCTATTTTGCATTTAGATAATGTACCTGTGATTTGATGGAGAAAACTGATGGAAAAATGTAAGGAAATTATTTAACTCAGGAGCAATGCAATTATTGAGACATAATCCATACACGCAGCATCCCTGGGATTGGCAATATGTGTCTTTTAACTTCTACTTGTTGAGTATAAATGCATTTTACGAAGCTCCCTCCTCACCTGTGCTCAAAGAGGACATATCCTGTAGAGAAAGTCCCTTCATTAAAAGGGTCAAGGTGAGAGCACCTTCATTGTGGTGGCCACACTGCAGAAGGGAAAAGAGAAGACAATGCTGGCCTCCCTGGCAGCCAAGACACTATCCTCACAAGTTCTAACACCTCAGAGGCTATGTGCAAATTTAGTTGTCTACTCAAAAAGCACTAAGTTAATTAATGCAATTAGATTTAAAGAATTTGGATCATTCGGGGGATTCAGCAAGCACTGAGCAAATAGAAATCAGCCTGGAGAGATGCTGGGGAATATTTGCTAAATAGAACAATTGTAAAGTACACTGGAAAGAAAGGGAATAAACTGAGGAGCAGTAGTGAGAACATTGACTTAGTGTGTGGGCATAGGTATACTCTGTTTCTTTTACCCAGATGGCCCATCCCTTCTCACCATACAACTGGATTGCCATGAGGCAGTACTTGCAGAGTGTTCGGACAATCCAAACGGTATAAAAAACAGTGACACCTTAACTTGTTAGAGAAAATTTTCAGTTCTTCCTTTTCCACTGCCTTTGTTGCCATGATAAGGCCATCTATGGCCACTTGTTTCTCCAAAATAGTTTACGTTGTGTTTTCCTGCTATTGCTGCTAAAGCCCTCATCTGCTCTCTTTGGGTTTTTAACCAGTCTCCTCACTACACTCTTCGGCTCATATAAAATACAGCTGCCAAAATAGTCATGTCAGTTATTATGGCCGGCTTGCCTCTGTTCTGAAGCTCTACCTTCTTGCCCTGTTTCCTACCACATCAGAGTCAGCCTTTGTGTTTTTACCATTGCACATCACCTTGGAATATGCCCATCTTTATTCACTTTGCTGCTATGGTGGCAAACATCTTTCAAGTTCCTTCTAGGTAGCCCCTTAATGCTACAAAAGATTCCTAAAGTTGACCTTCCCCTTAACACCTAAAGACACACTGTTTGGAAAGAAAACAAAAAAAACAAACAAAAAAAAAAATATAGGTACCAAAAAAAAAAAGAGCACTCTGATATGAATTCACCAGTAAACACGATGGCTGATACAGATCTATTTTAAGCTTTCTAAAGCAATTTGGATATGTATACTTAAATGCATGATCTTACTTCTGCTATCTTTGTCTTTCTTCTTATCTTTCTTCTTATCTTTTGCTGCAATCGTCTATTGTGTCTTGGCTCAGGCAAAATACTCCTTGTGGCAGATTTTCCACCTGCATGTGAATGTTCATAATGCAAATACAATCAAATTTCTGTTCTGATGGGGTTCTCCAGAAACCTGCCAAAAGATATGTTATTTCTATACTATTTTAGAAACTATAACTAAGTGGTACATCAGCCAGCTAAATCCATACACCTTTATAAAGGAGAGGGTTCTGTGCTCATGTGGTTTTTGCAAAATATTAAAGAAGTTTGAGCCACCCTCATGACCCAAATCGACTCAGTTATGGAGCAGGCTCTGTCCATCATCTGTTACATAAGCAAGACATCACTCTTAACAGAAAAGTGCAAGGCAAATTCCACTGAACTAATGGTATTCGTAATAAAATATATTGTATACAAAAAAGTATTTCAGATTTCCAGATGATCTAAATCTTCTCTGTGTGGTATTAGGGGGAAAAAAAAATTGACAATTTTTCCAGTGATATATAACAGCAGAGATTAGAGCCATCAGGAAATGACAACTTCCATTTGCAGTCTTAACATTGCTCTTTTCCACATATGTTTCATAGTACAGCCACTATTTACATGTATTTCAGTATTTCTCAGATAATGTAATGCCCTCTAACATTATGTCTTTTCTATACATATTAACTAACAATTAAAAAAAAAAGTCTTTAAAACAACAACAACAAAAATCTTAAAAGCCCAGTCTGAAAACCCAGTTTTGCAGATGCAGCTGAAGAAACTTACTTTTAATTATTCCATTTATGATCTCTGAGAGCATCGAGCTTGCTAACCCAGTCCCCAAGCTTACGTTTGCAGGAAGAAAGTCAAAAACACCTGAACAAATGCATATGTTAAGCAACCTGACCTTGACTCTGTACTAAGTACATTATACTAGTGATGTCTTTGTAAACTGTTGTTTCAGCTGAGTTAATGAGTAGAATTCCTAGACGAGATCAGACTGAGAGCTCATGAGAATGCGGGTGACTGAGAGCTAATGCGATGCAAATAAGAACAAAGACACACACTCACTTTTGATTTCCCTGAGGGGGTAAACAGAGACACTGAAAGAAAAGTCTGTTGGAGGAGAGGGAGTGGAAAAAAAAGCCATCGGTAGGTGTAGAGAGTTGATAGATTTTGTGCTGTTATCTATCTTCAATATTTTCTAAGAAACTGCTCAGGGTATCCAGGAGAGTCCCTCACTGGGAAATCTCACTGTAGCAAGTAGTTGTTAATTTCATTTTAAGTTACTATGTTTTCCCACAGTACAATTTTGGCCTTATAAGCACATATCTAATAAATGCTCTAACCTAAGAGTTCTTCAACTACTTGAAGGTAAGGGTGTGCAGCATGATCGTTATCTCCTGGAGCTGTGCTCCAAAACCTGCTGTGTATTTGGCGCAGGCCTAGCCGTATCCTTAGCAGACCAAACAGACAGTTTTAACGCAAGCTACAACACTCAGTTGAAATCCTTGCCCTACACAGCAGCAAGCTGGGAATATTCAAAAGGCTTTGACCTCAGTGTTGAAGAAGAATTTGGCATAATCCAGAGAAAACCAGAGGCTAATCAAGAGCAACACTGAGGCATTTACTGACATAGTCAATGAGTGAACTAAGTGAAATCTTTTAGTATGTATGAAGCATATAAAAATCAACTTTTTTTCACATTTGTAACCTTTACAAAACAAGAAACTCTTCTGTTTAAGTTTGAAAAGACCTAAACTACAACTGAAATATTTAATGGGTTCAAACTGGCTAGGAAAGGGGGGAAAGAGGCTATAAATCTACAAAATAAGACACCTCATGTTTTGCATGTTTGGTTGTTTTTCCTGGAGTTTGGACCAGAGAAGTGTGACGAACACATGGGAAAGTTGGATAGAATGGCATGCAAAAAAGGGCTAAACATGTTGTGCCTTTTTGGTATTCTAATTGCATTGTTTCCTTCTGTTGCTTTGACACTTACTTACTTAGATTAATCTGATAGATTGCAAATGTGTATCCAGGGCTGTAAATGTAATTGACATGTGTTAAAAATAGATCATATTGGTCTGAAGTCTCTGCATCTTGTCCTCCTAAGGGCATTCCCAATTTTTTGACCTGCAAGTCAGTAATAGTGGGGTTTCTTTCTTTGAATTCTTAGTTTACCCAACACTTCTGGATTTTATTTATTACATAGTTCAGACTTGTCATTTTCAATTGTCATGGCCAGTGGCTGTGATGTCCATAGCTGTCACTCAATAGTATGAAATTGTACTTTTTTCCTCCCTATGTAATTTTTGTGAATTTAAGAATGTTCACATTGACAAATGTTTAGTTCTCTGAGCCTGATAGAAGAGATTATGATTCTGTCCTTAAAATACATTGTTTTTCTTCATCACCGTAAAACTTATTTATAGTTTTGCATGTTACTAATATCACTTTAAATGACAAAGATGAAATTCTCATTTTGACCAAGTAAGTGAACAGTAATCTTTGTTCCCTACTTTCTTTACTATTTTATTCCAATATTTTCTTTGCCACAACACTTTCATAAACTATGTTTGCATATGTGCTTATTGTGGACAGATTTTATTTTATGGGGTTTGGGTTTGGTTTTTTTTTTTCATTTCATGTTTGCAGTTGCCTATTTGCATGGTGGAATTTAGATCCTGGGCTGGTGTTGTCAGTTGACCAATAAAGAGCTCCTCGTAGTCTGCAACATCCTAGCTAGTGACGCTGTCCTTTAGATCCTTATTGTGAAAGAAGGTAGAGAAGACATGTACAGACAAAGGGTGTATATACACTGCCCTGCACCCTGTTTATACCAGTTCAGATTATACAGTCCAACTTAAGTCTATAGATGAGGTGTAGAATGTTTCTGATGTCATTGCATTTCATACTTACTGCTCATGACAATACATCTATGCAAATTCCACAGAGCAGAGATTAAACATAGATAGGAAAATTTCCTAATCCACTGGTTTTATTTTTTGTTACGTATTTTGTGTGATAGCATTAGATTTTTCTCCATGCTAACGAAAATGCTTTTTATAATTATATTAGGCTTTTCTGCATGAACATGTGGATTCCTTTTTCTCTTTACTGGACAAAAAGACCTTAGCCCTAGGATGACTTTTTCACGTTGGGTATCACCACATCTGGGATCTTGTTCTCAAGAAGTAAAGAGGGGGCAGGATTTACCTAAGAGTTTTTGATCCTCAGATTTCTCTGCCTTTCATATATCCTGTCAGGCCTTACTAAGATTTTGTAAGGTGATTGACTGGGACCGACAGCCTGATCAGAAAACTTGGTTCTGTCATTTAAGATAATTGTTTGGGGAAGTTTGCTTTTATTTTAGATTGGCAGATCAGGCTTTTCTTGCTCTTGTGAGTTGGAATAAGGCTCTGTGGGGGGTTTAGCTGCCCTCGAAACTTTCATTTCTGTTCTATGTGAGGAAAATGTAGTGAAATTTTATGTTATTTTTTCTGGCTGCCTAATGTATGATTCTGTCTCTGAGCAGCAGTCATATGAGAACTGAGCTGCTTCAGAGGTATTCCTGGGTTTACTCTTTTTCATGTTGTAGAACTAGCAGGACTTTCATTTGCTCATCACGACCAAGAAATACAAGCTTCCCCAGGCATCTGGGAGTGATAATGGTTGTTTACCGCAGGGCAGGATCTAGGGTTACTCAGAAACAAAGTTTCCAACTCCAAAGGTGATACAGATATATAAAGTATCAGGAGAGATTCAAGCCACAGGTGGAAGATCTTTCCTATATGGCATTTATATAGGTTAGGGTATTTAAAATTATCTGTGTTTATACTGCCACACTCAGAAATGGAGTTCACAGAAAGTGAGGAAATAAGAAAAGTCATTTAGACAGTTTATTCAAGCTTCAAGAACCCTTACAGACTGCTTCTTTCACATAGTGTAATCTTTGCCTGTAGCGTCATTGCAAGATCATAGGCTAATTCATGTCTGTTACCCCTGGGTTAAACACCACAGCAGATGGTCTCCCAGGGCTCATGCAATTAATCTTCCTTTCACAGAGGACTTCTTTGTACATGAAGACATGAATCAAATGCATTTGTCAAAATTTCATATTAAGCTATGAGGTTGATATACTCCCCTTTTAGTGGCATCGTCCTCAGACGTAAGAGTAGCATAGATAAAATCATCGCGTTTCTCTCTTGTCTATTCTAAATCTGTTGGGTGCCTTGTGAGGAAAGAATGGAGTCTTGCTTTCTCTTTTTTTCTCCAAAGTAGTTGCATGAGCTCTTTGTTCTCCAAACTGTGCCTCAGCTCTACAGTTAAAATCACTTTTCCTTGCACATAGGTAGGGAGATACCACAGCTGAGCTGTGAGCTAACCCAGGCTTTGCTGTGTGCCCTGCCTGTGATCAGGAGCAGATGTTGGTATGCAGCACTCCTCTTAGGATATGGTCACAGGGATAGCAGTCGTCTATTCAATGCCTCATTCCTTTTAATACCAGAAAGGATACATGTCACCTTCTTCTAGTTTGTGTTGACAAACAAATCAGGTGGGAAGTTCAACTTGCTCAGCTGCATCAGATGTATAAAGAAAGAAGCTGAGGAACTTTGTCCCCACACTCCAATTCAAAGTAATAATTCATGAAGTACAGCCAATAACAGCAAGAAAGTGTTTGAATTAATAAGATCATTTACCTCCATATATTGAATAGAACTATGTAGGAAATTTTTAAAGCCATTTGTTGGTAATTACTTGTTGATCCAAAATGGCAGGACTTGTACATCATGAATATTACTCTCTAATTTCTCTGAACAACTCATCAGCATCAATCAGAGTGCATTTGGCACACCTCTGGGGCATATATGCAGCCTTTTTCTTTTAACTACTGCTTGAGAGGTTTGCTTTAATATGCTATCTGAGGTAGCCAGATTCAGCAGCTGTGTGGGCCAGATCTGTGCTTCAGGAGCCCATCACCTTCAAAACAAATATTGTCTGTTGCCCATGAGCATACTCTCCAGCTCTGACCAGAAGCAGAAAGTACTTTATTTTTTTTTCAGTCTCCAGGACCCGCATGCTAAGCCTACAGTCAATGATGTGCTCTGTGTTGGTTTGGGGTGCTTTTAAATTATTAGATTGTGATAAATATACTTTATCTGGAAGATACCCTTTACTCATCCTTCTGTGGAACTGGCAGGTGCGAGCAGTGAAGGCAGACTTGCACATTATTGTTCTCTGCTGCTTCTGAGTGTAATTTGGGCATTAATTAGCTTTAAGAGCCAAGAGAAGGGCTTTACATTTGTTGCTCAATACATTTCAGGCAGGGTTGTTGTCGGATGCAGGACTGTAAAAAGTGAAGATTTTTGTACAATAAAATAGCCAGGCTATAATCTCAGAGTTTGGTAATAGCAAAATAATGTTAATCATTCATCATACTCTGCAATTCTATCTGTATTCTATCTGAAGATATAAATATTAAATAATTAATCCCCAACACCTCTGAGCAACTCGACTGTCATTATTTCCATTTTATAGATAAACTGCGGAGCAGAATAATTAAATACTTTGGTTAAGATCACATAGTAAGTCTGCTGAAGATTTGAAAATAGAATCAAACTCTGCTGATTCCATGTTTGGCTCTTTAGCCAAAGAACAATCTTTTTCTGCAACATCTCTCTCACTCATGATACGTCTCTTGCATAGTCTAAATTAGAAGCATCATTAAGAAGTGAAGTTAATTACCTTCTCTCCTTTAAAAACTATTTGCTGATTTTAATATTGAATACATTCAAGCAGTTTTCTCATGCGATGATGATGGCAAAAAAGCTAAACACAAATCTGAAAATAATCATGCTGTTTCTCCATGTTTTCATGGTATAAACAGCCAATAACACCCACAGCAACTTTATTAAGACAAAGATTAGCAAATATAGGGGTTTAATTGGATTCCATTTTCAAACATATCAAAGCCGTAAAAGACTAGCATTTACATTCTCCTTCTTCATTTCTTCTCCATGACATTTTAAGCAAACCTGTTGTTATGAATATTAAGGCACTGTTTGAACAACAAAAACTCTGCATTTTTCTAGAGAAGTGGGAGGGTAGTTTTTAAAAGCGTGTTATACAACAATTTCTAAAATCTCATTTTCAAAAGCAAGTACAAGGGATGGAGAGGGCAGAATTTGAAGGTACAAATGTTAATCACTGAATATAATAACACCCAGAAACTTTAGAAAATTCCCCCTGGCATATTAGTTGAATTTCTAGGTTCTGACATAAAAGGAAAATATTTGACTTATAGGCACTCCTGGAAAATTTTCATATAGAGCCTAAAGAGTCAAAGTCTCATTGAAGATGTGTGATTCTAAACCTAAAACAACATGAGGACTTAGACATCTCCTTCATCTTCTTAAATTGAAACATTTAGGTGCCTGTGAGACACTATACATGCTCTCAGCTGCCATGTAGGCTTCCCATGTCTGGAGACCTCTGCATCCAAGTTTTTGTCAGTGAAGTCTTCAGCATAAAAGTCCACATATTGGCTTCTGAGCTCTGAGGAAACCACGCACCCTTCTACTGTGACTGAGCTGTCAAAAGCCCAGGGGCATCCCATTACCCTGCTAGGATTCTCAAATCAAAATGGGTTCTCGCTGTGCTACCTGCATACTCAGACCCCGTCGCCATTTTTGGAGCATGCCTGAGCTTCACATGAGTCAACATGGAGAGAAGGGAAGGATATCTATTTGGCATGTATCTGAAAGTACTCACTTACGATGTCACAAGATGTGGTTAAAATGTGTTTTGTCTGACGTTTTGAAGCAGAGATTTACACCTTCTGCAGGCTGTCACATGAAGCTGCTGTATTGTGGGGTGCATCACAGATGGAGGATGTTTGTCTCCACAACCACATTGTTTTGGTCAGGTTCACGTTCTGCTACAGTAGTCAAGTATTTAAGTTTCGCCTGAGATGGGCAAAGACCTTTATTTCTGAGTGCCTCCTTACAGCTTAGTTGTTAGGCCTCTTTCCTAGAAAATAGGAAACCAAAGCAAACACAGAAGGGATTTGGATTTGATTCTCCTGTTTTCCAGAACAGCATTATAGACAGCTGCTCCTTACATCCCCCACCTGCCAACCCAGAAAGGACTGACCTTGCTTCATCCACTTGACTCCAAAAGAGAATTAATGACTCTACATCCCAAGGGGAAATAATAAGAAATAAGCATCTACTCTCCCTCCCAGACGGTTGTTTTATCATGAGCTGAATTACTTACTGAGATGTCTATCTCTCTCCTTTAATATGAGAAGTAGATTATACAACCAGCTTAGAACAGACACCTAAATTTTAGGAGATCGAAGTCCCAATCAAAATGCCTAGGTTAGTTTTGAAAATAGTGATGGATTTCTAAAGCATATGGATGATAGGTGCTTCTGAAAAGTATGCCCTTAACATTTCTGCAAATAGGACCATAATGCATTTCACTGAGCTTACTGTTTTAACTTGGGACTTTGCAGGATTGTGCAACATATAGCCATGGTTTAAATTATACCTGTTTTCAAAACCATTAATATGTATTAAATGAGTAATTTTAATGCGTCCATCATTGAGATGCAAATTTTAAGAGTTAACAATTTTTTTCTGTGTAGAGGTGTTCCATTAAAATTCATTGTATTTATTTAATTTCCAGTCTAAAATTGAGTGATTTGCTTCTACTCTGTGTAAAACAGTTAAAAAATACTATGCAAAACATAGTTATAAAATACTATGTAAGAAGCTCTAAAAAACTAATTTTGCGTATAACTCTCTGCAGAGATTAATGGAAACACTTGCTGACCCTTAATATTTAATCTTCTGGTTGTCACATCATATTTTTTCTTAACTCTTCCTTTTTTAGCTGCAACATAGAAGGGATTCTGGAAGAAAATAGAAATAAGGGGCTTCACACATCCTCATTGTCATTCTGACTAAGTTTATAAAACAATATTATGAGTTTACAAAGAGCATATTCTTACAGATTTGCAATGGACAATTTCAAAGTTACGATATAGAAAAAGGGGTTACCTGTGATCACAGCTGTAATTCGTATGTCATAAAAAAACAGCTCTGAATTGGAAATCATGATTTGGGGAAATAATCTGAAGTAGCTGAGAGAAGAGAACTAAGGAAGGAAGTAAGGGTAACTTTTGCCATCACAACCAAAAACTTTATTATCCTTTTCAAAATATTTCTTTGCTATTGTGTCTTAATAGCAACATACCACAATGGCATAATACAACAGTAACATGCAGTAAGGAGTTAACATGGGACAGATCTCCATAAATACATTTTTTCTTTTTACTAATGCATAACTGCCGCAGTCTACTTTTTTTAATTGGTTTCTTTTTTTTAGATCCATGCCAGCTAAAAAGCACTTGAAACATCTCTGAAAGTAATGAACAGATGAACAGAGACTGCTGATACTATCTACTCCTATATTTCAGAAAATGGAATGAAAGATTGGGTCATTTTCCTGTGATGAACATATCTTTACTTAACGTTTGCTTTTTTATGGCATATAGTCTTTTCACAAAGTCTCTAAACATACAATATACAAAGAGAGAGGAAATGTGAAAATAATAACTGTACTGCATATCAGCTCAGAGTGTATTTACTTACTCTGCTTTTCCTCTGTATCCATCAGTTCCATCTATCCCTTCTTTATATCATCTTGAGACTAAGAACCGCTTCTTCAATGCATTCAAGTCATACTAGAATAGAGGTTGTATTTTACCAACCTAAAAAGCTTGGTGTCCATCAAAGAAAGTGCATGGCAGTCTTTCAGATGGCAAACCCTTTACACACAAGTGCTGTGCAGTGTATTATTACCTGTACATGCCTTCTGTGAACAAAGTTCTGACCTTGTTGCCCTTTTGCACAAATTAGTAGAAGTGCTAACGAACTATGACTTGTAAGGACTGTCACGATGGCTATGCTGTATAAGATCTATGCTGTATAACTGCTCTGGCCATACTCAAGAAGCGAGCCAGTTCTGCTCTCGGTTGTGTTTAAGGACATCAGTGCAGCCAGCCCTCCTGAAGTCATGTTGAAAGGTTGGGTACGTTAGCTCAGATAGATTACAGCTTGTGCTCACATGATATCTGAACTAAAATGGCTTACTTCGGGCTTATTTGGAGGGCAAACACACCAAGGCTATAATCTGATGATACAGACCTACCAGTGGTGCAAATCAGAGTTTCTTCTGCAATCACTACAACCAACTTCGTGCACTTGACTTGACACTGATATTAGGAAGTAATTTGATAGATCACTTTTCGCTTTTTATTTTTCCAGTCTGCTGGATCTCATCTGTGCTAATTTGCAAGCCCAAAGCTGTCACAGATCCCAATTACTCACTTAACAGAGAATTCAGTCAGTACGAGGGAACCAGTCTTAGTTACATGATAATTTCTGTACATACTTTCAGAATACTCTACAAAGAAGGTGAATCTCTTTAACTCCATTTTATGTTTGAGGAAACTAAATCAGGCATAAGATCTGACTTGCCAGTGTCACCGTCACCTGTCCCACCACTCAAGCAAACCAGGTACAATGTCATCCACACTGAAACTCTGAGTATCCTCCTAATAGGTTGCTCTCGTTTCCAATCTCTGTCAAAACTACCATCATAGCCTCTCTTTTATGGTAGTCTAAAGTGTGCTTGTCTATGTAAAGGGATTAAATGATATTTTAAAGGTGTAAATGAGTTTACACTGAGATAAACCTCTCCCTGTTGGTCTAGAGGGAGATTTTATTTATATAAGATAAATCTTTCATTCATAGCAAAATTTAATACCAGCCCAGTCATTATGCTTTCCACAGTTATTCTGAAAAAAAGGCTTATTTACAGGCAACAGCTCTGTCTAACTATGCCTTAGAGATACCAACATTTCCAAACCTGTGCTGTAACAGTCAACAGTCCTTTGGGAGCAATGTTAAAAACTGATACCTTGATTAAGTATTAAGATTGAGAATCAGAGGAAAATCTGTGGAAAATACTAGAACATGATGGGGAGTACATGTGCATTTGGGAAAACTTGCTGCAGATCAATGTCCTATTCAGAACAGACAGTTCTGATGCTTGAGGATGAGGTTCTTGCCCAAGAACAGATCCCAGATCTGAGAGCTCTTTTAGCTTTTTATAGCATAAGTAGCTCTGAAACATTTTTTTTTTCATTTCAGCATAACTTTACCCAGCAGAATAAAAGTTCTATGTATTTTTGCACTATCACAAAATAAACCTGTTCTTCATCTTTCTTCACGTTTTAGAAGTGAGGACAGTGACTTTAGAGTTGCTGGCAAACCACAGGTGTTGCTTTCTTTACCAACTGGCAATCCTGTGCAGACAGCAGTGGTATACCATTCTCAAGGAAGAGACAAGCCTAAACAGGAGTCTTTGTTTTACCAGTGTCCTAGTCCTGGAGGACTCAGCAGAGGATGGGACTCTCCACTACTAAAGTTCATGGATCATTTTAGGAGAAAACAAAAAAAACCCCGAAACTGTGCAGAAAATACTTCACAGCACATGCTAACTGGCATAGCCCTAACATGCAGTAAAACAGCACGGGACCATCTAATCAATGGCAAATTTCTCTAAATTATAGCAGTCGTCCTGTGACAGTAATAGAGCTAGAGCAGTTCAGACAATACCCATTCCACATCTCTGATGAGTTCCAAAACACAGAGAATATCACCCAAATATTTTTCTACTCTGGGTCTACTCAATTGCTAAACCAGTTCCTAATGAAGCATTGCAGCCAAGTGTATTCAGCATAATTTTTCTCGAGACACAAAGTAATCTGCAGTCATCGTTCAGATCCATGTGGCATCAAAAGAAAAAAAAAAGTAAAAAAAAGAACATTTGTTTGAGACTATTTCAAACCTTCCACATTAAAAGTCCTCTGCCTTGAGAGAACAAGAAGCGAGTTCTGTAAACTGTATTGGAAGTATCAAACAGTGAAACTCAAGAGCTGCTTTCCCACAGTCCCATAATAGGATTTCTTGTAATTAGTACTGTATTCTTTTCATCTTAGTTTTTGGGGTACACCAGGTTACTTTTTCAAGCTTTGCTCTACAGCTGTGATTCCTAGAAATACATTTCCTTGGGAAAACGGAAGCTCTGTGCATTCACAGGGCTGCGGTACCCAAGAACCTAAGGCTTCCTGGGTTTAGGCTTACCATGCAATTGAATAAAAAACAACCGGTGAAAACATTTCTAGTAAGTCTATGGTGTGGGAATTTTTTTTGTGTGAATTCATACGCACGTATGCAAGCATACAGGGAAGATACTAATGGGCATAAATGATATTGTTTTGCTCTTTCTTTACCATCATTCAATGTTATGGAGTTCCAGGGGTGAGGTGCACTGAAGTCCAGCAATTCTCATCCGTATGTAGTTGTTCCTCAATAGCTATGTAAGCCAGAGCAGTTCACAGTGATGTGTACTTTCCTGCCATGTTTAGTTGTTCACATCTATGTTCAACAGTGCAGTTGGGATGTTGAACAAGCTAGGATTGTTTAGACATGTTGTTCTGATGCTTGATTGCCATAATGCTACTTCCCTCATCAGAGACATTTTGATTGGAAATCTGCAGTATGAGTCACAAAGGACAAAGTTGATGCAATTAGGATGCTAAAATGACAGTGACAGAGCGTTAGTCGAGCTGTGGGAATGACATTCAAATACTGGGTTTCATACTCTGTATTAACAATGGAAATATACCTTCAGACTTATGATGCACAGTAGCAACCATCTGCCACTGTTGTTACAGAGAAAGTGGGGCTTATTACTCAGGGAGTAACAACAGCTTTCAAAGCTGCCAAGCAAAAGGCAAAGTGCTGCTGACTGAGGACCAGGAAAACCACATTTGTGGGGTATGTGCCCGTATCCTTTTGCCCTTAGAAGGAAGTCCTTCTGTTACCCCTCCTCAGCCCTCCATTTGGAATTATTCTGCTTAGGAGACTGTTCCATTAAAGTCAAAAGACGAAGGGCTAAGAATTGCCTTCACTGTATCATTTATTTACCAGGCCTCCCTTGCTTTGCTTTATCTAAGTGATTTTTCTCCTCGGCAGCTACAGCAGGAATTACTTTAGTGTGCTGTATTCAGTTTGGTATTAGTTATTCTCTGTATCGTTCTGTGGCTTTGTTTATTATGCTGCTTTTTATGGCATCATAGCCTGACTGGTTTGGAGTATAGACATCTTGACAGCTTAGTGGTCATATTTATACTGTGGCCATCCATTAGGGAAACTTCAAGAACAGTGATTCCCAATTGGTAAGGTAAAAACGTATTAAAAGTGAGGCCCAGCATGGAGCCCCACTAAACATCAGAGCAGGACCTGTGTCAGCTGGATATCAGGCCAGAGCAGGGCTCTGGAACAGGCATACCGAGGAACATGGGAAAAAGTGACTTGGTGGTTCAGAGCAACATCGTTTGGTGGCAGCACTGTCACCTGCATCCGGAGTCTTCCAGAAGACCTGAGAAGCAGGGCAGGGAGGGAATGGGGGTTGGAAGCAGACAGAGATGAACACAGTTGGAAGCACATAATGTCTCTTATTTCAAATGAGGTATTTACATAGTAATCTACACAAAGCCTACAATCATAGGTCCAGAAAATATATGCAAAGCACCAGTGTTATAACCAAACTCATGGGATTTTAATTCTTGCTCGTTAATCGGATGAAGATTTCACCTGAAAGCATCAGTGATCTGGATCCTGGAGACATTTTTAATTCGGAGTGTCTGCTGCTGGGGCAACAAGGAATAACTCTAGTAATGAATAGTGAGCAGAGTGAAGCTGGTATGAAATGCATGTAGGATTAAGAAAGAAGTCTGCAGGAAATGTCAGGGATGTAATACATGCTGTACCGTGTCTCCATGAAAGCAACTGTAGCACCCTTAGTCAAGTATACACTTGTAAGCATGGAAATTAATTCTGCATAGCAAATAACACGGTAAAGCCATGGTTCTTCAATTCTGAACCCATTTGAAATAACACAGTAGGACATGAATATAATATAAAACATCTTTAACAAACAAACAACACTATCAAGAAACTGCCTCTATTCTGCAACCTTTACTCTGGGTGAGTCTGGAGATCCTGTCTTTCCTGAACACTCAAAGTCCTAAGGCTTCCAGTTTTTTTATCTAGCATTAGTTGTCTGAGCACTGATAATCTTTCCCCTCTCTCAGAGGAGTAGTACCGGAAGAAAAAAAATGCACTGCTTCCAAGTCCTTTTCTCCCAGTGTTCTCATGGGCCTTTATTCTAGTAATTTCCATGTATGTAGTAATTGTTGTTGGATTAACATGCTGTACCCTATCAAGAACACTCAAAGTTCTGTTGATGTGCCTTAAAAGAGGCAAATGCATAGAAAACAGCAAATTCTATATGAGGAAGAAGGATAGGAAAAGTGACATTGGCAGTATTATTTGGTTACTGCAATAAGTTTTTAGGATGCTGCTGGAGCTGCCAGATTTCCCTAATTGTTGCTAATTCTGAAAAATGGAAAGGGCGTGACATTGCCCCAAAAAGGAACAAAGTAGAGATGAAAACAGTGTCAGAGGATGAAGAAAAGGGAACAGTAGAAGTAGAAGGAAAAAAAGAAGAGAGAGGCAGTTAAGATAGTGGGTCGAGGCTGTTCTTAGTAGGAATTATGATGTCTGAGACTGAGACCATGAAGCTCTCACTATAATCGTGCTGGTTTAGAGACTGAAATTTTCCTAAGGTATATCAGAAGCATTGTGCATGTGCATGTTAGAGGTACAAGCTCTTTAGGGCAGATCCTTCAGAGTACCCTTACCTAAAAGCTTAAGGGACACTGGGAAGCACGGTACTCCGCTGGGTGCTTGCTGCTAGAGCAACAGTTGCTCGATTGCCTACTGATGGAAACTACTAATTACTCAGGCTTTGTCTGTATCGAGGTGAGATGTATTTCTTCCACCCTTGCTTTCCTTTAGAAGGTACTCCAGTTGTACAGCTCAGGAGAAAGATGTGATGCTGCTGTCATATCCCATCCTGACAGCATGTGACAGTGTGTACCTGTCCTCCAGGCTTGACAGAGGATAAGAAATCTTCCAGCCATTAAGGGTATCATAAATTGGTAGCTGGAATGACTTCTTGTCCTCTGCAAAAATCTGTGATGTTGAAAATGTTCTCATTTTTATCAGGGCAAAATTGAAGTCTTTCAAACCATTCCCTCCCTAATGAGGTCCGCTGGTATTAAAGCAGCTATGGGCTTCCCTGAAAATTTGTTCAAAATCTGACAAAAAAAATCCCTGAGAAAATGTTAATAGACCTGACATTCTTGAGATAAGTTTTTGTTTTGACAAACTGATAATGGACAAAAAAAAAAAAAGAATTAAACATTTTGTGATCAAGTTTCCTTGAACTTTGATAGATCAAAATATAGTTTTACACTCAATGCATCAGAATCCAAAATCATTTGAGAACCAATGTATGGAGAGAGAGTAGGAAACAAAAGACACTTAATTCACCTTGTCCAATGAAAACAAGAAAGTTATTTCCACCATAGCTTACAGTTACTGTCCAGTAAATCTGAGTTTGTCCTCTACTAGCAGAGAACAACAGCTTATACACTGCAGAAATTTGTAAAAGAAATAAAAAAACTTTCCTCTGCATTTCGAACAATAATAGCAGTGGAAACTTTTTTATTGTTCTTAGGTTTTGTAAATCAAGGTATTCCAAAGCTAAATTCTGTGCCACGTTTGCCTGAACACTATCCCTTTTATGTAATTTCCCTTCTATATGGCAGTTAAATAGAACAGTGATGTAAAATCCCAATGGAAAAATAAATCTAGCTGGAGCAATCATACTATCAACACATCAGCTCTGCAAAACTCTGTCTTGCTTCCTTGCACAAAATGACAATTTAAAGTATCTTTCTAGAAGTCTCCTGGGAGATTATCGTATTTTATTCTCTATTTAGAAAAAAAAGTAAAAATCTTTGAGAACCTATTAGAAGTCTCCTAGTGAAATACTTACAGTGCAGTTCAGCATTATACGCCAGTTTCAAAGAGGTTGAAATGTAATTTATTTCATTTTACTTTCATCAGCAAGTAAAGGTCATCCATCCAAAACCAGCTTTTCTGGATGCACACATTTCATTTGTTATCATCTTAAATAGCACAGAAATGCAGTCAAATCCCAGTATCTGTCAATCTCACACAAGTTCTGTTAAGTAATCTTTCACTTTCTGTTTAAGTGCTTGCACCATGGACATTGAATATATGCTTGCTTGGAATTCAAACGAACAGCTTAAAGCAGGAAGACTTCCTTTAAACTGTAAGGAATTTTCTAAATATTTCACGAGTACCTGAAAAACTATATTTTCCAGTTAATGTTACACTATTTGGAATCTAGAAAAAGCATTCTGCAAGTAGTTACACCTCTAGAAATCCAGTAACTCAATTTTTAAAAGTACTCCTCTGATCTTTAAACATAGTCTTTCTCCTCATCTGTTGTATCAATTGCTAATAACAGGTGTCATTGACAGCTCACTAGGAACTACAAACAAGCACAGAAATAACTCGCAAATACGCTAACTATGCTAATATACCATTAGGCATACAGATAATATGTCAGGTTATTTCTGTGCCTTTGGCGAACACACCAGGTCTTGGCATATTTTACTGTTGAGATTGCAAAAAAAGAACCAAGCATGGTTAATTATTCTTGTGACTTTGTTGCTGTGGTCGTTGTCTGTGTTAGTGATCTGCTTTGAAGCCGTATTGCAATTCTGAAATGGATTCCCTGACTGCTTCCCTTCATTGTCTGTTGGTTCAGTTCTTAGAGAGATTTAGATGTGCACAAACTATTTTTCTTTCCAAAAAGAAGTAGTCAGAGGCTTTGTTTCAAAACTTCTCCCGAGCTTCATGAGGATATTCAGCTCCAAAGCAAGGTGAGGGCTGGACCACCCTGGGGTCCTGCGGCATGAGCCCTACCTGCATTCAGCCACAGGGCTTCCAAAACAGCCAGAGCTCCTACAGCAGCCTGAAATGGTTCTCATGCTTTATAAAGGGCCATCCACTTGATAACATGCTCTGTGTATTTTCCTCTTCACTTCCAGCTGCCACCAGCAACTACATCTTCAGGCTCTTTGCCACTCCTTCACCATCCAAGAAATAAAATCATGAATTCACTTCAAATACGTGCTCAAACAGATTGACACAAGGTAGAAATGACTCACAGCTAGGTTTTCAACCTCAGGTTTCTAATGGATATTTCTAGCTTCTAACAGTTTGAAACAAACATTTGTTCTACTTGTTTAAAGGAAACAAAATGCATTCAGTTAATATGTATATTACATATGGTCTATTTATCTATTACGTAAGCACACATTAGCTGCCACCTGCTGATTATCCCACAAATGAACACCAAAGACTGAGTTACAAGATCTCCTCCCGCCTTCATATATATTCGTACAATGCCTTCCTTGTTCTGACTTGGCCAAACTTTCTCTGGTGGTAAATCAGTCTGCAGGATGAATAACGCTCTGCGAAAGAAACCCTCTCTATTGCTGAAGGTTCTGCAACAGGAGCCAGTCAGTAAGAGACTGATCCTACACAGAAGCTGAGTTCTGCTGAAGATGTATTTTCCCAGGCAGGCAGCTAGTCTCAGCAGTGCTAAGGAAGCAATTTGGATGTGTGCACTCAGGTTATCCTCCTCTCATTCTCACATGCAGAACAGAGCAAAACAACCACCTCTATGAGTACAGAATCGTTTACATAAAATAAATTCTCACGTAGTCTACTTACATTTTAATCTTCCCTTTTGGCATTGCAGAGCATAATTTCAGAACAATAAATAACAAAACCAGATGCTAATGTGTCAGGCATGACAGGAACCTGAACAGAATAACTCAGAAAATAAACAGAAGATTTGTGGAAAAAAACTTTCAAAGAGTTTATTCTAAAATGTCCTTAGAATTTTCTTTTTTTTTTTTAAAACACGCACATAAATCTTAGACTTTTGTATTGGCAGTTAAAATTAATCCACTATAAATAGCTGGTTGAAAACAATTATATTTGTCATATTCCTGACTCAAAACCTGAAAGCACAGTAAACTTGAAAGAAAGTAACTGGTAATAAAAATTAAGCTGATAATCATTGTTGATGCTGAAAATGCAAAAAATGGGAGAATATGAATGAAAACTAAATTGGATTTTAAGAATCCTTTATCTTTAAAGCTTTCTATTCGTATCAACTGTGTCAATAAACATGCTTGTTTGCTTATTAGGAAAGATTCTTGAGTAAATCCACCCCATTCCCCCATGACATATTTCATCAGCATCCTAGTCTGAGCAACTGCCTTCTCTTCCTTGCTAGAGTTTTTCCAAAAGTCTAAAGGCAGATTTCCCATCTCCAGATATGTATACAGAGGTCTCATGCATCTCACGCTGTAAATAATCTTCAGGATTTCAGGATTCAGCCTGCTGCTGTGCTTCTTGCCGAAGGAACTGTTTAAGAGCAATGCCTTCTTTCACGTCCTCTCTGATAAAAGGGCTAAGGTATATAAGAAAGAAAAAGATTTTCTTTCTCATGTATAACAATCCCCATCTCCACTTTCCGCCTCCTCTTCCCATCCACCCCTCCCCGGCTCAGTGCCTCGGTGATTTCAACGCTCTGTTTCTCTCCCTCCTATTTGCCAGTATGGCAGTAGTAGTCGCTCCATTGCCTTCTGCACCTGCTGGCTGTCACATTGCAAAGCAGCAGCACATCTCATTAGGACCGATGCCTCTGTCCGCGTCCAGCAGACTGGACAGTAGTGCCCTACATATTCATAAGCATATGTGTGCATGGGTATATACTACGTACATACAGATGTATGTAAGTGTATGGATGTGAAGAAATATAAAGCAGAATTGATCAGACACATTTCAGGGAATCTAAGGAATTAAGTGTGCTATAAAAACCACATAAACAGTGTGTGTGTATATATATACATATATATATAAGTATATATTTATATTTATAAAATGTTGCAGGTGTGAAAACTGAGACACACTTTTAATAGGTGATTAAATCTTTCCTAAGGTTACAGACTGTGTGTGCCTGTGTATATGTGTGTCTGTGGGAGAGTGTTTATTATTTGTAACTTGTTCCAGCATTTAGATTCCCTGAGCTCTGACTTACATCTGTCTTGCTGTCTCCTGAGTTGCCTTAGGTTTTTCATTTCTAAGTTAACTTTAATCACAAAGGAATAGCTTTTGAGCTCTTTTTCTCAATTCTTACATGTTGCTGCAATAAACTGAAAGAACAAAACCCTAATCATACTGAAATTAATAGAAGGTTTTCCAGTGTTTCTGTGAGCAAGATTTCATCTCTGATACTTCTTGTCTTTCAGCAAATCCAGTGTTGCTGACAGACTTTCGACTATGGTTCTGAAAAAGGGTTGTGGTTTTTCTTATTGTACAGATCAAGGGGTCATTGACTTTAATCTGATTAAATCTTCTATTTCCCTTTACTAACTTACTACAATCAAGAAGATTAGGATGTGTTTTCAGAGATTTGAAACAAAGATACATGCCAGAGATATCTGATGTGAATAAACGTGATATGACTAGTTTCTGGTGACATTTGTTTGAAGGAAAATATTCTATCCTGCAGACTCAACTGTTTTGATGTAAATTCAAGTCATCATTGTCAAATATCTGTTAAAATCTTTATGATATTGTGAATATCACTTTATCTTTCTGGGACTTGATTTCCACTCCTCCTTTACTCCACATAAAGCAGTTCCAGTAATAATTTTCTGACTGTGCTGTGACTAAAACTTAATTAATGCTTGTAAAATTCCAAAAGATTCTTTAAGGACAGGCATTTCAGAAGTGGAATTATTGTTATTACTAGAGCAGCATTTTATTTTGCTTGTACGGTACTTTTAATCTGTAGATTTTAAAGTATTCTATTAAAGGAGGGAAAATGTCATTAGTCTCATGCTATAGGTGTCTGAGATAGTGATTAACACTTAAATTAACACAAATTAAATTCCACTCAACTAAACTCAGGTTAAACCAATAGAAGAGTCAGGAAATCCTCCTCCCACTTTGTTCTCTGCCCAGATATGAGACTTGTCAGGGCACCAACAGGCTCTAATTGCCCTGGCAAAACTGTGCTGTCCTTCATCAGACTGAGATGCTGGTCAGTAAGATCAAGATTTCCTAACATTATTATTATTGCTTTTGATTTCACTCCCTTTATGAGGACTTACAACATATATATTCTAGCAGAAATTCCATTTAATTTGGCTGGGAGGGAGACTTTGTGGTATTTTAATCTTTGTTTTGTGTGACATCTGACCGCATCTGATCATGCAGACCAAAGGCTGCACTCAAAAACCAGCTTGTGTGCTGATCATTAGCATGTCTGGCTGTTAGCCCAAAAGCCTCATTAGGGTGCCTAGACCACCTACTTCATGCAGGAAATTAGTTAGGCAGCTAAGGATGGAGACACACAGCACAAGTAGTGGAAGAGGCTGCCCACAACAGGACTGGGATGTGTCTTCCTCCATCCCTCACCAAGGCACATCCAGTGCTCTGAAGGAGTGGGTCCTTCTTGGGATTCAGAGCTGGGAATCCTCCCTTGAGACCAAGGAGCTAGCCCCTTTCTTTTATGAAGAAATTAGGGAATTACACCTTTTGAAACACAGCCAGAGGAGGATTCACCCAAATACAGACTGGTTTTTGTGATCTTTCCAACAAAGGAGATTCAAACCACCTCTGCCACCTTCTCCTTACAGGGTTGTAAACTGCACAGGGAAGGAAGCTGACTCTACTGTTGCAGATGTGCCCCTGGACGTAAATCATTAAGGAGTCAATAGGCAAGAGACAGAAAGAGGTCAAGGGAAAATAGTAGTGTCTTGATTAGCAGCCAGGGCACCAATAAGGAGGAAAGGATTCTTCACCTCTAATCCTAAAGCTCTTCACACATTTTAAAATTGACAGCCATTGTCGCCTAGGAGCTAGGAAATCTTTAAGGAAAGTGAAATATCTAGGTCTGAACCACTTCAGGCTGAAGTAGGATTCATATCTAATAGGTCATAGCTTCAATTGCTGCATAAAGGGACTTCTTCCTATTCCTGTTTCTTTTAAAATCAGACAAACAAAAAGCAGCTGCTACCACTGCATTTAAGATGGAGTCTGCTCTTGTAGGCACATCTACATCCTTAGGGTTGAGAGCTGGGGGAATAGCTAGTTTATCGGTTTTGAATGGCCCTTCCCTGTGAAGAATGAGCCCCTTCTGGGGATGTGTTGGCACCAGGCTGCTAAGTGCACAGGAGCCTGAAAGGCAGAGGGCCAGGGAGAGTTTAAGCATGACCAGCATTAAGAGGCAAATGAACAGAGGTTTTCAGGGTTGCAGTTTCGGAGCCAGATATCAACATTTCCCCTGATGCCTACTAGTAGTGCCCGTTTCTGGTTTGGGGCTCCTTAGGCCCTGGGGTAGCCTAATCAACCACGGGTTTAGGTCCTTCTTATTATTCTTGTCATCAAATTACTCCTACCCACATTTGCTAAGCTGTGTTAACTGCAGGGATTCACAGACTCTTTGCAAAGGCAACTGCCTGCCATCATTTTTCTTTACACCAATTTCCTTAAAGCAGAGGAATACAGAATTTATTAGAGTGCTGCTGACCTCATATCTAGCTCCTTTTTTTACCATTTTCCAATTTATTTCCCTGCTCTCTCTCTCCTTGTATTTCCTCCTAGCTATCTCTGCTGACTTTCTTTAGAAAGTTATTTTCCGAGTAAGATGGCTATATAAAGTCTTCCTCATGTAGCAGGAACAAATGAAAACTTTTTCTTTCTTCTGTTTAAATACCTGTTTTTAATATGTACTGTAGGGTTGTACCAGAGAAAGACTATGGGCTGCAAACCTTAAGATGGGAAAAAGACTGCTTTGCAAATTGTATTTCCAAGATATAGTAAATAATTTTACATTAAATTGTTACTGTAGTGGTAAAAATGTTATTAATTCATTATGGAATTTTTGCTCTATTAAGAGTAGAATAATGTATGACAGTAAAATCCAGTAATTGAACATCAGAATGAACTGCTTTAACTTACACTGCAAATATTTAACTTCTCTTTTTAACAAGCATAAAAGGAACACAATAAGCTAAGAAATAGCAAATAGCTTGAGTCTTTTCAAATGAAGTATGATCTCTGCACTAACTGCTGATCTGCTGTGTACAATGTACTGTCAACAGCCTGTGCAGAATATTCTTCATTCTTGTATTCTAACCTTGAGAGTTGCTCTCAGAGACATCAGTGCATATGTTAACCCAGACAGTAAGTAGTAACAAGAGAACATCACCTTAGAACATCTAGGTGTTTGTAACTACTGGAGGATTTTTTCAGACTATTGTTCCTTCGACCCATTCCTCTTATGTATTTGCTGTTTCTTGACTGAAGGATTTCTTTTTTCTCTTTTCTACAGAAAAAGTCTTTTCAGTGACTTTTTGTTAAGCTTTTTATTTCTCAGCTTGTTATACGAGTAGATCCAGCTCTCTGCTCTTCCTTTTGTTATGCACACAAAGAGACACTCCAAATTAACAACCTGTTTCTCTCAACTGCGATTTTGTTTTCTCAGAGGAGTGTGCAGTTTGAGAGGTTTAGGGATTGTTATTTTTGCTGCTTTTACAATATATACTATCTAAAATATATATTCTGTTTTAAATATGCTTCAGTCTTGCTATTTAATGTTTTAGGTTTGGGGGGATTATGTTTTCATTTCTGTTTGTGTGTGCATATGTTTAAACTTATAATATTATTAGGAATTATTCTGAGTTTACTTTGTATGGATCTTGCTCTTTCTCTCTGTGCATGAGTAAGAAGCCACTTGTATTGGACTCTTAAAAGTCTTCTGTTCTTGTTTTCAGTGTCCAAACTTGGCTAATCTTTATAGTGACTCACTAAATTGTTTGCTCCAGCAAGACAAAGCACCTCATTCAAGAGTCTTGTTTTATTATCACCTCCTATCTTACACCTACCAGCCTCTAGCTTTAAAATGTTTAGCACTACCAACACAAGTCACTTTGAAAACATAGCTGTTGGTGCGCAATGGGAAAATGATTGGTGCTATTCTTCCATTTTTCTAATTGTCCATGAATTTAGTGCTGATGTCCTAACACTCACAAGTGCTCTACATTACATCAATTTTACTTGAATTGCACTTTTCCCAGATGGAAAGTAAGCAACCATCATTTTTGGCACTCAGTTATCTTATGATATGAAGGATTTGTATTCTCTATACACAGACTCTAATCTGAACCTTTGAGTCACTGATGCTTTTTTATGAAAGCTGGAGCACTGAGGAGCTCTGCTCGAGTCATTTAGACAACAATTAGCAGAACCTGGATAAGGACTCTTGGCCATCATGAGTCCTGTTGACCAACACTTACTTACTTCTTTGTTCAGAACAGTCAATAAATCCAATTCAGTTGGCTGGATTTCTAAAACAAATGTCCATCCTTCCACCCTGTGAGGGGAAGAAAGAAAAAAAAATTCTTATTTGCAAAGAATATGGACATATTTCAAAGATATAGGCCTATAAATCATCACCTCTCTTCTCCACTTTCCTTCTGACTATGTTAGTAAATCCCATTCTCCTTTTCAGCCATAGAGCCGATTGCAACTGATTTGAGCACTTCAGTTGCTTTCTTTTCTCTCTAGGGCAATTGTTGTCTCTCTGGCAACTAGTATCCATAGCACTTAAGACTTTGCAAATTAAAGCAAGAACATTGACCTGCATCCTAAAAAAACAGTTACATCAGTACAGATCCCAAACCCAGAGGTATAATAAGTTTATTAAGGAAAAGGTTCTAGGCAGGCAGAGAAGTGAAATTTTAAATAGAGATCAGATTATGAGGATTTTATGGTATTTTTTAGAGGCCTCTCAGGCTTTCTTTTTAGCCTACAGAGCTGTCTCAGGACTTATGCTGCTGCTGGCAGAATCCTCCAGATCTATGTAGTTGTATCTGCAAAAAAAGCAGCATTAAATCCCAATTAAAATTTTTGAGCTTGCCCATGCAGCAAGATTCAGCAATGTAACTACTGCACACAGCCTCTAATCATATCTACACAAATAGCTCGTGCTTAGAGCTCCAAAAGTCTTGCTTTGCCACAGAAGTAGTGTCCCCTACAGTAAGTGTTCACTGTTATAAGCAGGCATCCTCTGCTCTTTCCTGATTCTGATTTGTCTGCTCTGCATGGGGAGGTGTTTTCCCATTGTACTAGGGAACTATATACTAGGAAATCAGCGAGAAGCAACTATGATTCTGGGATGTGGAGTTTAGCACACGTGGACAGCAAGGCCTATGATTCTTCTTCTGCCACTTCATGCTCCATCTCTGTTTGGCTTAGCTCACACCATTTTCACAGCTACTGTGAGTTAACTAGGGCTTCCTGGTGGGCTGGTGGCCATCACAAATACATAGCTTGTGCAGGTATGTTATTCATATTTCAGCTGGTCGGCTGCAGTTTTACAAGCCAGCCACAAAGCTACTGAAGAGCTCTTCCTGCAGTTCTGGCAGAATCAGAGAAAACAGCAGTTTGCTGTCCCCAAACCACATGGAAAGAAGGGAGAAAGAGACCACTTGCTTCTGGAGCCGCTTTTCTTTGATCAGCTTCATTTGGTGCAGAGCCTTTTCAGGGCTTTTGAAAGAAGTGTGGACTGGCTTGTGCTGCATAGCTAGGATGAGCTTTTTCTCCAGGAAGATAAAAAGCACTTTCCTGGCAAGGCAGATAAAGTTTGCTCCTAAGCTACAGTGGTGAAGAACTCCCTTTTCTGTAGTTGCACAGTATGGAAAGCCACCACCCCTTTCACAAACAGAATGCTATCGGTCATAAACTAGCTGTGATGTGGACAAGCCAACGTGGAAGTTAAGGTAAAAAAGGTCCTGTCTCTGCATGTTACCAAGGCTGGCAATGCTGCTGAGGTGTCTGATAGCTTTGCATGCATGTATTTTCCAGCTGTGCCAGAGAGGGAATGGAAAGTACTCATGTTCCCTCTGAGACAAACCTCAAAACACATAATTAGAAAGCGACACAGCTGCACTGTGAAGTGGGGTGTCCTGACACTAATGCCAGATTGTCTGGAAAAATTCCTTGCTGATAGGATTTTTGGGTAATTCCACTCCTCTTCTTTTTTTTTTTTCATACATGGCAGTGGGGGTGGAGATACGGTGACTCCAGTATGGACAGCAGTGCTGTAGCCATTTCCCTCTGTTATTCTGAGAGACTCTGTGTCCCTGGCTAATGCCTTTTGCTGTACAGTTGGATCGCAGAAAGGAACCACTGAGCTGTTGCCTAAGCAGCTGGAGAGTGACAGTGTGTGACTGCCGTGGGGAGAAGGAGAGGATAGATGACAATCACAGGGGAAGGCTGGGGGCTGCTGAGCCATAGCAGCACGCTGTGTGTTGCACAGCAATTGGGAGAATGGAGCTGAGAACAGGGTTTTCCTCAGCAAGGCCTGAGGGGACAAGATTCAGAGATTCTCAAAAAAGCAGCAGCACCCCAGCTAGCAGGAAGCTTTACTTTTTGCCTTTAAAAATAGGGACTTCCTTGTTGTTGTTGTTGTCCGTGCAATTTTTCAGTTTCCTTCACGTTTTCACTGTGTACAGTATGGCTATTTCATAGTTTACAAGACAAGTTTCAAGATGGGGGATTTTTTTACTCATTTATTCAGCAATTCTTTGTAGTTTTAGACTGTCAGCTTGTGTTTTTATTAGGTGCATTTTACAAGAACCTGTGTTTAATATTATCACTGAGCACAAGGCTGGAAGGAATCAGGTGAGGTCATCTAGCCCAGCCCCAGGACCTGGGAGCAGAATCTGATCTCTCATTGCTTAGCGGTGCTTGTCTAACCTGTTCTTAACAGTCTCCAGTGACAGGTTCAGCACCATCCCTAAGCAATCTATCTTAATGGCTACCTGTCCTCAGGGTGCTCTTAGATCATTTTTCTAAAACTGTTCAAAATAAAAATTACCACTGTTGAATAAAATGATTCTATACTGTTCTCAAAGCGCAAATACACAAAACTGGAATCTGAGGAATTGAACAAATAACCCGAAAACAAAGGAGGTGGAGAGGGCAAGAAAAAGAATGTTGCAAACAATAGAATAAAAATATGCAGTCTGAGATTAGCAGCTCATTCAGCTTTCAGCCTTTAATTGTATGCAGCTCTGTTGAGCCTTTTCATACTGGGCTGCTTTCAGAAATCTGTGGGACAGGCGTGGAAAGGCGTGGAAGCAAGCAAGCCCATGTTTGGATAGTGGGAGGAAAAATCCACTGTTCCAGTTGCGACAGAGGAGGCGTAACTGGGAGTGGTGAGAGTTAATTCCAGTAAAAAGAAGCATTCTTCAGTCTCAGAGAGCTAAAGCAAAAGCAGTTTGGGGCATGTCCACACAGCAGTGACTTGGAGATAAGAAGTCACACTCAGGCTATCCTGAGGCAATCAGTTCTTTTACTACTACAGGTGAAAAAGCTCCAGCTAATTGGAGGTGTGGTCTAAGAAAACACAGCTCTTAGCATAAATGCAGATATGCCATGGCTGAGGCTGGTGAAATATGCCAGAGGACAGGGAGAGTAATTTCAAATGAGCCTTCTTTCTAACAATAGCAACTGTTTGCCTGTGATTCCTATCAGTTCCCACTGCATTTGACTGTCCTTTTAATAGTCTGGAAGTATCTACCTAGCTAACTATGTGCTTCTAAATGGGCCTACCTCTGACACCTCTCTTCGGTTCTGTGTCCTTCTGCTCCTCAATCTTGATAAGTCTTCTGTGCCAGAAATGCCCAGTCTGATCCCAGGAGTGATCCTCAGAGACTATCTTGAGGCTGTTAAGTATTTCTTCTTGAGTTATCCTGAAACCAAGTGATGATGAAGATAAGAGTTAACCCTGAACACTTAAGAATTCTAAGATGAGAAAAGTAACAAGTGATTTTTTTATTCATTATTCAGTGTCCATGATTTCAAAAATCTTTGCTCTAGCTTAATTTTAAAATACTGTCCTTTTCCTTTGGAAAATCTCAGTACTAAACTAGTAATGAAAATTATACCTCTGCAAGTAGTGATATATTTTGGGCTACTGGCAAAACTTTGAGGGTATATCAGAGAAACTGGTGTAAAAATATACCAGGGAAACAGGCATTGATATTATTGACCAAAAAGGTTACATTTTCTCACTCCTGCAGTGTTGCATAACCAGAAAAAAATATGTCTATCCCTTCTGGAATGATTGAGAAGTCACTGTTGTAATGAAGCCATGGTAAAACAGTTTCCATAAAATTCCATTTTATTTCTTAGTGAACATGATGCATTCACAAAATATAGATATATTTTTGCAAGCCTTGTCTGATGTACTTGGGGTTAACGTTGTTGGTACCCTGTTATTATCTCCCTGTTTGTGTTGCTACTAAATGGAGTTGCTTGCTGATGGAATGCCAAGTTTTGCACTTAAAAAGGAGCCTTGCTAAGTTTTGTACCGAGAAAAAGAGTCTTGTACTGATGAAATACTGTACTTTCCACTTGGAACAAAAACACCTAGAAAACACTTGCTATGCTACAACACTCTGAAATGTACTTTATAACAAAACTATCAAATGTACCAAATTCTTCCAGTTGGCAAAAGTCTCAGTAAACACATTTCTTTGACAAAGTTTTCTTTTCAGAATCTGGCATGCCAGAGATTGATGGGGGAGGGGATCCGCAAAAAGGAAATTTGTGATTCTGTGGTAGAAGGAAAGCCATGAAAGAGGAAGGGTGAGCTAAGGTTACTTGGCTGGATGTCTTGTAACAAATGTCTCCTTAGTGTCACCTTTATAGTGAGAATTACAGCGGGAGATCGATGGTTATCTTGGGCACAAATGATAAGAAGGAAATAAATAAATATGGAAAAGACTCCACATTTTGGAGAATATGGTGAAAAAAATACTCCACGAATTCTAGTGGACAAACAAAAAAACCGCAATATATACTTCCTAGCAGTATGGACAAGCTACTTCTCAAGAAAATAGTATTTGTCAACAGGTGCTTACCACATGCCTTCACTGTACTGCTGCCTGACTGTGTACAGGACTGTCCTGGTTTCAGCTGGGACAGAGTTAACTTTCTTTTTAGTAGCTGGTACAGTGCTGTGTTTTGGATTTAGTGTGAGAATGATGTTGATAACACTCTGATGTTTTAGTTGTTGCTAAGTAGCACTTATCTTAAGCCAAGGACTTTTCAGCTTCCTGTGCTCTGCCAGCAAGCAGGTGTGCAAGGAGCTGGGAGGGAGCAGAGCCGGGGCAGCTGACCTGAACTAGCCAAAGAGGTATTCCATACCATGGAACGTCATGCCCAGTATATAAACAGGGGGGAGCTGGCCGGGAGGCGCGGATCGTGGTTCGGGAGCTAACTGAGCATCGGTCAGCGGGTGGTGAGCAATTGCGTTGTGCATCACTGATTTTTTTCCTTCCCCCCCCCTTCTTTTGTTGCATTCCTTTTCATTACTATTATTATTATATTTCATTATTACTATTGTTAGTGTTATATTTTACTTTAGTTATTAAACTGTTCTTATCTCAACCCACGAGTTTTACTTTTTTTTTTCCTTTGCTTTCCTCCTCCTCACCCCACTGGGAGGGGGAGGGGGAAGCGGCTGCGTGGTGCTTAGTTGCTGACTGGGGTTAAACCACGACAAGGACTCAGTCCCAAAAGCCATGAAGACAGAGTTTGCTGGTCCATTCCATAGGTTCCTCAATCTGCTTTATGAAGCACAGAAGTTATCGCATCTGAGGTTAGCACTTCATCCTGAAAAATTACTGCTATTCCTAGTACACGTCTTAATAGTTATTGCTGGAGTTAACAAAAAATGGAATAGAAAAATAGAATTCCATGACAAAATCCTGTCCAGCTCCTCGGAGTATAGGTAAGTGATATTTTTAGGAGTCTGCTCAGGTCTTCTGCTTCCTTGCAAGCCTCTCATTCCAGGTTTTAATGGGTCTTGCTTTTACAACCCTTTTCCGCTATCCCATTAGCAGTAGCTTCAAAGTGAAGCATGTCAGTGATGCCTATACATCTAATGGATGTATGAGTCTGCGTAATGAAAGGCTAGTTCTCTGAATCCAAAGGACAGAAAACTAAAAAGGACTATCCTGACTGTAGGCTAGTGTTTTGGCGAAAGGCAAAATCTAAGAACCATGATCCCAGATCAGGAGGGGGCACACGAGTTCACAGGGCAGCAAAGCAATGTGAGAAAACAGATCTGGAAGGGATAAAATAGGTAAACTCACCTGTTCAGTGTTGTGAGATGTTAATATTGGTACTCTGGGTAGCACAAACAGCAAGTGTTTATCCTCACATCGGCATTACAATTCAAAAGCTTTCCACACAAATGCAACACCATGGACACACTAGAATTTCAAGCAGAGAACAGAATACATAATATCTGGTCATTTCCTATGTAGCAAGAATTGCCATGTGATGATGCAGGGCTTTTTATTAGTTAGCAGAAGAGCTTAGTGTAAAATAATCTCTACCAGAGAGGCTTGTGTCAAAGAGCTTTTAACTGGAGGGCGACTAAGTCACAAGGCACAATGTTAAGGTCCTTTTCTGATTTGTCATCCATTTCAATCCCTAGAAAATGATCAGTCTCTGTGAACAGACACCTTTCCCAACCTATTGTTCAAACTCAGCTCACGCTATCTGTTCAGTGAAAAGCTATACCTATTCTGTGTGTTGGTTTCAATAGCACAGAAATGAACGGAGTTACATGAAGATCAGCTCAGCCTCTTGTTTTTCCTTAAGCTTCATCTCCTAGAGCTGCTCAACCTAAATCTCTTCTTCCTCAGAGACCCCCGTTCTGACTTTCACTATAGTAAGGCAGGGAAGCAGCCTTCTGCTCTCGTGGGTCATAACCTCCCCTCTAGACATATTTTCCAGCAAAAATCAACATAGGTTAAAAAAAGCCAATGTGATGTTGCTGTAAACCCACATATTTCTTTCAGAGGGATTTAAACTGATGAGGGTAAGTGGAAAAGCCATGGACACAACAGTTCCTTCCCTTTACTCCCTTCAGGATCATTTTGCTGAAAGCAGAGAGGACCTGCTAAACTATGTCCTAAAGAAAGGGGCAGAGACAAAAGAGTCAGACTCAACATACCACTATATTTTATATAACGGTATCGGGTGTTCGTGCCCAGGTATTGGCAGCGGGGGCCGCAGGGCAGCCTCTGTGAGGAGAGGCTGGGGCTGCCCCGTGCCAGACACAGCCGGTTCCAGCCGGCTCCAACGGACCCACCACATGGCACAGCTGAGCCCAGCAGCCAAGATGGTGGCGTGTCTGGGAAAGCGTGTTTAAGAAAGGGATAGACAATGAGGAATGAGGGGAAAAAAATGTGAGAAACAACCGTGTGAGCACCAAGGTCAGAGAAGGAGGATGGCAGGAGGTGCTCCAGGCACTACAGAAGAGATTCCCCTGCAGCCCATGGTGGACCACAGTGGAGCAGTATCCACACTGCAGCCTGGGGAGGACCCCACGCCAGAGCAGGGGTATATGCCCTGAAGGAATTGCAGCCCATGGACAGCCCACGCAGGAGCAGAGGTTTTTTTCCTGAAGGGACTGTATCCCATGGGAAGGACCCATGTTGGAGCAGGGCAAAAGTGTAAGGAGGAAGGAGTGGCCAAGAGGAATCGTTGTGGACTGACCGCAAACCGATCCCTGTGCACTGCTCAGGGGCAGGGAGGAGGTAGAGGAGTTGGGAATGAAGGAGGAAGTTGAGCCTGAGAAGAAGGAGGGGGGGGGAGGGGGAAGGTATTATTTTAACTTTTGTCTTTGTTTCTCACTATCCAAGTCTATTTTAATTGGCAATAAATTACATTAATTTTCTCCAAGGTGAGTCTGTTTTGCCTGTGACAGTAATTGGTGAGTGATCTCCCTCACCCACCCACCTCAACCCACGAGATTTTCATCTTATTTTCTCCCCCTGTCCTGTTGAGGAGGGGAAGTGAAAGAGCAGCTGGGTGGGTGTCTGACAGCCAGCCAAGGTTAACCCACCACAATACCTAAAACCAGAATTAAGACCATCTGCATTCCCAAAACAGGGGAGACATTGTGGCAAATTCCTTTTTCCTCAAGACATAATGTTAGAGTAAAGCTAAGCATGACGTTCCCTCCTTTTTCCTTTCCTCAACAACGAATGTGAAAATTCATTCTGAATTTAACTACTTATCTCACAGGTTAAAGGAGATGAGCTATGAAACTGGCTTAAAAAGCCTGAAATTCTCTTTCTGCTTTCTGTGACTTCAAATTTATTTTTTTAATTTATTCATATTGTCCTGGTTTCAGCTGGGACAGAGTTAACTCTCTTCTTAGTAGCTGGTACAGGTGTTCTGGATTTATTGTGAGAATAATGTTGATAACACACTGATGTTTTAGCTGTTGCTAAGTAGAGCTTATCTTAAGTCAAGGATTTCTCAGTTTCCCATGCTCTGCCAGCAAGCAGGTGTGCAAGAAGCTGGGAGGGAGCATAGCCAGGACAGCTGACCCAAACTAGCCAAAGGGATATTCCATACCATGGAACGTCATGCTCAGTCAGTATATAAACAGGGGGAAGTTGGCTAGGAGGGGCAAATCGTGACTCTGGCATCGGTCAGCGAGTGGTGAGCAATTGCATTGTACATCACTTTTTTTTTCCCCACCTCCTTTTTTTCCCCCTCTTCTTTTTTTGTTATATTCCTTTTCATTATTATTATTATTATATTTCATTATTATTATTGTTAGTATTATATTTTACTTTAGTTATTAAACTGTTCTGATCTCAAACCACAAGTTTTACCTTCTTTCCCGATTTTCCTCCCCATCCCACTGGGACCGGTGCGTGGGGAGTGAGGGAGCAGCTGCGTGGTGCTTAGCTGCTGACTGGGGTTAAACCATGACACATATATATATTATATATTTTAGGTATGTATTTAGGGGTGGGATTTTTATAAAAGTTCTTGTGGAGCTAGCTAGTAAAGTTAAAAATCCAAATAATTGAAAATTATGCAGAAAAAGAAAGCCAGACAAACTTTATAGTCATTGAAATGCACTGTAGAATTACCTTTCTACAGTAGGCCAGTATATTCAGAAGACTTATTTTTGGTAACTAACTTCCACTCCTTTTTCCTTGTATGTCATAGTGCTCTTTACACGGTTAACTGTTTTTATTTTTAGAACACCTCTGAGTTCTAGGGCTACATTCAGGAGCAAAGATTAGCAATAAGCAACCCCTAACTTTGCTAGGTTTCACAAGAACCATATGGAAGAGAAGTTCTGGAAAGAGATTTATCACTTCTCTCAGGAAGAGACAACCAGAGAGAGGACAAAGGAGACTATATGAACTCCTCACTCCTTTTTGCCCGTGGAAAAAATGGTTCCTCACAAAGATGCAGCATATCTCTATTTTCCTAATTTTTAACACAGGGCTGTGGCATAAAAGCATAATCAAATATTTAAGGACATCTTTTTACTCATTTTTCTTTATGTGGGAACTATGTGAGGCTGCATATGGGAACAGAGGAGCTGAGAACCTCTATTGCTGCTTTCCTTCCCTAGCTATTTTAGGAGTCCTCTGGAGAAGGCATGAATGTTCATCCCCGTGTAGCCATCCGGCATGAACTAGTTTTCTAACAGTCGTCTTATTGATTACAAAATTAAAGTTCCAGTCCCTTCCTTTTTCATTCCTCTAATCCTATATCCTCCATATGTATATACACACAAATATGAATGGACTAAATCTACAGCATGTTATCCCTTACACAGACACAAGGGCAGAATCAAAGGGTAATTTTGTCTGTCTTCTGTGTCTCTTAAACTCTTGCCCTAGGTTCTAAGCAAAAAGACTTCTCAAGATATATACTGATTTATATCAAGTATGAGATGTATTAAAATCCTGATTTTAATTTATGTCAATTAGCTTTTAATGTGAAAAGGAGAAATATTGTCACTTTGTCATGAATAGCATGCAAGAACCCATACCCTCTCCACTCAAAGGAAATTTCTGAAGTTACAACTCAGTGATATTGAAGTTCTATCCATTTTGATGTCTGATGTCTGATTGCTTTCACAGGACATACATATGTAATTTAATACCTGATATTATTTTCTCTCTTTCTCTTCCTCTCTTTTTTTCTCAGAACAAATTATGACATCGACATCTAAAGGAATTTTCCGGCCATTTTTTATTATCTTCATTGTCCTTGGTTGTTTCATGGCATTTATACTAATTTATATCAAACCAACAAATAGCTGGATCTCTGGTCCTATAGAATCAGCCAGTTCAGTTTTGAAAATGAAGAGCTTCTTTTCTTCCAAAACTGATAATCTTAATGAAACTACTATTTTGATCTGGGTTTGGCCATTTGGTCAGACATTCGATCTAACATCCTGCCAAACAATGTTCAATATCCATGGGTGCCATCTGACTATTGACCGCTCACTATATAACAGATCCCATGCTGTTCTCATTCATCACAGGGACATTAGCTGGGATCTGACTAATTTACCTCAGCAAGCCAGGCCACCATTCCAGAAGTGGATTTGGATGAACTTGGAGTCTCCAACTCATACTCCACAAAAGAGTGGCATTGAACACCTCTTTAACCTGACCCTGACTTATCGGCGTGATTCAGATATTCAGGTGCCTTATGGCTTCATGATGGTTAGTACAAGTTCCTTTACATTTGAAGTGCCAAGTAAGGAAAACTTGGTCTGTTGGGTTGTAAGTAACTGGAACCCTGAGCACGCTCGAGTCAAGTATTACAATGAGCTTAGCAAATACATTGAAATCCATACCTACGGACAAGCCTTTGGAGACTACGTCAATGACAAAAACTTGATTCCAACTATCTCCACTTGCAAATTCTACCTTTCCTTTGAAAATTCAATCCACAAAGATTACATTACTGAGAAACTTTACAATGCTCTTCTGGCTGGATCAGTACCAGTTGTACTGGGCCCTTCCAGAGAAAACTATGAGAATTACATTCCAGCAGACTCTTTCATACACGTGGAAGATTTTCTCTCCCCCAGAGAGCTGGCAGAATATCTTCTGATGCTTGACAAAAATAACAAGATGTACCTTAGTTATTTCAACTGGAAGAAGGATTTCTCAGTGCATCTTCCTAGGTTCTGGGAATCACACGCATGTCTTGCTTGTGATCATGTGAAAAGACACCAGGAATACAAGTCCATTGGAAATTTAGAAAAATGGTTTTGGAATTAAATTTTCGTGTGTGTGTGTGTGTGCGCGCGTGCACTTTTTTGAAGAAGCCAGAAGAAACTTCAGTCCAACTGGAGAGGAAAGGAAAAGAGAAAAAAAAGAAGGAAAAGAGAACCTTATGTCATGGTTTATCAGCTATCCTCTCTTGGCTATCCTATTTATATTTTGTAAGAGATTTTAAAAGATCATCATCAACAGCCACCAATACTCAGTTTTAAATTATAATGTACATACTAATTCTGTGCACTGCAGAATATTTGATTGTTTACTATAATTTTTAAACAAGATTTTCCACATTTTCTGTGAAATATGTCCCAGTCTTACATTTAAAGTAGTCATTTTTAACACTTCTTTTTTATTTTTAACATTACATTTGCTGTTTAACCTATTTGGAAAATGAGGACACAACTTTTAAATGCCAGAGAGAACTTTAAGAACATAATTTGCTGTTCCAGTCTGAAATGTGTGTAATATTTCAAAAGACAGTAAAGTTTTTTATGGTTCATCTTACATTTTAAGAACACAGTAAAGTTCAATACCTACCATTATTCCAGTGTGATCAATTGCACCCCTTTTTAAGGGAGATGAACCTAGAAATATAGTTTTTAAAAGGTATTACAATAGTAGACAGTCTTTGTTTCTAAAAATGTTTCCTAACAAATAGTTCCATTAAGTTACTTTAGGAATATGTCTGTTCTTACCCTCTGAAGAATTACAAGTCAGATATAAAGAAGGTGAACAACCTTAGTGACCAAAGCCTAGATTCATCCAATTTTTGAGTGTATTTAAATGCAACATGTCCTTAAGTCTCATTGTGTCTCAAGTATTGTTTACCTGAGTCAGGGCTGTAAGTGCTGTTATACTGATACAGAAATAAACAGACTTTAACATACGCATTTGATTACATCAGCCTCATGCACTAAATTCAGAGGGTAATAACGGGTTTTTAGAAATAGTTTGTTGAGAAGTTTTAGCAATTTCTCTCATATAATTTCTTGAATAATTGTGAATTTATCCCCAGTTCTGTAAAGATCTGTTGAATTTTAATTGCAGCTGGACAACTTGCTGTTATGATTCATGAATGGGGAAAAAAAATGACCAAACAGTTTATATTCTGAAAGAAATATGCTGAAATTCCTTAAATAAGTTATTAGGCTGACATATTCAACCATTCGACTCATTAAGCTAATGAATTTTGGTTTTTGAAAATATTTTATGTGACAGGTATAAGCAAATGCACTCTTAAGAGCAGCAGTTGCTCTCAAAATTTGAATATATAAATAGGTTCTTAAGTATTAAATTTGTTCTGATAGCAAATACAAAAATGTGATAATTGTCATGATTGTTTAAAATGTCTGCTTTTAACGTGTCATTTGATTTTACTACTTTTTTCTTTCAGCTAAGACTTAAATATCCGATTGCTATATATATTCATATGTACAAGGCTGGTTTAATGACATAAACGTATGGATATGTTTTGGTATCAAGTGAAAGCCAATCAATTAGCTTGGTTTTTTCAGGTCAAAATGTTACAAATCACACCTACTGGGGGAAAAAAAAAGTTTAACTGCAAAAACTTCAGCTTATGTGATGTATAAGATCCTGATCATGCAAAGTATTTGATCAAGTACTTAAGATTAAACTTGCAGACAACAAAGTTGCTGAAGTAAAGGAATAAGGGGTAAACAATGATAAACATTTAGCAAAAGATAAGGTGATTTGTCGGATATTTTTTTTACCCCAGGCTGGAATATAAGCACAGAAGGCTGTAAGAGTAATGTCATTAAATTTCTAAAACAGGAAACTTCATGGAAAGTTTATAGAAACACTTGTGTTCTCCGTATGGCTTCAAAAGCTGTATTCTGATCCAGATATTTATTTATACTATTTATTGCTGTCTTTAAAAGCTAGTTTGCAATATACTGTGAACCTCCTAAACTCACCAGCATTCCAGTATGAAACAAGACAAGTTTACCTTGCAAATTAACGCAATATAATGAAACCCAGTCTTCTAAAAACAAAGTGCGGACATGGATTTAATGTGAGTAGTATTTCTATCATTTTGAAGGCAAGTGGCTATTGCCTACAGTCCGTCCTATAGGACATCATACCTTTTGTTTTCAGGAGGGCTATGAAATTCTCAGTCACTACATATGCCACTACTTTGGCTGGATAATCTGATTCCCTTGATGCTGGAATTTGGAAGTTCTTTGCATTGATCTCAGTGGAAGTGCATTCACCCCTTGGTGAATGTGCACAGTCCCTTATTTCATTGCTCATTTCAGACAGTGGGAGTTGTACTGCGTGTTACAAGGCCTTATGTCAAATCAGACTGGTTTCTTGGCATCAGGATTCAGCCAATAATTTCTTATATTAATAACAAGTAAGCACAATAATAAGATATATGACTTGTTACTGCAAATATCAATCGGTGTACACACAGGAAAGTTTGGAAATATATGCTAAATTTTAAGCCTGTAAGTAATGTCATTGCTTCTGTGAGCACTGGATCCAGTTAGCATGGCTAATCTTGGGCTGAATTTTAAGAAATGTGAAAGTCTTTTGGTGGAACTGGAAAGAGAGTTGTTCTCTTCACAGAAACTCCACACAGGGCTTATATACTTTGCATTCAGGATGCGTTGCTAAAATTGTTTCAAAGATTAATAAAACAGGAGAGAAATATAATCCAGATTGAAATGAGCAAGAATCATGACCAAATCCTAAACAAGAGACATGATCCTAATGCCTCACTGACATTCTTGAAGAGTGTGGGCTGGAACATAAGTGAGCCAGCCATTTTATGAAGATTTTAAGGTGATCTACAGGTATCAAGCCTTAAGCAGTTCTCGATATAAAGAGCTTTACTAACAGAAGATGAAGCATCTTCGGGCATGTCCAGCCTAGGTGGTAAATGATGTGAAGCAATGGATATAAAACATCTGCACTCCATGCATGCATAAAGGCAGTCTACCTAGATGTACACACCTAACTCACAGAAGATTGATTCCGGTCTATATATAACATTAAGCATTGTGATGTCTGTGCTCCTTCAGTGAGCTACCCTACATGGACAGCTAGTATAAATAGGCTCAAATAGTAAATCACTGTGAAGGAAAATGGGCAAAACCAATTAATTATGGAAGGGTAAATTACATGGAATTAGTTAAAATAGAGAATGAGGTATTATTTATGCCTTGGTTACCACTGGCAAAAGAAGAGAGTTGTACAAGAAAAGAGAAATGAAAGATGAGATATCACACCAATTCTTACTATTTTCTCCACAATTTTATTTCAGGCATTCAGTTTATTTTATTTGCCAGCCCACAATAATCTTGCATATGCATTTGTCACAAGTTAACTCAGCAGTCACTGAAGACAGAGAGAGTAGTCATTACTCTTTCTTTTACAGTGGGTTCTTTTGGATGTTTTTAGGCTCTCTGTCATGCAGTGAGCTATCAACATTACTGCCTTTCTCAGTGTGGAAAACAAAACCCAAAACAGATAAAATACTAACTGCAGATGCATTGCTACCCCACCGAATGTGAACAGACGTCAGACAAAACTGGCAACAGATCCTTCTAAAGCAGAGTTTTCCTTTCATTTCACACACACTCAATGACCACAGCAGCTCTTGCTCAGTATGAGATCTCCATTCCTTAGTGAATCCTGGTTGCCAGTTTCTCTGAATACCTCTTGCCGTCTGAGATGGCTGTACTCACAATGAACAAGCAGCCTGAGCAAGGCCCGCAGAATGTGTGAGACACGTCCAGCAACATATTTGTCTTTTTAGAAACAGATCAAATAAAATGAAAGTTGGACTGAGAGAGCATGAATGTGGGGATTTGTAGAGTTCACGCAGGCTGAGCAAGATATGGGAAACTGGCACCACTGAGCACAGTAAATAGCTACTTCCTGTTTCTAGCTACTCATGTTTGTTTCTCACACTGGGCTTTAAAAAAAAAAAAAGTAACACGTAATTTTCTCCCATGTCTAATCAAGCAAGCTTCAGTTAAATAACCAGTAACTGTTGCTGATTATTCAAGAATGGGACTCCTGTTGGCCTTGTATTATCTCTACTATTAGACAAAAAAAAAAACATTCAGGGGAAGAGTGAAGTCTGCCAGTAAGCTAATCATACTTCTTAGCTAACCTCAAGAATCCTTATTCTTATTTTCTTTTCTTTTTTTGATTTTGAAGTAAATCTTCGTGTCCTCATGCAACAATACTTTCTGGACTTGATTCAAGAAAGACCTTAAGCACTTGCATATGACCATGAGACTCAAGCACGTGCTTAAATTTGGCAGCATCTTAAATGCTTTAATGCATTGGGGCTTCAAACAGTATTTTTTTATTGCCTTTGGGAATTGTGCCAGAGAGCACAGTCTACAGCCAACAGAGGCCAAGTTGTGTGGCCTCTTTCGCATCATGTGTGTCCATCCTGTGAGTAGACAGGCTACTCCACACTGAAAACTGTTTGGACTAATTCTGGCTCAGTGTCTATCCAGTATACCTTGGCCCTACTCTTCTGCTTCAGCATACTATATGTGCCACCATCGCCTCATGCCATCCACCCAGCATGGCACTCCACCTCACAGCCTGCCCGTGCTGTGCAGGGTGAGTGAACTTGCATGTGGTATAAGGAGGTGAGAGGAGCTGAGGCTTGCTGAGATAGTATTTTGAGGACTGTCCTAGGAAGAAAGCTTAAAAACTGGTCATGTGTGCATCCTTTTAATCTGGACTGAGGGTGCCCTAGAAAGGGTCAATCTCAGCCATACCTGATTTTCCTTTTGGAGGAAAATATTTGGTTCAGTCTAGATGAGACTCTGTGAGTGATCAACTGTGTGTGCAAAGTGGGAACAAGAGGTATGTCTGTGCAGGCTCACAGGGAGGCTTCTGACCTATTTAAACCTAATGGTGAAAGTTAATCAAATACTGAAGTGTTTCCTTGGTCAAAACTAGTACATTATTGAGAAGAGAGTCCAGGGGAAGTATTTGTTTATCTACCAGTTGGTGGGCTTTTTTATTAATATTGGCTCACAGTGCTGTTTTGTTTGTTTGTTTTCAATATAAGTGATTTTTAAATGTTAGAAATCAATCAATAGTATTCATACAAGATAGTTATTTCAGCTTCATCTTTCGCTCCTTGCTGAGGCAAATCTTCCACCAGAGTCAGCAGGTGATTTCGGGGATGCTAGTAATAAAGGATTGAGCCAAGGTGGAATGGCTGGGGTAAAAAACAACCTTCTTATCCATGGATGTTTCCCTTTAATATTTGAATAACTAGTTCTAGTGCTATAGCCAATTCTACCTTCAGAGAATCAGAGTAAAATTCATACTGGTTAGATATGTTCATAAAACGTACAGAAATGCCAAGAAATTGATTAAATAAACCATGCAGTAGTAATTTTAATTCATGGCACAAATGCCACAGAGTGATACAGATGATAAAACCATAAACTCATGAGAAATAATTAGGCCTAGAGACATCACCCTGCAGTTTTCATATTGGAAAAAGTCACTTCATTACTCTACTGGAAAGGTAATTAATTGGGAATCTTTTATGTCGCCATATTCTCTACGCAATTAACTGAAACCAACAGCCTCTGTGCAGTGAATAGTTCAGAGATTTGCTCACGTGGCAGAGAGGCTTTCACCTCCATGTTAATAGCCTGAATTATGATTAGGTTGGTACAGACCGCTGTTTGGCAACCTCTAGTAGATGACTCTGTGATCTCAGTCAGGTTTCTTGTTGCTGCTTTCAGCCAGGGAGGGAAAGAACTGATCTGAGACTCATCTGACATCTTCTGTGCATTTGTCGGCACGCTCATGGGGTGGCTTAGGACACACTCACTCCTGCAGCCTGTACCATGCCTGTTTATGATTACACAGAAGACTTTGCTGTTCCAAGTAATAAGAGTATTGGCATTTTTTTGAGGTATGGTGCCAGGCAGTACAAATGAAGTATTCATACATGGGGGAACTCTTCATTAACATCCCTAAGTAAATAATTAGTAGGAAAATCATTTAATCATTGCACATTGGCAGCAAAACCAATTGTTTGTTATTCTTTATATGAATTAGTCCAGTGGAAAGCAGGCTTTGATGAAACTTTATCCCCCTGGCTTGATACGGCCTGTTTGGATCTAGATACAGGGACATGCATGATAGCAAAATTTGAAAGATATATGGTAAACCAACACACATATATATATAAAGTTGGGATAAATTTCCTACAGAGCCTTGAAGCTGTAACTAAACACTTCGCAGTCACCAGATGAAAAATGTTCCCATCAATCATTTTCTTTCTAACATGATAGGAAAAGCCAGTCTAATATATGCTGTGTGGCAAATACATTAACTGCAAAATCTATGTTTTCCTTTGCTGTTTTGTTTTGTAACACACATGTTATAAGAGATGAGATTAAAAAGTTTGGAAAGTTAACTCCTTTGGTGCAATTTGATGTTTTAAAGATTCAATGGATATACTGAAGAGAAGAAAGCGAGAAGCTTTTCCATCTGTACAAAATCCTAATGTGCCAAACTCTTTCCAGTGAATGAACAAAACAGTTAAATATACTGACTTTTTATTAGGATTTGCAAAATCTTCTATTAACGCACTGTAATTTTGCACTATTTTGTAAGAAAAGAAAAAAGGAAAAAGAAAAAAGGAACTGAAAAAGAAACAGAAAAAAAATCTAAAAATAGATGCCAAATGTATAGTTTGTAAAATACTATTTTTCTTATATAAGGTGTCATCACATTGTGAATCTAACTGTGTTATTGTAAACTGTGAAAAATGTGACGTACTGTTGTGACACAGCCTACCAAGGGCCATTTCTAATACACAGATTAGTCACCTGGACTTGTTTATATGAAACATATTCATAAACCTGAGATCACTTTTATACTTATTTTTTGTAGACTATTTTTCCACATTTACAACACAACTGTTATTTTGTATCAAACATTAATTTTGCTTTAAAATATTATTTGAATAGGTGGGTGGGTGTCTTAAACGTGCCAGAGATTCAAAACTGTAACAAAGATAATGCAGAAACTATTCTTTGCCAAACTGTACTGCTACTGAAATCGAAGATGTTTTGTTGAACAAGCAGGCACACTGTCAATAAATGATAGTTTCTATTCCATGATAATGATTATAATGTTACATTTGCTAGGGTAAATGCCTGGTAGTTACGAGCTGCATTTCTCTTCTGTCTTTCTGTACGTTAGGGAAACGAACTTGGGTGCCATAGCTGAATGTCATAGATATTCAGCCACTCACATAACGTGCCATGGACTTGACCTCTGAAATATATTGATGAGAATTAGGAGAAAAAACCTTAAGCTGCTTGTCCTGATTCAAACTCACTTTCAGTGGTGGGTCACATGAAAATAGGATGGTTGACACGCAGGACCGGTACAATCTCCGTAAAGATAGTAAGTTCTGTATGTAGAAACATGGGACCACATTTACTCTCTTAGTGCAAGATCAGGACCAAAGTCCCTTTCTTGTGTATTTGAGCTTACACACATAGCATTGAGTGGGATCTGATACCAACCCTTGCTTCATGTTCTCAGCTAATGATATTCCTTGTACTGACAACTTCATCTTTTATGTGTTTTATATAGTATATATATAATGCATAAATTCCTGTGTAAGAAATAGTAACCATGGAAAACTGAATTTTAATAAAAATAATGAAAACCATTCTTACCTGCAGGCACATTTTAAGATGCCATGTTAAAAGGAGTAAATCTTGTAAAAAGCTGTATTTTTTATTTATTAGTGATTGTATATTTTGCCCCATGATCTAGACATTTTATAACAGGGATTCTACCAAACTATTTCTTTGTTCCCTTTGAACAATATCATCACTCTGAGATGCATCTGAAAAATGTAGAGGTTCATCCACTGATGTTTTTCAGTGTTTTTTTAATTTGATGTTGTTGTTAAACTTTCTTCTGATTACCTATAGCTATGTTCAGAGTTTTCAACACAATTTGACTGCAGTCAGAAGATACCTACTGTATGAAACTACAGGTAACTGTAACCATTTCAAGGACTTTCATCATTTATGTGAAATTAATATTTCAGAACTCTGATTCCAAGATGGTTAACAAGCAGCTCACTGACTCTTATTTATTGAGCACTGGAATTCTCCCCAAACGATAAACTGAATTATGTAAATAATAGTGCTCTATATAAGCCTAACAAATTATTGTAATAGGTATATTTAAAATAAAAAGAACATTCTAAGTGTACTATAGTCTTTGATCATTATTTCGTAGGTCTAATGTCATTCTTTTTCTTCTTGCGGTAGTTGTCATCAAGAGCCTGATCTAAAGATTGTTGTTAGTCATTCCCATGACTTCTGGCTGAGATCTCACAAACAGAATTTTAGTTCTTTTTAAGCTGTTACACATGAAATTCTTGTAAGTGTTCAGGGTCAGACTCAATTCATATGGACCGTCACATGAATTTGCTGTGTCCAGCAAGCAACACAGCTGAATCAGTATGTTACTACAGTTGAGGTTACTTTGCCTTGCTTTTAGCAATGTAGTTATGCATCACTCTTTGAGCAAGCATTTGATTTTTCTGAATTTACAAGATATTTGCTACTGGAAAATGGGCTTTATTAGGTCTATGTGATCTCACAAAAAAAAATTTTCTTTGAAAGTTCTCAGAGGAGTAGAGTAGTAATTTACATGCTCATATTTCATTGCTTTCTCTACTGTACAAATAACATACATTTGCAGAGCTTAACTGTATCTAAAACAGCAAATGGTTAACAACATGGTGTCAGTTTTTTTCTTAAATATATATGCAAAAAATTGAAATAGCTGCCACTGAAATAAAAGTAATAAATAATGCAGTATTCCCAGTAGAACAGAGCATTTGGTCCCAGTGACTGCAAAGTTTATCCAAGACAGAATATTATGTCTGGCTACTGTGCAGCTCGAAGAATGGGTCGGGGTCTTCAAAAATTCTTTTCCTTTCTATCAGACATCCAAATTTGCTTTCCTCCTGAGCTAGAAAAACGTCACTAATTTGGATACATTCTTTAAAAGTTTATTTAATTTATGCCATTTACTCAAACCAAACTTATCATCACCTTGAACTCATCCTTGACAAGTACAGAGACAGACTGATTTTTTAATAGTACATGGCAAAGAAGTCCCTGCCACATTTCATTGATTCCCCTCCTCTCATTTCTCCTTCTTGCATTCAAATACCACATCAAAAAGTCAATCTAGGACAGAACATACAACTTTCTGTCTTTAAAAGAGAACTTTTTTTCTGAAATTATCCATTTCTTCTTCCTCTCACTTACAAACTCCCCCTGGATATGCCAACCTACTGGACACAAAGCCTTGTGTGTTTGGAAAGCCAGGTCTCTGCCTCTGAATGTCAGAAGCAGCCAACCTAATGAACTGCTTCTGAAAGCACAGCACTGAAGGGAAACCTAAAAAAAAATGGTCACACGTAGAAGGTGTGTGGGTTTCTAACACTGCCAGCAATAAGGGGCTATTACAGATGCTGAAACCACATCTATGGGTGATAAGGCTGCTGTGGGCACAACTTCCTCACGCAGCGAAATAAGCCCCACATAGATTTTACATAGGCTGGTCCTTCAGCACAAAACAGTTCACTGAACCAAACGTGCAGCCAGTGTGAGTCTGAGAGCAGGCTAGCACCTCTCAGCAAGGCTAATAGAGAAGGTAAGACAGACAAACATGGTACTTCTGGGTCCATTAGCTGGTTGCATCTTGGCTCACCACACCACAAAATACCCCATGTCAATTCTCATAGTGCATAAAACAGCAGCTTCCTTTGAAGAAATATATTGTCTCAAGATATATTTTAATTCCAATAAAATCTTTGGATAGGGTAACAAGTCTTTAGGCAAAAGACCTGGCTGTAGCTTAAGATATCTCAGAGCAGATTTCTACATGTAGGTGTATAGAGGTGCAATGAATTTCTAAGTTCCCACTACATGTAAAGAAGTCTCAAGATTAAAAAAGTAAATGGAATCTGAGAGCAACTCAGCTCACCTACTTGAGGTGTCTTCATCTTTAATCCTGCCTAAGATCCCATTAAAAAATAACATTAACTAGCAGTTCAATGACAATTGTTATTAGAATCTATTTTGATATACAACGAATCAGAAAACTGAAAGAAAACAGCTGCTTGTGTTGCAAGGTGAAAAATTATCAGGTTTCATTTTTTCAGTCAAAATTAGTTGTTTGTGATGTTCTAATTGATACTTTTATGAAAGATGAAAATCACTCTCAAAATTTTTGCCTTTAATCAAAAACTTAAGATTTCAGTAATAGCTAAAATAATAGCAACATTAATTTTGGAAATTGCATACTAATTTTAACACCTTTTATGAGATGTTTCTTTTTCCCAAGGGAGGCTCTTTTTCAATGACAGGATTCCTGAATGAGGAAAATGTCATCAACTGCATTTTCATTCTTCTCTTGGCTTCTGTCATCTGAATTTTGTCATGTGTGAAGAACACATACTCAGTGGGATGTGGTTAATCAAAATGGAAGAGTTGTTGCAAAGGGTTTCAAAATAATTTCTGTATAGTCACAGACTTGCTGCTATACCACAATCATGTTATTCGTGCAATAGGAGCAATCATCTAATAGCTGATTGCCATCTTTCAGACACATACTCTCAAGTTACGAAGTTCACTTTGGTTTTTAAGCTGCTCAGTCCTGTTATTAGCACCATAACGGTTTCTGGCATTCATCTTATGCCCACTTGGTTTCCTCAGCCATATCATGCCCTTTCCTTCTACACCTACTCTGTATTTTTACATTCTCTGTCAGCATTTTAACATAAGAAAAAAAAATCTATTTCCAGCTAGAATGATTCAAGCCTCTGTAACCTTGAACTAGTGAGCCCTACACCGTTACACCACTGCCCCTTCATTGTCACTAAATTAGATTTAATTCACTGATAAGTGCACTGAAATGAAATGTAACAAGGTACATGGGCAATCGGATGCTTTTTAATTAGTTCTGCTTGTCAACCAAATATATTGTTATGCAATCAACCGGATGTGTCAATTACATCCAGAGTGGCGGTTTTACCCTTGAAACCTTTTATTCTAATATAGCTCCAAGCTGTCATGCGGTTATACCATCCTAGACCCAGTCTTGAGCCCAAAGACAGCAAGTGATACTGAGGGGACAGACCAATAGCACAGGATAACCATTTAGTCAGCTGTTATCCGAGATTCCCTGATTAATAGGAAAAAAAACAGACACAGCTAGACGTACCATATCATTTACTACAGTGATATCTGCCTGCACAGGCTTAGCTCACGTCCAGCAGGGTTTATCAGCTCTGTCTCAGCACAGCCCTTGAGTCTGCACCTAGCATCCTGGCTTCTGGCTACCGCAGAGCACCATACGGACCCACAGAGCTCTCCAGCGCCCTGGACAAGCTGCCCAGAAATAATAAAGTGCAGGTGCATCTCCAAGCATTCCTGAGAGCTGGATAGCACTGCCTGGTGAGCAGGATTGAGCCTGTAGACCACCCATCGGCCATATGAGATCTAGGTCAACAAGAGAGTGTGTTCAAAAGTGCAGCTTTCTTTTTCTCTATCCTTTTTCATGTCTTTCATGCTGGTTGTCTGAAAAATTCTTTTATCTTCCATTTGTTTGATATTAAAAAGCATCCTCTTTCCCACTAGCTCTGAAAGCAACGGCACTTAATATTATCACTCAAAACCTCTTACAAAAATTACAGAACCAAAATCTTAGTCTTTGCAGTGATTTTACATCCCTGATGCATTACATTTAATTTGTGTTCAAGATGAATGCTTTTCACAGATAAACATATTGTATAGCAAGACAGAGCTCATTTACCTTTTTTGTAAGGCTCAAATATGTATTTACAAATGAAAACATGGTTCATGAGCTCTATCTTATCAGCAAAAATATGCAGGAATGTGCACCTTAATGATAATAATTCTCACTGTTACCAATCCCATTCAACCAAGGAGATCAAAGAGTTAGTGGAATGGATCTGACCCTTCAGCATCTATAAAAATGTTTTTCCTTGATGTTGCAAATTGTAGACTTAAATGGTTTTGAGACTCCTTCCACACTTAAGTAAAGCATCTGCACAAGTGTTTGCAGAATTTGGGCCTTTACTTTCCAGACAAACTGGTGCCTTGCATAAATACTCATGTTTTCATCTTCCACATTAAAGAACTGAGGCAGACTTTATGAATGACATACTACACTTTAGCTAGCTGGGCTGTCTGCACAACCCGGTACAGTCATGAGCAGAATGAACCAGCTCAGCTGTTGTACAGCATAGCTGTATAACAATATAACCACCTGCCTGCACTGCCCCAGCACCTGAGCAAGCTCACTTCGAGCCATTGCACTTCTGCAAGGAATCTGCTAAACCTTTCCACTCAGGAAATCTGTTGAATCCTCCCTGAAAGTTAGTCAGAAAACAGGGCTTAGGCAGTTTTCTGCATTTCTTAATCTCATAATGAAACCTGTGACTAAGTTATGTGGGAGCATCTCCCTGTGCTGGATATTAATACATACCTTTACAAAGCAGTTGACTTTACAGATGACCACATAATTAATAAAGATGTCTCAGAGGTTCTTCTCTTAAACTCTCAGCACAATCATTTTAAGACAACTACAACTTGTCTTCAGTGAAACATTTAGATGTTTTGGAAAATATTTAATGCTAACAGCCTTACTGAAGAGGTAGCTGTCTTCTCCCTACCAATTGTTTTTCTACTCTGTAGCCTTCTGTCTTTTTTCTACAGTTGCTGCCAACCTGATATCTAAGATTTAAGACTGGACTGAAAAGGACACATTCTAGGCCAGAACACCCAGAACGAGCAATTCTCAGCAAATCCGAGCACACTCTTCATATTTAAGCTTAAAATTACTTGTGAAGCTGTTTTGCTGCTCTGGAATCTCAGTGCTTCAGTAGTTAAACTATTCCTTCTCATGGAAGCCCATCTCATCTTGTGACAGCACTGCTCTTCAGCCTAAGAGGGAAGAAACTCTTTTCTCTCTCCCTTAAGCTTACACTTATGATGTGTTTTCATAGTGTTGCATCCCTTCTCCATTTTTAGTTTGCTATGCCATTTGTTTTTCACATCATGAGTTTGCCCTGACCTGAAATTCTTAGCTGTCAGGAGGAATTTATCCTTCCTGAATCTGAGTGATTAAACATCTACACAGTATTTCAGATGCTTGGTAATAGCAGCTTCAATAGTACTTCTCTAAATTGATTGATCCCTTTTCCATCTTCCTCCCCAAAGACACCTTTAGTGGTGATGTGTCTGGTCTTATACTGATTTCTTATTGTCCTCTCAATAGCTGATTTCTTCAGTTCGAGGGCATTTCCCAATTACCTTCTTTTAAGTTTCTCAGTTCCTTATTCCCGCTACGGGAGAATTCCCTTCATTCATTTACCAGCTCAGCACCCTAAGGTTATCTAAAAGCCTTACATAACTTTTATTTTCCTAATTTAACATATTAGCATAATATAATTGAAATTGCTTGTGAAGTCCAGAAACATTAATTTCAAGGCATTGTTGATTGCATTGTTCTAATATTTGCAGTAATATCTCCATTGTATGATACTACACCCCCCAAGACAGAAGAATACATGCTTAATAAGCTTTGTTATCTCCTCTGAAGCTAATTACTTCTGTGATTTTTGCTTCACAATGTATTCTGGTTTTAAAAAGTTTCTCAAAACATCGCTTTCCACCATCATATTTTACCTAGACAACATGCTGCTCTTTCTCACTCTTTACTAAACACAACAATGCCTCTCCACAGCAGTCTTTCAATGAAGTTCATCACCAGCCCCATCCTCTTAAAAGACTTTTAGTTCCTTTACAATCCTCTAGCAGAGGAAGCCACGAAGCCTAGTTTTATGAATTCAGGTCTTGTAGTTGGATTCTCTAGCATATAATTAGGCGTGATGTCTGATTAAAGCTTTTCTCACAATCAGGACACTTATAATAGCTCTCTCTTGTGGATTCCCTGATGTCTCTGGAGGGTTGCATTCATAAGTCAGGTTTTCTTTCAGAAGGGAGACTTTACAGGTCTATTTGAACTATCTAGTTGCCCATTTTGATGAACATTATGTGAACATACTATCTTTGCATCTACTAACACTCTGTGAAATTGGCTCATAGGCTGATAAGTTACAAAGTGTGAAAGAGAGAGCCAAAAAGGGAAACACAGGTAGAGACAGGCAGAGAAGGAGAGAAAGTAATCACTTAAACCTCATATCCTTAGGAAATGTCTAAAATATCTAATTCTGATACATATCTCCTTCCACCATGCAGCAGTATAAATATTTGCCATTTGCACACCCTTAGAGAAACACAAGTTCAACCTTTCACCTTCTATGGAGAAACATGAAAGACAAAGCCAGCCTCTGTGCTGAAACAACTGCTGCTTCACTTTTAATCCAATTTCAAACTTCTTCCTTCTTCCTCATACTGTCTTGATATTGTAAGAATCGCATTAAGTTCCTTCCACACAACATCTCTCTTCTTGTCTCACGTACAAAAACTATATTCCCCAAGTGTCCAGATAATTTTTTTTAAACATGAGAATGACAGCTAAGAGTTTTTGCTGAAGAACAACCATTCCCCAACTGTTCACTCAAACACAAGCTGCTCACAAATAAGCATGCAGCCAAACAGCCATTAAAAAATTATTCTTAGGCAGCCTACAATACTGCACATTTGGGCATCTGCTTGTGTCTGCTCTTGGAGACAGACCACCGGGCTAGATAGACTCCTAGTCTAACCCAGTTTGATCCTTCTTATGTCCTCATACAGAAGTGCCATGGTGAGCTTTCCATGACAGCATGTGAAAACTGACCCACAGGTGCCAGAGCTTTTCATTCCTGGAGACCAATGGCAGCACCATGTTTGCTGGCCAACTTCTAAAATCCCTTTCTTAGATACTTAACAGTCTGTGTGCACTCTTCAGGCAATCCCAGTGGCACACAACTCTTTCAGTCAGCCTCGGATATGGCAGCAGGTGGCAGACTGTCTAACAGCATCGTTTCTCTCAAAGCAAGTCTGTTATGTGAGTTAATTGAAAGTTTATCTGGTTGTACCTGCATTAACTCACAGAAGTGCTAAACAACATGCTGCCAGGGACATGTAAGCCAACCACACCTCAGAGGCAGCAGCGTGTGGATAGAGCTCTCTCACTACTACTAAGTGTCAGCATCATGACATTGTATGTGTAATCACAAGTAGATTTTTTGGTACCATATTTCTCTGTAAAATATAGACATGTTTCCGTTAACTAATTCCAGAGCCAGCATTAGCCTTTGGGAGCCACAGATGAGTGAAAGATACAGATCCCTCAGTCCTCTTTCATGAACGTCGGAAGACTTGTCCTTGCTTGGGTGCGTGCACGCCCACAGCTTTCACCCCACAGAAAGGCTTTCCTTGCCTGCCCTTGAAGTGACTGGGAAATGCTCATATCTCTCTGAAATCTTCCTTTAGTGAACCCATGGGCCAAATCTTCAAAGGTAGATACAGGCAGTGGGAATTAGATATGTAAGGTCACTTTTTCCATCATGTCCCAGGCTTTGTAATCCGATGTATATTATTACATTGTTAGAGTGACCCCTGGTACCTTTGATGCCTCAGGCCAGCTGCTGCACTCCCAGTATCTCCCTAGCACATTTCAGGAGTCCTCTCATCCCAAGAGGCACTTAATACGAGACTATTCAGTTCTGGTGGATAGACTTGACTAGTGTGGACACTGCTAGTCCCAGAGAATGGCCATGGACATATTTCACCAGTAAAACGCAGTTAAAGGTAAGTACAGATTTAAGCATTTAATACTAGGTACTTATTTAAATTCTTGAACCAAGTCTTTTTCATGAACTAAAACAGCATCACATCCCACCACCTGCAAAAAGGCATTGTCATATTCTCTGGGGATAGTAATCATGTTACGCTGAAAGAGCTATAAACTCATTTAGGAAAAATCTTTTGCTGTTACAGTTCAGTGCATGATCAATTTGGCAGCATTCTAACAATTCACACTCCTGTATTTACCGTGAATTTACCCCCTTTTTAGTGGCAATTTCTTCTTAATGAAAACAAAATTTTACAACTGGTATTACCTAAAATGTGAACCTAATTTATGTCTAAATTTTGTCCTGTTTGATCACCTTCCCTCCCTTGATTACTATGAAAGTCCTCCTGCAGAGTTCAACCATGTAAGAGTGAATTCAATCTTTTTCAGATATTTGGAGAATAGCTAGCTCTTGATTAAAGAGTTCATTCATTATACCCCACCACACAATATCTATTCAGAGATAGAATTTTTTCCTCCTCAAAAAGGATAGTTTCCATATAATTGAAATAGAAGGCAAGATTCTGTTCATAATTCAAATTATGGGCAGCATAGAACTGGAACTGATAGGCAAGAGAAATAACAAAAACAAGCAGAAGAAATTCTGCTCTTCTGATAAGCATCTGCTGAAATTCCTTGAATCTGGGGACACATTTTTTAATGAGTCAAATGAGGACTGAATATGTTTATAGAAGCATAGGGGAAGGACGCACCATGGCAGGTCAGAGACCCTGCCTGAAAGGATTTTAACGAATCAAATGAACATTTGCATGTTTGTAAACATAACTGAATGGAAGTTCAGAGCCCTTCCAAATTCACCTATTATTTCACATACTGCACTTCACTTTTAAAAAAGAAGCTAGGAAATTACTTCATTAGCTCTGTAAAAGTGCTTCAAAAATATCATACCTTTAGACAAAAATCCTGAAAACTACAGATTACAATAGTATTGTAACAGTGTAGCATACATTGTTTTGTTTTGTTTTGTTTGTTTGCAGTTTTGAGTAAGGAATGTGAAACCTAACAGATCTAAAAGTTACCCACACAAGAAAATGCAGTGCTAATGTGTTTATGACCCCACTACTATTTCCTTATGTTCTGATTTTCACAGTACAAAAAAAAAATCATCCACCCAAAACTCTTCACTGGCACAACATTCTTCTCTAAAGTTATAACAGGTTATGACTTTATGATCAGAACTCAGTGAAAGAAATCTGCGTCACAACACAGCTTCCACATAAATATGAGAGTTCGTTAGAGCTGGCTAGAAGAACAATGGCTTTTATAAAAAAGTCAGGTTATGCTGAGCTGAATTTACGTTCAGTATCTGAAGCTGTTCTGAATCAGCCTCATGTCAGCAAGATGATACCATCTGATATCTAGTGCAGTGTGAATGAAAGGTATATATTTTGAGATTTTTATTTAAGCTACTTTTTGTCTCTGCCTCAGATCCCATCTTTCTTCCTCCCTTTTCTGGCAGAAAGCTCAATACGATGACAAGGCCCTTCTATTTCATTCTTGGGATGGCAACATTCAGTTGTGCCCATATTACTCATAAACCTTGAGGTGATGCTGAGTGTAGGGGTGTGTTCACTTACCTTTTTTCCTGAATGGACCTTATGTGACTGCAACAGGATTATATCTCAGCATTATATTAAACCCCCATACAACTGCAGGCAAGACTGGAGGATAATTGATTATCGTAATTCAACTTGCTTACTTTTTAATTTCTCTCAAATTCATCAAGGAAAATACTCTACTTAATCCCTTTTTTATATTTAGTCAAGTTCAGTTTCCAGGCATGTTATGGCTCTGAACCCACTGGCAACATCTTCAGACAGAATTCTTTATCCAAGTCATTGTGGCCAAGCAGCCTTTTTAGGTGAATACCTGGTTCATACGCTGACGAGCTTTGCTAGTAGGGCATACTGTTACCACACATTAGATTATCCTGCAATAGCACAGGATCCATGTGGCTTAATAAAAATTCTGCTGGAGAAAATCCATTTTGGTTCCAAAATTATGTAAGGTTAATTTCACTGAATTTTGTTCTAAAATTATGTCAGCATATCTTTTGGTCTTAGTTTTTGTTTTCTAAATTCTTTTGTGTTGATTTTCAATTGCTATCCACCTACTTAACTATTAAGCATATAATCTATGAGTAGAACTGAATCTGCACATGTATGGGTCCCCTGTTGGACAAAGTGCATAGTTTTGTAGGCATAAATTACAATTTAATAGACATGTAGCAAGAAAAAATCCCTTCCCATCTGTTTCATCCTTTAACTAAATATTTTGGAAGGAAGTAATTCACCTTGGCAAGATCCCACAGTAAATTATGCATAGAATAAATAAGCTTCCATGTATTTCTGTTTGTACTTGCATTGTCTCTCAAGTTAGGACAATCTATATTCATCTCTTTTAGAACATTTTTCACAGTAAATAAATAGTACAGCCACTGTTCTTAAAGGCTGACTGTTTTCACAGATTATGTTATAGAATCAAAAGCATTTTTGTCAGGGAGGGAACTTAAGAATTGAATGTGGTATCTGGAGATAAACTGATTTTAACTACATTATCTCTGCCAAATGGAATGCCAGAAGCCACCCAGGAAGGACCTCTCCATACTCCAAAGTGGGGATAAACCTGTTTTTCCCCTAAGTAGTTGCCCTGAATCTTCCTTCATGCAAAGTAACTTTTTTCTTGCCTCTGATAACTATGGAGAATATCCTTATACTAACATTTTAGTAGCCACAGCCTGCTGCCATGTTCCCATCTGTTCTCTTTTCTGGATTAAATAAACCCAACTGCTTCAGAAGTGCTTTTTTCTTTCATTTCAGTGGTCTTTCTCTATTTTTTTATAGATCCTTCCTTGAATGTGTTGCCCAAGTTCCAGTTTTTCACCAGCACTTAAGAGAGGAAGTAATTGTTTCCTTTATACACCATTCGTGCTAATATATCACAGAATGAGAAACACTTTTTTTTGTTATAACATCCTAGCAGGGATTCATGTTTCATTTGTGATCTGCTACAACTCTCACAGCCTTCACTGCAGTATCTCTGACAACTCAGTTATCACTCATTTTGTGCTTACACCTTTGATTTTGCCTTCCTATATGTTGAACTATACACTTGTGTTTAGTGAATTTTGTCTCTTCGATTTTAGATTCTTTCATCAATTTATCAAGAACCTTCGAATTCTGATCTTTCTGATTCTTCAAAAGTGCTTTTAAACCACCCAGCTTGGCATTATCTAAAATTTTAATAAGCTTATTCTTTATTCTGTTATCTAGATCATTAATGAGGATATTTTAACAGCATCAGAGAAAGGCTGAGGCACCCAACCTGAATTGTCCTCCCAGACTAACAATCCCATTCTCTATGTTGTGTTTCTTTATCGCTTGATGTGGTGAGGGCTTGACAATTAAATGTGCATTGCATCACAGTGTGAAGTTAACAGGCTACTCCTCAAAACAGCAGCTAGGACAGACAAAAATTAATGCAATCTGGCCTCTCTCTTTGGTTACATTATTATTTATTGCTGTGTTATTAAATTCAGCAGGTTTTCACTGATAAAATTCAAAAGCAGCTAAAACTGGAAAACTACATCATGACTTGCTCTTTGAAGTTATTTGTCTGATAAAATGGTGAGCTGGACTGGATGCTGTATTCATCATGTACATTCATCAAAGGATCTGTCCTATGAGGTGATGAATATTCTGGACCTGATTCAGCCCAGGACATGGCGATATGAATTGAGTAACTCTGTGTGGTGGGAGGGGTGAAACAGAATTGTCACCCATCACCTGTAATTTGCTCCAGGAAAGGAAGCATTACAGCTGAGGAAGCGCATGGGCCTAAACCCAAAGCTTATGTAGTTTTCAAAAGGGTGCTTGTAGCAGAAATGTGAATAAGGTTGAATGGCTGCAACTACATAAAGTAATATAGAATTATCTTTCCTAATGTCCCACCATGTGGCAAGGGAACACTTCTACCTACCGCATCCTCCCTCAGCCTTGTGGGGTTATGATGCACAGCTGTAGCTACAGAGAAGACACCTCTTCCTACAGCACCACAGCTCATCACCAGCTCCCTGCCTCTTGCACAGGAAAGGCATGGCTATGGACTGGGAACATACAAATTGCAGCGTCATAGCAGTGAAACATGAAACAGGACAGTTTATGGGCTTCTCATTGCTGGTTTAGGAGAACTATAAGCAGAAGGAAGCAACGCTGGGGAATCGGTATTTATGGGGTAAAAGACAGGAATGAAAATTATTAAAGTTATAGAAGCTGGACAGGTTCAAACAATAACATCTAACAGGGAAGTGTAAAACAACTAAAACCTTTTATAGAAATTACAATTTGTGATCCACAAAATTTGCTATGTTCAAATTATCAGTTCAGCTAGAAAAAATAAAAGGAATTAAGTAAAAGAAAGAAATACTTCAAGAATAAAAATACTGGTTTGCATTGTGCTATCCAAATAGAAGTCTTGCATTTTTATTAAACTATTTCCATTTCTTTTAAAGGAATAAATGATATAGGGCCAGTACCTTTGCTATTCCCTGTATTTGTTCTGCACTCAAAATTTCTAAGGGTATTTAAACATCAATTATTACTAAAAATCAAAGATCTTAAAAAATATTCTAGGTCATAAGCAATGTAAACACTCAACAGCTGCATAGATCTGAGCAATCCTGAAGAGATCACTTTTTCTGAAAGTGTTGCAACTTTCCTGTTATCCACAGCAAGAAGCTAACTATTCTAGCCCATCCTCAGATATGTTATCTGATATGAATTTGACTGCCTCTCATCTCAATAGTCAGCAACAAAGTTGGCTGGAAATATCATTACACAAACTGATCTCGCTTAGAAGAAAAAAAAAAGGAGGAAGTAATTTGGAAATTTGTAGGGAACAGTGGCCTCCCAACTGGAATGAGTAATTAGGAACCAATTAGATTTTTGATAAAGTTGCGTCATCTTACCTAACTTTAGCTGTCTAAGGGCTGGGCATGTAGCTTTGCATGTAGGTCTTGTCACCTAGGCTTTCTCCTTTCAAATACTGCCAAGGAATGATTAATAAGATATGTATTTTAGATATGTAGGATGAATATATACTTGAAGATGCATGTCTCTCTCCACTGACTGTAAATGAAGTTTAGATGAATGGATGAAAGACTAAATATATAAATTCCGGGCAGTTAAATTAGATGAAGCAAATCCTACCTTGGAAGTCCAGCATGAAATACCATCATTTTGATTTGCACAGACTTTTCAGTGGTGAATGATCAAAGAACTGTTGTAGTGTGCAGAGAGGATTAAAGAGTGGAAGGGGAGGGAAAGGGCTTATGATGTGAGTAAAACATAGAGTAAATTGGAGAGGAAGTTTTTCTGCAGGAATGTTAATTTTCTGGAGCAAGGAGTAGAATCCAGATGCAAACAGCTTTCTGCTTGTTAGTTTTGAAGGGCAAAAGTGAAATGACTAGTTGTACCTGAGGGCTATTTGGAAACTAAGAGAATCCACGATTATCATTATAATGTTTAAGATGAGGCTGCAGTCTAAGAAGATATTGCAAAATGAAGCATTTTAGGTGTGTTTCACCCTGACACTCTATCACGTCTTGTAAGTAAAATGGGGTTGGAGTTTCACTTTGGACCTCAGACAAATGCAGCATGGGATTTGAAAGTCAAAGCATACTGTTACTAGATATAGTAAAATAGCTGCAGGAAGGCATTGTGCTAACTAAAGTACACTCCTTCTGGTGTCTGGAACCAGTTAAGTACCTCTTCCAGGACCTGCACTGAGTTTTAGAGCACTGACTTCTGCCTTTCCTATATCATCAGTGATAAAAGCCAACCTAATGTTATTATCCAACTTCTATGTTTATATTCTTATCAATAACCACTGAGTTTTCAGAACTTACATTCCGATAAATTAATGGTGATGAAAAGGAAACCTAGCTGTCTTGCTGTACCATTTCTGTGAGGCAGTCAAGTCTATCCAAGCTTGTTTTTCCTTGCTGAATTGTTTTTATATTGGCCTTATCTCTAAAAAATCTTTGAGATACAAAGCTGAATGGGTGCAAATCTGTCCACAATTCGTACATTTCCTCCAGACTTATAAAAATGCAAACAGCTGCAAGCCATATAGAACAAGCCCATTTTGAACAGCTATTTTAAAAGTATGAGTGATAACATCCTTCATATGGCATATGAGGCAGTAACCACATAGCAGTTGATTTTTGTGTACTTCACTTTTAAATTACGAAGCACTCTTCCTGCAGAGTGTTTCCGTTTTATTCTCTGCGCTCTGAAGTCTATGTGAAGCTATGCTATCATCTGATGGGCACTTGACTTTTATTTTTTCTTCTTGTTTTCTCCTTAACTTAAAATAAAGGTAATCAATGGGGAAAGCGTGTATATGGGAAAATGTAACTCCAACTACATTAAAATGAATAATACTATAATCTCTATTTAATTCTTTTGGTTGAAAGGGAGTAGTTATAGCTGCTTCTAACTTAAATTATTTTTGCTTTAGCAGCATTTAAAATTTATTGTTGTTTTAAAGGTGGATTTATGAATAAAACATCAGAGTTCTAAAAACAGTCTGGCTTTGCAGTGTTGTGAATGGAGAGCAAAAATAACAAATGAATCAGTATGTTAGAATTTCACCTGATGTTTTATGGGCAGAAGCATTACAGCTGGTTTAACATCTGAATTGCCTTAACTGTAGGGGTAGCCTTGAGAACAACATTAATAGTTTTGAATTGACCTGATTTAATTCCTAGCTTTCAGTTTAAAGTAGAGTGACTTTTCATGGTCCCATTTCATTTCAAAATTGTATATTGTTAGTAGGAGTAGTCACAAATGGATTTTTAGGAAGGCAAGTGATATTAAGTCACTATAAATTAGAAACTACAAAAAACAGCACCAGTGCTCTTTCAAAAGAATTACTAACCCTAGAAACAAACAGGATTAGGGCTAATATGGAGTTTCTTTTCCCTTCCTGGAAGACATTGTGGTTTCTATTTATTTGATCTTGGAGAAGCCTGAGTGCCCTCAGCTTTGATTGACTTTGAGAAGAAGTATAGACATCCAACAGTTCACGAGATGAAATCCTTGCTAGTATGTGGAAATAAATCTCTCTATCACTCTGCTACATGTGTGCCTGTGGGGAAGGGGAAAGGTGCAGGCTGCAATAAGTTGTACTGAAGGCTCAGGATTTCTGAACTCTACAGAAAGAATATGGAGCCACTATGAGGTACAAAACCCCACTTCACAGAGGCCCCTTGTACGGTCATGCAGAGACCATCAGGCCTGCACCAACACCGCCAAAGCCCATGGCAAGGTCCAAACAGTGAAAAGGAAAGGCTAATTCAAATGTAAAACTCAATAAGGTCTCATTTGATATTATTTTCTGGTTCAGTGTGAACTACTGTCTTTACCAGTTGTTGCTTTTCATTTCACTTTCAGTACCCACACCTATACATCCTAAGTAGCAGCTTTCTGCTTGCAAAAACAGAGCCTGCAACTACTCCTATCTACCCTCAAGCACCTAATATTATTGAATTTAACAATGCATATATTACAAGAAATGAATGTATGGTCTAAACAACATCCCATGACACAGTTCCCCAGCTTGTATATATTACAATGTTATATATATTGTGGGTAAGTCTAAACAGATCTCCTGTCTACACAGGATTTCACTTACAAGATTAATCCCTGTACATTGGAGTGTGTGATGAAAAGTCAAGCCACAGAAAGGACTCAGATTTTCTTTGCAAATGCTCCTTTTAAGCACTGGCAGGAAATTCCAGGGAGACACAGAATGAAGCAGCTCCCAATTCTGAAAACACCATCACATCTAATTGGAAAGTTGAGTATATCGGAACAACCCAGGGGCTGCCCAACAGGGGAAATTCATTTCTGTCTAATGCAGGAGTTTTCAGGTGAAGTCACCCTAGAGGCATACACACCTACCAAAGCTGTGTCGAGGCACCTCCTCTCTGCTGCAGCCACATTGGACAGTACGATGGGCAGCAGGAGAGTCACTGGGCAGACCCTGCTCTGAACTAGAGGCAGTGTGAGATTTCACCTCCTAGCTTCCAGGTGAGAGGCCCAGGTGTGCTGCCATTCAGGTTGTGCCTGGACATGATGGGCACAGAGGTGAGGCAGGATCCTGTCCCTAAACTGCGTATTCTCACATAACCTTTCTGCTCACCAAAAAACAAGTCATTCACAGACTCCTCTCGCCCACTCCTCCCATCAAGTAATGCCTCCATTCCTTGACAAAAGCTCATCCCTTTCTCCTCAAATCCTCCATCCTGTCCTTTTCTGAAATGGTGTGTGCTGTGTCCTATGTGGCAGGGGACCTGAGGGTTTCTGTCTGATTTTCATGCACTCCTTTGCTCTGTGAGGGACTTCTATGATGGAGAATTTCAAGACCAAACAGTGGGAAGGAGAAGGAAAAGGAGGAGGAACTTCTAGGCAGTGAGGGAGTTGCCCACTCAAATATGAGATGATTCTTTTTTCCATCCCCACTCCCAATCCCATTTCATCACAATGAAGAGATCAAGCATAAAAACAGGAACAACAGAAGATTACTGTATTCAGTAAAAGGAATGCCTCCACACCGAGCAGAGCTTCTACCTGGTACCCAATTCTTACCTGATATTTCTGCTGATTTGGTTTTGCCAAATATGACCCAACTAGGAAACTAAATCTCTCATTTGGCCTCAAATGCAAACTTTGCATTGGCTTTTTTTTCAGTGAGAAACATGAAAATATGCTCATTTTGGTTAAATCCACATGCAACTTCTTTTCCTCCTTTTTTTTTTTCTAACTTTTAATTTTTCGGTTTGGTTACTGAACCAAAAAATCAATTATTCACACAGCGCAAGCAGAGAGTTCAACAGTTGTAATTAACAAAAAGGTAGCAGTTCATTTGAACATATCCAAATTCTTCACCTACCTTTCCAAAACGCATCAGTTTTCTTTGTGGAATGCATGTATTGCACAAGTCAATATTTAACAGATCCTTTACTGTGCAAGCACGTATAAAGGTTTCTATTGAAAAATACAAAATTTAGGAGTCCCCCAAACCCATTTCAGTCCAAACATCCTTATATACATCTAATTTCTATTCGCCATTACAATAAAATTCTCAACACTATTACTAGGAAACAGTCCTTAGTTCCACAAAAACAAGGGACTACGACAACAAAAGCAAATAAGGGTAAGCACACATTATTTATTTCTTGCCACAGTTTTGTTTACTACTTTGTTGATTGTCAATGTCAAACAGCTAAGCGGGGAACCCCTGGCTCCTTTCCTTTTTCATTCTATGTGATGCTTTAATACCGGAATATCACTGTGCAGCTTCCTCAGCTGGACCTCTGCTTCTGAAGGCTCAAATGGTAAGGTCTCTTGAAGAATTACATGTCCTGTTACACAGAGGTATTGTAGGATGCCTTAATCTCCATACCTTCGACTTATGTAGATGCAGATGTGGCAGTTCCTCCAAGACACGGTCCCATATCCAGGAATACAAATGAAAAGGAAAAGCTTCACTTACTCATGTAATAAAAAGTTATAACCAAAAGCAGCTGTCTACATTCACCACTGTGGTGCTGGTTTTGCAAACATTTTACACTCAGACTTAGTGTTGTAAATGCAAGCAGTTAGTTCATTTAATCTAGGACCATTTAATGTTTCAAAGTTAAGCAGATGCTTAATTGCAATATTCATAGAGCAGTAACAATGCCTAAAGTTAATGGTCCCTGACAGTTTTTATTATAATCCTTATTTTATATAAGTTTTTCTGTCCCATACATGATTTATAGCTGATGGTTTCTTATAAACCCAGAAATTTATAGATTATAAAGCCAAACTGTTCTATTCTATTTCTTCAAGTAATGAGTGGACTAGGTCAAGCAAGTGTTAGGTACGTACAGCAAAGAATTTAATTGGACTTATCAAAAAGTTCTTTGTCTCCCTGGCCCCCTAGCTCACAGTGCAGGTATGTTTTGTGGCATCTTTCTCAGCCCTGACACCTCATTGTCCAAACTGGAGAACGTTGGAAAGTGCACCAGGGGTCTTCTTCCACTCAGTGGTACAAACCTTCTTTTCACGGAAACCAGGGTCAGGCAGCTGTGTAGGGGTGGTTCATACCTGTCTCCTTTTCCAACAGGGAGTGAGGTTGCGGCTCGGATGTGCGTCTGCCCTTAGGAGCTGCGAACCTGTCCCAGATCCCACAATATTCACGTAATAAAGTGTCAGTTATTTCGGAAGTGAGAGCAGTGGAGATTCTCCGGCACAACCTGTCTCTTATCCCCCAACCACATTTCATGCCGTCTTGGTTTTTAAAAGGTTCTGTGAAACCTCAATGTATTGCATCATTGTCTTAATGATAATGCAAAAATTAAACCATGCCAATTCTGAATTCAGAATCTAAGCAGCCTAATACTTAATGGCTTATAAGCTTTGACATTTCATAGGTCTTCTGGGACACTTATGAAATATCCATCTTCATTTGTGAAACTCAGCTGAATATTTTACTACTATTCTGCATTAACATTTGGTACTATTTGAAGGTTTCCTCCAAGGATTTCAGAGGATTTCTGGTAGGCTGCACATATAATTCTTCCTCCCCCATCCCTGTGTTTTATAGCTGTAGTACGGATAGGCTGCTTACAACCAATGAAAGGTTTACGCTAAAGGACATAGTCATCATAAAAAGTAATGAGCTAAAATTCAGAATTCCTTACTGGATAGAATCAAGTGCGTATAGTCACTAAACAATTCCTCCAATGCAAGACATTAAGCCAAGCCTTCTAAGAGTTCTTTCTTGTAGCAGCTGCTAAATGATTAATATCACATTGGTAGATTTCACAGGAGAATCTGCCAAATAAAGGAAAGTTCAGTGTACATGTAAAGTTTAAATTCCGCACAATTTGTTTTAGAATCAACATACTATATTGCATATTTCATGGTTCCAAGAGGAGTGCAGCATTCATTAAGAAAATACAGATGGTCTTCAGATAGCTAACAAGATTTCACACTCTTTTCATTTCTCCCTGCTGTGAAATCTAGAGAGAAAATAATGGTAACAATGAACTCACTATGGCTGAACCTCAAGGCTCATTTCTGCCAAAATATTACCAAAATCCTGAACTGATGTTAGCAGTCAAATTCCACCAAGTTTAACAGAGCTAAGCTATTTACAGCACTTTGAAATGTGTCCCTCTTCTCTCCAACAGTATTTTTCTCACTTTAAGAAAACCCAGCACTTTTTAAGGGCGACACTGTCAATTTATGACGAGCTCTGAATAGCCAGCAGCATGTAGTTGTACTGCCCCAGGAGCACAGCAGTCTGACTCTCGAGACACAGAGAATGAGAATTCAATCCTTGGTGGTTTCCTTACTTTGGGAGAAAACAACTAAATCAGCACATTAGTCACAGAGACTGTCCCTTCCCCTTCCATCAGCCGCCCTACGCTTATGCAGTGTGGAGAGGAGAGAGGCGTGAAGAGATGAGGCCTTGGGCATCAAAGAGTCTAACCCCCTCTGCTGCACTTCTCTGCACAGCAAGAACTAATCGTGCCCGAAATCTGCATTCAGCATATTAATATCCGGTGGAATTTGTGGTAAACAACAGATAACAAGCATGTTTTGCTGGTCTGAATCCACTCAGGAATAATTGATCTCTCTGACAGTTTTGCTTGGCTAAAGCATAAGGATTTCAGGATTTCTTCCCACATGATTTCTGCCTGCTGTAAGAGAATATCTGATGAATGATGCAAGTATGAACACTGAAAAACAAACAATGGACTATTCATCAGAATTTACATCAGGAAGTTAGCTTTACCTCCACCTGACACTCTTAGAAGGATTCTGCCCTCTGCCTCCAGTGTCTATGTTAACTTCCCCTCTGTTATTCTAATGCATTCATTATTTTTCTCCTGGAGCATCTATGAATAAGAACAAATAAGTACAGACAAGTACAAATACATGGATGCATTACACACGCACACAAAGACAGATATATATTGATTCTATATTGCTGCCCAAAAAGACCTTCCACATTAAAACAATTGGGATGTCTAAAAAATTTAAAAATAATCCAAAATTTATGTTTGTTAAGCCAAAGTCTGTTCATCACCCTCAATTATATCTATGCTGTATTCACACAGTAGGATGCAGCACTGGACCTACATACAAGCACTCCACAATTATGTGAAAATACTGGCTTAAGGTTACTGATTCTCAAATACAGTTTGGTCTTACCCTTGCTCTCAAAACTGGGGAGTTTTAGCCATTATTCAACTTTTCAGTGAAGAGCTTGTAATTTGCCTCACTTCAGGATCTGCCAGATCTTTTGCAGACAGCCCTGAGCTTTTTCTGCTCGTACTCGGAGCTGGCTGGATGCAAGCAAGGTCTCATCCAGAAACCACACAGTTTCATTAGGCAGCACTTTGCTCTGAGCAAGGCTTACAATATTACTCCAAGCACGGTGCCTTCAGTTTAAAGCTGGCTAGTATCCTGTTGGCTTAAAGCACAGGTGGAACAAGTGTCTGTAGAAGTATAAAAATATGTCTGTAAAAGTATATATAGAAATATTTATAGTCTAACATCATAAGCCAGGTTGTCAGGCTACAGGCTTTTACTGATATTTTAAAATCTTACCTGGAGCTCAAGTTTAGGGCTATAGCTGTGATATGGAGCCTTACTCATGCAAACGCAGAACTTTTATTGCAGACAAGTTTCCACACAAAAACAAAAACAAAATCAGTGTCTACTTAGTATGTATTCTACTACAGCACAATAGCCGTTTCTACATTGCCAGGCTGATGGCCACATTTGCATTCATCCATATTCCATGCCTCCAGGAGCATTCTCGCAGTAGTTTCACAGGGATGTCTCAGGAAGCAGGAGAATTTAAAAAATGTGGCACAGATTTATTTAGTATCTTCATGGACCTTGCAGCTCTGGACTCCATTGACATAGGCCAATGGGTTGGGTAGATGGATTGCTGATCTGGTCAGCTATGTCTGCTTCTATGTTCTAATGTAGACTAACAGTAAATCCTGTATTCTTACCAGGTATTTCTATTTCATTACGATATATCCAGACTAAAAGACTGAAGGGTTATTGCAGACTTTCTTATAACTTGCTATATATTAATTATGGTTATTATGAAGCTTCTATAGAGATACAAAAACCTATCGTGAAAACAATCTGCTGCAGTATTAATGGAATATTTTATAAATAACACATGCATATATTTGTGATATGGTTCAAAATTTTAGTGGAATTTTATAATATATCTTTACTTCTAAAGCTTTCTACTCAAATGAAAGCAACCGTATTAGACTGGTAGGAAGACAGAAGAAAAAAGCTTACAATTCTAGATCTAAATATTTATAGAATTCTTCATTGGTTACAGTGAATCACATTTCCTGGCTCTTCTGCTGACTCTCGTTAACATAAACAGGCAAGACTACTTTTAAAAAAAAAAAAAAAAATCTAAAACTTCATTGATGAAACATGCAAGCTTATTATATGTCTAAGAGCGTAAGTACTGCTTTTGATAATTTTTCTTTTTTTTTTTTTTTTTGAGCTTCTTTTTGAGTGATTAGTTTGGATGGCTTGAATGTGAAGATAACTATAAAAATGGCACCCATAAGTCTTCTTAAAACTCCTAAAAATCTTTGAAGCTTTTTTTCCTTTGTCTAATGTATCAAAACGCAGCATGACCTGAATGATTGATTTTTTGTCTGATTACTCATATGGGTTTCCAACACTAATGTTGCTAAAACCTTTAGACCTCATCATGCTACAGTGTAGTCTCCTTACACACTTTGTTCTGATCTAGATGTAAAAAAAAAAACCCTTTCAAAGAATAAAACATCCCATCATTTGTAGCCATGTCAAGGGGTCATGTTGTTAAAACTTTTTTTCTCATCAAGCCATGACAGGTATTGTGCCTTTGTTAAAAGGGAATTGAGACCCAGAATGAAGCCAGAACTGTCATTGGAGATCTGGTGTTTTAAAGTGAACCTGTCATGAATTCTAACCGTGGCTAAATGAAATCACCCTCAGCCTTTCCTGCTTATGAAGCGCTCCACTTACCTAGTAAAATACTTAACTATGCTCAACCAGCTTTTTCAGCCATTTGTTGTTCCACTCAAAATACACAGTCATCTTGTTATTGCAGTAAACATTCTTCTGAAATCAACCAAAATTCTAAAAAGAAAGTAGTTTAATCTTAATAAATCCAGATAAAGCAGAGTATCTCCACTTCCAACCCAGCCTTAAATCAACTTTTGGAAATTACCCTATGAATAATGGCACAGAAGTGGCCTGGGGTAAAGCAAGTAAAGTCAACAGATTTTTCAGGGGGAACTTTACGTTTAATTACGAAATTACTGTAATTTCCACTGAACTGAAAAAAAATAGCAACAGATATTGTATCATATCAAACTTCTTAATCTAACTGTTATGTGTTTGACTAGCTCAATGAGTTCATCTAATATTAGATTTACTAATATTCACTATTCAACTAACAGTGCTCGCACAACTCATTATTAGAAAAACTGAAACAATTACCATATGAAATGATTGCATAAATATGTTCATGCTTTTCCAGCTTTTTAACATAAGAAGTGTATTGAAATACTGGATATATTGACCATGTTCTGGAAAGACAATGAGGTTAGAGATCATGCATATATTTGTCAATAAATAATACAGCAAGCTATTAACCTCTTTTGTAGGAGTCAGTTTTTCTGCTGTGATATCATTTGTGCATTTTTATTAGTGCAGTAATCATGTTATTGGCACTATATTAAAAATGCTATATGCCTCATACTACTAATTATTTTTAATTACAATTGACTAAATAAATATGAAGTTAAAATTAACAGTTTGTACAACCATAGCACTAAACATCTGGATTAAATAACTAACATTGTGAGTAAGAAATTAAAGCTTCTGATAAAGAACAAATAATTTACACATCTAATTCATTCTCCCTCAGTTTTACATGTGCATGAATATCACATACTACATGTGCTGTATTACCTTCTAATTTTTTCGTATACACGTAACTCACATTGTACAATGTAAGTACGCTGTAGCTTGAAATAATTATGTTCGAGAGACTGTAATATTAGTCTGTTCATCACTATGTTATTTTTGTCAAGAGCACAGAAATTGAGACTGAGCAGTCCTGAAAGTGCTCAGAATGACTCATGACAGTGTGAAAGTAAATTATATTCTCTTCATCTATAGAAATGGGGGTAGTGATATTTACAGTGTCTGTTACTGTTTACACAGTGTTTTGGAGACAAAAGGTGCTGTCTCACGCTGACTCCTTCTGCTATGCCATAAGAGTGTTTTACATTTTCTTTTTGTGGAGCAGTATGTCCCACACAGACAAAGCTTTGAGTGTCAAAGTGCTCTGCCGATGCAGTCCTCAATATTATCTTTAGGTTAATAAATGTGTGATGATGCTGTTACAAATGAGAACACAGTCTTTGGCAACAATGTCACCCTGAGTGTCACCGCATACATATTTTTCCCTAGTAGGAATATTACCTTCCTGTGTGATTTATTCTGTTGCTGTGCTTTTGTTTACATTTTTAAGAAACATCAAAATAAAGGTACGTAAAATCGGTGTCACGAACATATAATGAATGTAATTCTGATGTCTTTCACCTCCAGAAACAGAAGTCTCCAAAACCACTTTAAGTGAAAAACTTTCTGTAATTGTATGTAAAAGCTGTCTCTTATCCTGTCTGTGGAAAAGCTACCAGAAGGCTATATAGCATTTTCAAGCACATATCCTTAATTGCAACACATTACACAGTGTAAAACACAGTTGCAGTACTGGCAGTAGCTGCACCATCTTCTCAGAAATTATGTAGGCTGTCTCTTTGTCCCAGCAGATGGTATTTTTATGACCCGCAGTTCCTATGTTCAAGAAGCCTAGATGAGAAAATAGAAACCAAGCAAAATTGGGAATATAATTCTCGATCTGAAGCATTCCAAAAGACTGTAACCAAAGTTTTTCAATCTTAATATTAGCCTTAACATTAAGAATTATGGAACTATCTAAGTGTCCTGGTTTTCAGAGTTACTCAGTAATAGTAATTGCCCTTAAAGTCCAGCTCCATCTGGAAATCCTGCCATAGATGCCTTAGCGAGTATTAAGGAACACAGGCAAAAGAACCTGAAGGGGAAAAGTGTTGTGTGTTACTGCAAAACAAGAGCCTGTATAAGAGCCTGAGAAAGCACATCACTTCCTGCTGCTCATTTTTTATAAGGCTGGGTTCCAGCAAGTGTTTTCAGCATCCCATATCAATTCCATATAGTATGGTCATTTTAATATATGAACAACAGATCATATCAGATTGTTTCACCTTCACAAGTATGGATTTAATCAATCAAGAATACCAAAATATATGCTTGCCTTCATTTTTAACTTGTCCCAACCTATATGCTTAATCACATTTCATTTTTTAATTGATAATTTGAAAATGGGATATATGCTTCAAAATTATTCTTTTTTCTAATATTCAAAGATGAGCAGCTGAGCTGTGACAAACAGCAAAAGGCTTAAAAGTAGCAAGAGCTCCACATCTGTTAGTTCATTATCAGTGTGTGAATATGCCGGTTCATACTGTACACCATTTGATAAATGCCTTCCCCTAGACATACAAACACAGATGCACCATCCTACCCGCACTTCTGCTCTTTGTGCTGCTGTAAATCTGCCATAACTCCTCAATCAGCAATCCCTTTGGATTTGTATCAGTACAACTAAAGGACAAATATAGCCCCCCTAATTGTATATTTGATATGATCCTCCAAAACTTCACTCAGAAAACAAAACTGTGGAGAGCTTCTACCCCTTGATCAGCTTGTGATAAATAGAACAAAGCGAACAAATAATTTCCCAAGTGCAAAGACTCCTAAAGAAACTGTCATTCTGATTAATCCTAAAGTACTTTTTGAGTAAACAAGTGTTTATATTTGAAAGCCACAATGTAATTTCAAAGAATTCTTTCTATCATCTCACTCATTGCTCATGGTTAGAGGTAATTAAAAGCCACTTTCTCACTCTATTGATGATTAATGAGTGGCATTTTGGTTTTTTAAACATAACATTCTTTAGTCCAGTGTAGAAAGGCAGTAGAAATTAGTGGCTTAATAACTTAGATTTTCAGAGCAGAGAATAATTAAAATGGTGGAAGGCAAAGGAGAGGGCACACAACAAGCCTTATTTAAACAAATCCCCCACTGAGAGCTAGGAGAATTTGGGACCACAAGCAGTAAGTAAAATCAATTAACTTTGGTCTAACTTGAGTAAAGTTATTGATTTTATATAAGGATTTGATCCACCATGCTTGTTAGTTGCCAGCATGAAAAATGAATCTCATTTGACAGGAGAGCATTGAATGTGGAGATTGCAAGACTGAGTTGAAAAAGTAAGGGGTGAAAGACACTGTATTCATACATCCAGAATTGCTTGGGGGTGGGGAGTGTCTTTTATTCTTTCTTTTTTTAAAAAATATGAAACCATGAATATCCATACAAAGTTTAGCTTTCTTGCCCAGCACTGTACCTCCTTTCATGCCGTCAGCACAAAAATGATGACCTACACATGTGTTTGAATAGATGTCTTCATAAGCTATTCAAAGGATAATGAATAATACCATTCACATAGCTACTTCCATATACTACAACCAAACTGGAAAAAATGCTTAAAAGATGTGCCCAAGAAAAAGAGACAATTAAGAAAAATACAAGTTTAAAACAGCAAAATGTGAAGTGAACTATATTAGGGTAGAGCTTCAGGGATGATATCACTTCTAGGTGGCTCCAGAAAATGACAGTCCTCTCTAGCCTTTGACTTTGCAGTTATTGAAAGTAGAAGATTTCAGATCAAGACCTGGAATGTCAGTTCCCAAAGATCAAGAGAGTTTAGGAGTAGCCAGCAACGTCACACAGATCTAGGTTTGGATTTTCTGGACATCTCATACTTGCCCTCCAGTAGCTCTGCATGATGTAGATTTCAAAGAGAGGCCAGCAACAATATGTTACTTTAGAGGAACAATCAGTGATGAAGATCTTTGCATTTCTGCTTCAGGATTCTGGAAAGACATCCTCCTCATTCTCTGCTGCCTTGCATTGTGTGCAGTCATCCAAATTTCACCAGTGAGGAGCATTATGCAAGTGTCCATATATACAAAGCACTGACAGCACATACCACTTGTAACTAGGAATTAAAAACAAGTCAGGGAGCGGGAGGAAGTCTTATAAAGTTTCAGACACTGTGTTATAGACTTTTCCACTTTAGTTCATTAGTTTTTATTTGATCCAACTCAATGATTTGCTCTGTGCTGCTATTGTATAAATTTTCAAGGTTTTTTTCAGGGCAGGGAAAGTCCTTCTGTTCTATCACCCAAAGCATCAACAAATGATTGGATATTATCACCTTGCAAGTATCAGTGATAGCTGGTGGTCTCAGAGAAATTACTATAGGGCAGATATTCTTATCATAAACACATTCCCACAGCAATTAAATTTCAGTGACAACTGAAAACAACAGAGACTAGTTTTTCCTCTCAACCCCAAAAGCAAGCTCTGTTTTCCAATGCCAAGACATGGTAACAGGCCACCACCCAGGATCTCATGTACAAAGCAACTGTACTGTACCAATGTGAAGCAAAAATACCTCTCACTTCAAGAAAACAGAGCAGACCCAAGGCACAGGCAAAGCAGGCAGATGCTCTGGGCAGGACACTGCTGAGGAGGATGAGCTGGATATGGCTCACTGCTCATGATAACTATTTCAGAGCCCTGAAAAATCAGCTTGCTTTGCTGCTGCCACCCAGGAGATGCTGAATGTGAAGGCCGCTGCTTGGTGCTCCGACCCCCATAAAAGCTTCAAACCCTGTGCTCTGCCATTGCCATCCCTCTTGTCACAACTAAAAGAGCAAGCCAGTTTCCCCAGGATTTCTCACTTAGCTCCTCATCAATCTCTGTCCCTTTTCTTCTGTTCCTCCTGTTCCTCTGGCAGGAGTAACCCAGGGTCGGTCAAAACCTGAACCACCTTTTTAGAGCAGTATATTAAATTTTGCCAACATTGCTGAAAATTGCTGTGCTACCTCTGAGAAAATGTAAGCGCAGAGCCATGACTTACTCCTGTGCAACACAGAACTGAATCCTGCCCTGACCTTAAAGTATATTCTAAACCTCCTGTCTTCAAGCAGATTAACTGGGTTTGAGCATACACTTAATTGCTGTCTTGAACTAGGCTAGATTAAACCTCTAGGTCTGTCAAAACAGAAATATTTTAAAGAGCACATTAAAAAATAATCCAAAAAAGGGACACTCGGTGAAATTCCATCAGCCAGAATTTTTTTTTCCTTGTGCATGTAGAAAGTGAACTGGGTCATTCAGCATTCAGTGACTTTTTTTCTTACATGCTTTACCACACACAGTGATTACTACTCTAGATTTAGATCACAGTCACAGGAGGTTTAGTAATTTAATATTTTAAAATTAAAGTGGCACTTCAAATTGAAGGGGCACAAATACTATTTGAATACGGTAAATACTGATCATATAACTACATGGTAATTAATTTTCAGGTGGTATCCATGTGTTTATGAGATGAATATATGACTTTTCTGTCTTCTAAACAGCACTGCAGCTTACTAGTTAATTACTTTTAGATCTGCTTAGTGTAATTACACTGTAATCTACAAAAGTCTGTGCATATTCTGTCATTACTTCATGTTTACTAATAACAGCACTGAACTGCCTTAGGTGAGATCTTGTCCTTTCCTCTTCAGCATCCTGACACCTTGGCATACGTACTTTTCTTTTACAGAGGAAAAGGAGTGCAGGAATTTATGAGGATTCCTTGGGGGCTCCATATTTTATACACAACATACAATGTACTCTGGTTCTACTGGGATTTCTTGCTCTGCAATGTGATGACGTCTCCAAGCTAATTGTCAGAATTTGAATTTTCTGATTTTGGATGTAGGATGAAGAGAGGGGCTGAATAGTTTTGCATCCATCCAAATACATTTTTTTGTCTCAATTGCTTATATTTAAATAGAACAATACTTAACATCCTCTGTGCTTCCTCCAGGCTTCACATATCACCAGTTCATGGAAGTATCTCAGTGACTCAGACAAAGAAGTAGTTAAGTTGAAGAAAAAGAATCCAAATCTCATCAGGCAACATCTCCATATCCAAGAGAAAGATCCTCCCACCTGCAGCTGGAAGAGGAGTGAGGGAAGGGCAAGAATGTGCATTTGGTTGTTCTCTGTTCTTGCTGGCGTTCAAAATTAGCAGGCTGCTGTTACAGTATGAGAGATGACAATGATGGGCATTATCCCACATATGATATAAATGGAGAAAAGACATAATAAAACTATAGTAGCTGTATATAACACTTGTGCCCTGTGGTTTGAATAGTTGCTTAGGGCTCAGTCTGTGTGTATTGTTCTCATTGTGCAAATGCAACTTTTTTTCAGGGGGAGAGAAAATGCTGCAAGGCATTTATATACAATTACATTTATATAAATTACATTTATATTTGTTTACTGGATCCTCTACTTCACACTCATGTAACTTAAGCTCCTCTCAGTTATCTACATCTTATCTAGGTCATTGTATGTTACTATGTTTTGGTAATATTGCCTAAACATTGTATGAAAAAAAATGGGCTAAAAGAAAGCATAACTGACCCCTTTATGTCCAAATCAATGGGAAAATTATTTTTTTTATTAAATCAAAGGGGTGGGATTTAGGAGGTTCTAGATCAAAATTTTGAGGGCCATGAGACACCCTTCCTGGTGAAAGCAAATGCCAAGGGAACTGACTTCCAACAAGCTATGTGAGAGAAATTATTTCCTCTAGAGTCATGATTCATAAATCATCTTCAAGGCAAATCATCATGACTTGTCTGTGATGGCAGTTTCAGCTTCATAAACCATACATCATTCTAAAACAAATGGCAGCTTGCAATGTCCTTGTTAATGGCACACTAATACCAGATTTTTCCTCAGATAATGAATTTTCAACGTATCCAAACTTACGGCATCAGACTTCAGCAAATCCTTGTTATTATGTTTCACTCGCTAAAGTCAACAGTGTTTTAAAAAGCCTTTTAAAATGTTAATTTATGCACTGGAAGTAAGACATGATTCACCATCTGTCACAGACGGTCACTGGCTATATTTGGATCCATTAATAAATTCATAGGTTGCAAACGAGTAGAGGTGAGCCACCCCCTGCAGTAGAAGAAGCTGGCCCAAATCTTTGCCTTGTTTCTGGGCCAAACTCATAAAGTTCATTCTGACTCAGATAAATTACATAGGGATGGAAAAGATAAGTTAGTCACTCTGCCTGCAAAACAACCCACCCGGATGGATCCCTGTCGGATTGCAGGTCTGCCAGAGACATGCCAAGTAAGCAGGATGACACCTTACCTCTGCCTGTGAAGTTCAGCATGAACTTCAGGAGACCCACACGAATTTAAAACCCTCTGAGGGCCATTGTGTGCATTTCTTCACTTGTTAAGTTTGAAGTCTGAGCTAAAAGGTTGAAAGGTGGCAGCAGTTCCGAACTTTAGCAAGGAATAGACACCACTTACGTCTCTCCCTGCCGTTACCTGATTACCTCGTTGTTAAGTATTTCTGCTTCCTTCTGTGGTTTCTAATTGGTCTGCCTGTTGGAGATACTTACACCGAAGGGAACTGCTTTCAGCCTAGCATTGTCTGGGCAGCACAAGATGTCTCAGAGATTGCATTAGTATGATTTAAGCATCAGTTTTCTGGGTGCTTTTCTACGGTATTTCTGAAGTTCGAATAACAGAGGTAATATGGGGATAAGAGAAGCTAGAGAATCTGCTCAAAGTCTTATCCGTTCTCCTCCACAAGGAAATTGCAAGAGATAAAACTCTGGTGGGAGAAAACTAAAGAGTGATTTTGAGTGGTCTACTTTAGCATTTTAGTTTAGATCAGGAGTGTATTTTTGAAGTAAATGTCCAGATTTTCCCCACTTACCATGTTCCGGTTCACAATGCAAAGCAGACTCAAAATACAGGAACGAGACTTCTTTCAGATGACATTAAATTGGGAGATGAGCTCCTTAAGTGCAGGACATGTACTCTAGCCACTAAAGCATGGTCAGTCCACACAACCAGACTACACCTAGTCTGATGTGAAATCCCCTGGTACATAAAGAGTTTGGACATTGGGTTCTGCGCACCAGCTCTACAGATCTGATCCTAATAGGCTGCACAGTCTTCTAACATAGATCCAGGGGAGGTGTATCCCTTGCTCACAGGCCCAGGAGCCCCAATCCTGCTCAGTCTGGGGCCATCAGCCCCTGCCCCAGCACTGCCACAGGAGTACCAGTCTCCAGCCCTGTGTCTGTCCCAGCGCCCTGGATGAACCCAGGCCCTATGTTGTAGGTAACTTGCTTCTAGGTTGGACCCCTCCAGCTGTATGTTGTAGCTGTGTCACCAGCCTTGACTCTGGCCCTGTCTCTTTCTGTTCCTGATTGGACTTTCTGGCTGGACCCTGGACCTGGTTCACTGCTTGCCTTGCTGGGGGCTCTCGATGGACCCTGTTACCAGCACCCAGCCCTGCCCTACCATGCTCAGACCCTGTGAGATGGAGCCCTATAGGTGAGGACACTGCCTGGGCTGGTGTTACCCTCAGCTCCCTGTTCTTTAGTGAGCAGCTGTCCCTCATTGCACCCTGACACCAACAAGACAAAACAGAAGTTTATGTATGCATTCCTTCTTTTTATATATACATTTACTTTGGGTTTATTCACTGTATGTCAGAAACAGGCATTTCTAACTTTAAAGACACAAGCTGACGTCAGTCTGAGAAGGACTCAATACACTTAACAGAGCACAAAAGCACTAAAGAGTATTTAGATATATTTCAAATTATGCTTTTTTCCCCTCTTGGAAAAGAAAATTCACAATTTGCTGCAAGAAGGAATAGCTCCTCAGCTTCACAGTAGTCCATTATTTTGGAGGAATAGTGCTCCAAAGCCAATGAGCCTGAAAGCTGGAGTCCATCACGTAAGAAAACTGGCAAAAACTCTGGCAAATTTCCAGCTGAAGGTTATCTGTCAAGAAGGGCTTATTAGATCTATCCCACAGTTTCATTAGAACTTCAATAAAAAGAACTATTTTTAAGAAACATTTAGATTTCACCAAACCAGCATGTAATGTCAAATAATTTCCATCTGATCCTTATCTTGAATTGGCTCTTTTTTCAACTGTTTACCACAAATACAAGAGGCCAACATCACACTAAACCTATAATCTGGCAATAAAGCATAGTTTCTGGGTCAGAATTGGAAAGAAGAGAGACTGAATTAGATGCCAAGGAGGAATGATCTTATTGTCCGAGGGAAAAAGAAAGAAAGAAAACAGACAGAGAGGGAGCGAGACAGTCTCCCAGTAGTGCTAATGGTTCCATATGAAGAACAATGTGTGCTAACCTTGTATGGAAAATGCTAAATGCATCTTTCTAGTTTATATTAAACTATCACATTATGAAGCTTTAAAAATTTGACTTTTCTGTCCCTGGAGTAACAGATACTCATCTGTTTAAACATCTGGAAAGCCGTTTTCAAGAAAACTTAAACAGAATCCAGATGAAGGCATATAACTTGAGATGAATATATTAGGGATAAGGATTCATCTCACTGTTCTACTTCCTCTGATCATGAACGGCAAATCAAATTTGGTTCCTCAGTGCTAATTTCACATGGTTGGACGTACCTTAAACAATAAGGTTCTTTAGTTCATACCATGCTTGACACTATAGTGAGAATATCACTAGGATATCTTACTAAATATGTATCTGAAAACTGTATTGAATTTAGTGTTCTTAGCAATGAAAAATTCAATAAAAAGACAAACTGAAAATTTGCAAAACATCAAACACTTTAGCTTAAAAGAGAATGAGCCAACATATTCTTTGTTGCTGTTAATCATCGTTTTGCCTCATCAATCTTTAATGGCAATCTGTCACTGGCAATGTTTGGCATAGAAAAACATACCACACGCTTGTATGTAAGTCTGACTGTGCACATGCATATATCAGCACGTGTGGGCAGGTATCTCTTACCCCCAAACACACACACACAGAGACATAGGTAATCTGAAGTGGTTTGAGAAGACTGTAAATAGAGAAAGTGGCATTTTCACTGTCTTCCCAGGAAAGAAAGAGTAGGAGAGATCCAGCCTCAGAAGAGTCTCTCTCTTTATGCTTTGTCTTTCTGTGAAAGTCCAGCAAAGAATGAAGGAAATTATACTTCCATCCACTTCTCATTTGCCTTTTTCTCACAGCATGCTTTGCAACCTGGACTAGCCCATCCTCAGATTTCTCCTCTTTAGGCAGGTACTGTCAGTTCCTTCCTTTCAAAGCTCTCACGATAATCATCACGTTGCTATTAGGATTATTCCAGTCCTAATGATCAGTCTCTAAGAGTGGGTTTTTCCTTTGCACCAAGATTCATCCATTTTTCAGCTTCATTTTCAGAGGAAAAGAGGCTTATGTGATCTTGTCTCTTTGTGTTGATCTATGTATCTATCCTTGCAAGTATTTGAACTGAGAGGCCAGTTTCTACCAAACTTGACAAAAGAGGTAAAAGCTCAAAGATGCTCACTTCTGACATGCTTGGGGGTGGGGTTGAGGACAAGCCAAGTAGAGGAGACATCTCCCATTTTTGTCTCCACTGCAATGAAGTTCACCCCTTATTAGATGTCAAAACAAAGAAACAAATCCATAGAAAATCGTTACGCTGTTCTCATGAGGGAAGCTTCTGTCACCAGCAAAAGAGAACTAATTTTCTTCACTGTGGAGCAGCAACTGTGACAATTTAGCACTGAGTACATAACAAAAGAGATATGAGAGATTATAGCCTTTCTCTTCATGGTAATAAAACCTTTGTTTATATTTGCCAACCTCTGCAACAGGAACCTCAGAGCATGAATTCTGCAAAAACCAAGGACCTTACAGTAAAACTCAAGTCCAGCCTGCTTTAGAGAAGGCAGGATTTTGTTTTATGAAGGTACAGAAAATACAGAATAAAGAAGTGGCTGGAAGATATCCATGTGAGTTCACCGCTTATTCCTTCGAAAGCTAACATTTCCTGGCTAGTACTAATCAAACAATGTAAAAAACCCATATTTATGAGTAATGTATTTTAGAAAATAGCAATAAAATTGTATATTGCATTGCATTACAGTTCATTTTTATATATACGCAATCCATGGCTTAGCTATGGAGTGTACAGGTCCTGCGAGAGAACTATGGGCTGGAAAAGCCTCAGCAGAAAGGCAGGGAGAGGTCAGAGGCAGCTGAAAAAAAACGAGACTTGGTTCATTCTCCATACCAGCACGCAATGGCAGTTTGTAAGAAGGACTATGACTGGCTTTACATCATGTGTCAACTTCCCTGCCTGCTCAGTCTTTATTGGTGTCAAAATCTTGTTGTTCAGACTGACAGACAACTGAACATGACTTTAAAGGATTAGGGCATTGTATTCAAGTGCAGTTCCAGCTGATTTAAATCAGGGAGTTTCAGCACCCCTGATTCCCCAACCTGTTGTTTCCCCAACCCTTACACTGGCATTCATGAAACCAAGGAGCCAGATCAGTGAGCTGATCTAATTCAGCCTATGTTTATATAGGTATATATTGTGGGGGCAAACCAGCTATATAGTCAGTTTTCCACACAGCTTCACAAGCAACATGGGAACTACATGACTGCAGGCAGAAGATGGGACCCTGGTGTCCCTACTATGGCCAGTTTAAATTCTGGTGGAAGCACTTCCTGGTGGAAGCACTTCCTGAGAGCATGTTCCAACACAGCTAAATGCAACAGAGGACAAGAATATACAACATGCAGGGTCAATATTAGGTACATAAGCAATTATGCTAAGCGGTGTTCATGTCCACTGATCATGCTTGGAGAATAATTGCTTTCCATCACAGGTTTTTTTTCAAGGGTGTCTTATTCTTTTCCTGTCATTAGCATAGCCATGCTCCTGGTTGTACAACTGAGGTCTTTCCCTAAGAAACGCCTGCAATAGCTGATAGTTCCTTTGTGCTCTATCTGCATGGTCACAAGGTCTGGACAAAAGAGTGGTACTCTTTGATTGCCAGTCACACTCAGAGCTACAGTAAAAAAGATTTTTCTTACATTTAAATGGAACTTCCTGTTTTCAGTTTGTGCCCGTTACCTCTGGTCCTGTCACTGAGCACCACTAAGAAGAGTCTGGCTTTGCCTTCTTACACTGTCCCATCAGGTATTCTTACACATTGATCAGATACCCCCGAGCCTTCCCTTCCTCTGGCTGAACAACCTCAGCTCTCTCAGCCTCTCCCCATTGGAAGGATGCTTCAATCTCTTAATCATCTTCATGGCCCTTTGCTGGACTCTCTGCTGTCTGTCCCTTGTACTGAGGAATCCACACCTGGACCCAGCACTCCAGATGTGTTTCACCGGTGCTGAGTAGAGGGGAAGGATTGCCTCCCTCAACCTGCTGGCAATGTAGGGGTTGCTGGCCCTCTTTGCTGCAAGGGCACATTGCTGTCTCAGGTTCAAGCTGTTGTGCACCAGGAGCCCCAGGTCCTTCTCTGCAGAACTGCTTTCCAGCTGGTCAGCCTCCAGCATATACTGGGGTATGGGGTTATTCCTCCCCAGGTGCAGGACTTTACATTTCCCATCAAAGCATTAGCATGTAAAAGAATATTAGACATGAAAATCACTCATAAGGCTGCATTATGTATCTCAGAATGTTAAGTACTTGAGAGGGCAGATGCCGTCTAACGATGTGCAGATAATTTTCATACTGTTAAATAAGTACAAAGTTAAGTCTCTTTATGTATCAGGACTTCTCACCTCTTACAGAAATGCCAAGGAGAAGAAATCAGAAGAAACTGGTAAAATATTGCCTGTACAGTCTGAGCTCTATTGCTTCCTTAATGTAAACCTGAAGTGGGGAAAAAAAAAAAAAAACGAAAGAAAAATAGTACTGTGTGAAAAAAAAACAGTTTAGTTACACAGGTGAAAAATGTAAGAATAGGTGCAAATTTTTAAAAAAAAATCAGATTCTATTTCTTGATAATTTCAATTTCCACTTTAACAGAGCTAAATGAAAAGATTATTAAATAGTTTTCCTGTTGCACTTTCCCAGAGTAAAAGGTAGAAGCAGAACCAAAGACCTGATTCACTGAGATGGTGAGTGCTCTCCACCCCCACTAAAATGAGCTTCTTACTAGATGGAGTCCCAATTGTTTTACATAAAATACGAGAGGGAAACCTAATGCACTTTGCTTTCCGTATGGGAAGGCACAGACAGGAGACCGGAAGAACGTGATATACAGGAATTTGTGTGGTGGGATTTTTTTTTCAAAATGAGGATATGCACTCCCACTCCTTATGGATATCTGCAGGCAGTTGCAGGTTTTTTGGAGGGGAGCTTTAATTTCAACTCTATTTCCATCTGTGGTGCTTGATTTAGGCATGATATATCCACAGCTCAGTGCCATAGAGATGTGTAGTGTGCAAAGACAATAGATAAGATAATATAGATGGGATAAAACACCTTGAAGGCTTTTCGCTTTTATGTTGATGTTTTCACGATGAGCCTTGAAAACTCAACTCTCGGTGCTTGAGACTGCAGCTGCTGAGCAACTGTCATCCTCTCAGGCAGCTGGTGTCAAAGGTCTCAGGTTTAATCAGCCTTTTAAAACGACAGGCATGAGAAAGTTGTTCGTAACCATGGGGACCCCTTGCAGTGCGGTGCTCTTGCCATGAAGACCCACTCCTCCTTCCCTCCCTCCTTCCCCAGGCAATACCCAGCCACTGACCAGGACAAAACACTTCCTTGCCTCGCTCCTCGGCCTTGGAGAACTGCAAAACAAACTACGATAACTTTATACAGCAAATTTCTAAGAAGTGCTGTCCCAGAAGCCTGAGTAAAACTTTTCCAGCTCTTTCCACGTCACGACCAACCTGAAACCAGAATGGGTGGGTCTGAGCCTGGTGGTTTCCTGTGGCTCTGTGCCCTGTTCTTGGATGAGCCAACATGTACTGAAAACATGAATTTTAGTAAAAGCTTTTCCTGCAGTTAATTCCTACCTCCTTCTCTCATGCAGATCCTTTGGTGTCTTTAATAAAGTTCATCTTTGGCTTCACCCTTTCCTTTAGTGGAGAACTACTCTGGTTCACTTTCTTCTTATCTTTCTATTTCATGACAATTCTAGGAAACAAATATCTTTCAGACCTTTATCTGTCTGTCAAATTTAGTTAAAATTGGCCACAGGGATTACAATTTTTTTGTTGGGGAGGCCAAAAGCAGCTGACAACCAAGCATTTTCTGTGTGGAATCTGGATAGAAACATCTAAAAATACATAGTACCTTCAGGAACTCTAAAGCTTTACATATGCTAGATGATGGAATTAAATAATTTCTATTTTTTTTAAATAACACTAGGAAAAAATCCAAATGCTCCCATTTCCATATGAAAATACAATTTCTTTTATTTGATGCCTGAAACTTTTGAGTGAAGCCACAATGGCAGGTTCATTTTAAAGGTTTTTTTTTTCCCTTTCTTAACCCAAACCATAGAAAGCTACTGTTGTTAGAAACCTTTATCCTTTTAATTTAAGGCCTGATCCAGCAGTCAAAACTGCGAATTGCAGTCCAGTTACTAAACCAGAACTGTAGACTGCACAAGTGTTGAGCTTTTTAATCTCTGCAGTGTCACACTTAAGTTCATGTTACTATTCATTAAACAGGAGCTGTTAATGTTATTTGTTGACAGCAAGAGTTATCACTATTTGACAGTCATTATCCTGCAGCAAGGCTCTTCAGACCTTTTTAGTCCCTTTCTCTGTGATTATGCTGTACTAAATTCTTTCTGTTTGCAGTAGCTCATTTATCATTTCAATTGGGAATTACCACAGAAGCCCAATTTCCCTCTAAGAGTTACTGGTTAGGAAGCAAAAGGGAAGCAATAGTTTTGAATTAAGTCTGGTCCGTCATATCTTTCAAATAGGAAAAAAACTTATATTCTCCATCTAGGCTGGTAGTTTCCCTTAACAGTGTTTCAAATGTGGCTGTGTTACTTTCACTGAACAAAGCTTTTTTTGTAAAGGGAAGAAGGAAAGGAAGAAAGGCATGACTCCTGATGCCTGCAAAATTTATCACTTAAGTAGTAGGAGGAAGACAATGAAAAAAACCCAAGATTTAGTGGGAAGATGGAGAAGGGAATAAGCTGATCTAAGGGAGTCTGTGAGTCAGGTTGCCCTTTCAGTAGGATTTTGTAGCCCTTAGAGTATCGCATTGTACTGCAAAAATAATATAAACAAAAGTTTGAATTTCTAATCCTTTGGAAAAGCATCTTCTCATTCCAAATCAATGTCAAAATATTGAGGTTTTTTCTCATCAAAAAGTTCAGAAAAACTCTGATTCAGAAATAGCTAAATATTGTGTTATGAGTCAGTCTGACATTAAATGGGATTATCTGCCATCCCACATGGTCTCACAGGAGCTGTATCATCACCAGCTCATAATCTACTTCATAAGCGGTGCTCAGTGTCAGGACTTCATCTTTCACAATGCACTGACACTTATGAATCTTCACGTTTCAATCAAAAGGCTACTATATGGCATCATGAGAGTTATAATCCATCTGGGGAACATAGATTACAGACTGTCTAGAAGCAGGACTCTAAGCACCAAATCTACAGATGTTATGAAATTTCAGTGACAGGAGGAGATCCAGGTTAATGCTGAACTGAAGTTAACATTTCAAATTTGGCAAAAAAGAGTGTTTAAGTATTCCCAATGGAATTTTTTTTACATCACCAACATAAAAACATGGTTTTATAGAAAATTTATGTTGTGTAGAAGTTGGTCTCCTCTACCTAAAAGAAACAAAACAAAAATTTCCTGGCCATTTCTTAGTGTGATGAAAGTTGATGATTTTGGACTATGCAGGAGAATGGGAGATAGTTATAAAGAATGAAAGAACTTGTTCCCTTTGATTCTGGCAGGAAATAACTGTGTAGAGTCTTTACATGAGGCACTGCCTCAGAAAGGCAGGATGGGCATTAATAGCTGGACTATTAAAAAAAGTCAGATGGCAGGACGTAAGGCAACATGGCTGGAGTATTCTGATGCTTGATAACTCTGTAACTGGCATGATCTATTTCAGGCTAGATTACTAACTGATTTAAAGCAGCTAATTCATCTGAGCAAACAATTTATCTGAGCTATACAGAATCACATCAGCAAAGAACTATTACATATCAAAGTATAATAAAATTGAGGGCATGTTGAGAACCAAGGGTCACTGAGATGTTGCTTTATGTTTTATCCCCACTTAACAAAAAAGGCAAAGAAAGATAATCTTCTAATCAGTCCAGTACAAAAATTGGAGATGAGAGGTCTTTTTATGCTCTTTGATACATTTCTTATGCATTTGTTTTTTTAACACCAGAGTTCTTTCTCAAAAATGAGATGATTCCTGGAAAACTTTCAGCAATGTTCTAATTATAGAATAATTAAATAATAACACACTTTACAAGATATTTTTCTTGCTCATGGGGGTTTTTTTTGCTTTTGTTTTGGAAAATGTGGAGTCTATTGCATCATGTTTCCTGTTTGATGTAATAAAGTAACTCATCATTTTTTAATCACACCCCTTGCCTTTCCTGTTATGAAAGGGTTGGAACAAGATGCAGGTAAGAAAGAATTAAAGAATAAGAGTACATTTAATGTCACTTGGTATGGCTAGAAGGAAAATAGGTCTTGTCAAATAAATAAGATTTCATTTTGGCTGAGATTACAGGTTTGATTGATGAAGATAACTGCAGAGGTATAATTGAATAGTTACATATTGACATCTAAAATTCTGATTTAAAAATTAGCCATCTGTATGATCAAAGAATTAAGAATCATCCAACTGACAAACCCCCAAAAGTCAGTGGAGATCATCACTTAGTCCTTCTACTGGAACTGACTAGAAAAGGCTTTCCCATCTCTGACAATTGCGATGTAAAAAGCATTAGCATTTTATGGTAGAAACTGTTACAAAATTAGACAGAACTTCCTACCAGAGAGGACTTTGTCCCTCTCACCCAGTGGATATTTAGCTATATATATAAAGCAAAGAAGAGGTATTGAGATCCTTAGAAGAATGACTACAGTATGGTAAGAGATTTCATTTGGGATGTGGGTAATCTGGGTTGAAATCCAACCCTTAGGCTGAATCAAGAAAAAGAGAAATCTGCACTTGGACTTTCCAAATTCCTAAGAGGTGTATTTCTCATTACCCTGGAAGGGAATTCTGTTATCTTTAGTTTTCATTACACATTCCTGAATCTGAGAAATCTCTCTGTAAAATTCTCATCGAAACCAGCACAATCTATGAAGGATTACTAATTCCAACATATTGATATAATCCAGTGAAAAAGACCTTTAAAAGTACCAGCCTAGGCCTATTTTCCATGGAAATTCTGCAGGGCCTGACAATACAGCTGACACTAATCAGTATCTTCTTCAGTGGTATGGAAATAACATAAAACTACTGCTGATAAAATCATATCTCGTGATGCAAATATAAGTGGAATGCTAAATAATGATGAAGAAACACCATCGCACTTGGTAAATTGCTCAGAAAACTGAGTCCATTCAGGCAGGATATGTTACACTAAAATGTGTAGGAGGTGCAATACATAAAATAAAGAAGGAGAGACTATTTTGTGGACACAGCAGCTGTGAACAGGGCTTAGGATTCCCACTGTCTGAGTCAACTACTGCAGCAGAGGGTGGACGCAGACCCTGCTCAGATGGCAGGTGACTATTTCAGGCTGTATGTGTGTTTCTGAAAGATACTGATTACTAAAGATCTCTCAAATCTAACAGAAAAAGCCAGTCATATTCAAATCGGAAGAGGTCTTACATTTGTAACAATCTAAACGCCAGGGAAATGGTGAATTCATCTTCCCTCACTCTCTTCAAGTGAAGACTTGATGTCTTCAAGAGAAATAATGTTTCAGTCCAACAATTTCTGAAGTTTTCTTAGGTAACATTGCTTCTGTGTTCATGATCTCATTTTGGATTGCCATCCTGTAGCCTGGGAACAACTGACATAGCTAAAAATAAATTATTAGCCTTCAACATTTCCAGCAAAATGAAATGTATTTGTTTGTAAAATACAGAAGGTTTGATGAGGGTCAGTTCTTTGCAGTGTGTAAGACATTTCAAGTATATCATGTGCTTCAGCAGTCAGTTCAAGTGACAAATGTAGCACCTCAAGCTGCTCCACAGGATAGGTACTTTCCCATTACTGATAAGTGTAATTCTACCATACTCCATCATTGGTGTCAACTACATTATGGAACAGTCTTACGACAAAGTGAAAAATCACTCCAAACAAGCATGTCGTTCCACAGGCTCCAGCACTGAGGAAGCCTGGCTTCCCATGAACTTTTAACCTACGTCATAGACTTTGGTATGTAAAAAAAATGATAACTCCAGCTGGAAATTCAATCTCTTTCCCACATGGATTGTCCAGTGGCTCCACTGGGTGAGCTCCCAGAGGTGTTTTTGCCTCAGGTATCACATGTGCAAAGTACTTTTCCTTCACTTATCCACTTGTTTTCATGAAACTGGAGAACTAGCCTGCAGTCTACTCAAGCAAATCCAAGTCTGTCATTTGCACCTCAGTTTTAGGTACCTAGTGATGCTGTTTATGTGCCTTAGCACAACAATCCCTGAATGGAACGAAATAGGTGTTTCTGAAGGCTTTTAGAAGCACTTATTGTCCAACTAATTTTCATGCCTAAACTATGGTCATCAAGATCTCTCCTCACAGAGATCTCTAAAGGCACCTACTCCTCTGCCTTAACTCTACAGGGAATCTATCCAGCTGCTTTAAGAGCACTTCTTTGCTAGGAGTGAAAAGATTACGACACATTATGAGTCTTCAGTTGAGGACACTTGACTCTGAATGCTAGTCATCATCACCTGTATAAAAAATCATCAGAGAAGAGCAGAACCCCAAAGGCCATATTAACACACAAACATGCATGATCCCACGTCTTTTTTCCGTACAAATTATATTGAACATAAAATGTTTGATTTTTAATTTCTCTTTTATTTTTATCTGTAAAAGAAAAGCTTCAGCATATTTTAAGGTAGCTGACATCCAAATTTTTTGAACAAATTTCTATTGTAAGGAAATTTGAATAAAAAGGTTTTCCAAAAGTCTAGCAAATTTTTTTTTATTATATGAGATTCTTATTGATGTCTTTATTTGTCCAGAGAACAATGCTTTATAAATATCAAGACCACTTCACCACATATTTCTAAGCTAACATTACCACTTACCATTATCGCTGAGATGATGTTACAGCTGGCTGCACTATCCAGCAAGAATCTAACTGATCATTGGACTGGTCTTAAATACGTCAGTAGAATTGCTGGCAGCAAAGTCTGTGTGCCGAGAACATATAGATCTGCTAGACATGCACTTCTGTGCATTATAAAGCTCCACATTTTCAGTTAGTGTACACAGAGAACTTTTTATCCTTGGGCTACCTGCAGTTTAGGATTTGACTTGGATTTGTTTCCCTCCATCTTCTGTGTGATAGCCCAAAGGATAGTCCTTTTTCTTCCTGAATTTTTTGTTGCTCTTTCCGGCATGCTAGCCTATGAGGGTTATTTTCTCCATTATTCTGTCTTTGTCTTATTTCTTGTCTTCCTTTAGCTTGATACACTTGTTCCAAACTGATGGCTATTTTACTTCAGTGCTCTCCCTGAAATTCAATAGGAGACATTTTTATAGAGATAAAGCTGCTCCTCTCATAAATCTCCCTTGTAAGCTGGATTCACACACTCCACAAAAGATTCAGCCTTTGATTAGGGATTCCTTTCTCTAAAATCATATGGGAATGGAAAAATTCTTAACTGTGCAAGTTTTTGGAACATCTTTTGATCTGCAGTTTTTGTCTCAGCACTCATCAAATTGCTCTCTCCTGTGTTCAGACAGCATTTCTAACAATGGTGTCCCATTTATTTGCTTTCTTTTTTCTCTCATCAAAATATTTAAAAGGTATTATCTCAATTTTTTAAAATCTTTATCATGGGGAGCTCTATATGCAGACTCAACTCTTGCATCCATTGCTTTTATGCGTAGATATTTGGTGGTGCAGCCTGAAGCTGTTTGATTTTTTTTGTCAGGACTGTAGTGTTCAGCTGTTAATCACAGTCTCTTCCTCAGCATGAATATTACAAAACTGAATATTGCTACTGTTTTTCTTGTACCACATGTTAAGTAATGTATAAGAAGATTCTTTTTTCTGATGGCCCATTTTCTGTTTATTAAGACTTAGGGATATTCTGCAACTGTAGCCATCAATCTAGCCACACGTTGGCTTCTCAGTCTCTCTTTCAACAGCTTGCTTCTGCAAGCTGGATAGTTTCTTTCTCTAAGAATTTTCCAGAATTTTTAATTAATGCAAGGTTTACTAGAGGGTAAACAAGCAAGCAGCAGTGTTGCCAATGTTCAGTAGCTTTGGTTCTCCTTATGGACCAATAATTCAGTAATCCCCTGCACATTACAAGTACATGACTTCCCCTCTGTAGTAGCAGCTGAATAGCAGCTGATAGGAAAAATTACATTGAACGTTGCTGGAAATGCCACAAACTTATTTGGAACTGTGAATCTCCAAAATAAGACATCCATGAAATTTATGGTGTGAGGTTTTACCACAAATCAGTCTCTCAATATCATTTAGTGGATCTACAATTTCTCTTGCTACCTCTGCACTTGGGACACAGATAATATGGACTGATTCACAAAACAACTCTGAACTGCAAAACTAGCAGAACACTTGTGAGGTTGTTATGTGTAAGGTAATTGATTATTGTATGAGTGTTTGAAACTCATGTGACTGTTTGAAACTGCCAACATTTGGAACCTTTACTATCTGTAGTGTTAACTAATAATTGCAAAGTACCTCAAGGAACTATAAATAAGTGCAAAGCATCTTCAGTACTTTCTCAGTCCCTGTCTCAAACTGACAAAACAAAGCATATCTCAGATACCTGAAGAATATAAACGGTAAGCACAAATGATTAGTAGTATAAAACCACAACAGGACCAGAGGGAAGTGGAAGGTAAAATACTAAGAATTACCCAGGAACAGTGTTGGTTTTTTCAAAGGTAGGATCTAATTTGAGCTCATAAAATTGTACTCACAGTTAGGAGGAATGTGGCGCTCCCATTGGCAAAAGATGTTTCACTGAATGCAACAAGCAGTCACACGTGCAAATCGCTGCTTCAGCACATCAGTACCATTTCTCAAGCTGATGCTGCCCATTTGAGTGTACAGCTGTGAGACAGCAATACACATCTTTAAATTGTTCACCGAACTTTGAAAACAGTAATGCAGCAAGTCAGCTCCTCAGCTGGGATAAGACACTGATGGTCCTTCTCTGAGATCCTGTTTTCAAACTAGTGGCTGGAAGCCCTGAAACTCTTTCATGTCCACAAGTTAAAAAATACTGGGCTTCTTTTCCATACCTCAACTTTACACACTTCCCTGTTTGAAGATGGGCAGAGCAGAGGGAGTGGCAAGACCTTGCCCTATGTCTTTTCTTTCTGTCTTTGCTCTCTTTAGGTTTGCTCAACAATGATATATTTTGTTCTATAAGTGAAACAATAACAATGACCTTTGTTCAACAAGTACCACCAAACTTATTAGTACTGGTGACAGAAACAGAGCCTGAGATATAGGTTTTAGAAAAAAATCAAGATGTATTGTTTGTTCTGTTTCTCTTCACTCGATTTTTTATCATAAAATTGTCATATCATATGTCTTTCCTTAAAAATATTGCTTTTTGCCTCCAGCAACCCACAAATCACAAACATAGATTGCTAATGATGTTTGTCTTCCTTTCTTCCCCTCAGAAGTAAACTTTTTGTCTGATATTCTCTCTCCAAGAGAAATGATCTTTTAACAAGTGTGGTATGTATTTATTCTGAGATAGTCTTATCCTATCATGCACCTCTCCCATGACTGATTTTCCACTTTGTTGACTCTGGGGTTTATGTCTTTTAGAACTGAAAGCTTACCGTAGGCATTATGACTTTCACATGAGCACAGATTCTGGTGGCATAAATTACATTCAAATCCTCCTGCCCAGCATTTTCTGTTCCCAGCTGGTAGGTCCTCACAGATGAGTGGCTAATAGGAAGCACTGTACAATGAGGCTGAAGTGGAATTCAGGTTGTCGGAACCTGCATCTTTATCCTTACTAATCTGAAGTCTGAAGGAGACTCTTTCTTCTGTCTGAATTCAGAGGGCTTCGTACCAAAATATAATAGGTAGCACCTGTCATGGATGAGTGATTTAGGATCCTTAAAGAATCTGTAAAAGTGAGACTTAACAGAGTTCGATGGCAAGGTTCACTCTATTACTTACTACATGGGAGAAACATACAAAGGAAAATTGAGTTAGAATCGATTTTCCTTGATTTGCACAGAGATCAGAGATGCAAAAAGGTAAGGGAGACTGTCCCGTTGAGTCACGAGGTTCAGAATGGACCCCCTTGCTTTCTAAACTCCTTCTCAGAGAGGAGTCTAGGTGCAGCTGGATCCAGACTTAGTCTCAGACTTGGTCAACGGTTTATGTCTAAAAGATCATATGAGCACAATCAATCGTTTATATCACTTAGTTAGGATTTCAAAGTTTAGCATGCTATTAATCACTTACCGATCCATCCAGGTGTCCAATGTTAGTTTGAGCCCTCGGTTTCCCAAAATAGACACTCAGGAATCAAGTCTTATAAAAATAAATAATTTAATAGAGTGGTAGAACAACAGGGTCAGCTCCAGCTGGGTACCCCCAAAGGGTGGGAGGGGGAGGAGAAGGAGAGGAAGGAAGGAAGGAAGGACAGAAGAACAGAAGAGCCCAAAGAAATCCCTGGGCAATTATACCCTGACAGACTATTCACCCGCCCCTCACGCACTCTTCACACTCTCTTCGTGAGTCTTCCATTCACACTCTCTTCGGCACTTCTTCCACACACCCTTTGGTCCAATAGTGATTCTGGCCTGACACCTTCTGACTCTGTATTAGATTCCTTCACTGTCTCCAGACAGGCCATTTGTTATCTTGTCGAGTTGCAGGTGCTGTTGACAGTTGTAGCCTTGAAGCCTCCTTATCTTCTGATTTACACTGGCTCTGGACGCCCCTGTTTTGACTAAGTAGGTACACATTAAGTAAATCTAAGTGAAAGTTTACAGCTTGCAGCCTAACATTTCAGCAAATCTAGCCACTCATGCTAAGTAAGTAAAGCTAAGCAAACAGCATCCTAAATCACACAACATTGTAACTTTAAGTGATTCATTCTATTTAAAACTTATTTAAGATAAGCGACTAATATCTCCTAACCTTGAGAGGCGTCCCTACTCAAGGGGAGAGTTGCCTGGCATGCAGTCCAGTTGCCATCCAGGGAGAACTCGAATTGGGCTCATCCAACGATCTGTCGTTGGCAAAAGATCTCGTTGCTGGAGATCACCGCCATGCAGCCATGCTGCTTGGCAGGGAGAGCTCAGAGAAGGCTCACTTAAGCTGTCATATTTGTGGGACAAAGTGGTTGGCTCGTAGTCAAGTTGCATATGGTGGGAGAGGTATGCACGAGACTCCTCGTACCCACAACTTTCACTGCTCTGCTCCTTTGTGGGTTTCCTAGAGGAGTTCTTGGCCCGGCTATGGCTCAGGCCTTTACCTCCTTTGGAGCCTGTACCAAACTGCTGCTGGTTTGGTTAAAGCAGGTCAAGTGCATCTGCCACAGCACCCTTCAGATCTAGAGTTAGCTTTAAATGAATTAGTAACCTTTATTAAATTATATGCCTTTCCAGGTTTCTCACGGCAGATTAGCAAGGAGTACTAGACAGTTGGCTGTCTTCTGTAACATACTCATCAAAGGCCAGTTCCATTACCACCACATACGCCTGTGTGGAGCATGCTGAACCCTTACGATCAAGCAGACACTTTGCATGCATTCATTTAGCAATGTAAAATATAAATGTGGTGCAAGTGAGGCAGGAGTACGAATTTTTATTTACTGGTCTTGTGCTCCTGATAAGAGTTGCTCCAACTTATGCAAGGAAGATCAGGAATCCAGCCATATTTTTGGTTATCAAATCATCTGTAGTAGTTGGACAAGTAATTTTCTGCAAGCGCTCTCAGCAAACCAGTTTCTCTTACAACATACTGGGTTTAAAGGATATTCGACTCACTGCAACTGTTAAAGTCATTGAATTGGATGGAATTTGCAGCTCAGGAAGCTTGCAGCACTACTGACTGAGAGAAGGCATGAAGAACGAACAGTCTCTAATAATTTTTTTCTTTAGTCATACACTACTGGAGAGCAGAAACAGGACTCCAGCCAGCTGGTCCTTTGTTTTGGCCACTACGTGTGTTCTTATTGTGAGCTACCTCTGTACGTGGGCATCCTGTCAGCTTCTTAAAGCTTTCAACATATGAACAGTGATAAAGCTATTCTGGTATGAACTGGTTTAGTCTGGCATGAACTGGTTTACTCTGGTTACTAACTACTATATGAATGTTCTGGGCAGGATTTATGAAGGAAGAGAAACAAGGGGCAAATCTTAATGGAAGAGTGCCACTTCTATCAGCTGGACACAGTGGGTGGTTGAATCTATTTTTAATAGAAAGCAGGTGACCTGTTGTTGGGATTTTTACTTTTAATTCCTTGGTTGGTGAAACAGAAGAAAGTAAACAGAAGAGTTTCAATTAATGAGAGGGCATAGCATAAATGAATACTTGTGGTAAAATTAATGAAATTAGTGGGATCTGCAAGACTTTTCATACATACTGGAAACTCCTCATTTCTTGCAAATATTTAACATACAAAGGCACACCTAACATTTTATTCTTTGAAGTATTTGTGACTTTC